>NC_133456.1:31186669-31810503 GCF_048565385.1 Saimiri boliviensis | reverse complement strand
TTTAAATTTGTTATTGGTGTATAGGAATGCTTGTGATTTTTGTACATTGATTTTGTATCCCGAGACTTTGCTGAAGTTGCTTATCAGTTTCAGGAGAATTTGGGCTGAGACAGTGGGGTCTTCTAGATATACAATCATGTCATCTACAAATAGAGACAATTTGACTTCCTCCTTTCCTATTTGAATACCCTTTATTTCTTCGTCTTGCCTGATTGTTCTGGCTAGAACTTCCAATACTATATTGAATAGGAGTGGTGAGAGAGGGCATACTCATCTAGTGCCAGATTTCAAAGGGAATACTCCCAGTTTTTGCCCATTCGGTATGATTTTGGCTGTTGCTTTGTCATAAATAGCTTTTATTATTTTCAGATACATTCCATCAATACCTAGTTTACTGAGGGTTTTTAGCATAAAGGGCTGTTGAATTTTGTCAAAGCCTTCTCTGCATCTATGAGATAATCATGTGGTTTTTATCTTTGGTTCTGTGTATGTGGTGAATTACATTTATATACTTGCGTATATTGAACCAGTCTTGCATCCCTGGGATGAAGCCTACCTGATCGTGATGCATAAGCTTTTTGATGCGCTGTTGCAGTCGGTTTGCCAGTATTTTATTGAAGATTTTTGCATCTGTGTTCATCATGGATGTTGGCCTGAAGTTTTATTTTCTTGCTTAGTCTATGGAAAGTTTTGGTGTCAGGATGATGTTGGTCTCATAAAATGATTTGTAAAGGGTTCCCTCTTTTTGGATTGTTTGGAATAGTTTCAGAAGGAATGGTACCAGCTCCTCTTTGTATGTCTGGTAGAATTCGTCTGTGAACCCATCTGGACCTGGGTTTGTTTTGGGTGGTAGGCTCTTAATCGCTGCCTCAACTTCAGACCTTGTTATTGGTCTATTCAGGGTTTCAACTTCCTCCTGGTTTAGGCTTAGGAGGAGGCAAGTGTCCAGGAATTCATGCATTTCTTCCAGGTTTACTAGTTTGTGTGCATAGAGTTGTTTGTAATAATCTCTGATGATGGTTTGTATTTCTGTGGAATCTGTGGTGATATTATCCCCTTTATTGTTTTTTATTGCATCTATTTGATTATTCTCTCTTTTCTTTTTTATTAATCTGGCTAGTGGTCGGTCTATTTTGTTGATCTTTTTGAAAAAACAGCTCCTGGATTTATTGATTTTTTTGAAGGGTTTTTTGTGTCTCTATCTCCTTCAGTTCTGCTCTGGTCTTAGTTATTTCTTGTCTTCTGCTAGGTTTTGAGTTTTTTTCATCTTGCTCATCTAGCTCTTTCAATTTGATGATAGGGTGTCGATTTTAGATCTCTCCTTGCTTCTCTGTGGGCATTTATTGCTATATATTTTCCTCTAGAGAATGCTTTAAATTTGTCCCAGAGATTCTGGTATGTTGTGTCTGTTCTCATTGGTTTCGAAGAACATCTTTATTTCTGCCTTCATTTTGTTGTTCATCCAGTCAACATTCAAGAGCCAGTTGTTCAGTTTCCAAGAAGCTGTGAGGTTCTGATTTAGTTTCTGAATTCTGAGTTCTAACTCGATTGCACTGTGGTCTGATAGATTGTTTGTTATGATTTCCGTTCTTTTGCATTTGCTGAGGAGTGATTTACTTCCAATTATGTGGTCAATTTTAGAGTAGGTGTGATGTAGTGCTGAGAAGAATGTATAATCTGTGGATTTGGGGTGTAGAGTTCTGTAAACGTCTATTAGCTTTGCTTGTTCCAGGTCTGAGTTCAAGTCCTGGATATCCTTGTTAATTTTCTGTCTGGTCGATCTGTCTAATATTGACAATGGAGTGTTAAAGTCTCCCACTATTATTGTGTGGAAGTCCAAGTCTCTTTGTAAGCTATTAAGGACTTGTCTTATGTATCTGGGTGCTCCTGTATTGGGTGTGTATATATTTAAGATCATTAGCTCTTCTTGTTGCATTGATCCTTTTACCATTATGTAATGTCCTTCTTTGTCTCTTTTGATCTTTGTTGGTGTGAAGTCTGTTTTTATCAGAGATGAGAATTGCAACTTCTGCTTTTGTTTGCTCTTCATTTACTTGGTAACACAGGGAGGGGCGCACTACACACTGGGGTCTGTTGGGGGGAAATTGGGGAGGGATGAGGGGTGGGGAGATGGGGAGAGATAGCATGCGGAGAAATGCCAGATATAGGTGAAGGGGTGGAAGGCAGCAAATCACACTGCCATGTGTGTACCTATGCGACAATCTTGCCTGTTTTTCACATGTACCCCAAAACCTAAAATGCAATAAAAAAGAAAAATCTTCCCCCATCCCTTTCTTATGAGCCTTTGTGTATCCTTACATGTGAGATGGGCTTTCTGGATACAGCACATCAATGGGTTTTTGCTTTTTATCCAATTTGCCAGTCTGTGTCTTTTGACTGGGTCATTTAGCCCATTTACATTTAGGGTTAATATTGTTATGTGTGAATTTGATACTGCCATTTTGATGCTAGCTGGCTGTTGTGCTCGTTAGTTGATGCAGTTTCTTCATTGTGTTGATGCTCTTTACCATTTGGTGTTTTTGGAGTGGCTGGTACTGGTTGTTCCTTTCCATTTTTAGTGCCTCTTTCAGGAGCTCTTGTAAAGCAGGCCTGGTGGTGATGAAATCTCTGAGTACTTGCTTGTTTGCAAAGTATTTTATTTTTCCTTCACCTATGAAGCTTAGTTTCGCTGGATATGAAATTATGGGTTGAAAGTTCTTTTCTTTAAGGATATTGAATATTGGCCCCCACTCTGTTCTGGCTTGCAGGGTTTCTGCTGAGAGATCTGCTGTGAGTCTGATGGGCTTCCCTTTGTGGGTAACCCGACCTTTCTCTCTGGCTGCCCTTAGCATTTTCTCCTTCATTTCAACCCTGGTGAATATGAAGATTATGTGCCTTGGGTTGCTCTTCTTGAGGAATATCTTTGTGGCGTTCTCTGTATTTCCTTGACTTGAATATTGACCTGTGTTGCTAGGTTGGGGAAGTTTTTCTGGACAATATCCTGAAGAGTATTTCCCAGCTTTGATTCATTCTCTCCGTCACATTCAGGTATACCTATCAAACGTAGATTAGGTCTTTTCACATAGCCCCGTATTTCTTGGAGACTTTGTTCATTCCTTTTTACTCTTTTTTCTCTAATCTTGCCTTCTTGTTTTATTTCATTGAGTTGATCTTCGACCTCTGATATCCTTTCTTCTGCTTGGTCAATTCAGCTGTTGAAACTTGTGTATGCTTCGTGAAGTTGTCGTGTTGTGTTTTTCAGCTCCCATCAATTCACTTATATTCCTAAGTTGTTTATTCTCATTAGCATTTCATCAAATCGTTTTTCAAGGTTCTTAGTTTCTTTGCATTGGGTTAGAACATGTTCTTTTAGCTCAGAGAAGTTTCTTATTACCCAACTTCTGAAGCCTGATTCTGTCAATTCATCACACTCATTCTCCAACCAGCCTTGTTCCCTTCCTAGTGAGGAGTTTTGAGCCCTTGTAGGAGAAGTGTTCTGGTTTTGGGTGTTTTCATCCTTTCGTGCTGGTTTCTTCCCATCTTTGTTGATTTATCTCCCTGTCATCTTTGTAGTTGTTGACTTTCAGACTGGGTCTCTGAGTGGATGTCCAGTTTGTTGATGATGAAGTTATTTCTTTCTGTTTCTTAGTTTTTCTTCTAACATTCAGGCCCCTCTGCTGTAGGACTGCTGAGGTCCACCCAGGCCCTGCTTGCCTGGGGAACACCTGCAGCAGCTGCAGAACAGTAAGGGTTGCTGCCAGTTTCTTCTTCTGCTATCTTTGTCCCAGAGGGATACCCAGCAGATATCAGTCTGAGCTCTCCTTTATGAGGTGACTCTTTGGATATATGGGAATAGGGAGCTGCTTGAGGAGACAGTCTGTCCTTTATGTCCTCAAATGCTGACCTGTGAGCTCCGTTTTTCATTTAGAGCTGCTGGGCTGGTATGTTTAAGTCTGCTGCAGTGGAACTCATAAAGCCTCGCCCCTTTTTTCCCCACATGCTCTGTCCTGGGGAGTTAGGGCTTTATTTATGAGTTTCTATTGTGCTGTTGCCTTTTTTCAGGGCTTCCCTGCCTAGCGAGGAGGCAGCCAAGTCACTGTCTGCCTGCAGAGGTTTTGCTGAGCTGCTGTGTGTTCTGCCCAGCTGCCATGTGAACTTCCCTGCAGTCCTGTTTATATGGGTGTAGTTTGAACTGCCTCAGCTATGGTGGCCCACCTCTATAATTGTGGACTCTCTCTGTATTGTCGTGCTGCCTCGGCAATGGGTAACCGCCTCTGTAGTGGTGGACTGCCTCAATAATGATGGATGCCCCTCCCCCACAGAGCTGTACGGTCCTGGGTTCAGCTGTGCTTGCTGTGAAACTCTCAATCCAGAGCATTTCCAATTGCTGTTTTTTTTGTGGGGGTGGGATCAGTTGAGCCTGATCACCTGGCTCCCTGCCTCAGAGCCCTTTTTTGTTTGTGTGTTTTTTTAGTTGAACGGTAGACTCTGTCTCACAGGTGTTCCAGTCGCCTGTTGAAAAGGTGCCGGGATCTGAAACAGCCGCACTGAGATTCATGGCACTTTTTTGCCCGGGAATTTCCTGGCCTGTCTCCCTGTTTCAGTCCCCTTTTAAATCAGATGAATGTGCAACTCTGTGTTCCAGGAGCTCCAATCGCCAGCTAAAATAGCTCCCAGACCCTTGTATTTTGTATGGAGAACTGCCGTGCTGGCAAAACAGCCATGCCAGTGAAAACAGCCGCACTGGCTAAACCAGCTGCACTGACCATCCATGAGGCTTCTCCACCTGGGAATTTCCTCATCTGTGGGCAATTAACATTCATCTGGAAATGTGGCATCCAGTCACCCTCCATGCTTTTGCTGGGAGCTGCAATCCTGAGCTGCTCCCAATCGGCTATCTTGGATCCCTCCCCACAGGTCTTTTCTTAAATTGCACATTAGCTTATCAGTTTCAGGCATTCATCTGTTTCATATAAGTATTTTTGGTTAAACATTTCCTTCAAAATACTTTTTGTACATTTCATTAGTTTTGATATGTAGTGTTTGTCATTCTTAATTTCTAATATTAAAAAAATCCATTATGATTTTTGAATCTGAGTATTTAGTAGTGTTTTTTAAAATTTTCAAATATGCAGGAATTTTAACTCATTTTCTCATTGACCTCTAACTCAATTGCCTTGTGATCAGAGATCATAGTCTGTGTGATACTTATTCTTTGAAATTTCATGAGGCTTTCTTTGTGGACCAGTATATGATTATACATGTAAAATAATAAAATTACACCTTCAAATAATACTGTGCCACTTCATGGGTAGAGGAGACACCTTATAGCAGATTACTCCCAACTCCTTCTTCCCATCCCTGTGATATTCCTGTCATTCATTTCACTGGTTCAAGTGCTATAATCAGCCATACATTTTTACTCTTATTGCTTTAACTAACAGTTATATTTTAGATCAATTAAAAATAAGAAAAACAAAATATTTTCCTTTTATTTATTTGTTCTCTTCTGCTCTTCCTATAATAATATAGATCTAAGTTTTTGATCTACATAATTTTTCTGCTGCCTGAAGAACTTGTTTTATAATTTCATGCAGGGAAGGTCTGCTGGCCATGAGTTCCTTCAGTTTTTGTTTGTTCCCTTTATTTGGGGGCGGGGGGAATGTAATTTGCATACAATAAAATCACCCCTTAAAAGTATATAATTCAGTAGTTTTTGGCATATTCACAAGTCTATGCAACCATCACCACTATCTAGTTCCAGAACATTTTCTTTTTTTTTTTTTTTTTTTTAATTCCAGAACATTTTCATCATCCCCAAAATAAACACCATGCCTAATAGTGATCACTCTCAATTCTCCCTTCCCCTCAGCCCCTGACAACCACTATTAAACCTTGTTTTTATGGATTTGCCTATTCTGGACATTTTATATATATGGAATCGGGCAGTATATGGCCTATAGTGTTTTTAAGATTCATCCAGGTTTTAACACATCACAGTACTTCATTCTTTTTTATGATTCCGTAACATTCAATTGTGTGGATATACCACATTTTATTTATCTATTTATGATTTGATGAATACACCAAGAATATAACCATGTTTAGTCAGTGGTCAACATATTTTCTTCTTTTTTTTTTTTTTTTGACACAGAGTTTTGCTCTTGTGCCCAGGCTGGAGTGCAATGGTGTGATCTCTGCTCACCGCAACCTCTGCCTCCTGGGTACAAGCGATTCTCCTGCCTCAGCCTCCCGAGTAGCTGATTACAGGCATGTGCCACAATGCCTGGCTAATTCTGTATTTTTAGTAGAGACAAGGTTTCTCTGTTTTGTTCAGGCTAGTTGGTTAACACATTTTTAGGACTATCGTAGCACCTGTTGGGAGATATACACATTTCTGTTAGTATTTCTCAAACTGACCCAGCATCACCATAAAGAATATTAATATTCTGATTGATATTCGAATCTGAGACCTAGATCTGATAATAAAGGAAAATACAGAGTACAATGTACATTATTCAGGTGATGGATTTGGTAAAAGCCTAGATTTCACCACTATGCAATATATTCATGTAAAAAACTCCACTTTACCCCTTAAATTTATACAAATTAAAAAAAAGTAAGAGATGACATTAATTGGCATTATTTCAGGCACTGTTGGATAAGAAGAATAAAGTTCCTGAAGCAAAGAAACCCCCTCGCTTCCTTCAAAGAAACCCAGTACCTCAACCTCGGCTTCCAACTCCAACCTTGGAAATGACTTCCAACGTAAGTTTGAAACTTTAGTTGAAATGCTAAATTCAATATCATTGTCAGTTTATTCTTAGGATAGTTTAGCTTAAAGCAAGTCTAATTTTGTAGTGTTAGTTCCCCAAGCTCTGGCTTAAATGTTCTTTATTCTTATGTATCAAACATCAAACACATACAAAAACAAATGAAATGAAGTGAAATAAACCTAGTCCTTTTCAAAAATAAAAACACAATTAAAAAATCTTCCTATAAAAAATCAGCATCAGAAGGTAATACTCATGTGTATGAAATAGAAAGAGAAGATTGAATGATGCTCAGTTACTGTAACTATTTTCCCACATGGGGAGATGGCTAATGACTGTTGGAGTTGAAGAGGAACGAAACGCCAGAGATGTCATCAAGACAGTGTTGCTTCTGGGGTGGGAATGATGCAAAGGGCCCTGATTAGGGCCACATCTAACCAGACTCAATTTGAGCAAGGTAGCAGGGTTGCTTAGGATTTAGAGGACTGACTCAGACCAAACAAACCCACAGGAACCTGTTAGAGATGCCATGATGCAAATGTATTACTTTACGGAGAGAACTGTAACTGCCTACTAGATCAGGCTGTTCCTCTTGGCTGGTCAGCACATTATCTGCCAGTATAGGACAGTCCTCACAAGAAGCCAAACTATATTCAGAAGGCTGATGTGTTTCTTGGCTGAGGGCAGGTGTTGGTGGGAGACCACAGTAAGACTTGTTACTACCTCTGATGAGTGGCTCTTGCAGAGGGACCAGAAAGCTCCCACCAGCAGGCTGGGATGTGCACTGCTGGATAACATTTTCTTTTCTAGACTTTGTGCAGGCTTTTGGTTGACACATTATCTTTTTTTTTTTTTCTTTTTTTTGAGACAGAGTCTTGCTCTGTCACCCAGGCTGGAGTGCAGTGGCATAATCTTGGCTCACGGCAACCTCCACCTCCTGGGTTCAAGCAATTCTCCTGCCTCAGCTTCATGGGTAGCTGGGAGTACAGATGTGTGTCACCACGCCCAGCTAATTTTTGTAGTTTTAGCAGAGACTGAGTTTCGCCATGTTGGCCAGGCCAGTCTCAAACTCCTGACCTCAGGGATCCTCGTGCCTTGGCCTCCCAAAGTGCTAGGATTACAGGCATGAGCTACTGTGCCCAGCCTGACACATTGTGTTTCATGTGTGTTAATACCATCAATCAGACTACTGTTTTCTTTTTACATTCAAAGACACCTTAATTAGATTCCCAGATCCTGCTTTTTCTGCTTTGGACACATAGTTTTTAAGATGATTTTTGTAGATGGCTAATCTTGTTTCTTATATTCTGATTGTATCAGCATAGCTAAATTTTCATGAGAATTACCTTACTCTGGCATAGGCTAGGTGTATTTTTGTCTACTGATGATAAAACATGAAAATCTTATTGCAAAATGATGTTATAAGCAATACTTGTTGCTTCAAAAAAGATTTTGCTGGAAAGGAATATAGGTAAATGAAAGTGGCTTCATTTGTAGGGATAGCATAGCAGGGAGTGAATTTTTTGCTTATAATATGATTTGTTAATGATGAAAAATAATGAATTTTATGGTAAGTAACATTAAAATACTGTGTGTTCAATAAGGGCAGGGGCCATGTTTTATTTCTCTTTAAATCCTTCTGGCATCTAGCACAGTCTCTTTTGCTTGAAATAAGTCTTCAAAAGAATATTTGATGCTTGGACTACTGCAGTTATCAAGCTGCGTGGTTCTCCCTTTGTTCTTTTAGGAAGAAGAAGAAATAGAAATGGCTGTGATCTACCTTCAAAAGTTACTCCGGGGCAGAGTCGTTCAAAACATGGTGTGTAGGTCCAACTGCTGGCCCTGTGTTTCTCTTTTGAGAATAATTTTTTAAGAATGCCTATCTGCTTGGTTCCTTGGAGTGAATTCCCTTTTGCACCCTGCTATCCTATTCAACTAAACTCTTGAATTGCCTACCCATCCTTCTGGTGACCCATTTCCTTCTAATGGCATTGTTTATCCAGGTGGGTGGCACAGTATCAAGGAAAGAGACAGAAGGACCTATGGGCTATTTGCCATGGTTGTAATTAAGGCAGTATGAAACTCACTTTTCCTTGGAATTATTAAATCCATACATTGTCTTACCTGAATTTTGGCTATGTAAGCATTACAAACCAAGTAGATTCCCTAATTTTCCACACAGTCACAATACAAATAATCTGGCTAAGGCTTTACAGTTGGAAGTTAGTTTTTTTCCCCCAGACAGCTGTAACTTGTAAGAAACTCGGATGTGATGAGTAAGTCAGCTGGATGAACAACTTGTGTTTAGCACTGTTCTTTACTCTCCTTTCAGTGTTTCCCCAAGAGAAGCACCACAGTTAAAATTGGACAACAGATTGAGTATTACAAACCAGGAGCAGATTTATTGGAAAAGAAAAAGAAAATATGACCACGAAAAATGCCATCTTGAGGTTTATTAGAGAAGGAGCACAGGAAATGAGGGGAAGGTTCTGGTTTCTTAATATGACCCTAGCGTTAGCATCTTGTCTTTAAGAGCATTCTCAGAAACTGAGTACAGCTCACTGAAACCTAAGCCCATTCTCTGCCTGAGAAGCTGAAGGCACAGAAAAGAGGGCTGAACTCTAGCTCTGTGGGACACATCTGCTCTACGGAACCCAAAAGGCAGGGTGAAACTCACTGTTCACAAGTGTCTCACAAGTCACTGTGTGTGACTCCTAGTGCTTGGCACAAAAGGATCATAACTTGCTGGTCTCTGTTTGATTTGATTTGATACAGATGTTTGAAGGGAAAGAAAAGCGACTGGAGTTGATCCAGGAGTTACGCACCTGCCATGCACTACAAGAAGATGAAAAGCTGGTGAAAAAAGCTGAGAAGCAAGTGACCCTGGCCTTACAGCGGCAGAGGAACTCACATGAACACAAGGTTTTCCTTCTTTTTCTTGTTACTTTCTTGTTAAATTTTCTCCCTTGATTTTTATCATTGCAAAGCAACATTATTATAAAAATTAATGAAATGTTGAAAAAGAAATAGCCCCACAATCTCATCACTCTGTCAGCATTTTCTTTTTTTTTTTTTTTTTTTGAGACAGAATTTTGCTCTATCTCCCAGGCTGAAGTGCTATGGCACAGTCTCAACTCACTGCAACCTCTGCCTCCTGGGTTCAAGTGATTCTCCTGCCTCAGTCTCCTGAGCTGGGACTACAGGCATGCGCCACCATAGCTGGCTAATTTTCATATTTTTAGTAGAGTTAGGGGTTTTGCCATATTGGCCAGGCTGGTCTCAAACTCCTGACCTCAGGCAACGCACCCGCCTTAGCCTCCCAAAGTGCTGGGGTTACAGGCCTGAGCCTGTAATAGTCTCTGCTATTTCAAAGATGGTTGTTAGTGACTTCAAAGTTATTAAAAGACTAAAAAGTACCAAGGTTTTCTACTTTCATGTTGTTCAACATCTTAATTCCAAACTTGTGTGAAAGGAAAGATACTGAAAAATTAAGTGGTATCATGAGTGAATTTCTAGGAGATTCCATTTGGTTAACTCCAATATTGTCTTTAATAAAAAACTGACATTTCTCTTCATGTCTGGGAAGATGCCCTTTACCTTGTGGATTAGAAAAAAAAAAACATTCTCCGTGGTCACTAACAGAAATGTCTTGCTAAATCCTCTGGCTCATTTGAGGGCTGTGTTTCATTAGTGACTGACTAAACAATTGACTCTCTCATGCCTCAGTTTTCCTCATAAGAACCTGAGATAAAGCCAATCAAGAGGTAGTATTCCCAATAAAAATTGAATGCATTCTGAAAGTTAATTGACTGCCAAGAGTTGAGTAATCTAGCACCTCTTCTAATAATCACCACTGATAGTAGAATTTGTATCCTTAAAGTTATGTTATTATTTTCAAGGTGTCAGTGGTTGAAAATCATTTGGCTGGACTGGAAGGAAGGGCACTGGCAGACATGTTTGACTTCCTGTCCAAAGAGCTGGTGAGACTGCAGGAGGAGAGGAGGATCCATGCTTTTGTCATGCTGGCCGAACGCCAGCGGCGGGTACGAGAGGCAGAAGAGAGTGGTCGGCGCCAGGTGGAGAAACAGCGCCTGCAGAAGGAGGACCAGATATTTAAGGAGGCAAGTAGGGGCAGCTGGGTATATGGAGGCTGCCTAGGAGGAGCCAAGTCAAATCAAAGGAAGCTCATGACATAAAACAGCATTTGGCTTTTGTTTGTACATTGAGTTCCTACTGTATGCCACACACTCTACAAAGACACTGTGGGAAACTTTAGAGGGAAAAACCCAGACACGATACTTTCTCTCCTAAAGCTTAAATAACATATAATACGCACATGTGCATAGACTAAGAAAATGTAATGAGTTCCATGAAGGAAACAAATAGGGCCCAGAGACACATTTTAAGCCAGTTACATCACTTGCTGTGTGGATCACAGGCTGGAGGGAGACAGGGGGGGACCAGGAGGCCAGGAAGGAGCTGTTGAAGTCATGAAGGCCAGAGTGAGACAGGAAGTGTTGAGTATTACGTCCAGTGTTGGGCATAAGCAACTGGTAGATATTGGTATTATTTCCTGAGGTAGGAAAATTGAGAGAGGAATCAGGAAATCAATTTATAATCAATTTGTATTTAGTTTGGGACATCTAAGCAGAGTTACTGTTTCATATGTGGATCTACGAGATGTAATTTAGAAGAGAGGTTTTGGCTGAAGATGTAAATTCAGGAGTTGGTGACCAGCTTCTAGCTTCCTACCAACTTAACACACTTTTCTTCAAAAAGAGTTACTGAGATTTAGAAATTATTGGCAAATCAGAACTTGCCATCCCCTCCCTAATATCACTAAGGAAGAACAGCTGGGGATGGGAAGAATAACTAGGGGTGAGACTAAGAAGAAATGGAACAGAGGAACTACTACACACAAAAGCAGAGAAAGGAAGAAGCTGGTAAAAAGCTTCTTAGGAAGATATTTTCTAAATGGGAATGATTCCAGAAAACATCTGCTCTGTCCAGCAAGGGCAAGAAAGGGTTAAGATAGCCCTTTTAGCCTGATTTAAGAATCACTTATGTAAAAAAATGAACCCAGCTGTGGATCCACAGATTCAAATATCACCCATCATTTTAATTCCCAACCTTCCCAATTAAAATATAATGGCTGTTTTCCATCCTACTTTCCCAACCTCCATTCAAACGATTCTCTTGAAGAGAAATATGCTTGTACATAAATTAAAAGACAGAAATGTAATATTTAATAAATTTAGAAAAAATAGCATATAGATAGAAACATAGATACAGAGTCATAGACTCATCTTTAAATACATACACATTTTTGTGGGCACATACACGAGGACATATTTACAAATATAATCTGGTGCACACAATATTAGCAAGACATAGAGAAACACACAAATGCACATTTCCTTACATGTACAAATGTGTCCAAAAATTTACACATTTATGAAGATATATGTAAACACAGGTACATATATCACTACAGATGGACCACAGTAAACTTTCCATCTCCATATAGATACAACTGGCTTCCTGAATAAGAGGGTAGGCTCTATGAGAGCATGAATATTGTATATTCCCTTTGTGCCGTGCACAATGCAGCATAGATCCCTGTACATAATAGACATTCAGGAGATATATTTTGGTTGGTTAGTTATTTGGTTGACACTGTATTAAACTGGCCATTGAAACTCTCCCATAGAGAAGGCATAGGGATTCAAGGTTGATGTTTTACACACAGGTGTACAGTATCATATATTCAGAATTGTGCTGAAGTGCCCATCAAAAAACAGGTACTGAATTGTTACTGAGTCCGAGGCATTATCTCAGATACAAAGATATATTCAGACATAAAACAGAAAAGTGGCCGGGCGCGGTGGCTCAAGCCTGTAATCCCAGCACTTTGGGAGGCCAAGGCAGGTGGATCATGAGGTCGAGAGATCGAGACCATCCTGGTCAACATAGTGAAACCCCGTCTCTACTAAAAATACAAAAAATTAGCTGGGCATAGTGGCGCGTGCCTGTAATCCCAGCTACTCAGGAGGTTGAGGCAGGAGAATTGCCTGAGCCCAGGAGGCGGAGGTTGCGGTGAGCCGAGATCACGCCATTGCACTCCAGCCTGGGTAACAAGAGCGAAATTCCGTCTAAAAAAAAAAAAAACAAACAAAAAACAAAAAACAGAAAAGTGCCCTACCTCTAAGAAGTTGATAATCTGTTGAGAAGACAGCATGCAGATACAGGCAAAACTATGCCACAGTTGATGCTTGATCTTCCTATGTATATACACCTGTAAAACAGGCAAAATGAAACTACTTGGCTTATGAGTTACATACTTAGGGAATGAAATTATAGAGAAAAGAAAATGTTTACCATGAAATTGGGAAGGTGCTGTGGTAAAGGAGGAAACCATGGTGGCCTTCTGAGATACTGGCAATTACTATAATACATGGGTTCTGACTTTACCCTAATTCATTACACTGTATATTTATGTGCTCTATACTTCTTGTTTTATTTTTCTAATCTCTGAGTTTGCTTCTGATGCACTTTAAAAATCTGGATTCTATTTCATGATTTCAAGTAAGCTTTTTTTTTTTTTTTTTAGCTACTTGCTTTAAAAAGAGGCACTCAAGGGCTGCTATGGTTGTTGAATAAATTCATTAGAGACCTAGGATCCTTCTAGCTTTCTACTCTTCTGTTCTTAGGTCGTAGCCCTTTTGGCAATTTAAGATGATTGCTGGTGTCCCAGCATTATGTTCTCATGAAATGAGTAATGCAGAGAGAAAAAAACAAGCCAGGTCTTTCCCTTTAAGAATCCTTTCTTTGGTCAGAACGTGGTCATATAGCCAATCTAGTTCCTGTGAGTGCTAAGAAATGTAGTCTTCATTCTAAGCACGTGTTTGCCTAGCTAAAATCCACAGGTTCTATTATGTAAGGGGAAAGAGAGAAAGGACACTGGGGAATACCTCCTAGTCTGTGCTGCAGTTAGGTAGTTTGGCCAAGTCATGTTGCTGGTAAGAACACAGCCAGGATTCAAACCAGCGTTATTGACTCTGAAGCTCAGGATCCTTCAGCAGTGCTGTCTTGCCCCGCAAATAAGGTCCATAATTTTGAAATGGGCTAAATGGGTGTGGGCTACCCAGAATGAGTAGGTAGGTAGATGAGAAACAGACTGATGATATGGTAAAGAAAATGAATTATTAGTGAAGGGTCTGTTTACTTAATAAATGAAATATATGTGCTTAAAGTTAACCAATATTTGTGTATTTTTCTTGTGTTCTTTACAACAACATACCTGTTTTAGTGAGGGTATTATTGTTTTTTGCAGGTAGTTAAAATTCACCATAGTACTATAACCTCCTACCTAGAAGACATAATACTGAATACCGAAGCGAATACTGCAGAAGAACAAGCCAGGGCAGAAATTGAGAAGATGGCTGAGAAAATCAATGACATTGCTTATGAAATGGAAAGCCGGTGTGTATCAAGAGAACAGATTGTAGAATGGAAAGTCCATTTGCTGTTACTTGTATATATTTTTTCAAGAGCTTATGATTTCACCACCAAGGAGAAACAAATAAATAACTCATACTTCAGGGTCCATTGTTTTATTAACATAACTCTTGAGAAGCCAACATGCGTATACCTCCATATGTATTCTCAGTTATCTTCTGCAATCTGGAGTACTCTACTCACTTTAGGAATACTCGGAAGCATGAAAACAATGTGACTACGTGTGTGCAACATTACTGGGACTTCATAAGGTTTCTGGCTTCTATGTTTAAGCTATATTTCCAACATTCCCTTCCTGGCAGGCAGGGTAACTGAAGGACAGGGTCAAATCCAATATTTTTGTGGAGTTAAACAAACTTGCCAGGAATGTGATATTTCAGATCACTTATCAAGGAAAAGGTAATGGTGGGATTTGAGTGGGGTTGCTTACACAGCAGGAAAACATAAATCAGCAGCTGAAGTAAAGAAACCAAAGAAATCATTCAATTTGTTTATTTTTTAGCCGAACCTATCTTCAGTCAGAGGAGATTGTTGCAGAGTTGGTTTATAGTTTTCTGATCCCAGAAGTGCAAAAATACTTTGTCAAAGAAAAAGGTAAGCCAATGTAAATGCTTTACTTTAGGATTTTTTAAAGTTGTGAATTATTTTCAATATCCCAGAGATTTAAAATTAAACAGAGGGATGGGGAAATTTCTGAAGGAGGATTGCTGAGTTTTCTTATTTCAGAGCTTGTCAGGTTCTCTTCATGCTGTCTGATTCTAGAACATAATCAACTCTAGTACAGATGGGATGTAGTTCTAATAAGAGGGACAATAGCACAATCCAAACCTTCTTTAAAAGGATGTTCCCAAGTTTTCAGAAGAGGTGTATTTATTTTGTTTTAGTTTTAAATATTTATTTATTTACTTATTTTTGAGATGGAGTCTTGCTCTTGTTGCCCAGGCTGGAGTGCAATGGCACGATCTTGGTTCACTGCAACCCCTGCCTTCCAGGTTGAAGCAATTCTCCTGCCGCAGCCTCCCAGGTAGCTGGGATTTTACAAGTGCCCACCACCACACCCAGATAATTTTTGTATTTTTAGTAGAGACAGGGTTTCAGCATGTTGCCAGGCTGGTCTTAAACTCCTGACCTCATGATCCTCCTGTCTCGGCCTCCCAGGTGCATGAGCCTGCACCTGGCCATTTAAACTTTTTTTTTTTAAAAAAAAGCATAAAACAGATACCGAGCATATATAAGATTTTCACATTGTAGCAGCCTTTCAGAGGCAGGACACATGAACCATGAATGTTAAAAAGCAGGGGTGCTAGAAAGGTCTGAATCTACCCTGTTGCTTTGCCTGTACCCCAAATAGCTTGTTTCTGTTGGAACTCCATCCAATTATAAATATTCTAGTTTTTCATTTGTCACAGGTGACATGTTTTTAAAGATTGATGCTTTTAGTCAATAGAGAAAGAGAAAATAATGTCTTAAACAGAAAAAAAAGATTCTTCCATAGCTCTGAGACTATTGATAATAGGCTTGATCCTAGTCAGAGAGGTGCAACCAGGAGAAGACCAATATTTAAGTGAAACAGTAGCTTGGATGCATTCAAAATTATACAAGGGAATTCCAGACAGGTTTAAGCAGAAAAATGTTTAACATTTCAGTTGCTTAATCAGGGATAAAGAAATGGTGGAGCTCTAACTCATTTGCAGAGGACAAAGAAATACCAGTTTTTCCATTGCATGGTTGTACTGTAATTTTTAAACCAGGACCCCTAAGGATAAGCATTTAGGTGGTTTCCAGTGTGTTTTCCTATTACTAACAGTGCTTCAGTCAGTATATTTTACACATATCCTGGCCATGCTTCTGAGAGTAAATTCCTGACAGTACAATTGCTGGATATGTGTATTTTACATTTTGATAGATAATACCAAATTTCCCTACAAAAAGATTGTTCTGCCAATTTAATATTACCAAATTGTTCCCCAAAATGATTGTTGACTGTCATCGATAGTGTATGATAGTGCCTATACAAAAAAAGTTAATTTTCAGATAAAGTAATATATTTCTGTGTCACATTATGTTATAAAAAGGACCTTATGTTTTCTAGGGACTTAAGAAAATATGCTACTCCTTTCCACTTCCCCTAAGTTCAAAGTGAAGCCAGCCTGCTTCAAAGCCATTCCACCCTTGATTGAAACCCACCCTAGGATTGAAAGAGAGGAAAACAATGGGTTTAATATGTACTAGTTTTTGGCCAGGTGCGGTGGCCAAAGTCGGTAATCCCAGCACTTTGGGAGTCTGGGGCAGGAAGATCACTGAGCCCAGGAGTTGGGACCAGCCTGGGTAACATAGGGAGACCCAGTCACTACAAAAATATATTTAAAAATTAGCCAGGTGTGGTGGTGTGCACCTGTAGTCCCACCTACTCAGGAGGCTGAAGTGGGAGGGTCACTTGAGCGCAGGAGGTCATGGCTGCAGTGAGCTGAGATTGTGCCACTGCCTTCCAGCCTGAATAACAGAGTAAGGCCCTGTCTCCAAAGAAAAAATTACGAGTTTGTGATCCCCACTACCTTGGGAGTCTGAGTTGAGGAAGACTTGAGCTGAAGGAATCCAGGGGGACTTATGTGTGGGCAAGTTGACTGAGTCCTTAGCCTCTCCCCTTTCTCTTTTTGCCAAATCAAAAAAGCCATATGAACAGGGAGCACACTAGGACCTTTTGTTTCTCTTGTCAAATAACAGAACCATATGTGTTATATATACTCTTTACCCAAAATTAAGGTAATATTATATGTAGACCATTTTGAGATATATCACTTTTTAAAAAGCCAGTGGACCAAAAAGACCTTAAAGATACCTGTGTATAGATATAAAATAACAGTAACTGCCAAATTTTAAATGCATGCTAAGTTCCAGGAAGTTCACTAAGCATTTTTTTTTTTTTTTTTTTTTTTTTTTGAGACAGAGTTTCACTCTTGTTACCCAGGCTGGAGTGCAATGGCACGATCTCGGCTCACTGCAACCTCCGCCTCCTAGGTTCAGGCAATTCTCCTGCCTCAGCCTTCCGAGTAGCTGGGATTACAGGTGTGCGCCACCATGCCCAGCTAGTTTTTGTATTTCTAGTAGAGACGGGGTTTCACCATGTTGACCAGGATGGTCTCGATCTCGTGACCTCGTGATCCACCCGCCTCGGCCTCCCAAAGTGCTGGGATTATAGGCATGAGCCACTGCGCCCGGCCTTCACTAAGCATTTTTAAATGTACACGATCTCAATTTCTTACAAAAACTATAGGTATATTCTCATTTTTCAATTAATGAAAATTAGCTCTTGGAGACATATGACTTGCAAATTTGAACCATGGTCTCTGTGACTCCAAAGCCCTAGATTTTTCAACCATGTTACTATAAAGTGCTAAAAAAAAACTGCTGAGTAAATTACCTTAATTAAACAAGCTGATACCCAAACAGCAAAGAACCCACAGTACTTCTTATAGTCTTTTACTAGCTGTTTGACTTCAGGTAAATTACCTAATGTCTCTGTATCCATGTTTCTTCTTCTAAGAATGGGGATATTAATAATGCTATCTTTTAAGAGAATTAAATTGATAATTACATGTCAACTGCTTAAAACAGTACCTGGCACAAAGTAAGGAGAAATGCTAACATCATCATCATCATCATCACTAGTCTTCTCCAAGGGCTTAGGTGCTTAGTATTGTCTGTGCTAAATCCTGATAGTGAATATTCTTAGAATTTGAAGTTAGGACTACCTTCTAAACCCATGAACTCAGAAACCCATCATCAATCAGTAAGTCCCCCTCCACATTGAGAACTAAGGCTCAAAGAGAAGTATGAGACAAGGTCTTTATTCGTAAGTTATTTACACTCAGTAGCAAACAAAACGTAACTCACGTGAAGTGCTTCAATGCTGAATAGGTTGGTACAAACTCAAATGTGGTAAGTGGTAAATCTGGGCTGACATAACCAGAGGAGACTTCCTGGAGGATCTTGGACATGAGCTTTCCAGGTTTTGCAGTTCAGGCATTCTAAGTGAGGGAACCTGCTGAGGAGTGGAATGGAGGCAAGCATGGTGGGAAGGAGTATGACTGGGCTGAGCCAGAGAGTGGGTTGGGTTTACCTTTAGTAAACTCAAATTAGATTTGGGTTGGGTTTACCTTTAGTTTGCAAACTTGTTATTTCTACCGTGACTCTCTTGAAACATTTAGGAATGGTTTCATCCAGACTTTCAGACTGAAAATTTTTCTATCACTTTGGCACAGTGAGGAATGCACAGCGGAAACATATTCTTGCAGCCCATCAGCTCATCCACGGGTACATGGAAAGCATGGTTCAAGAGAGATTAACTGAGGGACAGCAAGGTGAGGTCTCAAATGCTGCCATGTTACTTGAGAAAGAAAATGAGAACAACAGTTAAGGTGAGTTTAATTTTCCACCTGGAAAAAAGCAGAGAAAGGAAGAAAAGCAGCATTGTTCAGCTTTGTGCTGTGCTCTAACAATCATAATGTGAAAAGATTGTTGTTTAAGGAATGAAGGACTTGCATTGAAATTGGGACATTTCTTCTAGGTCAGGCGTCCCCAAACTACGGCCCACGGGCTGCATTCGGCCCCCTGAGGCCATTTATCCCGCCCCCCCGCCGCACTTCAGGAAGGGGCACCTCTTTCATTGGTGTTCAGTGAGAGGAGCACAGTATGTGGCGGCCCTCCAGTGGTCTGAGGGACAGTGAACTGGCCCCCCGTGTAAAAAGTTTGGGGACGCCTCTTCTAGGTTATGGCATCAACTGTTGAGATTATTAGAAAATTAGAGGGCAGGCATGGTATCTCATGCCTGTAATCCCAGCACTTTGAGAGGCTGAGGTGGGGTGGATCACCTGAGGTCAGGAATTCAAGACCAACCTGGCCAATATGGTGAAACCCTGTCTCTACTGAAAATACCAAGATTAGCTGGGCTTGGTGACAGGTGCCTATAATCCCAGCTACTCAGGAAGCTGAGACAGTAGAATTGCTTGAACCCGGGAGGTGGAGGTTGCAGTGAGCCAAGATCATGCCACTGTACTCCAGCCTGGGTGGCAGAGCAAGGCTCCATCTCAAAGGAAAAAAAAAGAAAGAAAGAAAAGAAAATTAGAGTTGACATTACAGCAATTAGACTCTTGTGATCCAGAAAATATGAGTCTAAATTATTTTTATGGGTTCTTTTAGCATGTGTGTACCCCATCAAATGAAGCTGTAGAATGTGTCAGTGTTATATATATGAAAAAACTTGTTCTTATGGAAGTAGACAAGGTATGCCCTAATGCATTGTGATAGTTGTAAGCATGGCATGAGACAGTTCTGGCTCAGATACCTTCTGCACTGCCAGTGCCCACCACAATCAAGAATATTCAGGTACATGAGGAGACATGACAATCTGAACAAGCAGCAAAAACAGTAGATGATAGAAACAGACATAAAAGTATCTAAAATATTGAAATTGTTAGACACAGACTTTATTTTTTACATAAGTTAGTGGTATTTCGTTGGATGAGTAAGTTCTTTAGTGGTGATTTGTGAGATTTTGGTGCACCCTTCACTGGAGCAGTATACACTGTACCATATTTGTAGCCTTTTATCCCTCACTCCCCTCCCATCTTCCCCACAAGTCCCCACAGTCCATTGTATCAGTCTTAGGCCTTTGTGATTAGACATAGACTTTAAAATAACTATGTTTACTACTATGGACTTCTATCCTCCATAACTATGAGAAAATACGTTTCTGTTTTTTAAATCATCCAGTCTATGGTGTTTTGTTATGGCAGCCCCAACTGAATAAGACAAATTTTGGTACCAGGAGTTGGGTACTACTGTAACAAATACCTAAACATGTGGGAGTGGCCTTGCCACTAGTTATGGTTATATGCTGGAAGAGTTTTGAGGTAACTGGTATATCTATGGACATTAAGGGTGATTCTGTTGACTTATCAGATGAAAATATGGAATATGTTTTAGAAACTAGAGGAAAGGGGACCCTTATTATAAAATGGCAAAGACATTGACTGAATTGTGTTTTATGGCAGTAGAACTTGAAAGCAATGAAATTTAGCTGAGGATATTTCTAATCAAAGTGTTAAAGGAGCAACTTGGTTCCTCCTGACTGCTTATCATAAAATACAAATGGCAAGAGATGAATTGAGCAAGAAATTGTTAAGCAAAAAGAAATCAGAATTTGGAGATTTGGAACTCTCTTAGCCTATTTGTATTGGAAAAATGAGAAAGCTCTTTCTGATGGGACTGCTCAGGGTAAGTGAACAGATATTTGATAAGTATATGGGATTATATAAGCAGAAATTATATAAGCAGAAACACTGCAGGATGAAATTAAGGAAGCCTATTGACTGGACTTCTTGAATTAGACAGGATGTAATGACAGAACTATTCAGCTGCAAATATGCAGTATTCTTCAAGAAGGAGAAAACATGATTTCACAGGAGATCCAGAGATCATCAGGGTCATTGTCCCAGTTTCAACAGGCCAGGTGGCTTTCAACCTGAGCTTTGGAGGAAGGAACACCCAGGGGGCCCCAGTTCAGCAGAGTTACAGGGTGGGACCCTGCGTCAATAGAGCTACAGAGACAGAACACTTAATTAGAGCCATGGCAATGGGGTATTGTAGAGTCAAAGGGGTAGAGCCATCCTCCAGAGCCATTGGAATGATGCTGCCACCCCGGTGGGCACATAAAGCAGGACACTAATCCAAAAAAGACTATATTCAAGAATTAAGATCCAGTGGAATTTGCCTTGCCAGGTCGTGGACTTGCTTAGGATCCATCACCCATTTTTTCCTTCCGATTCTTCTTTTGGAATGGAAATATCTCTCCTGTGCCTCTCCCACCGTAGTATTTTGGAAGCACATAGTGTGGCTGGTTTCACAAGCTAATAGCTGGAGAATAATTTGCCTCAGGGCAAGTCATATCTTGAGTCTCACCCATACTTCATTTAGATAATACTTTGAACTTTTTATTTTTATTTTTATTTTTGTTTTCTTTCTACTTTTTTTTAAATTGCATTTTAGGTTTTGGGGTACATGTGAAGAATATGCAAGATTGTTGCATAGGTACACAAGTAGCAGTGTGATTTGGTGCCTTCCTCCCCTTCACCTATATCTGGCATTTCTCCCCATGCTATCTCTCCCCAACTCCCCACCCCACTGGCCCTCCCCTATTTCCCCCCAATAGACCCCAGTGTGTAGTGCTCCCCTCCCTGTGTCCATGTGTTCTCATTGTTCAACACCCACCTATAAGTAACAACATGCGGTGTTTGATTTTCTGCTCTTGTGTAAGTTTGTTGAGAATGATGGTTTCCAGGTTCATCCATGTCCCTACAAAGGACACGAACTCATCATTTTTGATGGCTGCATAATATTCCATGGTGTATATGTGCCACATTTTCCCTGTCCAGTCTATCATTGATGAGCATTTGGGTCGGTTCCAGGTCTTTGTTATTGTAAACAGTGCTGCAATGAACATTCGTGAACATGTGTCCCTATAGTAGAATGATTTATAATCCTTTGGATATATACCCAGTAATGGGATTGCCAGGTCAAATGGAATTTCTATTTCTAGGTCCTTAAGGAATCGCCAAACTGTCTTCCACAGTGATTGAACTAATTTACACTCCCACCTACAGTATAAAAGTGTTCCTATTTCTCCACATACTCTCCAGCATCTGTTGTCTCCAGATTTTTTAATAATTGCCATTCGAACTGGGGTGAAGATGGTATCTCAATGTAGTTTTGATTTGCATTTCTCTAATGACCAGTGATGAGGAGCATTTTTTCATATGTTTGTTGGCCTCATGTATGTCTTCTTTTGTAAAGTGTCTGTTCATATCCTGCGCCCACTTTTGAATGGACTTGTTTTTTTCTTGTAAATCTCTTTTAGTTCTATGTAGATTCTGGATATCAGCCCTTTGTCAGATGGGTAGATTGCAAAAAAATTTTTCCCATTCTGTTTGTTGCCGATTTACTCTAATGACTGTTTCTTTTGCCGTGCAGAAGCTGTGGAGTTTGGTTGGGTCCCATTTGTCTATTTTGGCTTTTGTTGCCAGTGCTTTTGGTGTTTTAGTCATGAAGTCCTTGCCTGTGCCTATGTCCTGAATGGTTTTGACTAGGTTTTTTTCTAGGTTTTGTATGGTGTTAGGTCTTATGTTTAAGTCTTTAATCCATCTGGAGTTAATTTTGGTGTAAGGTGTCAGGAAGGGGTCCAGTTTCTGCTTTCTGCACATGGCTAGCCAGTTTTCCCAACACCATTTATTAAACAGGGACTCCTTTCCCCATTGCTTGTTTTGTCAGGTTTGTGAAAGATCAGACAGTTGTAGATGTGTGGTGTTGCCTCCAAGGCCTCTGTTCTGTTCCATTGGTCTATATCTCTGTTTTGGTACTAGTACCATGCTGTTTTGATTACTGAAGCCTTGTAGTATAGTTTGAAGTCCGCTAGTGTGATGCCTTCTGCTTTGTTCTTTTTGCTTAGATTGACTTGGCTATGCAGGCTCCCTTTTGGTTCCATATGAAGTTTAAGGTGTTTTTTCCATTTCTGTGAAGAAGGTCATTGGTAGCTTGATGGAGATAGTGTTGAATCTCTAAATTACTTTGGGCAGTATGGCCATTTTCATGATATTGATTCTTCCTAACCATGAACATGGAATGTTTCTCCATCTGTTTGTGTCCTCTCATTTTGTTGAGCAGTGGTTTGTAGTTCTCCTTGAAGAGGTCCTTTACGTTCCTTGTTAGTTGTATTCCTAGGTATTTTATTCTCTTGGTAGCAATTGTAAATGGCAGTTCATTCTTGATTTGGCTCTCTTTAAGTCTATTATTGGTGTATAGAAATGCTTGTGATTTTTGTACATTGGTTTTTTTGTATCCTGAGACTTTGCTGAAGTTGCTTATCAGTTTCAGGAGAATTTGGGCTGAGACAATGGGTTCTTCTAGATATACAATCATGTCGTCTGCAAATAGAGACAATTTGACTTCCTCCTTTCCTATTTGAATACACTTTATTTCTTTTTCTTGCCTGATTGTTCTGGCTAGAACTTCCAATACTATATTCAATAGGAGTGGTGAGAGAGGGCATCCTCATCTAGTGCCAGATTTCAAAGGGAATGCTTCCAGTTTTTGTCCATCAGTATGATATTGGCTGTTGGTTTGTTGTAAATAGCTTTTATTATTTTGAGATACATTCCGTCAGTACCTAGTTTATCGAGGGTTTTTAGCATAAAGGGCTGTTAAATTTTGTCAAAGCCTTCTCTGCATCAATTGAGATAATCATGTGGTTTTTGTCTTTGGTTCTGTGTATGTGGTGAATTACATTTATAGACCTGTGTATATTGAACCAGCCTTGCATCCCCGGGATGAATCCTACTTGATCATGGTGGATAAGGTTTTTTCATGTGCTGTTGCAATTGACTTGCCAGTATTTTATTGAAAATTTTTGCATATGTGTTCATCATGGATATTGGCCTGAAGTTTTTTTTTCTTGTTGCATATCTGCCGGGTTTTGGTATTAGGATGATGGTAGTCTCATAAAATAATTTGGGAAGGATTACCACTTTTTGGATTATTTGGAATAGTTTCAGAAGGAATGGTACCACCTCCTCTTTGTATGTCTGGTAGAATCCGGCTGTGAACCCATCTGGACCTGGGTTTTTTTTGGGTGGTAGGCTCTTAATTGCTGCCTCAACTTTAGACCTTGTTATTTGTCTATTCAGGGTTTCAACTTCTTCTTGGTTTAGCCTTGGGAGGAGGCAAGTGTCCAGGAATTTATCCATTTCTTCCAGGTTTACTGGTTTATGTGCATAGAGTTGTTTGTAATAATCTCTGATGATGGTTTGAATTTCAGTGGAATATTTCAGTGGAATCAGTGGTGATATCCCCTTGATCGTTTTTTATTGCATCTATTTGGTTATTCTCTTTTTTCTCTTTTATTAATCTGGCTACTGGTCTATTTTGTTGATCTTTTCGAAAAACCAGTTCCTGGATTTATTGATTTTTTTTGAAGGGTTTTTTTGTGTCTTTATCTCCTTCATTTCTGCTCTGGTCTTAGTTATTTCTTGTCTACTGCTAGGTTTTGAGTTTTTTTGATCTTGCTCCTCTAGCTCTTTGAATTTTGATGATAGGGTTTCGAATTTAGATCTCTCCTTGCTTCTCATGTGGGCACTTACTGCTATACATTTTCCTCTAGAGACTGCTTTAAATGTGTCCCAGAGATTCTGGTGTGTTGTGTCTTCGTTCTCACTGGTTTTGAAGAACATCTTTATTTCTGCCTTCATTTCATTGTTTATCCAGTCAACATTGAAGAGCCAGTTGTTCAGTGTCCATGAAGCTGTGTGATTCTGAGTTAGTTTGTGAATTCTGAGTTCTAACTCGATTGCACTTGGTCCGAGAGACTGTTTGTTATGATTTCCATTCTTTTGCATTTGCTGAGGAGTGATTTACTTCAATTATGTGGTCAATTTTAGAGTAGGTGTGATGTGGTGCTGAGAAGAACATATATTCTGTGGATTTGGGGTATAGAGTTCTGTAAATGCTTATTAGGTTTGCTTGTTCCAGGTCTGAGTTCAAGTCCTGGATAGCCTTGTTAACTTTCTGTCTGGTTGATCTGTCTAATACTGACAATGGGGTGTTAAAGTCTCCCACTATTATTGTGTTGGAGTCTAAGTCTCTTTGTAAGTTATTAAGAACTTGCCTTATGTATCCGGGTGCCCCTGTATTGGCTGCCTATATATTTAGGATCATTAGCTCTTCTTGTTGCATTGATCATTTTACCATTATGTAATGTCCTTCTTTGTCTCTTTTGATCTTTGTTGTTATAAAGTCTATTTTATCAGAGACATGAATTGCAACTCCTGCTTTTTTTACTCTCCATTTGCTTGGGAAATCTTCCTCCATCCCTTTATTTTCAGCCTTTGTGTATTCTTGCATGTGAGATAGGTTTCCTGGATATAGCACATTGATGTGTTTTGGCGTTTTATCCAATTTGCCAGTCTGTGTCTTTTGATTGGGGCATTTAGCCTATTTACATTTAGGGTTAATATTGTTATGTGTGAATTTGATACTGCCATTCTGATGCAGATTCTTCATTGTGTTGATGCTCTTTACCATTTGGTATGTTTTTGGAGTGGCTGGTACTGGTTGTTCCTTTCTATGTTTAGTGCCTCTTTCAGGAGCTTTTGTAAAGCAGGCCTGGTGGTGATGAAGTGTCTGAGTACTTGCTTGTTTGCAAAGGATTTTATTTTTCCTTCACTTATGCAGCTTAGTTTGGTGGGATATGAAATACTGGGTTGGAAGTTCTTTTCTTTAAGGATGTTGAATATTGGCCCCCACTCTCTTCTGGCTTGCAGGGTTTCTGCTGAGAGATCTGCTATGAGTCTGTTGGGCTTCCCTTTGTAGGTAACCCGACCTTTCTCTCTGGCTCTCTGGCTGCCCTTAGCATTTTCTCCTTCATTTCAACCCTGGTGAGACTGACGATTATGTGCCTTGGGGTTGCTCTTTTTGAGAAATGTCTTTGTGGTTTTCTCTTTATTTCCTTGACTTGAATATTGGCCTACATTGCTTGGTTCGGAAAGTTTTCCTGGATAATATCCTGAAGAGTATTTTCCAGCTTGGATTCATTTTCTCTGTCATATTCAGGTACACCTATCAAACATAGATTAGGTCTTTTCACATAGTCCCACATTTCTTGGAGACTTTGTTCATTCCTTTTTACCCTTTTTTCTCTAATCTTGCCTTCTTGTTTTATTTCATTGAGTTGATCTTCGACCTCTGATATCCTTTCTTCTGCTTGGTCAATTCGGCTGTTGAAACTTGTGTATGCTTCGTGAAGTTGTCGTGTTGTGTTTTCCAGCTCCATCAATTCACTTATATTCCTTTCTAAGTTGTCCATTCTCATTAGCATTTTGTCAAATATTTTTTCAAGGTTCTTAGTTTCTTTGCATTGGGTTAGATCGTGTTCTTTTAGCTCACAGAAGTTTCATATTACCCACCTTCTGAAGCCTGATTCTGACATTTCATCACATTCATTTTCCATCCAGCATTGTTCCCTTGCTGGTGAGGAGTTGTGATCCCTTGTAGGAGGAGAAGTGTTCTTGTTTTGGGTGTTTTCATCCTTTTTGTGCTGGTTTCTTCCCATCTTTGTGGATTTATCCACCTGTCGCCATTGTAGTTGCTGACTTTCAGATTGGGTCTCTTAGTGAACTTCCAGTTTGTTGATGATGAAGTTATTTCTGTTTCTTAGTTTTCCTTCTAACAGTCTGGCCCATCTGCTGTAGGACTGCTGAGGACCACGCCAGGCCCTGCTTTCCTGGGGATCACCTGCAGCAGCTGCAGAACAGTAAGTGTTGCTACCAGTTTCGTCTTCTGCTATCTTTGTCCCAGAAGGATACCCAAATGTCAGTCTGTTCTCTCCTTTATGAGGTGACTCTTTGGATATGCATGGGTCAGGGAGCTGCTTGAGGAGACAGTCTGTCCTTTATAGGAGCTCAAGTCCTGAGCTGTGAGCTCTGTTGTTTATTCAGAGCTGCTGGGCAGGTATGTTTAGGTCTGCTGCAGCAGAACTCAAACTCCTCTTTTCTCCCTAGGTGCTGTGTCCCAGGGAGTTAGGGCTTTATTTATGAGTTTCTGTTGTGCTGCTGCCTTTTTTTACTAGGCTGCACTGCCCAGCAAGGAGGCAGCCTAGTCACTGTCTGCCTGCAGAGGTTTTGCTGAGCTGCTATGGGGTTGCCCAGCTGCTGTGTGATCTTCCCTGCAGTCCTGTTTATATGGGTGTAGTTAGAACTGCCTCGGCAACGGCAGACTACCTTCAGAGTGGTGGAATGCCTCGGTAATGGCAGAGACCCCTCCCCCACAGAGCTGGACCATCCCGGGTTCCGCTGTGCTTGCTGTGAAACTCTCACCCTAGAGCATTTCCAATTGCTAGGTTTTTTTTATGGTGGGTGGGACCAGCTGAGCCTGATCACCTGGCTCCCTGCCTCAGAGCCTTTTTTTTTTAGTTGAACCGTCGACTCTCTCCCAGGTGTTCCAGTCGCCTGTTGAAAAGGCGCCGGGATCTGTGTGATTTCCTGTGCGGCAACTCACTGCGCTAGCTGAAACAGCGGCACTGAGATTCGTGGCAGTTTTTCTTGCCCGGGAATCTCTTGGCCTGGCTCCCTGTTTCAGTCCCCTTTTAAATCAGATGAATCACCAGCTAAAAGGTCACCCAGACCAGTGTATTTTGTAAGGAGAACTGCTGTGCCGGGGCGCCAGCCGAAACAGCCATGCTGGCGACCCATGGGGCTCCTCCACCTGGGAATCTCCTGGTCTGTGGGCAATAAAAATCCATCTGGAAATGCAGCATCCACTCACCCTCTGCGCTTTCACTGGGAGCTGCTATCCTGAGCTGTTCCTAGTCAGCCATCTTGGATCCTCTCCTCACTTTGAACTTTAAACTTTAGAGTTGATGTTGGAATTACTTAAGATTTTTGGTATTGTTATTATAGAATGAACGTACTTTGCATGCAAGAAGAACATGATTTCTACCTGGGATAAAATGCTATGGATGGATATGAGTCCCTGAAAATGCATATGTTGAAGCTCTAACCCCCAATGTGCTATTTGGAGACAGGACCTTTAGGAGAGAATTAGGTTTAGATAAGGTAATGAGGGCAGAACCCTCATGTTGGGATTATTGCTTTTATGAGAAGAGACACCACAGCACTTATCCTTTCCTTCCTTTCTCCCTCTGCCATTTTGCCCCTCTCTCTCTCTCTCTCTCTCTCTCTCTCTTTCTCTCTTTCTCTCTCTCTCTCTCTCTCTCTCTCTGCCTCTCTTTTTCCACCTTCATTCTGAAGACACAGTGAGAAGGTGGCCATCTAGATGTCAGGAAGAGAACTCTCAACCAAAACTAACCATGCTTGCACCTTGATCTTGGAGTTACAACCTCTAGAACTGTGAGAAGAGAAATTTCTGCTATTTAAACTATCCCATCTATGGTATTTTGTTATGACAGCCTGAGCTAAGACGCTTACTCTGTTCAAAGGGTAAATGCCAGTACTGAAAATTCCAAGAGAACTTGCCATAATAAAAATGATATAGCAGATTTGAAGGAAATAGAAATTCCTGAATTTAAAAGTACAGTAGCAAAAGTGAGAAACTCAGTGAATCTCTCCTCAGAGATATTTAGAAAGAAGCACAAAAAGATAAAAGAATAGAAATTACAGAAGAGAGAGAAGGATAGATTGAGGATAACCTAATGATTTAGAAAAGGAAGTAGGCATGGACCACCAATTGAAAACAATATGACTAATAAAGGAAGGAATAATATGTTGATTAGAGTTTATATGGAATCTGAATTTTCCAAAATGGTCTTCTCAACCCTAAACAGAATAAATAAAAAGAAACCCATACCTGATGGATCCAAGATGACTGATTAGGAGCAGCTCAGGATTGCAGTTCCCAGTGAAAGCGCAGAGGGTGAGTGTACGCCACATTTCCAGATGGATTTTTACTGCCCACAGACCAGGAAATTCCCAGGCAGAGGAGCCCCACGGGTTGCCAGAACAGCTGTTTCAGCCAGTGCGGCTGTTTTGGCCAGATGTGGCAGTTCTCTGCACAAAATACATGGGTCCGGGTGCCATTTTAGCTGGCGATTGGAACTCCTGGGAGACAGAGTCGCCCATTCAACTGATAAAAAAGGGAACTGAAACAGGGAGCCTGGCCAGGAGATTCCTGGGCCAAAAAGCACCACGAATCTCAGCATGGCTGTTTCAGCCAGTGCAGTGGGTCACTGCATAGGAAATCACACAGATCCCGGTGCCTTTTCAACAGGCGACTGGAAGACCTGGAAGACACAGTCGCCTGTTCAGCTGAAAAAAAAAAAGGCTCTAAGTCAGGGAGCCAGGTGATCAGGCTCGGCTGGTCCCATCCCTACAAAAAAAAAAAAAAAAACGGCAATTGGAAATGCTCTGGATTAAGAGTTTCACAGCAAGCACAGCTGAACCCAGGACAGTTCAGCTCCGTGGGGGAGGGACGTCCGCCTTTACTGAGGCAGTCCACCACTACAGAGGTAGTCCAACATTGCTGAGGCAGCCCACCATTGCTAAGGCAGCCCACCACTACAGAGAGAGTTCACCATTATAGAGGTGGGGCACCATTGCTGAGGCAGTTCTAACTATAACTGTATAAATGGGACTGCAGGAAAGTTCACACTGCACCTGGGCGGAGCCCACAGCAGCTCAGCAAAGCCTCTGCAGGTAGACAGTGACTAGGCTGCCTCCTTGCTGGGCAGGGCAACCCTGAAAAAAGGCAACAGCACAACAGAAACTCATAAATAAAGCCCTAACTCCCCAGGAAAGAGCACCTGGGAAGCAAAGGGGGCTTTATGAGTTCCACAGCAGAAGACTTAAACATACCTGCCCAGCAGCTCTGAATGAACAACAGAGCTCACAGCTCAGCAGGTGAACTCCTATAAAGGACAGACTGTCTCCTCAAACAGCTCCCTGACCCACGTATATCCAAGGAGTCACCTCATAAAGGAGAGAACAGACTGACATCTGCTGGGTATCCCTCTGGGACAAAGATAGCAGAAGAAGAAACTGGCAGCAACCGTTACTGTTCTGCAGCTGCTGCAGGTGTTCCCCAGGCAAGCAGGGCCTGCGTGGACCTCAGCAGTCCTACAGCAGATGGGCCAGACTGTTAGAAGGAAAACTAAGAAACAGAAAGAAATAACTTCATCGTCAACAAACTTGAAGTTCACTCAGAGATCCAGTTTGAAAGTCAGCAACTACAAAGACGACAGGTAGATAAATCCACAAAGATGGGAAGAAACCAGCACAAAAAGGATGAAAACACCCAAAACCAGAACGCTTCTTCTCCTACAAAGGATCTCAACGCCTCACCAGCAGGGGAACAAGGCTGGATTTAGAATGAGTATGATGAATTGACAAAATCAGGCTTAAAAAGTGGGTAATAAGAAACTTCCATGAGCTAAAAGAACATGTTCTAACCCAATGCAAAGAAACTAAGAACCTTGAAAAAAGATTTCATGAAATACTAATGAGAATGGACAACTTAGAAAGGAATATAAGTGAATTGATGGAGCTGAAAAACACAACAACTTCACGAAGCCTACACAAGTTTCAACAGCCGAATTGACCAAGGAGAAGAAAGGATATCAGAGGTCAAAGATCAACTCAATGAAAAAAGCGCAAAAAGGAATGAACAAAATCTTCAAGAAATGTGGGACTATGTGAAAAGACCTAATCTACGTCTGATAGGTGTACCTGAATGTGATGAAGAGAATGAATCCAAGCTGGAAAATACTCTTCAGGATATTATCCAGGAAAACTTCCTCAACCTAGCAAGGCAGACCAATATTCAAATACAGGAAATACAGAGAACACCACAAAGATATTCCTCAAGAAGAGCAACCCCAAGGCACATAATCGTCAGATTCACCAGGGTTGAAATGAAAGAGAAAATGCTAAGGGCAGCCAGAGAGAAAGGTCGGGTTACCCACAAAGGGAAGCCCATTAGACTCACAGCAGATCTCTCAGCAGAAACCCTACAAGCCAGAAGAGATTGGGGGCCAATATTCAACATCCTTAAAGAAAAGAACTTTCAACCCAGAATCTCCTATCCAGCCAAACTAAGCTTCATAATTGAAGGAAAAATAAAATCCTTTGTGAACAAGCAAGCACTCAGAGATTTCATCACTACCAAACCTGCTCTACAAGAACTCCTGAAAGAGTCTCTACACACATAAAGGAACAGCCAGTAACAGCCACTCCAAAAACACACCAAATGGTAAAAGAGCATCAACACAGTCAAGAACCTGCATCAACTAACCAACAAAACAGCCAGGTAGCATCAAAATGGCAGTATCAAATTCACACATAACAATACTGTCCCTAAATGTCAATGGACTAAATGCCCCAATCAAAAGACACAGACTGGCAAATTGGATAAAAAGCCAAAACCCATCAGTGTGCTGTATCCAGGAAACTCATTTACATGCAAGGATACACAAAGGCTCAAAATAAAGGGATGGAGGAAGATCTACCAAGCAAATGGAGAGCAAAAAAAAGCAGGAGTTGCAATTCTCATCTCTGATAAAATAGACTTTAAAGCAACAAAGATCAAAAGAGACAAAGAAATTGCATAATGGTAAAAGGATCACTGCAACAAGAAGAGCTAACAATCCTAAATATAAACACACCTAATACAGGAGCACCCAAATATATAAGGCAAGTTCTTAATGACTTACAAAGAACTTAGACTCCCACACAATAATAGTGGGAGACTTTAACACCCCATTGTCAATATTAGACAGATCAACCAGACAGAAAATCAACAAGAATATCCAGGACCTGAACTCAGATCTGGAACAAGCAAACCTAATAGACATTTACAGAACTCTCCACCCCAAATCCACAGAATATACATTCTTCTCAGCACCACATCACACCTACTCTAAAATTGACCACATAATTGGCAATAAATCACTCCTCAGCAAATGCAAAAGAACGGAAATCATAACAAGCAGTCTCTCAGACCACAGTGCAATCGAGTTAGAACTCAGAATGCAGAAACTAACTCAGAACCGCACAGCTTCATGGAAACTGAACAACTTGCTCTTGAATGTTGACTGGATAAACAATGAAATGAAGGCAGAAATAAAGATGTTCTTTGAAACCAATGAGAACGAAGACACAACATACCAGAATCTCTGGGACACATTTAAAGCAGTCTCTAGAGGAAAATATGTAGCAATGAGTGCCCACATGAGAAGAAAGGAGAGATCTAATATTGATACCCTATCATCAAAATTCAAAGAGCTAGAGGAGCAAGATCAAAAAAACTCAAAACCTAGCAGAAGACAGGAAATAACTAAGATCAGAGCAGAACTGAAGGAAATAGAGATACAAAAAACGCTTCAAAAAATCAATAAATCCAGGAGCTGGTTTTTCGAAAAGATCAACAAAATAGACAGACCACTAGCCAGATTAATAAAAAAGAAAAGAGAGAATAACCAAATTGATGCAATAAAAAACGATAAAGGGATATCACCACAGATTCCACAGAAATCCAAACCATCATCAGAGATTATTACAAACAACTCTATGCACATAAACTAGTAAACCTGGAAGAAATGGATAAATTCCTGGACACCTGCATCCTCCCAAGCCTAAACCCAGAAGAAGCCAAAACCCTGAATAGACCAATAACAAGGGCTGAAGTCGAGGCAGCAATAAAGAGCCTACCACCCAAAAAAAGCCCAGGTCCAGATGGGTTCACAGCCGAATTCTACCAGACATACAAAGAGGAGCTGATACCATTCCTTCTGAAACTATTCCAGACAATCCAAAAAGAGAGAATCCTTCCCAAATCATTTTATGAGACAAACATCATCCTGATACCAAAACCCGGCAGAGACTCAACAAGAAAAGAAAATTTCAGGCCAATATCCATGATGAGCATAGATGCAAAAATCTTCAATAAAATACTGGCAAACCGATTGCAGCAGCATATCAAAAAGCTCATCCACCATGATCAAGTAGGATTCACCCTGGGGATGCAAGGCTGGTTCAACATACGCAAGTCCATAAACGTAATTCACCACATGAACAGAGCCAAAGACAAAAACCACATGATTATCTCAATTGATGCAGAGAAGGCTTTTGACAAAATTCAACAGCCCTTTATGCTAAAAACCCTTGATAAACTAGGTACTGACGGAATGTATCTCAAAATAATAAAAGCTATTTACAACAAACCAACAGCCAATATCATACTGATGGACAAAAACTGGAAGCATTCCCTTTGAAATCTGGCACTAGATGAGGATGCCCTCTCTCGCCACTCCTATTCAATATAGTACTGGAAGTTCTACCCAGAGCAATCAGGCAAGAAAAAGAAATAAAGGATATTCAAATCGGAAAGGAGGAAATCAAATTGTCTCTATTTGCAGATGACATGATTGTATATCTGGAAGACCCCATCATCTCAGCCCAAAATCTCCTGAAACTGATAAACAACTTCAGCAAAGTCTCAGGATACAAAATCAACGTGCAAAAATCACAAGCATTCCTATACACCAGTAACAGACTTAAAGAGAGCCAAATCAAGAACGAACTGCCATTCACAATTGCTACCAAGAGAATAAAATACCTAAGAATACAACTAACAAGGAACGTAAAGGACCTCTTCAAGGAGAACTACAAGCCATTGCTCAACGAAATAAGAGAGGATACAAACAGATGGAGAAACATTCCATGTTCATGGTTAGGAAGAATCAACATCGTGAAAATGGCCATACTGCCCAAAGTAATTTACAGATTCAATGCTATTCCCATCAAGCTACCAATGACCTTCTTCACAGAACTGGAAAAAAACACCTTAAACTTCATATGGAACCAAAAGAGAGTCCGCATAGCCAAGTCAATTCTAAGCAAAAAGAACAAAGCAGGAGGCATCACACTACCGGACTTCAAACTATACTACAAGGCTACAGTAATCAAAACAGCATGGTACTGGTACCAAAACAGAGATATAGACCAATGGAACAGAACAGAGGCCTCAGAGGAAATACAACATACCCACAACCATCTGATCTTCGACAAACCTGACAAAAACAAGCAATGGGGAAAGGACTCCCTGTTTAATAAATGGTGTTGGGAAAACTGGCTAGCCATGTGCAGAAAGCAGAAACAGGACCCCTTCCTGACACCTTACATCAAAATTAACTCCAGATGGATTAAAGACTTAAACATCAGACCTAACACCATAAAAACCCTAGAAGAAAATCTAGGCAAAACCATTCAGGACATAGGCGTAGGCAAGGACTTCATGACCAAAAGGCCAAAAGCAATGGCAACAAAAGCCAAAATAGACAAATGGGACCTAATCAAACTCCACAGCTTCTGCACAGGAAAAGAAACAGTCATTAGAGTGAATCGGCAACCAACAGAATGGGAAAAAATTTTTGCAGTCTACCCATCTGACAAGGGGCTGATATCCAGAATTTACAAAGAACTAAAACAGATCTACAAGAAAAAAACAAGCCCATTCAAAAATGGGCAAAGGATATGAACAGATACTTTACAAAAGAAGACATACAGGAGGCCAACAAACATATGAAAAAATGCTCATCATCACTGGTCATCAGAGAAATGCAAATCAAAACCACATTGAGATACCATCTCACACCAGTTAGAATGGCGATCATTAAAAAATCTGGAAACAACAGATGCTGGAGAGGATGTGGAGAAATAGGAACACTTTTACACTGTTAGTGGGAATGTAAATTAATTCAACCATTGTAGAAGACAGTATGGCGATTCCTCAAGGACCTAAAAACAGAAATCCCATTTGACCCAGCAATTCCATTACTGGGTATATATCCAAAAGATTATAAATCATTCTACTTTAAGTACACATGCACACGAATGTTCATTGCAGCACTGTTTACAATAGCAAAGACCTGGAACCAACCCAAATGCCCAACGATGATAGACTGTATAGGGAAAATGTACATGAACACCATGGAATATTATGCAGCCATCAAAAACGATGAGTTCACGTCCTTTGTAGGGACATAGATGAACCTGGAAACCATCATTCTCAGCAAACTTTGACACAAGAGCAGAAAATCAAACACCGCATATTTTCACTCATAGGAGGGTGTTGAACAATGAGAACACATGGACACAGGGAGGGGAGCACTACACACTGGGGTCCATTGGGGTGAAATGAGGGAGGGATGGGGGGTGGGGAGGTGGGAAGAGATCGCATGGGGAGAAATGACAGATACAGGTGAGGGGACGGAAGGCAGCAAACCACACTGCCATGTGTATACCTATGCAACAATCTTGCATGTTCTTCACAAGTACCCCAAAACCTAAAATGCAATTAAAAAAAGTAAAATAAAATAAAATAAAAAAAGATCAACTCAATGAAATAAAACAAGAAGGCAAGATTAGAGAAAAAAGGGTAAAAAGGAATGAACAAATCTCCAAGATATATGGGACTATGTGAAAACACCTTATCTACGTTTGATAGGTGTACCTGAATATGACAGAAAAAATGAATCCAAAATGGAAAATACTCTTCAGGATATTATCCAGGAAAACTTCCCCAACATAGCAAGGCAGGCCAGTATTCAAGTCCAGGAAATACAGAGAACACCACAAAGATATTCCTCAAGAAGAGCAACCCCAAGGCACATAATCATCAGATTCACCAGGGTTGAAATGAAGGAGAAAATGCTAAGCGCAGCCAGAGAGCCAGAGAGAAAGGTCAGGTTACCTACAAAGGGAAGCCCATCAGACTCACAGCAGATCTCTCAGCAGAAACCCTACAAGCCAGAAGAGAGTGGGGGCCAATATTCAACATCCTTAAAGAAAAGAACTTTCAACCCAGAATTTAATCTCCAGCCAAACTAAGCTTCGTAAGTGAAGGAAAAATAAAATCCTTTACAAACAAGCAAGTACTCAGAGATTTCATCACCACCAGGCCTGCTTTACAAGAGCTCCTGAAAGAGGCTCTACACATAGAAAGGAACAACCAATACCAGCCACTCCAAAATCATACCAAATGGTAAAGAGCATCAACACAATGAAGAAACTGCATCAACTAACAGGCAAAACAGCCAGCTAGCATCAAAATGGCAGTATCAAATTCACACATAACAATACTAACCCTAAATGTAAATAGGCTAAATGCCCCAGTCAGAAGACACAGAGTGGCAAATTGTATAAAAGGCCAAAACACATCAATGTGCTGTATCCAGGAAACCTATCTCACATGCAAGAATACACAAAGGCTCAAAATAAAGGGATGGAGAAAGATTTACCAAACAAATGTAGAGTTAAAAAAAAAAAAAAGGAGTTGCAATTCATGTCTCTGATAAAATAGACTTAAAAAAAACAAAGATCAAAAGAGACAAAGAAGGACATTACATAGTGGTAATAGGATCGATGCAACAAGAAGAGTTAGTGATCCTAAATATATATGCACCCAATACAGGAGCACCCAAATACATAAGGCAAGTTCTTAATAACTTGCAAAGAGACTTAGACTCCCACACAATAGTAGTGGGAGACTTTAACACCCCATTGTCAGTATTAGACAGATCATCCAGACAGAAAGTTAACAAGGCTATCCAGGACTTGAACTCAGAACTGGAACAAGCAAACCTAATAGGCATTTCCAAAACTCTATACCCCAAATCCACAGAATATACATTCTTCTCAGCACATCACACCTACTCTAAAATTGACCACATAACTGGAAGTAAATCACTCCTCAGCAAATGCAAAAGAATGGAAATCATAACAAACAGTTTCTCAGACCATAGTGCAATCGAGTTAGAACTCAGAATGCAGAAACTAACTCAGAACCACACAGCTTCTTGGAAACTGAACAACTGGCTCTTAAATGCTGACTGGATGAACAATGAAATGAAGGCAGAAATAAAGATGTTCTTTGAAACCAATGAGAATGAAGACACAACATACCAGAATCTCTGGGACACATTTAAGGCAGTGTCTAGAGGAAAATATGTAGCAATAAGTGCCCACATGAGAAGCAAGGAAAGATATAAAATTGATACCCTATCATCAAAATTCAAAGCGCTAGAGGAGCAAGATCAAAAAAACTCAAAACCTAGCAGTAAACAAGAAATAACTAAGACCAGAGCAGAACTGAAGGAGATAGAGACACAAAAAGCCCTTCAAAAAAATCAATAAATCCAGGAGCTGGTTTTTTGAAAATATCAACAAAATAGACCACTAGCCAGATTAATAAAAAAGAAAAGAGAGAATAATCATATAGATGCAATAAAAAATGATCAAGAGATTACATCATCATTGATTTTTTTGTATCCTGAGACTTTGCTGAAGTTGCCTATCAGTTTCAGGAGAATTTGGGCTGAGACAATGGGGTCTTCTAGATATACAATCATGTCGTCTGCAAATAGAGACAATTTGACTTCCTCCTTTCCTATTTGAATACCCTTTGTTTCTTTTTCTTGCCTGATTGTTCTGAGATTATTATCAGAGATTATTACATCATCAGAGATTATTACAAACAACTTCATGCACATAAACCAGTAAACCTGCAAGAAACGGATAAATTCCTGGACACTTGCATCCTCTTAAGCCTAAATCAGGAAGAAATCGAAACCCTGAATAGACCAATAACAAGGTCTGAATTTGAGGCAGCAATTAAGAGCCTACCACCCAAGAAAAGCCCAGGTCCAGATGGTTTCACAGCCTGATTCTACCAGACGTACAAGGAGAAGGTGGTACCATTCCTTCTGAAACTATTCCAAATAATCCAAAAAGTGGTAATCCTTCCCAAATCATTTTATGATACCAACATCATCCTGATACCAAAACCTGGCAGAAACTAAGCAAGAAAATAAAACTTCAGGCCTTTATGCATGATGAACACAGATGCAAAAATCTTTAATGTAATACTGGCAAACTGATTGTAACAGCATGTCAAAAAGCTTATTCACCATGATCAAGTAGGATTCATCCTGGGGATGCAAGGCTGGTTCAATATACACAAGTCTATAAATGTAATTCACCACATACACAGAACCAAAGACAAAAACCACATGATTATCTCAATTGATGCAGAGAAGGCCTTTGACAAAATTCAGCAGCTCTTTATGCTAAAAACCCTCAATAAACTAGGTATTGATGGAATGTATCCCAAAATAATAAAAGCTATTTACAACAAACCAACAGCCAATATCATAATGAATGGGCAAAAACTGGAAGCATTCCCTTTGTAATCTGGCACTAGATGAGGATGCCCTCTCTCACCACTCCTATTGAATATAGTATTGGAAGTTCTAGCCAGAACAATCAGGCAAGAAAAAGAAATAAAGTGTATTCAAATAGGAAAGGAGGAAGTCAAATTGTCTCTATTTGCAGACGACATGATTGTATATCTAGAAGAACCCATTGTCTCAGCCCAAATTCTCCTGAAACTGATAAACAACTTCAGCAAAGTCTCAGGATACAAAAAAAATCAATGTACAAAAATCACAAGCATTTCTATACACCAATAATAGACTTAAAGAGAGCCAAATCAAGAACAAACTGCCATTTATAATTGCTTCCAAGAGAATAAAATGCCTAGGAATACAACTAACAAGGAACGTAAAGGACCTCTTCAAGGAGAACTACAAACCACTACTCAACAAAGTAAGAGAGGACACAAACAGATGGAGAAACATTCCATGTTCATGGTTAGGAAGAATCAATATCATGAAAATGGCCATACTGCCCAAAGTAATTTAGAGATTCAACACTATCTCCATCAAGCTACCAATGACCTTTTTCACATAAATGGAAAAAACACCTTAAACTTCATATGGAACCAAAAGAGAGCCTGCATAGCCAAGTCAATTCTAAGCAAAAAGAACAAAGCAGAAGGCATCACACTACTGGACTTCAAACTATACTACAAGGCTTCAGTAATCAAAACAGCATGGTACTGGTACCAAAACAGAGATATAGACCAATGGAACAGAACAGAGGCCTCAGAGGCAACACCACACATCTACAACTGTCTGATCTTTCACAAACCTGACAAAACAAGCAATGGAGAAAGGAGTTCCTGTTTAATGGTGTTGGGAAAACTGGCTAGCCATGTGCAGAAAGCAGAAACTGGACCTCTTCCTGACACCTTACACTAACTCCAGATGGATTAAATACTTAAACATAAGACATAACACCATACAAAACCTAGAAAAAAACCTAGTCAAAGCCATTCAGGACATAGGCACAGGCAAGGACTTCATGACTAAAACACCAAAAGCACTGGTAACAAAAGCCAAAATAGACAAATGGGACCCAACCAAACTCCACAGCTTCTGCACGGCAAAAGAAACAGTCATTAGAGTAAATCGGCAACAAACAGAATGGGAAAAATTTTTTGCAATCTACCCATCTGACAAAGGGCTGATATCCAGAATCTACATAGAACTAAAACAAATTTACAAGAAAAAAAAAAGCCAATTCAAAAGTGGGTGAAGGATATGAACAGACACTTTACAAAAGAAGACATACATGAGGCCAACAAATATATGAAAAATTGTTCCTTATCACTGGTCATTAGAGAAATGCAAATCAAAACTACATTGAGATACCATCTCATGCCAATTAGAATGGTGATCATTAAAAAATCTGGAGACAACAGATGCTGGAGAGGATGTGGAGAAATAGGAACACTTTTACACTGTCGATGGGCGTCTAAATTGGTTCAACCATTTGGAAGACAGTGTGGTGATTCCTCAAGGATCTAGAAATAGAAATTCTATTTGACCCAGCAATCCCATTACTGGGTATATATCCAAAGGATTATAAATCATTCTACTATAAGGACACATGCACACAAATGTTCATTGCAGCACTGTTTACAATAGCAAACACCTAGAACCAACCCAAATTCCCATTGATGATATACTGGACAGGGAAACTGTGGCACATATACACCATGGAATACTATGTAGCCATAAAAAACTATTAGTTCGTGTTTTTTTGTAGGGACATGGATGAACCTAGAAACCATCATTCTCCGCAAACTGACACAAGAGCAGAAAATCAAACACCGCATGTTCTCACTCATAGGTGGGTGTCGAACAATGAGAACACATGGACATAGGGAGGGGAGCATCACACACTGGGGTCTGTCAGGGGGAAATAGGGGAGAGACAGCAGGGGGTGGGGAGTTGGGGAGCGATAGCATAAGGAGAAACACCAGATACAGGTGAAGAGGAGGAAGGCAGCAAACCACACTGCCACGTGTGTACCTATGCAACAATCTTGCATGTTCTTCACATGTACCCCAAAACCTACAATGCAGTAAAAATAAATAAATAAATAATACAGTATTATCATTTAAAAAAAAAATGAAACCCGTACCTAAATACATCTTAGACTGCTGAAGGCCAAAAAGAAAAAGAAAAACTTTTAAAAGCATTAAGAGAAAAAAGATAAATTACTTTCAGAAGAGCAGTAATTAAGCTGACCATTGACTTCTCATTAGAAACAATGAAAGCCAAAAAGATGGAATGATATGTCCCTATTTGAAATAGTAAAATAGAGTAGGATTCTGTACAAACATATTGTTCATGTAAAGATAGTCAAGAATAACAATGAAAGACATTTTCAGACAAATGAAAGTAATAAAATGTGTCCCTAGGAGATCTGCAACACAATAAATTATTAAAGGGTGCTTTTTAAGCAGAAGAAAATTACCCCAGTTGGCACTTTAGAAATAAATTTAAGGTTAGGTATGTGGATTGGCTTATTGACTGCAGAAAGCAACTATTATAAGAAACAGCAATCATAGGAGCAGAACAGTTATAAAAGAAAAGAGTCATATATACGTCAGAAGAGGGTTAAATGAATTAAATTGTTCTAAGGCACTTGCATTGTCTAGGAGGAGGATAAAAGTGTAAGTTGACATTGATAACTCAATGGTCTGTGATAACTCAAGGTTACATTTTATAACCTCTTAGGTAACTCCTAAAGGATAGTAAAGAGATAGATGACATCTAAACTAACAGAAGAAAATGGGATTAAGATTTCAAAATACTCAGTACAAAAATAGGATATAAAGGAGAAAAAAGGAAACAGAACTAATAGAAAGCACTGAGTAAAATGGTAGGTGAAACCAAAATTTATCATTGAATACATTACATGTAAGTAGACAAAATATTCCAAATAAAGTCAGAATTTACCAGTCCGAATAAAAATCATACTAAATTATATGTTGCTTGCAAGAAGCCTATACAAACTCTCAAGATACAAAATGGTTGTAAGTTAAAAGAATGAAAAAGATACCGTGAAAATACCACCCATAGAGAAGCAGATATAACAATATTCATATCAAAGAAAACTTTAAGGTAGAAAGTATTAGAGAAAAAGAGGGACATGTCATAAAGTTCTAATTTATTGGGAAGATATAATGTCACAATTTAAATATACTTAATAGCATGGACTCACCCTAAATGTAGCAAAATGTAACACAACTGCCTGGAGAAATAGACAGATCCACGATAATTCTGGGAAATTTTAATCTTATCAAGAACTAACAAGCAGAGAGGAAAAAAAAATTTAGAAATTGAATATTTGGCCAGGTGCAGTGGCTCGTGCCTATAATCCCAGCAGTTTGGGAGGCTGAGACAGGTGAATCAGTTCAGCGCAGGAGTTTGCAACCAGCCTGGACAACATGGTGAAATGCTGTTTCTACCAAAAAAAAAAAAAAAAAAAAATACCAAAAAAAAAAAAAAAAAATTAGCCAGGCGTAATGGTGTGTGCCTGCAGTCCCAGCTACTCAGGAGGCTGAGGCAGGAGGATTTCTTGAGCCCAGGAGGCAAAGGTGGCAGTGAGCTGAGATCATGCCACTGCACCCTAGCCTCAGTGACAGAGCAAGACCTTGTCTCAATAATAATAAAATTAAAATGGAGTATTTTAGATACATAATTTTTTAAAACTTGGCCTAATGGACATGTATAGACTATACGCCCAACAACTACACAATGCATATTCTTGCCAAGGGCAGAGAGACATTACCAGGGAAAAGAGAAACCAGAAGTGTTTTTATAGTCTGAATGGGCTAGCGTGATGGATTGGGGTGGAGTGAAGCACCCAGGATAAGGCCAAATTTTCCCATATAATGTTAGCTTTAGGTTTTTGGTAGATACCCTTTTTCTGGTTGCAAAATGTTTGAATCTTTCGTGTTATTAACCAGTTATGTCAGTAATAAAATTCACTCAGTTCCATGGACTTACCCATTGCCACTTCGATAATTTTTTATTTGTTTTTGTGGGTTTTTGGTGTGTGTGTTGTTTGGTTGGCTGGTTGGTTGGTTGGTTCTTGGTCAGAAAGAGAAGATGAATATTCTGACTTGCACTGTCACACTGACATTCAGTAGTTCAGAGTGGTAAGGTTTCAGTGTGATTTTTTTTCCAGCTCAGGGCCAAGATTGAGATTTTTCTAAGTAAGAAAACTATCCTCAACCACTATTACAGAACACCAAATGGCTTTGGAAATTGGCTATTGCTGCAGTCAGTAGTATTCCATAAGCTCCCACCTTCTCTTTACCTCCTAAAAGTAATTACTATTCTGATTTTTATTTTATTTTTACAATAGTCACTTCTTGTTTTTCGTTATACCTTAACTTTCTAAGTATGCATTCCTAAACACTATAGTTCAATGCTGTTGGTTTTGAACTTTAAATAAATAAACTCATACTGTAGATTATTTTTGGATTTGACTTCTTTTGGTACTTAATATATTTGTGAGATTCATCTGTGTTGTTATATTTAGTTCTACTTCATTGTGATTTCTGTAGAGTAAAGAATGTTAAACTATTTCTGAAAAGTTAGTAATACAAAAACATATGAAAGTATAAAACTCATTGGTAAAAGTAAGTACACAGTCAAATTCAGAATATTCTAATACTGTAATGATGGTGTATAAATCACTTTTATCTTTAATATGAAGGTTGAAAGATAAAACTATTAAAAATAATATCTATAATAATTTGTTAAGGGATACACAACATAAAAAGATGTAAATTGTGAAACTGAAAACAGATGTTGAGGAGGGTGGATGAAAAGTGTAGAGTTTTTGCATGCAGTCAAATTTAAATTGATATCAGTTAACTGTAAGGTGTTTTATACGTTCCTCAGGGTAAATACAAAGCAAAAACCTCTATTAAATACACAAGGGTGAAAAGTAAGAAATCAAAGCAAAGCACTAGAGAAAATCACCTAATTAAAAGAAATACAGGAAGAGAGGAAGAAAGGAACAAGGACCTACAAAACAACCATAAAACAATGAAACAAATGATAGTACTAAGTCTTTATTCAGTAATTACCTTGAATGTAATTAGATTAAATTCTCCAATGCAAAGACATAGAGTGGCTGAGTGGATAAAAACAAAGGAGATCTAACTATATCCAGCCTACGAGACTCACTTCACAGTTTAAGGACTATGAACAGATGAAAAAACGAACGAATGAAAAAAAGATATTCAATGCAAGTGGAAACCAAAATAGAACAAGTGTAGCTATACTTATATCAGACAAAATAGGCTTTAAGTAAAAAACTATAAAATGAGACCAAAAAAGTCATTGTATGGTGATAAAGGGGTCAATTCATCAAGAGACTTTAACAAGTATAAATATATGTACACTCAACATTGGCACACCTAAATATATAAAGCAAATGTTAATAGATATGAAGGGAGAGCTAGACTGTAATGCAGTAATAGTAGGGACCTCCAATATCCCACTTTCAGCAATGAACAGAACATCTAGACAAAAAAAATCAATAAAGAAACTTCAGACTTAACCTATACCAGGCCAGGCATGGCGGCTTTAATCCCAGCACTTTGGGAGGCAGAGGCAGGCAGATCACTTCAGGTCAGAGTTAAGAGACCAGCCTGGCCAACATGGTGAAACCCTGTTTCTACTAAAAATAAAAAAAAATAGCAAGATGTGGTGCCTTGTGCCTGTAGTCCCAGCTACTTGGAAGGCTGAGGCAGGAGAATCTCTTGAACCTGGGAGGCAGAGGTTGCAGTGAGCCAAGATGGTGTCACTGTACTCTAGCCTGGCTGACAGAGCAAGACTCTTTCTAAAAAAAAAAAAAAAACTATACCTTGGACCAAATGGTCCTAACAGAGATGTATAGAACATTCCATCCAGCAGCAGCAGAATACACATTCTTCTCAATACACACAGAACATTCTCCAGAATTAATGACGTTAGGCCACTAAACAAACCTAACAAACTTAAGAAGACTGAAATTATAGCCAGTATTTTTTTTCAAATACAGTGGTATATAAAATAGAAATTAGTAACAGGAGGGATTTCAGAAAATTCACAATTACATGGAAATTAAACAGCATGGTCCTGAACAACAAAGAGTCAAAGAAGAAATGAAAAGGGAAATTTAAAAAAATAACTTGAGGCAAATTAAAATGGAAACACAAGGCATAGTAATGGGATGCAACAAAAGCAGTTCTAAGAGGGAAGTTTATATCAATATGTGCTTACATTGAAAAAGAAGAAAGATCTCAAGTAAACAACCTAACATTACACCTCAAGGAACTAAAAACAGAACAAACTAAGCCCAAAATTAGTTGAAAGAAAAAAATAATAAAGATTAGACCAACCAGAAATAAATGAAATAGAGACTAGGAAAATAATAGAAAAGATCAACAAAACTGAAAGGTTATATTTTGAAAAGATAAAAATGACAAACCTTTAACCAGACTACTTAAGGACAAAGAGAGAAGACTTAAAATCAGAAATGAATGAGGAGACATTACAGCTGATGCTACAAAAATGAAAGAGAGACTGCTATAAACAATTATACCCCAACAATTTGGACAATCTAGATGAAATGGATAAATGTCTAGACACATGCAGTCTATCAAGATTGAACCATGAAGAAACAGAAAATCAGAATAGACCGATAATAAGTAAGGAGATTGAATCAGTAATAAAAAGACTCTGATCAAAGAAAATCTGAGGCAGGACCCAACAGCTTCACTGCTGAATACAACCAAACATTTAAATTTCGAACTGCTCCTAAAAAATTGAAGAGGAGGGAATACTTTCAAACTCATTTTACAAGGTTAGCATTGCTCTTATTTCAAAACTAGGCAAGGATACTACAAGAAAGAAAAATTACAGGCCAATTTTCTTGATTAACATAGATGCAAAAATTCTCAAAAAAAAAAAAAAAGTAACAAACCAAATTCAACAAATTAAAAGGGTCTTTCACCATGATTGAGTGGGATTTATCCTAGAGATGCAAGAATGGCTCAACATACACAAATCTATAAATGTGATATACCATATTAATAGAATGAAGGACAAAAATATCAAATCATCAGATTCTGGAAAAAAACATTTGACAGATTCAATATCCTTTCATTAAAAAAAAAAAAAATCTTAACAAATTTCTTATAGAACAAATTGTACCTCAACATAGTAAAGTCTATATATGGCAAACCCACAACTAACATAATTCTCAACAGTGAAAAGTTGAAGCCTTTTTCTTTAAGATCAGAAACAGACAAGGATGCCCTATTCTTGCTACTTCTCTTCAACATAGTACTGTAAAGTCTCAGTCAGCACAGTTGGGCAAGAGAAAGAAATAAAAGGCACCCAAATTGGAAAGAAAGAAGTTAAATTTTTTTTTCTTTGCAGGTGACATGGCCTTATATTTAGAAAGCCCTAAAGGCTCCAACAAAAAACTAATAGAAATAATAATTAAGTTACAGGTACAAAATCAACATATGAAAATCCGTAGCATTTCCATACGTGAACAACAAACTATCCAAAAAAGAAATCAAGAAAACAATCCCATTTGTAACAGCTACAAGAAAAAAATAAAATACTTAGGAATAAATCGAATCAAGGAGACCTGTACATTGTAAACTATCAAACATTGATGAAAGAAATTGAAGAAAACACAATTAAATGAAAAGATATCCTGTGTTCATGGACTGGAAGAATTAATATTGTTTAAATATCCATGCTACTTAAAGCAATCTACAGATTCAAAGCAATATTTATCAAAATTCCAGTGATTTTTTTCACAGAAATAGAAAAGGCAATCTTAAAATTCATATAGAACCACAAAAGACCCCAAATAGCCAAAGCAATCTTGAAGCAAAAAGAACAAAGCCATCACACTACCTGACTGAAAAAATCTGCTGCAAAGCTATGCTAATCAAAACAGCATGGTACTACACACATAGACTAATGGAACATGATAGCCCAGAAGTAATCCCATGGATTTGTGGTCAACTGATTTTTGACAAAGGTGCCACGAACACACAATGGGGAAAGGACAGTCTTTTCAATAAATGATGCTGAGAAAATTGGATATCTACATACAGAAGAATGAAATTAGAACCTTTTCTCCACCATATTAAAAACCCAATTTAAGATGGATTAAATACTTAATCATAAGACCTGATACTGTAAAACTTCCAGAAGAAAACATAACGGAAAAGCTCCTGACATTAATCTGGATAATGATCTTTAGGATATAACTCAAAAGCACAGGCAACAAAAGTGAAAATAGACAGAAGAGATTACATCAAACTAAAAAGTTTTAGCACAGCAATAAACAGTCAACAGAGTGAAGAGGCAATCTACTAAGTGGGAGAAAATATTTGCAAACTATACATCTGATAAGAGGTTGATATTCAAAATATGTGAGTAACTCAACTCAATAGCAAGAAAATAAATAACCCAATTAAAAAATGTGCAAAGTACCTAAATAGACAGTTCTCAAAATAAGACACATGCATATGGCCAACAGATCCATGAAAAAATGCCCAACATTAATTGTTTGAGAAATGCAAATGAAAGTCACAATGAGATATCACCTCATACTGTTAGAATGGCTGTTATCAAAAAGACAAAACATAAGTGTTGAGGAGGATGTGAAGAAAAGAAAACCCTTGCACATTTTTGGTAGGAAAGTAAATTAGTACAGCCATTGTGGAAAACATTATGGAGGTTCCTCAAAAAATCAAAAGTGAAACTACCATATGATCCAGCAATTCCACAACTGGGTTTATATCCAAAGGAAATGAAATCAGTGTGTGAAAGAGATATCTACACTCCCATGTTCCTTGCAGCATTAATCACAATAGCCAAGATTTGAAATCAACCTAAATATCCATCAACAGATGACTAGATAATGAAAATATAATATACACACAATTGAATACTATTCAGCCTTTAAAATAAGAAGGAAATACCGTCATTTGGAGCAACATAACTGAACCTGGAGAGCATTGTGCTAAGTGAAATAAGCCAGGCACAGAAATACCAGCATAATGCCATGAACCAGGCATAATGCATCCATATACATACACATACACTATCACTTACATGTAGAATAGAAAAAAGTTGAACTCAATAAAGAGTAGAATGTTGGTTGCCAGAAGCTAGTGTGGTGGGAAGATGTCAGTCAAAAATTTAAGTTAGGAAGAATGAGTTCAAGGGATGCATTGTACAACAGTGGTGACTATAATAACAATGTATTATATTTTGAAAATAGCTAAGAGCGATTTTAAGCACCCTTTCCACAAAAAAGGAAAAGAATATGAAATAGCACATTAATTAGCTTGACGAGCCATTCTACAATGTGTCCATATTTTAAACCATCATGCTATACCTGAAAAATATATATAATCTTTGTCAGTTAAAAGTAAATAAATGGGACCCTGCCAGAGCCACCACTGCCAGCAACATGTTCAAGGTAATTCAGAGGTCCATGGGGCCAGCTGGCCCAAGCTTGCTTACCTTCAGAAAGTCTGTACTGCACCGAAAAAGGACTCAGCTCCCAAAATTTCCATGAAGGTTGATAAGCTTTCACTCTACTCAGTTCCCAAGGGTCCATCGAAGTATGTGGAGGAGTCAAGGAGCCCACTTGAAGAAAGCATCTCACAGCTCCGACACTACTGCAAGCCATACACAAGCTGGTGTCAGCAAACATACTCCCAAAATAAGCCCAAGATGCAAAGCTTGGTTCAATGGGGGTTAGACAGCTATGACTATCTCCAAAATGTACCTTCTGGATTTTTTTCGAGACTTGGTGTTATGGTTTTCCTGGCCTTATTGAACTCCTTTTGGCTAGATGTTCAAAAATAAAGAAGCTAGTGTGTCCACCTGGTTTTATGGAATTAGCTGCCTTCCTCTATTATCTACAACAAGCCATTGTGTTTGCTCAGGTCAGTGGGGAGAGACTATATGACTGGGGTTTATAAGGATACTAGACCAGACTTCTGTTATCTTGGTGATGTCATCCTACAAGCAAACTAATCAAATCCTTTCACGTAGAGATAACATACAAGCCTTAGAACTCCTCGTTCTCATGTTGCTATTTATGTACAAAATTAAAACCCAAGTTAAAAAAAAAGTGTTCCACACAAATGTTCCACAAATAACTGGTCTGCAGGACATTCATAAGCAGGCCTGCTCCTGGTATTTGCAAGACCCAGGTCAAGAGGATGAATTGAAGCATCATATCATATGAAAATATATAAAATAGTAAATCAGGCTAACATACTGTTAGGTAAAATTTATTCTACCCACCTGTATCTTTGAGATGGTAACATTGAAAATAAGTAAGCAGCTATGGGCTTCATGTAATTGAAAGATGGCATGAATCAAAGATGATAAACTTAGTTATTGTACATGTCTGACTATTTCTGTTTATGGTCCATTAATGTTTGGGTAAGTAATGAAATAAAGGCATACATGGTTTTTTAAAAGTTAGAAATACATATGCATGCATACAAGCAAACACATATATGTATGTGCATTATGCCTGCAATATACAGAGAATATTTCTGAAAAGGTCAACAAGAAATCTGGTAGGTAGTTGTTGCCAGGCATGGAAACGGGACTGGAGGTCACACTGAAGGAAAAGAGACTGATTTTCCTCATGTTGACATTCTTTTGTATTTTTATTTTTTTATGATGTATATATATTATTTTCAATGACAACCCAGTTTACAGATTTTTTTTAAGTGCTTGAGTTTGGAAACTGAGACACTGCAAAGTAAACATCTGCATCTATAAGGCTTATAAATGGCAGAGCTGGGACATGTGTGGGGCTGTCTGAGTTCAAAGCTAGGGCTCATTGTCATTGTATCAGTAATTTTTTGCATGTATTGATCTGATAATGTTTCTAAAAGATGACATAATCATAAACACTTGTTTAACCTTTTTTTTTTTTTTTAACAGATTGTGATTTTAAAAAAGCAGCAGCAGCTGTATGTGTCATCATAAAGAATTCCAATAGTCTGGACTTCTCCCAAGGTGTGCAGTGCTCATAAGCTTGCCAGTGTGTGATTCATGAGAAAAGAGATTTATTTTCCTTAAACACTCAGTAATTTAAAATGATTTTTAGTAATAATAATTATCAAATGAAAAAGCTTTATTCTCTTTGGTGTTTTCTAGATACCCTACTTAAAGAACATTTTCTTATGTTCCATTTCAATATTTTGTTAACTATGAGGATGTGCTGGCTTGTTGAATCAAACAGAAGGAAATATGGAATATTTTTCCAAATAGTTTTGGTTCACTATTCACAGGACGTTGGCATTGACGTCTCCAGTTGAAAATGTGCCTATTCCATGACTCAGGATTTTATCTCCTAGATATGTATTCGGCAGAAATGCATGAGTATGCACTAACAGGCATGACAAGAATATTCATAGTAGTGCTATTCACAGTAGTCCCAAACCAGAAACCCAAGTGTATGTCTCCATTGGAACAGAAAACTCTACCTTGGTCTACTTCTACAGTGGCACATCAACCCACCTTTGGATCTAAGAAGTATGTTCATGCAACAGCTATAGAGACGGTGCTGTTTAAAGGCAATCTGCCCATCCTGTGTATTGACAAGCATCAGGATCCCACGAGGATTCTTCCTCATTCAAAGACTGGCAAACAGAAAAACACAGTAAATGAACAAAAACATCAACATGGAGCTCAAGTAAATAATTTATAAAGGAAATGTATACTACTTTGAAAACAATAAAAGCTTATGTTAGAAAATATCCTACTGTAAGAAACAAATTTCAGAAACATTTGCTTGGTGTCTTTAATAAGAGTCAAAAAGAAAGGGTCGTTTCAGAAACCGAAGTAGGGAATATTAAGAACAGACAAGGTCAAAAATAGATACAGGCTGAAAAGAAAGGAAAGTGGGCTAAGATGGAAAAAACGTAAAAAGATTAAAATCCAGTGACAAAATTTACACATTAACTTGGATGCAGTGAAAAGAGCAGAAATATCACAGCAGAGAATAAAACTGGTAATGTTTTTATTTATTAGGTGATCTAACATTAGATGGGAAGGAATGGGCAAAGAGATGAAAATGACAGAAGTTAGCTCTAGATTACCTATCCCACAGCAATAGGAATTATTGAAGAAGAAACTAGAACAAATAAAATAGAAACAATCACAGTTTAATAATTCATTTTCTGAGTTAAAAAAAAAAAAAGCTAATTATACAAACTTGAAAGGGTTCACCTTGCCCTAGCAAAAGTAGGATTGGGGCAACTGAGGCAAGTTTTTTCCCCCTGAGGATCACTGGCAAAAAAAAAAAAAACAACACTGCACCAGTAAGGAAGGATCTAAATTTTATTTTGTTTTTAAAATGCTAACCTAAAGTAGGTAAAGGTTATATTATTCACTTTTGAAATAAAACATCAGGAACACAAAATGAGAAGTGAGTTAGGGTTAGCTGATGGGAAAGAAGGTGGGAGGGGAATGCTATACAACTGGGAATGGCAGACTTTCTGTAAAGGGCCAGATGGTAACTACATTAGACTTTGTGGGTCAGATGAGTTGAGAGCTGAGTTGAGTACACAGTACATTTTAACTGCGTACTCATCTCTACTGTTGCAGGGTAAGAGCAGCACTAGATGACACATAAATGAATGAGCATGACTGTGTTCCAGTAAAACTTTATTTTAGTTAAAATCAATACGTTTGAAAAACGATTTAAAGTTGCTTCTAATAAAGAACATGTAATAAAATATATATATTTTTAATAATCTTTATCCTTACATAGTCTTCTAAAACTTAGTTTTGAAAATATAAGTTATTACACAATTCTCACAATTTCCTCGGAGAGGAAAACTTTCCTGGTACTGGCTATCTTTTACTTATAATGGCTCGAGTTAAAATGCTCCAAATTTTCTAACCTTTGCTTTTGAAAAACAAAACACCTATAGTGACAATAAAAACATGCATTTAAAGCCATGTGGTCCTGGTGACTGGAGCCATATAGTAAGTTGGGGCTAGACTAGTACAATCAATAGCAATACAAAATTACAGTGAACTGTCTGAGGCAGAAAACTTTTTTTGCATGGAAGCATAATCAGATATAGTGAATCATTGTAAAGAGGCAATGTGTTAGCATGAGGCAAGGTAAAATCCAAAAGGAAGGTGTGCAGTGTGGGAAAAGGATCACTTTAGGATGAAAAACTGTTAGCACAAAATTTTTGGGAATTGTAAATTCCTGAAGTACAGAACTCCCAGACAAATTACGTTAATGCCCGAGTGTTAGTTCAGGAATAGCTTCCACTGCTAACTCCCATCCCCCTATTCAATTCTAGGCCCTGGTACCCACTTGAGAGTAGAGTTGTATTTACAAACACTTGGAGTGATTTTATGCAGAAAATCATAAATTTATGATTTTCATTTATGCAGTTTGCACAGAGGATTATAGATTGAGTTACTAGGAGAATGGAGAATGCCGGCAAGTCCCTGAGTGACAGTGGGTGGCTCCTCTCTGCAAGGAGGTCATCCTGATGAGTGTTCAGCTCTACCCAGAGAAGGTAGCTCCTCTCTGCAGCTGGTTATCCAGACATCTCCTCTGCTCTGGCTGAGTCCAGGGTTTTTTGATCTTCAGAGAGAGAAAATGCATGCTGATTGGTCCATGGGCAGCCATGAGCAAGCCCAGGAAAAAGCAATACACACTCCCCCTCCAGGCAGCAGGACTGGCAGCCTGGACCCCAGGCTTCAGGCCTTCTCAGCATGAAGGTAGGGCTTCACTGGGGCCCTGCCCTCTTCTGCCCAGGAGCCTGTCTGCCTCCCCTGTCATTCATGGCACCCAGACTCTTCCTGCCAACGGATGCCTGCAGGCCAGCGATGAGCTGCCCTCGACACCCTCTCAGCTTCCCTCCCATGCTCTTCAGTGCCTCAAGCGAGGAGGAGGCCAAGGCAGCAGGGGGCTGGCATGTCAGCACTGCCCCGAGCGTGCCCCCACCCTACCGGCCTGTGGCAGTGCCAGGGCTTGGCCCCAACCTTGCTCCATAGAGCAGGCACCAGGAGTAGGGAGAAGCCAGGCAGCAGGAGCAGGCACTTCCAAGCCTGTGAGGGGAGGGGGACGTTCGCAGGCCCCCAACAGTGCAGGGATGCCTGAGTCTGCAGCCACAGTTTGAGCAGCTGCAGCTGTGTCCAGGAGGGTAGGGCTCCTGCCTGCTTCCAGCTCCCCAAAAGCAAAAGGAAGTTCAGATCCATAGCCACACCTGGGTGGCTGCAGCCCTACTGGGAGGGCAGGGCTCCTGCTACTCTGTGGATTGGGAAGTCAGGGTCTGTAGCCATAGTTTGTGTGGTGACAGTGGCACCTGGGGAGCTCCCAACTTGGAAGGGGTGGGCCTCTTGCTTGTCCCCAGATCCCACCAGCTCCATGGAGGATGCAGCCTCAACTGCACCTCTCTGCTGCAGCTAGTGTGATGGCAGTGGCAGACTGGAATAGCCACTGCCATCAGTAACTTGGAAGTTAAGAGAGCAAGCTTTGGACCCAAACTGTCTGGATTGAAATCACATTCCAAGTTCAGTGTGTCAGACAAGTTATTTAATCCCACTAAGCCTTAGCTTCCTCAAGTGTAAAATGGTATAACCATAGAACGTACATCATGAGGTTGATGTTGGGATGTATTGAATTAATTTATATGAAAAGCTTAGAACACCACCCAATGCATGGCAAATACTCAATAAGCACCAGTTAGTTAAGTTTACTATCACAAAGACATAAAGGACAAAAAAAGAAATAGGTGGAGCATGTTTCCTGCTTAAAAGGAAAACTACCACCACTGTATAGACAATGGCACAGTGGATATCAGTCTCTAACCCATCAGATGAGTTTCTCTGTCTCATCTGGGGAAGAATAAGAGACAGAGAGAATACGGATGTGCTATCATCTGCCCCTCCCCTAACCCCTCCAGCATTTTAAAAAGTTAAAAATGTTTAACTTTTTGTGATTCAACTTGTGAATGTTATCAAGGAACCAAGTAAGTCATAAAGAAAGGAGAGGCCTTCCATATGACATCCTAAAAGGAATTTATCCCATTTATCCTGTACAAATGACATTCAACAACTTAAGAAACCTCCAACAGAAGTTTCAGAGAAGAGGTAAAAATGTTCTTTGCACTGTTTTTTATTTTTAATAAAAATTAAAGATATTTTGTTAAAATATAACTATAAAATCAGCTTTCAATTATGTCAGAATGAAGAGATCAGCAAAAGAAAAACCATGCATCTGGACAAAATTGACAAAAGCATCCAGGGAACTAGAAATCTACCAGACACAGGCAGCAGGTGGAAGAGCTCCTAGAGATTCAAGGAGAAACAGCAGAAGGCGAATTCTTTTTTCCCCAACTCCCATCAGCTCAGTCAGCAAGAATGGTAGTTTTCCAGTTTGGAGTTGGCCAAAACCCAGTGGTTTTGCTACCAGAGGAAAAAGATTTAAAATTTTTAAAATGTCAAAATTTAGGTTAGAGAAGTAGCATAAAATCTTGTGACTTTGGGGGGAAATAGGGAAGGGATGGGGGGTGGGGAGGTGGGAAGAGATAGCATGGGGAGAAATGACAGCTACAGGTGAGGGGAAGGAAGGCAGCAAACCACACTGCCATGTGTGTACCTATGCAACAATCTTGCATGTTCTTCACATGTACCCCAAAACCTAAAATGCAATAAAAAAAGTACCAAATTTAGTTAGAAATTAATAGGGAAAGGTCACCACTTTGTTAGCTCAAGGATGCAGTCCCAGTTGGGGTGAACAGCAAACCAACCAGAGTGCTATAGGAGAGAGCCTGGAAGTGTTGAGACAAGTTTTCCACATATTTCTGGCTAATTGAGAATACAAAAAAAAAAAACTAACCCAGAAAAAGGAAAGAAAAAAAAAAGGAGAAACATAAGACTAAAATCAAGTTGGGACAAATAGAAAATAAATCACAAAATGGTACACCTCAACCAAACTTTAACATGCATTAAATATTAGTGTATTAAACACTCCAAATAAAAGGCAAAGATTTCAAAATTGTGTTTTGTTTTGTTTGTTTGTTTTCTCAAAACGGTTTTGAAAAGCAGCAAAACCAAGCATATGATTTGCAAGAGATACTTTTAAATATAAAAACAGTAATAATGAAAGTAAATAGATGGAAAATTATATAACAGGAAAATATTTAGCACAAGAAAACTAGAGTGGTTCTATTACTACAGCTGGCAAAGAAAAAAAGATCAAAGCAGGAAGTATTACCAGAGATAAAGTAAGATACCTCCTAATGATAAAAAAAAATGAAAACTAAATAGTCTTATCTTTTTATACCCCTAATAACTGAATTCACAAAGCAAAACTAACAAATAAAGAAGTAAACAAATCTCCAAATTTGAAGACGTAACACCTTCTTCTCAATATTATAGAACAATTAGACAAGAAATCAGTAAAGTTTAAAAGATTTTAACAATACTATATACCTTTACTTAACACTAATCAGAACACAACGCCCAACCACTGCAGAATACATATTCTTTTCAAGTGTACATGGAATGTTTACCAAGATAAGCCATATTGTGAGCCACAAAACATCTTTATATATTTCAAAAAATTGAAATATTATAAAATGTTATCTGACCACAGAAACAACTAACTTAGAAATCAGGAACAAATACATATTTTTAGAAAATCCCCAAACATTTGGAAGTTAAACAATATATCTCTAAATAATCTTGGATCAAAGAAGAAATCACAAAGGAAATTAGAAAATTCTTTGATGTGAATGACTGAGAAAATACAACTTCGAAATTTATAGAATATAGCAAAAGCAGTGCTTAGAGAGAAATGGTAATTATATGTACTCATATTAGAAAAGAGGCTTAAAAGCAGTTATCTAAGTTGCCACTTAAGGAAGATACAGAAAGAAAGGCAAAGTAAACCTAAAGTAAGTAGTAGGAGAGATGTTTTAAGATACAAAAGAGCAGAAATTAATGAAACAGAAAGCTTAAAATGATAGAGAAAATTCACAAGAAGAAAATTATATTCTTTGAAAAGACTGGTTAAAATCACATCATGATACTTGCCATCATTACAATTTTAAAGCTTAAAAATTAAAACTTAACAGGTTTCACACATTTAAGAGCTAACTCATTTAATAATCAAAAGTAAGTATGGGTTTCATTTAATAGTAACATGAGCTAGCTGCAGGGAAGGTTCTCTCAAGGTGGTCCTTTTTCTTCTTTTAATAAAGACAGAACTCTATTAATGCATATTAGTAAATGTCATATTTAAAAGAATTACTACACTGAACCTCAGCCACCAAATACAATGTGGTACCAGTTGACATAAGGGCCTCTGCTCTCAGGGGGCTTATAACCAACTAAGGCAAGAAGTCACAGTTACATTCTGCAGTGTAATTTATAGATGAGGTTAAAAAAAAAGTGTTCCAAAATTCTAAGACAGACATTGGAATTCTGACCACAACAAGTGTAATATATGGAGCCTCAGAGTAATTATAGGATCTGGAACAGCTGGCGCTCAAATTTAGTGATCCCCCCAGTTGCTGGAACCTGCCATTTCTGGGAAGTTAAAATTTGCGTCACTCCTTCTACTTGTGATAAAATGAAACCACTTGCAAAGAGAAGGTTCCTATTCCTAGCCTTCTTGTGTGACTTCTACTACCTCCACTCAAAGATGAAAAGGGAGAAGGTTCTTCTAAGATTTCCTCATGGGGATCAGAGTGTCACCTCCATGCTCTTGCCCTGAGTGCCCCTGAGCACATCCCAGAAGGAAGCTAAGAGATTTTTGAGAAAGACCATGTGACTGGCTGATAAACACCTATTTTCCTCAGGTTCCACCTGAATTTATATAGTCAGTACATCACTCTTTTATTTTGTCCTCTCTGTTCCTGTTTTTAAATATAAAACTTCTCTGTAGAGGGGGTAAAATACTAAACGAATTCACACAAACAAATACCTGGCCAGGCATGGTGACTTATGCCTGTAATCTCAGCATTTTGGGAGACCAAGGCAGGCAGATTGCTTGAGTCCCAGCGTTCAAGACCAGCCTGGGCAACATAGTGAGGCCTCGTCTCTACAAACAAACAAACAAATTAGCCAAGCATGGTGGCACACAACTGTAGTCTCAGGAGGCTGAGGTAGAAGGAACACTTGAGCCCAGGAGGTTGAGGCTGCAATGGGTTATGACCATACCACTGCACTCCAGCCGGGGTGACAGAGCAAGACTCTGTCTCAAAAAAAAAAAAAAAAAAAAAAAAAAGAAAAGAAAAGAAAAGAAAAAGAAAAAGAAAGAAAAGAAAAAAGAAACTCTTCAGGCTGATCAGATGTGCTCTTCTCTGATGAGTAGCTCAGGAGCTCTGCATTTCTGATTGCTACAATAGACAAAGTGTAGAATGGAGGTCAAGACCTCAAATTTCTCAAGCTGGGCTTAAGAATGAGAGTGTATTTTTTGGTTGTTTTCTTAACTCATTTCACTATAGAGCCGTGCCTGGTATTAACAGTACAGTTCTAAACTAGAGAGGACTGGCACTCCTACAGCCTTCTTCTGTCTTCTAGCTGGGACTTCACACCACAGACCCAGAGGAAAAGAGACCCAAATATCCCTGCAGAAACCGGAGAATAGTCCCTTTACATCAGTGGTTTCATAATCTGTTTTTCATTTCCTGTTTCTGCTGTAAATAATTCACCGTATTTTATAACAGAGGGAAGGCCAGGTCCTTGTGAACCAGGAGGGCTTTGAGAGATGATGAAAGCTATGTATTTTACCATAACCTAAGGACTTCTGGCAAGGTGCCTTACCTGAGCTTGAGTCCTGCCTCCTTTTTTCCCTGGACATGGAAATATCTGTCAGTGCAGAAAGACCTACTTTCGATCTTGGAAATAAGTGTCCTGGGGTGAGTTCTTAACCCTTTCCAGCCTTCCCACCCTCTTTGACTGTAGCCATGGCCTTCTGATCTGTATTTCTCAGGGGACCTGCAAGCCCCAGATATAGCCCCATGCTGTCCTCCTACTCCAGAACACATTATTCAGGCTCCTTTCACTGGAACTGAAATCCACTATTTCACTTACACTTTTTATTTCCAATATCCTCATAACATTCAATATTTCACTTAGAGTAGGTCCTCCCTGCCCAAGGCCCAAGTCAACCCTCTATCCAGTGGGATTTATAATCCAGTGCTTCCTAGCCCTAGCAGAATCCCATGTGGATAATCAGAAACATGACAGGAAAAAGGACAGAGCACTATGACTATGAGTCCCAGTCTCCACTGCTGGCAGTAAGCCTCCAGCAGTGAGCTTTGTAAGCATCTTACATTCTACACTTGGTTGAAAACAGCAAAGCAGGCATCCATTTGAGAAATGTTAACCCCTAGGAAATACCAGCCCTAAGTCTTTCTCATCCCTTGGGAAGTACAAATTGGGTAGAGAAGAAACAGATTAAAAACATACAAAACAAATCATACTTAGATATTTTGACTTTCCTCACCAGGGCTGGATTAAAGCGTGTACTTAAAAATAATAATAATTTAAGTCAATAAACAAATGGACCAGGCATGGTGGCTCACACCTGTAATCCCAGCACTTTGGGAGGCCGAGCCAGGTGGATTAGGAGATCAGGGGATCAAGACCATCCTTCCCAACACTGTGAAAGCCCGTCTCTACTAAAAATACAAACATTAGCCAGGCATGGTGGCATGTGCCTGCAGTCCCGGCTACTCAGGAGGCTGAGGCAAGAGAATCACCTGGGAGGTGGAGGTTGCAGTGAGCTGAGATTGTGCCGCTGCACTCCAGCCTGGGCAACAGAGCAAGACTCCATCTCAAAAATAAAAATAAATAAATAAATAAATAAATAAATAAATAAATAAATGTAAGGAAGTCCAAATGTTCACATGAAGATGTCTGTGGTCATTTTTTGGCAATCCCCAGTTCTCTTTTCCACCTGTCTGCTCAGTCGTCTCCCTCTCCCTCTCTTGCTGAGGCCCATGTCCCAGCTTTACTGTTGTCAGAAGCTTGTACTTAGTTTGCTGTTTAGGTAGGAGCAGTTACTTCCACAAAGCATCTTTGTAAACAAAGCAAGTAGAAGAAACATATCCTGATATCCACCGCACTCGGCTTTTGTTGATTCTGTTCACTTGGAGGCAGCTGCTGCTGAGGAATAAGAAGATTGAGGCTGAAGAGTGAGGACCGCTCCCTGCTGACAGGACCTGGGAGAGAGGAAAGAGCCCACAGTTGATCCATCCTCCCCATTCCTGGTCAGCCGTCTGTTCTGAGATCAGAGCAGTGGGGTCACGCTCCAAAGAACTGTGCTCAGCCCCTTCATCTCACACCCTTCCCCTCTCTTCCTGAGTGCCTGCCTCCCTCTTACATAACCATGATGGTGATTGGCATTGTCATGAATCAATACTTTGCTCACTTTCACATCAAGTAACATCATCCAGGGAGGAGGTTTCAACAAAGGAGGAAGTATTAGGAGATCTAGGTTCCAATTAACGTTGCCTCTAGTGGTAAAGGACAGAGACCCTCAGACTGATGAAATAGGCTCAGAATTACTTAGACAAAGCAGATATTTGTCACTCTCTTCCCCTTCTCCTGTATTTTACAGTGAAGTCAGCTGAGCAAAAAACGTAGGGGAATATAATGAGAGTAAATACGGTAGTCTCTTCATGTGCTAGTTCAAGCGCTGGACTTGGGACTTAGGAGTGGCAATGGGGCCACTTAGAGCCCACATCTGACTTTGACTGAAACGTAGGTGAGAGATAAGATTGTCTCATATACGGGGAAATCATAACCCATGACTAGGACGGGAAGAGGAAGCACTGCCTTTACTTCAGCGGGAGCCAAGTGTTCACAGTGAGAAAAGCAAGAGAATAAGCTAATACTCCTGTCCTGAACAAGGCAGCGGCTCCTCAGTAAAGCTACTCCTTGATCTATCATTTGCTCCTGATTGTTCAAAGTGGACCCCAGGAAAGAAGTTAGAGCAAAGAAGTTACCACCACCAAGCAGGTATGGTTTTTCTTTCTTCCTCTTTTGCTGGGGGCTGACCACCCTTCAGCTCCATGCATATGATGTGTATGAACACAAATATACCTTCTTTTTGAGGTCAGCATCATAGTGGGTCATGAATCATGTTTGCCTTGCTGCTGTCTCCTCATTTCCAGTTGGAAAAAAATAAAGCATGAAAACAATCACTTAATGTTGAGCCCCATTACTGATGCTCTCTGGTCCTGCACTAGCCTCCTAGAAAAATCACCACAGGAAGCCTCAACTCTGCATGAGTTACCACAAGTCACACATACAACCGGCTCCCCGTTACAGAGCTAGAGTCCTTGGACCCAGGAAATACCACCCACCCAGGACCGTGGGAACTGGGGACTATGGGAACTGGGAGCAACTCAGTCCTGATTCCTTATGGCCTGCTGGGTTACTGCTGGCAGCCCCCTGAGGCCAAGGACAGCAGCATGACAGTCACCAGGCCTCACCATCTCAGGAAGGGGTCCCTTAGAGCCCTTGCCACACCCTTGCACAGCCCTGCAGCTGAGTCGACTTCAGTGAGTTTTCTACCTCTACCAGTGAAAAGGCACCTTGTCCCACAGAACCGAGTCTTGCCTGCATGTGCTCAGTGCCCCCAAGCCCTTCTCTCCACATTACAGCCCAGCTCAGCTGAGGCTATGGCCAGAGGCACTGCTTTAAGGCTACTCTATATCTAGGACAGGTCAACAGACACCTCTGAGCACTGAGTCTTGACTCAATGAATCAGATATAGCAGGCACTATTCCCCTCTCACATGGCCTCTAATGAAATAGCCCGAGTTGAAAGGATTCTAAGGGAGGCCTCAGTGGCTTATTTAATTAGTTGGTCAATGGGAAAGATTATTTTTCTGTAGATTTTTAAAATGTGCATGCTTTAAAAATATGTTAGTTATGTAATAAAAGTCTAAACCTGGGTTGACAAACTATGGCTCACAGGCTAACTCTGGCCCACCAGCTGTTTTTATAAATGAAGCTTTATAGGAATGCAGCCATGCCCATTTGTTATGTATTGTACATGGCTGTTTTTGCCCTACAACAGCAAAATTGACCAGTTGCAAAAGAGGCATTATGGCCCACAAAGCCTAAAATATTAACTACCTGGCCTTTGACAGAAAAAGTTTGCCAACTTCTAATCTAAAAGTTGTCAGCTTGTTTCAAAATTATTCTGGAGTAAACCCAAGAAACCACAAAACTGACTAGACTATGTTTTTTTAGGTAATAACTTTTAAAATTATAAAGTAATACATGATTTTATGCTCCTTAAAAATGAGAAAGCAGTATACATAAATCTAAATTAAACTTTGGCCATTCTGTCAATCCTAATCTCTGGTTTCCCCCAAAGCACTTAGTATGATATATTTACTGCCAGACCGTTGTGTGTGTGTGTGTTCATCTATACATAGATGAACTAATAAATATCTGTTGTCATGTCATTCTGTTCTTCCACTCAACAGTATGACTTGAAGACTTTCCATAGCTGTATAGAACTCACTTCATTATTTTAACTGCTATGTCATATTTCACAGTGTATACTTCTTTTATTTAGCCATCTTCTTTTTGATAGATATTTAAGCTTTTCCAATTTTTCAGTCTTACCAATGAACCTCACTGCATTTGTCTGCTTGTACACATGTGCAAGTATTTCACTAGAGGAACTACTGGAAAGTTGAATTGCCACATCACAAGATATATGTGGTTTATTTGACTGCCAAACAGTCCTCCACGGTGCTGGAACCGATTACAATTTCACCAGCAGAGAAGGGTAGTTACTGTTCCTCCACACTCCAAACAATGCTTGCTGTTTATTCAGTATTTTATTATTTTTTCCATTTGAATAAGTGCAAATGATAACCCATTAGTTCAATAGTTTAATTTCCCTGATTATTAATGAAGTTGAGCATTCTTTTTATAGGACTCCTCTTGGCCATTGTATTTCTCTTCTTAAATTACCTATTCATATTTTATGTTGGATTTTTTAAATCCTTTGTGGGAATTTGTTATTTATTCTCAATGTAAATTATTTGATGTGCATATAAGATTCTCCCTAAGCCTGTCACTTGTGTTTTAACTTTATACTTTTTAGCTAACAGAAATTTTTACTATTATTGTTGTCATTATTTTGATGTACTTGAATCTGTCAATTTCCCCCTTTACGGATTTTACTGCTATCTAAAAGATTTCTCAACCACCAAGATTATGATGCTACTTTGGTGCACCTTTCTGTAATACTTTTATTTAAAAAGTAAGCCTTTATTTACCTGGCACTTATTACAATACATTATTTTGATATTATTTATTGAAAAGTTCATCTTTTCCCTATTTGTCTGAAATGTCACCTCTATCATATACTAACTTCCCACTTACACACATGTTCATTTCTGGATGCTCTGTCCTTTTATATCTATTTCCTGTTCCTGAGCCAATTTCCACTATAATGTTTACCTTTCTACTTGATTTTTGCCCCTGATAAATAGAAAATCTATTTTGTGTTTTGATATTTTTCCTGGTTACCTTACAGAATTCTCTTAATAGTTATTAAAGCTTGTCAGTTGATTACTTCAGAATTTCTAGATAGACAATCATTTTATCTAGTAAGAGTTTTGCTCCTTCCTTTCAAATCTTTACAGACCTTAATTTTTTGTGTTTCATTGGTTTTTCTTGTCCATCCAGCATAATGCTGAGTAGTAGCCATGAAAGAAGATAGTCTCAGAGCTGATACATACAGTTGTGTGTGTTGTATACTGCACAATTCTAAGGGATACTGTTTACAAACACTTAGATGTCCTAGGTATTCTTGTCATGTTTCAGAGTTTAATCCATTTTTATTTTGTACTATGGACTCATTTTTCTTGGAACCTTCTCTTTGGGATTCATTGAGATTAAAAATGTTTTCCTATAGAGGATTTATTTTTGCTTTTGCCAGGAGTCTAAGGACAGAACTGTCTGGGACCACCATAAGCTTGTGGTCTATTGGCCACACAAAAAAGGTGAATTCTGACCCAAACTTACCTTATTACAGGCCTGTTGTTAAGAATCTCAAAGAAGCCTTTTCTTTTTGCTCCACCCAGAGTGAAAGCTGAGAAGGCCTGGGACAGACCTTTCTCCCTCCGTAGTTCCTACTGAGGATGTCACCCGTAGGGGACCTTGAGTTTATAATCTCTAATCTGATTAGGCCCCCAAGCTTTGCCTCCTATGCTACCATTAAAATCTAGGTTCCAGGCCTACGGGAGTCCAGAAAACCCCAGGACAATCACTGACTCCCCTTTCTCATGCCTCTGGCTTAGCATAATCTTATAAATTGTGGCCTCTTGAGACTTCCTTTACTTTCCTACCAGTGCAATCCTGCATGAAAAATGATATTCTTAAAAATTTATCTGGTGTTTTTAGGTGCTGTATGCCAGGAGGATTTTCTCCAGCTACTTTCTCCATCATAGTGCCAGCAATAAAATGTTTTTTATTTTAATAAGATTGATCCTAATGCTTCTCCAATAAGGTACATAGTAAGTGTTTGGTAACTATTCTATATCAAGTTAGTGAAGTTCTATTCCTCTTGGTTAACCAAGAATTATAAATTATGAATGAGTATTCAGTTTTATTAAATGCTTTTTGGGATTTATTAATTTCCTTATCTTATTTCCATAGCTAATTATATAGCTCATCCCAAGGGTGATGGAAGCAGAGATGACCCAATAGCCACTAGGACCCTTGGAATGCAGACCCATGATTTTTCCATTAAAAAGAACAATAAATTCAGGGAATGTGGACATTAATTAATTCAAATTCTTAGTATGGTTGCCATGTTCTGTCCACTGAGCCATCAGTCTCTTGTCCTCACACTTCAGATACTGGTGTCCTGGGCACAACCTGGGCAGGTCATGAGGAGTGTATAGGGGACGCCTCTTGCACACAGGGACCTTTTAGATGACACAACTTGAAAGGGGCCGGGAAAAGTTCCCTGCAACACCTCCTGAACGTCTATGAAACACTGACACAACAAACTGAATATCCGATTGGAAACTGACATAAAAAAGCATATCCAAACTCCTCATGTAATGTGTGACATAATTTTCCCGGGTCTCTATAAATTTCTGGAGAGTCAAACTATAAAACCCTGGGCAATACTGGCACTCCACATGCATCGATAAGACAAAGGCAGTTAACTCAAAGGCCACCGTTTCCTGTTAAATATTGGAAGAGAGTACTGCGTGTACTTATGACCTGGGCTGATGCCAGCTCGCAACCCTGATCCGTGTCTAGTAACCTGCTGAACTCTCGGATCTAAGTCCCAGGAAGCATAAAGGCCAATTTTCATTTATGGCCCCCTGAAGATAGCAACTGGCTTCTCTTATCTGAATTAATAAACTGTGACTTCAGCTATCTGAGTTTTCCTCTGGAGGCCTGCCCCGTGCCAGGGCCAATGAGGAGACTTTTGTTTACGACACTTGATTTGTTTCATAAAGAATTTAAAACATATAGCCTCATTTTATCCCCATGAATTTTGTGAAAAAGCAACTTGCATCATGTATCAATTTACATGACAGGAAGAATTAGAATAAGAGAAAAGAAAAGACGTTCTGGCTGGGCATGGTGGTTCATGCCTGTAATCCCAGCACGTTGGGAAGCTGAGGTATGTGGATCTTTTGAGTTCAGTAGTTAGAGACCAGGCTGGCCAACATGGTGAAACCCCGTCTCTACTGAAAATACAAAAATAGGCCAGGCACGGTGTCACACACCTGTAATTCCAGCTACCTGGGAGGCTGAGGCACGAGAATTGTTTGAACCCAGAAGGTGGAGGTTGCAGTGAGCAGAGATCGTGCCACTGCACTCCAACCTAGGGGACAGAGTGAGACTGTCTCAAAAAAAAAAAAAAAAAAAGTTCTGTCATTAATTGACTTCATGAACACACCCCAGAACCCTAGTTTCCTCATTTGCAAAAGGGTTAAGACCTGCCCCACCCCGCCCTCCCTTGTTCAACTTGGGATAAGCCCTGTGCTGCCTTCCTCACAGGCACCTTGACATGAAGTTGTAATTTTGAAATCATTTTGTAATCAACAAAACTTGGGTAAATGCGAGTAAAATTCACTAAATGTCTCCCTTCATGAACAAAGTCAACAGTTTTATGGGCATCACTTGCCTGCATCTTAGAAATTCAGTACTCTTATGTTACATTCCCTTTACCTGCTTTTTTCTCTTAATCCTCTGGCCAGTTCTGCTATTTGTGTGTTTGTGTGTGTGTGTGTATCTGTGTGTGTGTGTATGTGTGTGTATCTTGGAGACAGGATTTTATATGTGTGTGTGTGTGTGTGTGTGTGTGTGATATACGTATGTATATACACCCATAATTGTAATCATATATATGTGTATATATATATGCATGTATATATATACACACATAATTAAATATACACATAAAATCCTTCTGTCTCCAAGTGTTTCTATCCTAAAGATTATGGTTTTTGTTTTTTTAACCATTTACCCCCTTTTACTTAGACTCTGTTGCTTCAACTTCAAACTGCCCACTCTTTTCTTCCCATAATCTCAGTGACCTGGTTCCAAAGTTTTTGCTTTGACTCATTTGAAGATTACATGTTTCTGAATGTCCTCCCCACATCCTTTACCTGGGAAGGAACTATCTCATCCTCAAATGTATATTGAATTCATTTTTTTAATTATTATTATTATTATTTTAAGAGACAGGGTCGGCCGGGCACAGTGGCTCAAGCCTGTAATCCCAGCACTTTGGGAGGCCGAGGCGGGTGGATCACGAGGTCAAGAGATCGAGACCATCCTGGTCAACATGGTGAAACCCCGTCTCTACTAAAAATACTAAAAATTAGCTGGGCATGGTGGTGTGTGCCTGTAATCCCAGCTACTCAGGAGGCTGAGGCAGGAGAATTGCCTGAACCCTGGAGGCGGAGGTTGCAGTGAGCTGAGATTGCGCCATTGCACTCCAGCCTGGGCAACAAGAGCGAAACTCCGTCTGAAAAAAAAAAAAAAAAAAAAAAAAAAAAAAGAGACAGGGTCTTGCCATGTCACCCAGGCTAGAGGGCAGTGGTCTGATCATGGTTCACTGCAGCCTTGAACTCCTGGGCTCAAGTGATCCTCCCACCTCAGCCTCCTGAATTGCTGGGACTACAGGTGTGTGCCACCATGCCCACACACTTTTTAAATTTATTTTTGGTAGAGACAGGGTTTTACTGTGTTGCCCAGGTTCATCTCAAATTCCTGGCCTCAAGCAATACTCCTGCCTAAGCCCCCCGAAGTGCTGGGATTACAAATATGAGCCACCATGCCTGGCCATTATACTTAAAAATGTATTTATTTATTTTTGGTTGATTGAGACAGAGTCTCATTCTCCTGCCAAGGCTGGCATGCAGTGGGACAGTCATGGCTCACTGCAGCTTTGACTTCCTGGGCTCAAAAGTTCTTCCTGCCTCAGCCTCCCAAGTAGCTGAGACTACAGGCACATGTACCACACTTGGCTAATTTTTCATTTTTTTGTAGAGAAGGTGTCTCACTATATTGCCCAGGCTAGTCTCAAACTCCTGGCCTTAAACGATCCTCCCATTGCAGCATCCCTAAGTGCTGGGATTACAGGCATGAGCCTGTATATTGACTTCAAATAACAATTTATAATGTGAATCATTTCACCTATCTGTTTGATTATTTATTTTATTTCCTAGCACCATAGAGGTGTTTTTATTGACAAGATCATCTTCTCCATCCCAGTCTGTTTGTGTACTGCTGCTTTTGTCTGGTTAGTTGGATTTCTCAGGTCCTGCTACTACTGCAAGTGTGGACTGCAGACCCACAGCATTAGCATCACCTGGGAGCTTGTGAGATGTTGAAGCTCAGGCCCACCACAGACCTACTGAATGGAAATTTGCACTTTAACAAGCTCCCCAGGTGATCTGTATGTATATGAAAGCTGGAGGATCACTCTCTTAGATTACAAGCAGGCTCCAGGTTACCTTAAACAGAGGCATTTCTGAAGCAGGTATGGGAGAGAAGGCAGGCAAAAATCTCAACTGCCAGGGCCACGACCTCTCAGAGATTAAAATGTAGCTCAGAACTCAGGTTGGGATCAAATGCAGTTTAATTGACATGGTTATCTTTTTATTCCTCATCATAGTGCTTTTAACTACTGTATTAGTCCATGTTCACACTGCACTGATTGATAAAGACACACCTGAGACTGGGTAAATTATAAAGAAAAAGAAGTTCAATGGACTCACAATTTCACTTGTCTGGGGAAGCCTCACAATCATGGTGGAAGGTGAAAGGCATGTCTTACATGGTGGCAGGCAAGAGAGAGAATGAGAATCAAGTGAAAGGACTTTCCCCTTGTAAAACCATCAGATCTCATTAGACGTATTCACTACCCTGAGAACAGTATGGGGAAAACTACCCATATGATTCAATTACCTCCTACCAGGTCCCTCCCACAACACATGGTCATTGTGCAAACTACAATTCAAGATGAATTGTAGTCTGCCCAACTTCAGTGGGCTGTCCTTAGGGTCAGGTTGGCTGGAGTGGCCCTGTGTGACAGGCCCATGAGTGTCCCTAAGCACCGTACGGATACTAGTCTGCATTGTCAAGGAGTATTTTAAGTCTCCACCTCAGGGTGATGACTGCTTTGGTAGGAAAGGAGGCAATTTAAAATTCACCTGATTTCTGATTCGTTCCAATGATGTTTTGGTGCCTTTGAATATGGCAGCCCCCTAGGCAGCAGTCCATCCAGCAGACCTTATAACTGACATCTCTATGTCTGACACCCAGACTCACTAGAACAAGATCTAAATGGGTCAGGGGATTACTTGTCCCTGGGACAGAGCAATTACACCATCCCTCACAGGCCCTAGAAGGCCTATGGACTACTAGACACCAGGAGCCCCTCTGGGAGCAGCTTCAGGGTGGGCTTGGTCTCCAGAGTGGCCTCCTCCTGCAAGGTCAGGCTGGATGAATGTTTGTGAGAGTCTCCTGTACAAGGAGAGGTGGGAGACTGTGAACATCATTTATCCCTTTGTGTAATTGCTTCACCAGTGTTGACAGCTCATGTGACACATCTGTCTTTCTAATGGAGGAAGGAAGGAAGTAATATCATTTTCTACCAAAAGCATTCTTTGATCATTCCTGTTCTTTAAAAAAAAAAGTTACGCCAGGCGCGGTGGCTCACACCTGTAATCCCAGCACTTTGGGAGGCCAAGGTGGGCAGATCACGAGGTCAGAAGATTGAGACCATCCTGGCTAACACAGTGAAACCCCATCTCTACTAAAAAAAAAAAAAAAAAAAAATTAGCCAGGCGTGGTAGCACCCACCTGTAGTCCCAGCTACTTGGAGGCTGAGGCAGGAGAATCACTTGAACTCAGGAGGTGGAGGTTGCAGTGAGCCGAGATTGAGCCATTGCACTCCAGCCTGGGTGACAAAGTGAGACACCATCTCAAAAAAAAAAAAAAAGTTATCTGATGGGTCCCTTGTCAAAATCAGTGATATGGTTTGGATGTTTTGTCCCTTCCAAATCTCATGTTGAAATATGACATTCAGGCCAGGTGCAGTGGCTCACACCTGTTATCCCAGCACTTTGGGAGGCTGAGGCAGGCAGATCACCTGAGGTCAGGAGTTCAAGACCAGCTTGGCCAACATGGTGAAACCCTGCCTCTACTAAAAATACAAAAATTAGATGTGAAGATCAGAGTGGAAGCATGTGTGAGAGGGTCCAGCAGAAGAAAACATGGCTGCCAAAGCGTTTGAGTCCATCAGCAAGTTTGGCCTGGCCTTAGCTGTTGCAGGAGGCATGGTGAACTCTGCCTTATATAATGTGGATGCTGGGCACAGAGCTGTCATCTTTGACCTATTCTGTGGCATATAAGACATTGTGGTAGGAGAAGGGACTCACTTTCTCATCCCATGGGTACAGAAACCAATTATCTTTGACTGCCATCCTCGACCACGTAATGTGCCAGTCATCACTGGTAGCAAAGATTTACAGAATGCCAACATCACACTGTGCATCCTCTTCAGGCCCATCTCTAGCCAGCTTCCTTGCATCTTCACCAGCATAGAGGACTATGATAAGTGTGTGCTGCTGTCCCTCAAGACTGAGATCCTCAAGTCAGTGGTGGCTTGCTTTGATGCTGGAGAACTAATTACTCCAGGCAAGTGAGTGAGAACTTACAGAGCAAGCAGCCATCTTTAGGCTCATCCTGGACCACGTGTCCTTGACACATCTGACCTTTGGGAAGGAGTTCACAGAAGCCGTGGAAGCCAAACAGGTGGCTCAGCAGGAAGCAGAGAGGGCCAGAACTTGCAGGCCACTGCCAGGATGGCCTGATCGAGCTGTGCAAGCGGGAAGCTGTAGAGGACATCGCGTACCAGCTCTCAGGCTCTCAAACATCACCTATCTGCCTGTGGGGCAATCTGTACTCCTCCAGCGGCCCCAGTGAGGGCCCACCCTGCCTGCAGCTCCACGGGCCAACTGGGCCACAGCACTGACGATTCTTAACACTACCTTCCTTCTGCCACAACCCCAGAAATCACTGTGAAATTTCATGATTGGCTTGAAGTAAAGAAAATAAAGATAAAATCACTTCAGATCTCAAAAAAAAAAAAAAAAAAAAAAAAAAAAAAAAAAAATCAGCTGGGCGTGGTGGCACATGCCTGTAATTCCAGCTACTCAGGAAGCCGAGGCAGGAGAATGTAGTAAGCCATGATCACAGTGCTGCACTCCAACCTGGGCCACAGAGCAAGACTCCGCATCAAAAACAAAAAAAGAAACATACTTCCAATGTTGGAGGTAGGCCTAGTGGGAGGTATTTGGTCATGGAGGTGGATCCTCATGACTGGCTTGATACCCTCGGTAATGAGTGACTTCTCACTCTTAGTTCATACAAGAGCTGGTTTTTTGAAGAGCCCAACACCTCCTCCTCTCTCTCTTGCTCCCTCTTGCTATGTAACATGCCAGCTCCCACCTCACCTTCCGCCATGCTTGGGAGCCTTCTGAGACCTCACTAGAAGCAGATGCCGGTGCCATGCTTGTGTAGCCTTCAGAAGCATGAACCAAAAAACCGCTTTTCTTCATAAATTACACAGCCTCGGATTCCTTTATAGTAATACAAAATGGACTAAACGATCAGATCTCACTGTAACTCCAGAGCCTCGCTGCCCATTCATTCTCTGTAACTCCAGAGCCTCGCTGCCCATTCATTCTCTGTAACTCCAGAGCCTTGCTGCCCATTCATTCTCTTCTAGCCAAAGTCCACTTTTCTGCCTCCAGAGTTACCACAAGGAAAATGAGCGGCCTCAATCCTCGCTGCTCAGGCAAGAGTAAAGAGTTACAGTACAGGCCGGCTGCGGTGGCTCACGCCTGTAATCCCAGCACTTTTGGGAGACCAGCCCGGCCAACATAGTGAAACCTCATCTCTACTAAAAACCCAAAAATTAGCTGGGCATTGTGGCAGGTGCCTGTAATCTCAGCTACTTGGGAGGCTGAGGCAAGAGAATTGCTTGAACCCAGGAGGCAAAGGTTGCAGTGAGCCGAAATCACTCCATTGCACCCCAGCCTGGGCAACAAGAGCAAGAGTCTGTCTTAAAAAAACAAACAAACAAACCAGAGTTACAGTGCAGCAGAGACGCAGGACAGGACCAGTGGGCTGAGCCATCCCAACTCTGCCCAATCAGTGGAGGTTGCCTTCTGGAGACCATAGGGGAGGGTCAGTTTCCTTGGCTCTTCCAGATTCTCGATGCCACTGCAATCCTTGGCTCACAGCCCCTTCTTTTGTCTTCAAAGCCAGCAACTTAGCATCTGACCCTTTTTCCACATCACATCTTTCTCTGACCAAACCCAGGAAAGTTTTTCTAATTTTAACATTCATGTGATTAAACTAGGCCTGCCTGGATGATTTAGGATACCATCTCCAGGTCTGTGCCCTCATCATATCTGCAAAGACCCTTTTGCCATAAAAGGAAACATATTCACATGTTCTGGGGATAAGGATGCAGGCATCTTCTATCTACCACAAGGACATAATCAAAAACATAGAGGCATGGCAGGCAATTAGTTTATTAAAATGTTACACCATTTTTCTGGATTCTGTGATGTTTGTTACTTGTCCTTTTTAATATTTGTCATTTGTTGTGATTTCTTTTCTTATTATTTCTTACAAATATTCTCTTTGGTACATAATTTTGTATTTGTAATTTAGTATTTTTTAAAATTAGTTTTTAGACAGGGTCTCACTAGGCTGGAATGCAGTGGCATGAGCTCACTGCAGCTTTGAACTCCTGGGCTCAAGCAGTCCTCCCACCTCAGCCTCCCAAGTAGCTAGGACTACAGGCAGGCACCAACATGCCCAGCTAAGTTTTTTATTTGTTTGTGTGTGTGTGTGTGTGTGTGTGTGTGTGTGTGTGTGTGTTTATGAGACAGAGTCTCACTCTGTTGCCCAGACTGGAGTGGTGTGAATATGACTTACTGCAGCCCCTACTTCCTGGGCTCACGTAATCTTCTCACCTTAGCCTCCTGAGTAGCTGGACCACAGGTATGTGCTACCACACTTGGCTAATTTTAAAATTTTTTTGTAGAGATGGGGTCTCATCGTGTCACCCAGACTGGTCTTGAACTCCTGGGCTCAAGTGATCCTCCCACTTTGGCCTCTCAAAGTGCTGAGATTACAGGTGTGATCAATCAGCCTTTTTATTTTTATTTTTGTTTTTTTTTAATTTTTTTTTTAAGAGATAGGGTCTTGCTATATTGTTCTGGCTGGTCTCATACTCCTGCTCGCAGTTGATCCTTCTACCTCAGCCTCCCAAAGTGCTGACATTAGAGGCATGAGCCCCCATACCTGGCCTGTATTCTTTTTACTTAAATAGGACTGCCCAGTCCAGGCACCATGGTTCACGCCTATAATCCCAGCACTTTAGCAGGCTAAAGCTGGTGGATCACCTGAGGTCAAGCATTCAAGATTAGCCCGGTCAATATGGTGAAACCCTGTCTCTACTAAAAATACAACATTAATCGGGTGTAGTGGCCCATGTCTTGTAGTCCCAGCTACTTGAGGCTGAGGCGGGAAAATCTCTTGAACCTGGGAGGTAGAGGCTGCAGTGAACTGAGGTCGCAGCACTGCACTCCAGCCTGGGTGACAGGATTGAAACTCCATCTCAAAAAAAAATAATAAAATAAAGTAAAGTAAAATAAAATAGGGCTGCCCAAATTGTGTAAGCCTCAGAACCCACATAAGCTAAGAACACCTCTACTCACCCATTGACTAACCTGAACACGAGATGAAGTTTCTCTTCCAAATACCACTGGCTGAGGAGTCGGCTCTTGGCTGGTGTTGATCAGTGCAGAGGCCAGTAAGGGAGCTGGGCAAGTGCAGAAGTGAAGACTAGCTGTGTCCCAGACAGCAATGCCCTGGTCTGAAACCCTGGAGATCCCTTAGCAGGGCAAAGTTCAATGTAAGGGATGCCTCAGTAAGGATAAACTTTGTGTGCCTGCAAGGGGACAGGAAGATGGCCAGGCAGGAGGAGCTAAAAGGGCTCTGAGGCATTGCACTGTGAACACCATCAGTCTCCTGCTCTGCTCAGCCAGTCAGCCCTGCCTGTTTACAACACAGCATTGCAGTGTGTCTGCCTTTCCCTGTGACTCTTCCCTAGCCTCTGCATGGCCAGCAGCCCTCTTATCTCCTACTCTCGTAAGAAACATACCCATCACCTGAGGTTTCTCAGGGCCTCTCCTTAATCAGCCTTCCTCATCCCTTAATGCTGCCTCCTCCCTCCAATCACCTGTGCCCTGAAATAGTCAAGGCCAGGTTCTATTATTTTGCTTGAATTTCTTTCACCTTGCTTCTTGATTCTTTCTAAACTACAATTCCCCATTCTCACTGCCTTAGTTTTACCTCTCTCCGTGTTTCTCAAACTATATCCCACCATGCCCTGAGAAGGGCTTTTCTCCCTTTCCAGTATTTTGGTTTTTCTGCTCTGGTGGGATTTTCTCCTTTGCCCTCCATTGCTACTAAACTTCCCAACCTAATAGGCAGTGTCTTGCACCTTCTACTGATCATTTCATTCTTTCTTGCACTTCCCATGTCTGTACCCAATTACAATTCCTGGACTATTGGCCCCAGATGTATCTGCAGTCTCAGATACATGAGAACTCACCCATGTCATGCACAGTCTCTAAATATTTGATTCCAAAGGTCTCTTCCCAGCACCTCCCTTTACTCCTTTCCTTCCTCGTGTTTCTCCTGCAGGGGGAGGAACATGCATAATCGTTCAACTCTGTGATGTTTTTTCTGGTTTGTAGTCATGATCTACCCTGTACCACTGAATCATCTCAAATCATTTAAATACTCACACAAAGTGTGCCTCATCTCACGGCTTAATCCCCTGTTGATCAGAAAACCCCAGGTCCCTGGAACTCAAGCAGGACCTCACTCAGCCTGACACAACCTGAAATTTCTCCCTGACTCCTTTCCCAGCCCCAAGACAGGGGACTTGCAAGAGTCGCTGCGTTGAGCCTCCTTGTAACCCACTGTCCTCCGCTGGTCAAGGCCCACACAGCAGGCTCTGTCTACTTCTAATCCTTCAAGGCTGCTTCGCATCCCTTCCTTGCGCCATTGTCCAGCCCTGCGCTCTCTCAAGCCTTGTGCTGCTCTCCCTTTTTCCCCTCCCTGCCAACCCTATTCCTTGCCTCTCTACATACTCCTGGGAGACTTGCTCCTTCTGTAGCAGAAACCTCACACACATTTTCTTTCCGATTCACCTCCATTGCTATCTCCAGTTGCACTGCTCTTGTCTGTTTCTTTCTCTCCACATTCAAACTTGTCTTCTCTGGAGGACTCGCGCTCAACTCCTGGGGCTTCCCCTGGGCCGGCGTCTGAGTGGCGTCTGCCTTTGCAGTTCCTCCCCACCTCCTCTCCCCTCACTTCTTGCCCTGCCAGATCTGTCTATGGCAACACCCGATGCAGCAGTGACTCTCCTCTTCCTCTTCATGCCCAAGGCCATGTCAGCCTCTCTTATCAGCTTCCATTTTATTGTAGGGACACTAAGCACCAGAGAAGTTAGTGAGTAAAGCGAGTTAATTCAACATCAGTGGCAAGGGCTAGGATCCGGCCTCCTGACTATGACAACAAGACAATGCCCACTACATCTCCAGCTCCAGGGAGCAAAAAACAAAGTCCTCTGACCTCCAGGAGGCTGTGGGCCAGCTGGGTCTGGTTTGGTCACAATCAGTCATTCCCATGTTTATGTGTGTGTCATTCATGGACGACCTCCCTTCCCCCTTTCATAGGGGATTTGGGGCCCCTTAGCAAATGAAGTAATCGCACAAAGACTGTGTGTGTGTGTGTGTGTGTGTGTGTGTCCCCTTCTCATTCTTATGAAGTCCCAAATGCTCCTCCACTACCCGCAAACAAACACAGGGCATCTTATACTGAAACTCAGCATTTCACAGAAAGGAAATGGCATCGTGAGGAAGCAGCAGGAACCATCTGCTGATGGGCAAGCTCACTGGGCGAGGCAAGAGGTGTCACAGCACTCCCACCACACTTCCTTCTTCAAGCTGTTTAGGTGGTGCTCTGGGATGTCAGCCTCCAGGATTTCTGCCATCAGACTCTCACCCTAAAGGGAAAAGGGAAAACTGAGGAAATACAGTTATAGAGGAGAAAATAAAAATAATTCCAACCCCAAATTAATCACTATTTTATTCTCTATATATACATATCTACACACACAGATACCTGCATACATATCTCTAAAAGATATCACATAAAGGACATTATTATTATTGTAGTTTTAAACCTTCAATATTGTTTTATATGCACCCACATATTTACCCTTTTTAGTTCTCCACATTCCTTCCCAAAATCCCACGCTTCCCTCTGAAATCTATTTGCTTTTCCCAGGATAACTTTCTTTGGAATTACTTGTAATGCAAGTATCTGTTGGCACCAAATTCTTCAGTCTTGGTCTGCAAATGTCTTTATTTCACCTTTAAAATAGAAGGATAATTAAACTGTTTGTCAAATTATTGGATAGCAATAAAGATATCAACCCATTGTGGTTTTTGTTTTACAATTTCAACCATTAATGACTGAAAAGTCAACCATTAAGCTTATTTTTATTTCTTTGTGGGTTTTTTTTGGGGGGGGGGTATTGGTAAGATTAGTTTTCTTGTCATCGATTTCCAGCAATTTTACAATGTGTGGGTAGGTGTGTGGGTAGGTCTGTATGTTTTTAATTCTTCTTTCATTAGTTTCAAAAACTTCTTGGCAAGTGTGTTTTCCCAGATTTCTTCTGTCCCAGTCTTGTGTCTATAGCGTATTAGACTATTTCACCAAGTCTTGTGTGTCTCTTATGCCCTGTTCTTTTCTTAATCCTCTTTTTTTGTTTGTTTCTGTGCTTTGGCTTATATATTCTCTGTTGACCTAATTTTGAATGCACTACCACTGTCTGTTGCTGATTCAATCTGTTGTTAAAACATCCACTGAGTACTTAATAATCATCTGTGCTGTAGCATGTATCCTTCATTCTTTTAAACTGCTGAATAGAATTTCATGGTATGTTAGTATTTCATTATATGTTAGTATTCCAAGTGTATTCCATATTTTATTTATCCATGGACCAGTTGATGGATATTTGGGTCAGGTTTTGGGCTATTATGAATAATGCTACCATGAACATTTCTGTACAGTATTTGTGTAGGGGCATATGTTTTCATTTCTCTTGGGTGGATATGCAGAATTAGAATTGCTGAGTTATGGTGAATGTATGTTTAACATTTTAGGTAATTGAACGATTGTTTTCTTAAGTGGCTGTACCATTTTACATTCCTGCTAGCAGTGCATAAGAGCTGTATCTACACATTATTACTGATTCTTACGTCTTTTTTATTTGTAGCCATTCTTGTGTATTGTAGAAGTTATTTCTTTGTGGTTTCAATTTGCCTTTCTCTAATAACCTAGAGAGAGAGAGAGAGAGAGAGAGAGAGAGAGAGAGACAGAGTCTTGCTCTGTTGCCAGGCTGGAGTACAGTGGCATGATCTTGGCTCACTGCAACCTCTGCCTCCCAGGTTCAAGCAATTCTCCTGCCTCAGCCTCCCGAGTAGCTGGGACTACAGGCACGTGCTACCAAGGCCAGTTAGTTTTTTTGTATTTTAGTAGGGACAGAGTTTTACCATGTTGGCCAGGACGGTCTTGATCTCCTGACCTTGTGATCTACCCACTTTGGCCTCCCAAAGTGCTGTGATTACAGGCGTGAGCCACCATGCCCGGCCAATAACCAATATTTTTAAGAACATTTTCACGTTATTGGTCATTCATAGGTTCTTTGGTGAAATATCTATTTTAATCTTTTGCTCATTTTAAAATTGGGTTATTTGTATTTCTATTATTGAGTTGTAAGTGTTCATATAGTCTGGATACAAGTCCCTGCAAGCCTACATAAAGTCAGGATTATGATTTGAAAAATCAGGGGAGATTTTCCCCCTATGCCTGTTCAGTTCATGTTTCCAGTCAATGTATTGTATTCATAGTGTAATGGAGGGTCAGGGTCAGAGACAGATTAATTCCTTAGTTACTCTTACAGATGAAACTGTCAGATATCACCTGTAATGATGTTAGAAATTTATATGTTAGAATTCTACTGAAATTCTGATTTTGGCTTTAGAAAAAACATCATCATCTGTGGTGGTTGCTGCCCTTGGCAATCAGTACCTAAAGAGACTTTGGGGTACAGTAGTAAACAGGACAGTCCCCCACTTCTACTGAGCATCCAAGAAGAATTCAAGTTATGCTCTCAACGTACAAGTCATTGGGGGAGGACATCCTTGACTACAGCTTGATGTTTTTCTTTTTTTCTTTCTTTTAGAGATGAGGTCCCACTTTGTCACCCAGGCTAGAGCACACCAGCATGATCCTCGCTCACTGCAGCCTCAAACCCTCAGGCTCAAGCGATCCTCCCACCTCAGCTTCCCAAGTAGCTGGGACTATAGGCTCACACCATTTATCTCGGCTAGTTTTTTTAATTGCTGTAGAGAAAAGATCTCACTTTGTTGCCCAGGCTGGTCTCAAACCCCTGGGCTCAAGCGCTCCTCTTGCCTCAGCCTTGCAAAGCCCTAGGATCACAGACATCAGCCACCATGCTTAGCCGCAGCTCTATTAATAGGCAGCAGTTCTTCAATATCCACTTAGACTCCAGCTCTGCTGGGACCATTGGCCATTTTTCTTCCTGTGTTGTGATCTTGCCCACCCCACCTCCACTTTCTCCCCATCTGCTTGGCTACTTAGTTGAAAACTCTCTTTCTGCCCAGCCTTTCCAGCTCTCTCTGGGAGCTTGGACCACACCCCACCTGAAGGACTATCCTCCCTTAATGTCCCCAATCCCAGAAATCATCGTGAACCAGTAATCTGTCCCATGAGCTGGTCACCATTCAGACCTCTGGCCAACTCGTGGCCTCCTAACCTCAATCCACTCAGGCGTGGCCTCTGTAATCCGACCCAGACAGCCTGCTCTCTTTTCTTCTCATCTCCTCCTCCCCTCTTACCCTTCTCTCTCCCATGTTCTTATTCATATGTTCTACTCCAGGGCTCTATTTTTGTGTATAAAACATCATGATTACAGCTCTCTTTATAACAATTCCAGCTCCAACTCCCCCCCACCCTTTTTTTTTTTTTACCCCATGAAAGGTCAGCTCCTGAGTCCACATGCCCAAATGTGAGTGATGCATGTAAGGGAGAGAGTATTTCCTTTGAGGCCTCCACAAATCCCTATCCAGCCTTTTCACTCTGTGGTTTTCTCACTTCTAGTCCAAGAGGCCCAGAAGCAAACCTGGAGGTGAGACCCAAAGAAAGCTGGAACCATGCTGACTTTGTATGCTGGAGGGACACAGAGTCTGTTCCCGGAAAGCCCACTGTCAAGGCAGATGAGGAAGTTGGGGGTCCCCAAATCTGCCGTGTATGTGGGGACAAGGCCACTGGTTATCACTTCAATGTCATGACATGTGAAGGATGCAAGGGCTTTTTCAGGTAAGTTACCCATCAGCCTTCACCCATCTGCCACCACTGACATGCTGGGTCACATCTAACTGGGGTCTGCCACTAACCCACTGGGTAACATCTCAGGGCCTCAGCTTGACCTATCCCCCCGAGGTTCAAAGTGTGGGCTAGTGGCCCTCCCAAAGGACTTGTAAGAGTCTCAAGGGAGCCATTTATATCCTAGAGGAATCCTTCATCTTCAGTCTTCCTGTACTACCCAGGAAAGGTCTCCTTCCATTAAGATATCCCTGGGCTTCTCCATGTGCTCTCAAATAAAAGAGATGACTCAATAAAAGATAAGGAATTTGAAAATCCCAAATCTAAGTGTTCATATCTGCCTTCTGGGGTGGTTGTTATGTAAAGAATGGCATAAAATAAATGAAAAATATAACAAAACAAGGTCACCTAGAAACAGACTAACAGGGAGGACCAAAAACAGGGTCTAAAATGTCCCAGCTCATAGCAAGACAGGCCTGGACAGAAGAGCTCATGTTGTCCAGCTGAAGAAACAGAGCGAAGCCAGTTCAGCAAGGCTACCCTTGGGACAGGGCTGAGACCATGGCAAAAGAAGCAGACTGAGGGGAAGGGAGGGAGAGAAGAGAAGAAATGTGTGAGATATTTTGCCGTTTTGCAAATTATACCTTTCATGTGTGAGGAAGCACTTCCAGTGTACCCTCCAGAGGGGATAGGGTATGCAAGGAGCAGCTTCCACCTCAGGGGCCACATGCAGGACCCTCATGCATTCCCAAGACAGCTAGCCTGACTTGGCCCTTTGCAGAATTCTTCCTGGAGGCTGGGCATTTATTTGAATGGAAATGGGCAAGTTCCTGAGAGAAATGAACATTTGTATTGCATGAGTTATAACAGGGGTGAGACACATCAGCAGTGTGAGGCTGGGTTCAGCTACAAGTCACAGGACACTCATTGCAATTTGGTTCGGCAATAAGGAAAATGCATTACCTCTCTTAACAGGAAGTCTGAAGGCCTCCAGGTTGGTGAGTTCAGCAGCTCAGATACTTTCCCTTTTTCTCTTCAGCCATCCCACCTGAGAGCTCTGATTGCAATCGGGCTCCCCTTGTGGGTGCCGGGGCCCTAGGCAGGAATCATGAGGTTCAGCAGAGGCAAACAAAGACCCATCTTTGAGAGTAAACAAACCTTTCCCAGGAGGCCCCTCACATTGGCTAGAGCTTGGCCCAGCCTATGCCTGAACTAGTCACTAGCAAAGAGCACCAGATACGTCCCTCAGCTGGGCACATGCCACACGGCTGCGTGGAAGAGGGTGGATGTCTGCACCAGCTCCAGATACTGCTGGCGCAGAAGAGGCTGCCCATGCAATGTCCATGCATCCTGCCTCGGTGTGTGGGAATCTTCTGCTCCCCCTTCCTTGTTTGGGTACTATTTTGGGGACTCCCAGAAAGAGGCAACATGTTTTAGTGGGCAAGAGCTAAATCCAGTATCAGGCAGACCTGGATTCAAATTTCAGCTTGTCATGTACCCAGAGGACAGCTGGGGATTGTCTCCATGCCTCAGTCTCCCTCATCTGTGCCAGGCAGATGAGATTATGAATTTCACAAGGTTTGAGATCTAAATTTGCAAAACTGCAAAATACCTAGCCTAGTATCTGATACATAGCACACCTTTAATCAATGTGTGCCCCGGTTTCATCTTTTACTCACTCTGGGTGGACTTTGATGTAGCAAGCATCAGGGCTTTCTTCCCCAGGCCACAGAGATGTTCTTCTGTGAAGAACATGCCCCTCAGCTGGTCACTGGTCCGAGGCCCGAGGCCTCCAAGCTCAACCCTGCGTCATTGCGGGCTTGGCTCAGCCTTCCAGGCCTGCCCTCAGGGACCTCTGCAGCCCTACCTGGCTGTTCTTTGCTCCTGGGCAGCCTTCCTCAGTTTCCACTTTGGACCAGAGCGAGAGCCAAGGGATAATTTGTGTCTTTCCATCCAGCTGTGGAAATGGGGGGGAAAAAAAGGAAGGGCTGCACCAACTGGGTCTTTTGTGCAGGACTTCTGGGCTGGGAGGAGGAAATGTTGCACCAGCATCTCCAAAAGGCGTCTGCTCCATTGCCTCTCTGCGCGCTGCCTCTGCCGGCAGGTGGGTCCCGCCTGCACACTCTGCTCTTCCAGGCGCTGGACCTCTTTGCCCCTTAGATCAACGAGGGGAATCCACTCTGCCATGGGGAAGCCGCTGTCCCGCGGGGTAGAAAAGCTTCCCCAAAGTTCACCCCTTCCTCCCTGGCTACCCAGTCAAGAAGAAGCGGAGCAAGGAAAGGCGGGGGCTTCTCTGGGTTCTTACTCTCCTGGGGTCAGGTTTCCTCAGCTCGCTCTTTTAAAGAGGGTAAATCGAGGAAGAGGCCCATCTCCATGGAAACCTTCTGGTAACAAGGGTGTGAAAGAGGAGAGGACGGGGTTTCAGGAAGAGGGGAAGGCGCTGGGGATGGGCCTGGAGCTGAAATGTCCCAGAAAGTGGCCCAGGAGCTGCAGTCGCCCGTGAAAAGCACGCGTTCCATTTCCCGCGGTAATGGCCAGAAAAGATCTCCTCCCCGGCTCTGCCCCCTCTAGAGTCCTGGACCTCTAGGGACGCTCATCTACACCCTTCCCATAAAACCTGACCCAGCTGGGACGCAAAGGTTGGTGTCCCCCTCCCCGAGTCGGTAGGGAGGGAGGTGGTGTGGCCAGGAGCCCCAGACCAAGGGCCCGGGCACGGGTGCAGATTCCCTTCTGCTCCCCGTTCTCTCACAGGAGGGCCATGAAACGCAACGCCCGGCTGAGGTGCCCCTTCCGGAAAGGCGCCTGCGAGATCACCCGGAAGACCCGGCGACAGTGTCAGGCCTGCCGCCTGCGCAAGTGCCTGGAGAGCGGCATGAAGAAGGAGAGTGAGCAGCGGGCGCGCGGGCGGGCCGGGGCTGGGGCGCACGGCCCCGTGTAGGGACGTGCCGTGGGTGTGTGCTGCGTGAGTGGAGATGGGAGCCGAGTGTGCGCGTGAGCGCACGTGCGCTTGTGAGCTGATGTCGGGGCGCAACAGGCAGCCACCTGGGGGAGCGCTTCCAGCCTGCCGGGTGGAGACGGAGGGAGTCTAGTAATCTCTGCCCCAGGAGATGTGCTGGGCAGCTCTGGCCAGGGTGTGCTCTCTGTCTCCCCTCAGCTGCTCCTGCATGATTCTTTTCGTCCCCCTCATAGTTGCTCTGATGGTTTAAAACCACATTTGGGGATAGGGGTGTGAATCTGGGAGAGGGAAGAAGGAGCCACACTAGTAATAGAACACCCAGCCTTCTAGCTACTAGCCCCACCAGCTGCCCCAGACCTGGATCTTTATAGGGGAACTGTTTGCAGACAGATGACATGAGGCATCCTCATTCTACCTGTTTTAACTTTGATACATCCGTGCTCCCAGGTCACTGAGATTAAGGCTTATGGGGAAAAGGCTAGACGCTTCTAGTGCGTATTTGTCTCCATGGAGCACAAAGGGACCCAAAGCTGCTTCTTTCAAGAACAAGTTCTCTAGGCTGCTGGCCGGTGTCCTCCATCTCTCCCCACCAAGGACCTCATCGCTTTGCTCTACACATACAGTGGGCTCCAGAAATCCACAGAAGACCCTAAGGCTCCGGGTATATAGGAGGTGTCTAGAGTTGCTATTTCTTGCCAAGCTGTAGCCCAGCTCCCTGGAGTCTTGGAGACCCAGACACCTCTGAAAGTCTTGGTATATAATACACCAGAAAATGATAACAGAAGATGCCATTTATTGGATATCTCTTATGTACCAGGAATTATACTGGACACTCTACATCCAAGGTCTCATTTAACAGTGGTACGAGGTAAACACGGTTCCTCCAGATTACAAAGGAGAAACCTGAAGGCAGGAGAAGTTAAGGAGGTTGCCTGGGGTCACAGGTAGAAAGTGGCAAAGCTTTCATGCAAACCCAGCGCCTTCAGATTCTGAAGCCCACGCTCTTACCAGGGACCCACAATGTCCTCACAAACCCCACTGCAGAGAGCAACACAGCAGCTGCACCCCAGTTCTGTCCTCACCCAGGTATTTCTCTAGAGGAGCCCATAGGCCTCTCAAGTCTGGAAGGGGGAGAATTGCTTGTCACCATCATTTTCCCTTTTGCCCAATGCCTTCTGCTGCCTTGAAAGAGTTATGTAGGGGCTTCCCAGGGGGCTGGAGGATGACCAGGGGCACGTGTGCCTGAGCCAGCCTCACTGTCCCTGCAGTGATCATGTCTGACGTGGCTGTGGAGGAGAGGCGGGCCTTGATCAAGAGGAATAAAAGAGAACGAATCGGGACCCAGCCACCGGAAACACAGGGGCTGACGGAAGTGCAGCGGATGATGATCAGGGAGCTGATGGATGCTCAGATGAAAACCTTTGACACTACCTTCTCCCATTTCAAGAATTTCCGGGTAGGAGGCTGGGGAGCTGTCCCTGCATCTGTGCTAGCTCTTCAAAGCCTCAGTCTCATTACCAGAGTTCTAGTGTGGTCCCTGGGTGAGCAGTATCAGCATATGGATTTGCGGGTCACCCCAGACCTCCAGAATCAGAAGCTCCAGGGAGGGGCAGGACCCCTGGGTGATTCCGTTGGAGGTTCAGGTTTAAAAATCACTGCTCTCTTCTTTAAAGCAGGTAGGAACTGGATCTGAGCAATACGTGGAGGGAAAGCTAGGCGGTTCCCCAGCGTTGCTGGCATTCAGGGCTTTATGAGGACAGGGTCAGGAACTGATGGGGGTGTGACTTTCATGAATTGGTATCTCTTGATCCCAGCACATTAACCATATCTATGCTCCAAGCGCCCTCCTTCTCCTTTGGACTGATAGCTATCTCAAGTGGCCCTTCCCAGCCCAAAGAACTGGATTAGCTCAGTGACCTTAGATCTGCTCTTCCCATCCGTACTGCCCTAAACTTTCTGAGTCTCCTGAGCCCAATATCTGGAATGCTTGGGACACACCATGGTTGGAGGCCCCTTATCCCCCATTTTGACCCAGTAGGGATATGTGTGACCATTAATTCATAGACCCCCAAAGCACCTTCATCTGATAGGAGAACCCGGAGAGAAGAAACAAATGTGTGTGTGTATGTGTGGGGACACATGTGTGCCTGTGAGTATGAATGCCTGCATTTGTGCATCCTTTCAGGCTGCAACTGAGGCTATGTATGTTTGACTGGGATCTGAGCATGTGTGAAAACACATGCTGTCTCTCCTCTGACTCCTGGCATGTGTCCTAGTTGCCAGGGGTGCTTAGCAGTGGCTGTGAGATGCCAGAGTCTCTACAGGCCCCATCAAGGGAAGAAGCTGCCAAGTGGAGCCAGGTCAGGAAAGATCTGTGCTCTCTGAAGGTCTCTCTGCAGCTGCGGGGGGAGGATGGCAGTGTCTGGAACTACAAACCCCCAGTGGACAATGGCGGGAAAGAGATCTTTTCCATGCTGCCCCACATGGCTGACATGTCAACCTACATGATCAAAGGCATCATCAATTTTGCCAAAGTCATCTCCTACTTCAGGTAGGACATGGAGGCTGGGTGGTTGGATGTGGAAAGGAACTGGAAGTGGCCAGGAGGTTCAAAGGGCCTGGGGTAGATGCCTGAATTTGGGGGATATCGGTGGCAGAAGACCTTCCTTTTCCTGTGTTCTGCCCCCCGGGGCAGCCAGTGCTGCTGGGGAGTAGAGCCCTCGCTACATGGCTGGTTAGCTTAGTGGCTGTGGGCCTGCCAGCATCTCTACCTCTTCACCTGCTTGATGGAAGCTAACAATGCCTCCCCTGCCAGGCCGTTCTGTGGAATGAGAACACATCTGAAGAGCATCCAGCACACAGTGGGCATTCAGATGATCATTCCCTTTCCTACTCTCTCTAAAAGTTTCAGGAACCACATGTTGGGAGTTTTAGAGCAAAGAATGAGAGAAATAGACAAGACAAGGCTGTGAAGGCCATGGAGAGTGTGGGTGGTCCTCAGAGCCCAAAGATCAGGTCTCACCGGAGCTAAATGTGGAGGCAACAACCACAGGGCAGCTGGGGTTAATGCGAGTTAATGGGAACTTCCTGGGGTGGAGGGAACCACAGCTCCAGAATATGTCTGCATGCTGTTAGTGTTAGGAATGGTGCCAGGTGTATCTGTTCTTGGGTAGGCCGCCTTGCCTTGCCAAACCTGGTCAAGCCAGGCTGAAACACCTGCCAGGAGCTCCTGGTTTCTGCAGCAGGTTGAGGGTAGGTTGTAGTCTAGGAGCCCAGAGGTTCTTCTCCGGCCCTGTAGGAGTCATGCATGACTTATTTAATGGGGTGATGCCAGCAGCAGGTTTGGAATGGGGTTCAGATGGTGGAAAATTAGCTTAAGTGGGGCAGAAAGAGAAGCCTACTTATAAATGTGGACATTGGAAGATCCTTGGTGAAATCCAATGACTGACAATTTAACACCAGGGCTCCCCACTTACCATTTCTCATGGCCACCAGTGTTGAGCACAGTGACCTAAGGTGTCACTGACATCTTCATTCTCAGATAGAAACAGGTTCCCCAAGGATAAGGAACTTGTACAAAGTCACAGCTAATCCATGGTGGAGGGCAGATTTGAAAGTACCAAAGCCAGCTTGATGCCACGGCCTAAGCCAGGCAACAGGGAGGCAGAGAAGAATAAGATCAATTACCTGGCATTTGTAGCTCGGTGTTATGGATCTAAAAGAAGGATGGGCACCAGGAGCCCAGGGCCTGAGTTCCCAAGGAGGCCAAGGCCAGAGTAATGTTTCCTCAAAACCTAGCATCAGCAGCCTCCCTCTTGGGCTGCCAAGCCTCCTTCTTGTAAGGGGAGGTGGGGGCCCCTCCCAGCTTGGGAGAAAGTGGTCCCTGCAGGACCAGAGGGGTATCCATGTAACCATAGTCTTAGAGGCCTATTAAGTCACCTCCATGGCTAGGAGTCACCTCTGGCACTAGGAGTGGGGCTGCAGGCATCTGGGCTACAGGAAACAGTAGAAATAAGTGTGTGCATATTAAACCCAACATGGACAAAAGGAAGCAAACATCCCCACTGCTGGAGCTCAGTCCAGAGGGGGAGACTGCACTCTGGAAAGACTTCTAGGAGGGGCGAAGACAGCTTGGCCTGAGGGGCTAGCAGGATTTACTAAAGGGGCAGTCATTCCAAGGGGGGGAAACTGAGGCAGAAAGGAAAAGTCCAGGGACCAGAAGCCAAAGCAAAGTAGGTCAGGGGTTGTGTAGGAGTTGAAGGAGGTGGGGCCGGGCTGTAAGGGACCTAGATGCCAAGCTCAGTGGGAGGTGGAGTCCGCTGAGGTAGCAGGGGAGGAGAGGATACGTGGGGGCAGAGCTGTCTGCTGCTGGGTTGTGAGGGGAGGGATGAGACAACAGCCACAGTCATCCTCAGGGAAAGGAGCATCCTCCCTCTTCCTCTCACCCCCAACTGCTGGATTCTGGGACAGCTGCTGGCGCTGGCCTGTGGGCTGCCTCCCAGGAAGCTGTCCTCCCCTCCCCATCCTTGCTGCCAGGGACTTGCCCATTGAGGACCAGATCTCCCTGCTGAAGGGGGCCACTTTTGAGCTGTGCCAACTGAGATTCAACACGGTGTTCAACGCGGAGACTGGGACCTGGGAGTGTGGCCGGCTGTCCTACTGCTTGGAAGACACTGCAGGTGCCTGCAGAGCCTGCCTGCCCTAGCAGAGGGAGGGAAACACCGCCGTTGTGGGAGAAAGAGAGCTGCACCAGGATATGCAGGTTCTGGGATGGCAGGGCAGGAAGATGGAGTGGTAGAAAATAAGAGCTTGGTGGGGGATAACTGACTCTTGGTCAGCTTGCTGTGAAGCTGCCCTCCACCCTGTTACCACCCACAGGTGGCTTCCAGCAACTTCTACTGGAGCCCATGCTGAAATTCCACTACATGCTAAAGAAGCTGCAGCTGCATGAGGAGGAGTATGTGCTGATGCAGGCCATCTCTCTCTTCTCCCCAGGTGAAGGCTTCCCCCAGGGTGGCTGACATCCCCCCAGCCTCATCTGCCCTCCACAGGGAAGGTCCCAGTCCATGACCTTGCTTCTTACTCACTGCGCAGCCGGGATGGGGGCTCTTGCTGTTTTCTCCTGGGGTCAGCGGGTGATGCCGAGCCCTGGTCTTCCCTCACTTTCCTGCCTGGGGGACTCCAGCTCTGGAAGGTGGTTGGTGAGCAATGCCCGACTCTGGGCTGGAGTGAGCTCGTCTTTGCACCACATCTCCCTCCCCTCCCCTCCCCTCCAGACCGCCCAGGTGTGGTGCAGCACCGTGTGGTGGACCAGCTGCAGGAGCAATTTGCCATTACCCTGAAGGCCTACATTGAATGCAATCGGCCCCAGCCTGCCCATAGGTGAGCACAGCAGGAGGCAGGGACCCGTGAGGGTGGTGTGAGGGAGCCGAGGTTCAGGGACATTGCTCAAGGCTTCACAACCAGAGGGTGGCATCTGAAGGTGGACCCAGCCAGACCAGGTCCAAAGCTCACACTTTTGAGCACTACCTAACCACTTCCCAGGAAAAAACACAAGCAAACAAGGGGACATGGTCCAGAGAGGGGCTTCCACACCTTCACTGATCCTCAGTAGCTCCTGTCACCTAGTGCCCAGACTGACGCCCACAGGCCCAGAGACAAACTTGGATTGTACTGAGCCCAAGGCCATGAAGGGTTAAGGGCAACACTGAGTATTACAGTGTGAACTTATAAACTGAAATCCTTATTTGGCCTGCACAGCTTTCTTTCTGGTGTGGTGTCCTGGGATGCTGGGAGTGGCCATGTCTTTATTTGCTCAACACTTCTTTGCATAGAGGCAGGAGGCTGAAAGTGCCAGCTTTCTTTTCCATCATGGGAAAGCTGAGGCGTATGGTACATCTCAGACACTAGCTTCAAAGCAAGTTTCAGAAAGGGATTCTAGCCTGCAATCCCTAATCTCCACGATGACTCTGCTCAGTCCTGGCCTCTGGACGTTAATGAAGGCAGTGACATCCCCAAACCGCCACACTGGTAGCTGCAATATCTGGATTTTCCCATGGAGGTCTCTGTGTACAAAGACACAACTGCTGCAGCTGGGTGTTGTGGCTCACATCTATAATCTCAGCACTTTGGGAGGTCAAGACAGGAGGATTGCTTGGGGTCAGGAGTTCAAGACCAGCCTGGGTAACATAGCCAGACCCCAACTCTAGAACAATTTAAAACAATTAGCATGGTGGCATGTGCTCTAGTCCTAGCTACCCAGGAGGCTGAAGCTGGAGGTCTCTTGAGTCCAGGAGTTCGACACTGTAGTGAGCCATGATCATGCCACTATACTCTAGCCTGGGTGACAGAACAAGATCCTGTCTCTTTAAAGAAAAAAATAAAAGACACAACTCCCATGGATGGGGTGGGAGTGGGGACAGTACCGGGAAGGCTGTTCTGCCTTTCTCATCCACAGGCTGAAAGAGAAGCTTATGTAATTCAGCAAGGCCTTGTCTCTTGGCTGACCTTAAATGTCCAGAGATTATGTTTGTGCAGCTTCAGAGCAGCCCTGAGGCTTGTGGGTCAGGGAAAGAGTGGGCTGCACCGCCAACCTTTTCTCCGGCTGGCACGCAGGTTCCTGTTCCTGAAGATCATGGCCATGCTCACTGAGCTCCGCAGTATCAATGCCCAGCACACCCAGCGGCTGCTGCGCATCCAGGACATACACCCCTTTGCTACGCCCCTCATGCAGGAGTTGTTCAGCATCACAGACAGCTGAGCGGCTGCCCTTGGGTATCACCTCTGAGGGGCAGCCAGACCCAGGGCCCTCTGAGCTGCCACTCCTGGGCCAAGACAGATGGACACTGCTGAGAGCTGACAATGCCCTGCTGAGCCTGCCTCCCCAGGGAACTCCTGCTATGACAGCTGGCTATCATTCCTCAGAAAGGACATGGATAACCCCCCGACCCCTAGTTCAGTCTGTAGGGAGTGAGGCCATAGGCCCTTATGTAGAGAGTGCACTGGCTTGTAGGTCACGACCGTCAGAGAGGCAAGGCTGCCCTTTCCTTCTAAAAGGCCCTGTGGTTGGGGAGAAATCCCTCCGATCCCACTAAAGTGTCAAGGTGTGGAAGGGGCAGCCAGGGCTGGGCCATCTGGGGTCTATGACCACATACCCACGTTTGTTCGCTTCTTGAGTCTTTTGATTGCTACCTCTAATCATCCTGTGTCCCACTTCCCTCTCATTCCCAATCCCAGCTTCCTCTTCCGAGCTGCTTGGCGGGCTCCAGGCCTGTGCTCATTGGCAGGTGCATGAGTATCTGTGGGAGTCCTCTAGAAAGAATAGAAGCCAGAAGACCTGCACCAAATGCCAAAAGCTTGTCATGACCTCATTCTGGCCACATCATTCTGTATCTCTGCATCCATTTGAACACATTATTAAGCACCAACAATAGGTAGCCTGCTGTGGGGTATACAATGTTGACTCAGATATAGACCCTGAGCTCACAGAGTTTATAGTTAAAAAAAAAAGAAAAACAGAAACACAAATAACTTGGATCAAAAGGAAAAATGATAAATAACAAAAGCAGCACAAGGAATTTCCTTGTGGATGCTGAGCTGTGATGACAGATATTGGGGACCCAAGTAAGGCTCCTAAGGACATGAGTTTGTGGGAATAAGGGCACAAACTTTGGCTGTGGGTGTGGATGTGTGATTTGGTGTAGGTAGGTCTGTTCCCCATCTGACGGGGCCTGGGTTTGTTCCTGGGGCTGAAATGCTGGCTGGGTATGCTCTGTGACAAGGCTACACTGACAGTCAAACATACCTGAGAAGAAGAATTTGCATGCACCTTATATTTCTATGTACACATCTATTCTCCAAGCTAAAGCTAAAGGGTATGAAAATGCCTGCCTTATTTATAGCCACTTGTGAGTAAATTTCTTTTTTTTTTTTTTTTTTTTTGCATTTTCACCAATTATACTTTATATAAGGCATTCCACACCTAAGAACTAGTTTTGGCAAACGTGGTCCTGGGTTTAATGTCAAATTAAGTTAAGAGAAATTAAATAATGAACTTTTGGCTAGAGAGGTAAACTTTTTTGGCCTTCTTTTCTGGGGAAAATAATGTAGGGGTGGGGAAATGGAAATAAATACATATGTGCATATGTATTTTTACTACTTATTTTATTATTGTCCTTTATAAATCTAAAGACCCTGAGTTAAGAACATAAACATGAATTATTTAACTTGGCTCACTCATAAAATGATTGTTTTGTATACAAGTTTAACATGTGCATATGATAATTAAAAATGTAGGAACAGAATTAATTTTAAATGTTTAATATTTCATTCAAATGAAACTTCACGGTCACTGAATTTTAAAGAACAGATGATTACTTAGCTTTTGCCATTTTACAAGAAGGAGGCCAAACTTTGAGAACATGGTAAATCATCAGTAATATAGATCAAAACAAGTAAACGTATTCTGTCATCCCTCTGAATTTACTGGACTTTTCTGCATTAAATAGATATAGGGAGCACTTATTTTTTGAAAAGATACTGAGGGAAAAAAAGAGCTTCTCTTTCCAAACTCAATGAATACAGTCTTTGCTCCCAGGAATTTTGCTTAATTATGAACCCATTTATAATTAGAAATACAAATTTCTAATTTGGAAACACAGATTTTATTCCACTCTATTCATAAATCATATGCATCTCCCCTTCCCTATTGAAATGATTTGAGTGCTATTTGTTCAAGAGTCTGAAACTGTTGCTAGCTGTAGGAGAGGGTAAGGTGAAGTTAGGATGGAATAGAGGGCAAATTTCCAACTCCAGTATTGATTTAAAAACTCTAGGGCAGTTCCCCAAACACTGAATTGATATGTACATGTAATTTATAGATAAATTTAATACTTATAGGTTATAAAAACTAAGTGTATTTCAAGAGTAAAGAGTCAATGTTAGATGCACCAAAGAGCTCACATAGGGTACTTCCTTTCAGTAGCTTTGTGGATCACAAGTTTATGGGACTGGGAGCCAGATTTTAACTTTCCTACTCCAACATTTCCGTGCCTTCTTTACTCCTGTCCCTGAACTTTTGAGTAAGCAGAACTAAGCATCAGTTTCTAGGCATCCTGTGATGACTTTTTCTGGCTCGGTGATGAGAGGATGGAGTCAGTCTCCAAAGCTTAGGGCAAAAGACCTAAGCAAGCTACTGCATACCATCTGCCCCCTCATTAGTAAGGGCCACTCAACAGCCTCTCTCTACCTGGCCCAGAACTTTGTCTAATTAAGTCTTGACATCGACAACAAATCTGTGGGAAGGGCCAGAGTGGCCACTCCCTTCTGGAGAAAGAGGATGTGAAGAGAAACATACATATGATTATCCACTCCTTCCTCATTCCTGACTCCTAACTTGTGGGCCTCATTATGTCATCTTCCATGGCAGCTTGTTTTTTCCTGGTACCTTTCCCTTTATATGCTTCAGCTCTCCTAAATCTGATGGTGCTGATGAGTGAAATATTCCTACACTTGAGAAATGAGTGACCACCCCAACACTTTTGTTCACTTTCTTTCACGAACTTCTCAGTGACATGGATCTAAAACCTGATCTCTCCTTTCCTCACTACCTTCCTAGAGAACACATTTCAAAATGACATCCACTGGCTGGGCACAGTGGCTCATGCCTGTAATCCCAGCACTCTGGGAGACTGAAGTGGGCAGATCACTTGAGGTCAGGAGTTGGAGACCAGCCTGGCCAACATGGTGAAATCCTGTCTCTACTAAAATCGCAAAAATTAACTCAGTGTGGTGATGCGTGCCTGTAGTCTCAGCTACTAGGGAGGCTGAGACAGGAGAATCACTTGAACCCGGGAGGTAGAGGTTGCAGTGAGCAAGACTGTCTGAAAAACAAAACAAGTGAATAAAAACAAAACAACAAAAAGACATCCACCATCACTGCTAATATGATCCCGAAGGACTGTCTAGTCTTTTTGGAAAGACTTAGAAACAAAAAGGGCAGTCATTCCGGATTTTAAAAGGATCTTGCAGGACACTTAACACAATGTTTAACTCAATCCCAGAACCTACACAAGATAGCAGTAAATCCTAAATAAATGCACTTCAGTGCCAGCAGGAGGCCCATTTCACAAGTAACATCTGTTTTGGCTAATCCAATCCTCCCTGCTGCCCCTACTCATAAATGTGTTTAACTGTTTTACAAATGTTAGTGGAATTAGCCAACCCCACCACCACAGTAAATAAGAGAACCACATCATTATCGAATATAAATTTGTTTTTATTGAAGCAGCAGTCACATGACCTTAAATCTAGCCTTTAGATTAGGCCTGACAGAGTAAGCCAGCCCTAAAAAAAATGATGTTTCATTTTGCACTAAGAGACATGTTTACATACATCATCCAGTATTGGAAATGAGCAGACTCAAACACAACATATGTTGGTTACCTGGGAGGTACAGCCCCACTGTTCGTGGTGTCCATATATTTTACAGAGACCCCCAAAGACCATTATTAATAGGATGAAAGTTAAAAGAAAATACGGCCACACCAAATCATGAACACAGTAATCAAAGACAGCAGCTTATACACATTTAAAATTTGTCCCTTTCAGAGTTGTTTTCTTTCTTTTCTAAGCAGTGTCTGAAAAGCTTCCTCTACATCGAATCCAAAGGTTTCCAAGATGGAGGCTGCACCTTTTGGGGCTACACAATGGAATAAAATCATTGGAAAGAACAAGAAGTGGTATTCATATCTTTTTATAACAAAGATTAATGTTTCCCTAGTTAGAGGAACGGAAATGGTGATGTGACTACATATTGCAGTGGCAAAATAGGTAGGGTGAAGAAAGAGAATTGGGTACTGAAATAAAGACCACACACTTGTGAATTTTAATTTCATTTCCAGGCTAACCTACTTTTTATTTAATGCAAATTACAGTACCAGTTAACTATTTCCAAACCAAGTCACATAGAACAAAATGTATTTACAAGGGAATGGGGAAAGGGAAAAAAAACATTGAGCATACTTTTCACAAAAAAGTTTATATTTAAAATGAAAAAAAAAAAAAAAATCAGTCACAGAGGCATTCAAGTAGTAATAATGTTATACAGATTTTGCTTTTCCTTTATATCAAGACAGATTTGCACAAGTGTTTGCAATAGTTTGTATACAACCCACAGTCCTTTATATATATATATATATATATAATAAATTTTGTTTTTTAGGTTTGTTTTTAAGATGGAAGTGGTCACGCTAATTGGTATGTGTACAGGCCCAAGTGATCCATCGGCAACACATTTATAAATGCAAATTTTACAGGCAAGCAGATTTCATACATCTATCTGTATCTGCCTGTAGACAGATATAGCAAGGAAAAAAAAACTTAAAAATTAACACAAGGAAGTCCACTTTGTCAAGGTAACCCCTTATGTACTGGTTGTCATTTTGTTTTTATTGCAGAGGTGCAAAACAGAGCAACAAACTTGAATAAAACGGCATAAACGTTGTGAAAATAATCCAAACCCCAGGGATTACTTTCAAAGCCTCTCAAAGGTAGATCTCAGTCTGGGACTCTACTGTGCTTCTAGTTCTCTTGTTTTCAGTGGCTCAGGTTTCTACCAGAAAAGACAGATTTTATTGTAAAGCATACTTTTCTATATAGGGGAGAAAAGTGTTTGGCTCTGTGATTAGATGGTCACTAACATGAACAGTAGGAATTAGATACAATTCTGATTGAACACAACCACTCCCACCCCACCCCCGCAAACTCCTGGGGATCTGGCATTGGCCAAACTTCCTTTGGAGGATTCCAAAGTTAAATCCTTTAAAAAGGAAAGGGAAAAACAGATGAAATGCCAGTGTCTTTATATCCACAGGGATAGAGAATATAATAGTCCTCTCAGAAACCTTTGCATTGGTGCAGACAAGATGACTGGTTAGGCATACTTTGTTAAAACATAAACCAAAAATATGTGTCTAAAAATTAAGGACTTTTAAAAAATGACAGCATGTCATTGGAAAGAAGGTGCAGTCTTCTGCCTTGCTGGAATGAACACACGATGTTTCAAAAATAGTAACCTTTGGTTTGGTAAAGTTTTTTCTTCTATTCAATACCTCTTACATGGGGTACTTTGAGGCAAAACACTCATTTTTCTTTCAAAGAAGGCCTTCGTGTTGGGCACACAGTAAGAATTAAACTGATTTTTTAAAAAAGAAAATGACATTTCATTAAACAAGAGTAGAGATGGTGGGAGGGAGGAAACGGGCTAGGAGTTCCCTTGTTAAAACAACAGTCCTCTACTGGCACGGTGGCATGCCATGCAGTTAACTGCTACTAAATGCACTATAGCATTTAGACCACTGATGTATCAAAACCTGATACTATTAAGAAACTTCTATTTATAAAAGCCAATTCTCTCTCACTCTCTCATTTGGGAAGGAAGTAGATAAAAGAGGAGAGAGCATGGAAGGCTCCTAAAATCTGCTGTTTTTAGGACCCATGGTTAGGGCTTGTGGAAGAGAAGAGCAAAATCTAATCTATTCGATATCCTCCAGCTCTAGGGCTCCCTGGCGCTACACAAAGTCCCTGAATGGACTAAGTATGAAATGAAACCAGTCACTGCTACTGAGGAGGAAACAGACGTCAGAAACAAAACAAAGGCAGGGCTTGAACAAAATGAGACAATGAATATGGTTTCCTCTTCCCACTCCTGAGTATGGTATTACTGAAACTTAACTTTGGAAGGGGCGAAGATAGTTATGAGAGTTTTTATTTCAAAGGGAAATGGGGCGGACAGGGAAACATGGAGAAAGGAAACCAATTAAAATTTTAAAAAGAACAAATTAAAAAAAACACACACATGGAAGCGAAGGCACTCCAAACTATATAGATACACTATACATTGCTAGAGTTATTGTTACAATAATACAGGCCGGTACCTACTGTACAGAGTTAAAACTATATGGCTTTAAAAAGCTCGTCTACATTTTGTCTGATTATTAAACAGAATCACTGCCCTGAACAGTAACTTTTTGCTCATTAATAACAGTTCCTGGGTCCACATATTTACATACAAAACAATAAAACTTAAATTTAAAAACATAGAAAGAAAATATAATGTACAAGCTTGAATTTGGTGAGGAGCTTTTTATTATTATTATATACAAAAAGATATTCAGAGACCTGGATCTCACTTGTATAAAAGAGTTCTGTGATCCCACCATGATCCTTGAGAAAGAAAAATCACACCTCAGCCCACACACACATATACACACACACACATACGCACGCACACATGCGCACACGCACACAATGAAATGAGAGAAAAGTATGACTTTTCTCTCTTCTTTTACCCCAGTTGTGGGGGGCAACCTGTTTCCTAAAATAAGCACAGATTTTTATGGACTCTGGCAAGTGTACCATGTCCAGAGCAGTGTCTGTATTCAAATGCTTGCTGGGCAGTTGGATCTGAATGCAGATCCATTTCTCTATCACAGACATGCCTTTTCAGATTTTTTATAAATTCTGTCTGAAAATGGTCTATCAAAGCCATTACTTTTAAGGAATTATGCTGCCAAATACTTTGATTTCAGACTTCTTTCTAATTTTAATTAGTTTTCAGAAGCACTTTATAAAACATAAAATTCATTATTTGTTTGATTTGGTTTGACTGAGCATGTTTCCTTTCTCATGAACTCTGATATATCCAGAGGTTTGCAAAACCCCTTTAGTGGCCCAAGACCTCAGCTAAACAGCGAGTGAAAACCAAGATGGGTCACAGTTGTCTTTCTGGGTACTGGTTCACTTCAGCAGGCAGGACAACTCTCTTGGAGAGTCACACACATGGTTAAGGAGCAGGACAGGGTGCTAGGGCCTGCGGGAGGGCTGCTAACAGACTCCACTTCCAAACTCTCTGGAGGATGAGACCCCTAATGTGACCTAAGGTAGCAATGAGGAGTGTTAGGAGAAGTTACACAGGACCAAGGGCTCAGCTCTGCAGCCCTACAGTTACCAGCTACCCTTGGAAGGCATGTGGGGAAGGAGCGGGTAGGAGAGAAAGGCGGCCATCACTCAAGTGATCTTTAAATGTAAAGTACAACTGATTGTGCCTTAAAGATTCATAGGTCAAGTAATGGCCCATAAGCACCAAGGTGACTAAAGTTCATTTTAGAGTATATAAGGCCCACATAGATGCCAACCTTAAAAGTATAAAACAAACTAGTCATGAAAATCTATTTTCTCACGGCAAACATAATCCTTCAATCCTCCTTGCTTTCCAAGGAATATTGCTTTTTCTTCAAAAAGAGAGACTGATTCTTACACCATTCACTGATACACAAAGAAAACAGACACAAAAACTTTTAACTGGGTGTGGGGGAAACATTCTTCTCATGCTTCAACCAGTCAATTTTGATACTGTAGACAAAAAAAAAAAAAAAAAAAGGCAGTATTGAATATATGTATATATAACATATATACACACATTTATATAATCAGCTTTCCTATAAAGTCAGCAGGTATAAATGACTGTTTATCATTTTGATGTGTAGTTTTCAAATTCCTACCATCTGACATGCATCAATAAATAAATGTAAAAAGCATGAGGTTAAAAAAATTAAATACAGATTCTAGGTTTGGATTTAAAATTAGAACTATGTGTAGAATGTGGCTATTTCTGCAAGCTTGATTTTCAATTAAAATATATGAAAAATAAACCAGTAGGCGACTGTTACAATTCACATTATTTAACTACAATGTCTTCTCAAGTGTATCTTTCCAAGGGAAGTAACTTTAGAAAAAAATCTGGACAAACTTATTCACAGTGGTGAGATGTTATCTCTGGCCTGTTTCCTTCTTCTGGGCTCATCAGCCTTTGACCTCAGCAGCTAGCTCGGCCTGCTCAACACCCCTTCCATCTCCTCCCAGGTCACTAGTTTGAAACTGCGCTAAGATTTGCAAAGAACTTTGGTCAGGCAAACAAAAAGCCACCTGCAGAGCACACATGCCTGAGTCTTGCTGCTTCCCCTCTGGCAGCCTCCTGTACAAGCCTCTACATCACTACCACTGACTGAGAGCAAAACAAAACCTTAACAAATCTACTAAGAATCTTCCCTGTAGAGTTCCAAACTTTATTTACCTCCCTGGATTACAAATGATACACATTTTTTTTTTTTTGTCTGCCACACCTGCCACCAACATGCCAAAGGCAAGTCTATAAACACCCAAAGATATGGATTAATTTTACAAGTGACATTTAAGTCCCCATTGAGTTATACCTGCTAAGCTCCCAACCAATTTCAAGCTGTGCACTATACCAAAGTCTCACACTAGACTTTAAAAGAAAACAAAGTTCAAAAAAACACACCCATCAGCACAGAACAAGGTTTTCTTCTTTTGTGGAAGGGGCATGAGGCAGGAGTCCTGTTTTTAAAGTATACAACAGCAGACTTTTAATAAAAAAAGATTGTCGTGGGAGAGAGATTGTGTGTTCTAATGCTCCGCTTTCCCCCTACCCACAACCCCTCCCACCCCCTGGATCTCCCTCAAAGTGAGAATACAATGAAATTGGTTTGTATTTATAGATATTTTACAAGGTTAAATAAGAACAACAATAATAAAAAAATTGAACACTAAAATGAACAGGTTTTTTTTTTCTCTTTTTAATATTCTTTCCAAACGTGACCAGTGTTGCTGAGTGACACTCAAGTAACTGGTGGTTTTTCCTGTGCAGCTAGCTGCTCGGGACTGTTCAGGTGGAGTTGGAAGCTGATGCAGAAGCAGCATTATTGGTCTGTCCACGGTCTCCAGCATTAGCATCTGCAAGTCAAAAAGTCCCAAGAGAGAGCATGAGCAATGCTGTAACAACAAAAGAGAACAAGTATACTGTTTCAACTGCAGGCTGTGAGCTGTATGGCCTTCGAAGCTGTTATCTGGAATGTTGTTTTAAATACGCTGAGGCTATGAAATCTGAATTTCTCTCTTACTGGATTTAAGTTCATGACTCAGCATGGTCCTGGTACAGGGAAGACAGTGTCTTTGGGTAAGTTACAGACTCAGGGAGACAGAGACCATTTCAGTCAAAGCTCTTGCTACAACTGGGATCAGCAGTATATGAATACTCAGCTGGAATCTAGCTCACTTGAAAATAAATGAACAGTGTGCAGCTGGGAAAATTTGCTAAAAATTCTGAGCCATGTTACAATATACCATCTGCTTAAGTGAGTAAATGGGTGGAAGAAATGAAAGTAACTTGGGTCAGTGTTGACAGGCAGAACGGGCCCTCTTCATTATTCACAGAGATGGAAGACAGACAACTGGAAAAAAAAAAAAACAACAACAAAGATACTGCAGTGCCAATTCACTTAGTCAATTCAATAAAGCATCTTGTATCAACAGATGAACAGATAGAAGAAAATGTGGTATATATACACAATGGAGTAATATTTAGCCATAAGAGAGAATGATGGGAGGCTGAGTGGGAGGACTGCTTGAGTCACAGAGATTGAGGCTGCAGTGAGCCAAGATCACCTGGGTGACACAGTTGAGACCCTGTCTCAAAAAAAGAAAAAAGAAAAAGAATGAGATTCTGCCATTTGCAACAACATAGATGGAACTGGAAGTCATTATGTGAAGTGAAATATGCCAGACAGAGAAAGACAAACTTAGCATGTTTTCACTTATTTGTGGGAACTTATTGTTTTAAATTTTATTAAAACAATTGAACTACTGGAGACAGAGAGTAGAAGATGGTTACCAGAGGCTTGGAAGGGTAGTGGGGGTGGGGGAAGTAGGGATGGTTAATGGGTACAAAAAAAAAAAAAAGAAATAACAAATGAGACCTAGTATTTGCTAGCAAAACAGGGTAACTACAGTCAAAAATAATTTAATTGTAGATTTTAAAATAACTAAAAGTATGACTGGATTGTTTGTAAGAAAAAGGATAAATGCTTGAGGTGATGGATACCCCATTTACCCTGATATGATTATTACATATTGCAAGTCTCTATCAAAATATCTCATGTAACCCATAAATATATTAACCTACTATGTCCCCACAAAAATTAAAAATTTTAAAAAGTAAAGCATCTTGTAGTAAATCTTGACTACAAGAGTTTACTTTGCCCTAGTCTTTTAAAAATACATACAAGTCTACAACTACCATTGTTTCTTTCCCCCTTTTTAAGGTCTATTACTATTTCACAGCATCCATTAACATTAAAATGGGCATCTGTGTCCAAATTGGCTTAGTAGACTGCTGTTTTAGTGACTATCAAGCTGCATCCTTGTCATCTCACTCAATGACTGGGAAGGTACTGCTGGCCAAATTTGCTCCGGCAGATTTCATACTAAGCCCTGAGCAAGAGAGATGGCTTGACTGGGATGGGCAACTTTGAAAAGCCATCTCTCCAGAAGCCACAATGTCATCAAGTCTAGTGACAACAAAAGGCAGACTCAGAAGTTTGTGTCTCTCTAGAACTGAAGAGATTTACAGCTCTACCATGTGCTATGATGAGTAACCAATGTCATGACTGAATGCAACATTTGGTCCTTCTACTTTGAATTTCTGACTTAGAGGGAGATATAAAAGACCCAAGGACACACAGGGAACTCTATGTAAGGATTAGCTGTTCAGTTTATCATTTCTAAAGCCACTCTATAAAAATTGTACTTCCTAACTTCCAGATTTTCTTGCCCCCAAGATAATCTGCCCTTATATACATTTATTTAAAAAAGCTTTTGGGGAAGGAATGTGAATGATTATGTTTAATTCATTTAACTTCCTTCAAAATAGCTACTGCTTCTAATCTTGTTGTCATGTACACAACTGAAGACACTATGGCATCAGAATCTACACATTAGCTACATACAGCCCATGGCATGGAGTCATATTAATTTATTGGCATGGCAAATGTACAGGTGGCAGAAAAGGGTATGTGACATAGAACCTACTCTTCAAAGCCAGGTTGACCACCTTTTGTAATAATCACTGAGGAACTATGCTAATACTAATACTTCATTCATGACTCCTAACCTTCCTTAGATATGTCTTGTTTAAAGGAAGTTTTACCCGCAATGATCATTCACATTCTGTGTATCAATAATTCCTATCTAGACCACAGATTCCTCCAAGCCTTTCTCAGGTAAAATGTTCATTTTCATGATTCAGGCACAGGCTGCATTAAAAAAAATTTTTTTCCAGAGAAACCTGGAACACCACAAATCCATGCTTATTGCAGCATGTCACATGCTTTGATGACACTCAGAACATATGCATGACCATTATCAAACAGCATTTCCCTCTCATTTTCAGTATGGGAAGATAACAAGTAGAACTCTTTCTGATCTTCCCCAGGACTTAAGAGATGGACTCATCATTAGAAATTTATCTACCTGTTTGACTACTACATTAGCACCTATGTCCACACGATGACCAGCTCTGAACATGGCAGCCGTTAACTACACTGGATGACATCGGTCAGGGCTGACTTCAGTTTTACCTTATCTACATGGCCACCAGCCCATTTATGTTCATTTGCTCTTTAGCAAAATCCTATTTGGCACCAATGTGCAGGTGTCCTTTCACTGGCCTGTCAGCTTGTGACATTGCCAAAACCATTTTCTTCTTTCTTGGAAAAATTCAATGACTGCGTGCATGATCACAGTAAAAAGCACCAGCCTTTTAAGTGAGCATAAAACCAGAAATAAATTCCCTTTCTGAATAAAATTTGATAGACATCTATGATCCACAGATCTGTACTGATCTCATATTTTTCACTTGCATTATTTTCAAATCACTTGATGAGCATATATTTTTTTTTTTTTTTTTTTTGAGACGGAGTCTCGCTTTGTCACCCTGGCTGCCGTGCAGTGGTATGATCTCAGCTCACTGCAACCTCCACCTCCCAGGTTCAAGCAATTCTCTGCCTCAGCCTCCCGAGTAGCTGGGATTACAGGTGCCTGCCAGCACATCCAGCTAATTTCTGTATTTTTTTTTTTCTGAGAGGGAGTTTCACTCTTCTTGCCCAGGCTGGAATGCAATGGCCTGATCTCGACTCACCGCAACCGCAATCTCCCGGGTTCAAGTGATTCTCCTTCCTCAAGTGATTCTCCTTCCTCAGCCTCCTGAGTAGCTGGGATTACAGGCATGTGCCACCAAGCCTGGTTAATTTTGTATTTTTAGTAGAGATGGGGTTTCTCCATGTTGTCAGGCTAGTCTCGAACTCCCAACCTGAGGTATTCCGCCTGCCTCGTCTTCCCAAAGTGCTGGGATTACAGGTGTGAGCCACTGTACCTGGCCTAATTTTTGTATTTTTAGTAGAGATAGGGTTTCACCATCTAAGCTAGGCTGGTCTTGAACTCCTGACCTTGTGATCTACCCACCTTGGCCTCCCAAAGTGCTGGAATTATAGGCTTGAGCCACCATGCCTGGCCTGATGAGCATAATTTTAACAGCTAATTATTTTGATTATAAATATCCTTGATATCAAAAGTCACAGTCCTATAGACATTCATCAAAAAAACATTCGCCTGTTGCAATGAGCTCCACTTAAAATCAAATCATGCATGTCCTTGCTAAGAAGAACAGAGTTCTCTTTTTCAGAGGAAGACAAAGTACAGAGGGGAAAAGTAAAACAAAGAAAGGCAAAGTTCTATAAATTCAGTACTCAATAGCAGGTTCAACAGACCACCCAGCTTACTGACTGAATAAAGTTACATTTCATAATCTCTACAATCCCATCTTAAAGATGGTTAAACAGCAAATGGATTGATCCCTTGGCCAAGTAAAGTAGAAAGAGCTGACCTCTTGATGGCTAGGAAGAAACTAGTTCAAGAACAATCAGGAAACAACACAGATTATTACCTTTTTAGAAGACACAAATCTTGGTGCATGCTTATTTTGTTTCCACCATCATTCTGTATATTTATTTTACACAATGGAATCTGAATTAATATACTTTCTATTAAAAGTGTTTATTCATTTGAAATCCTGATAAATTGTCATCGGATAAAGTTTAGTGTAATTTCTGTACCTTTTCTTCTCATTTAAATAGTGACCCCATAAAAACAGCAAAGTTAATTTTACTTCTCCTTATATTCCTTTCCTTTACATATGCACTGGTATGAGTGAGGCTAAATGGCATTACGGTTTAAAAGAGGCTAAGATCATTTCCGTTATAAATGATCTGACTATGGATCATTAACCAACTCCACAGTCTCTTGTTTTCAACTAGAAATGCTCTTCTGAACTTCACAGATATATCTTTCTTAAAACTAAACCAAGTGTATAAACATTTATTGAGTATGAAGTCTACTTATACAACTTAATAGCTGTGTAATTTTGGAACACAATATTTAATCTATGTCTCATTTCCTCATTGGTAAAATGGTGGCAATACTATCTATCTATGAAATTAGGCCTATGAAGTACTTAGCACAGTACCTGGCATACAGCAATTGTTTAACAGATAAGAAGGTAAAAGTGACCTCTAAAAACACATATATTTGGGCCAGGCGTGATGGCTCATGCCTGTAATCCCAGTACTTTGGGAGGTGAAGGTGGGCAGATCACTTGAGGCCAGGAGTTCGAGACCACCCTGGTCAATGCAGTGAAATCCCCGTTTCTACTAAAAATACAAAAAATAAGCCGAGTATGGTGGCGCACGCCTGTTATCCCAGCTACTTGGGAGGCTGAGGCATGAAAATCACTTGAACCCAGGAGTTGAGGTTGCAATGAGCCAAGATCACGCAACTGTACTCCAGCCTGGACAATGGAGACTCTATCTTAGATTAAACAATAACAATAACAGCAAAACACAAACCCACAAAGAAATTATACTTCAGGAATTGAGAGTAGTATGTATAATTTTCAAGGGATTCTCATGTCAAGCAGAGCCATGATTAACAATAATGTCTCCAGATACTATAGTATTTTAAAAACAACTTATAAAGAATGTTTTTTAGGGGGGAAAAAATCAACATCCACACTAATTTAGTACAACAGTTTACATTTTTAAATATTTCTGTCTAGTCCCTAACCACATGAAAATACACATTTTGGCAATAGTAACCAACAAGGTTCATGAGATTTTAAATTTTTCTCTACGTAAATTAGAATGAGTATATTTCCATGAATGTCCATAAGCTTCATGAAAAATTTTAAGGCTATATAAAAATGAGGATTCCACAATGTATTAAAACAATTCCCTACTGTTGACCATTCAGGTTACAATGGCTCTCCTTTTGATATATACTAATATATAATTTATTATATAATTTGTTATTATATATATTATGTGATTTCTCTCTCTGTTCGTGGTCGCCTTTTTCTTACCAATAGATTTATCCTGAAGTTAAAGTGGAATTACTGAACTAAAATGTCTGAATTCTGACAGCTTTTGTTTTATACTATAATACTTTCCCCAAAGTTTTTGTCAATTCACATGCAGTTTCAGAACACAGCAAAAGGCAAGTTGAAACATCTGCAAAAATAGTTCCTCTTAAGTTAGAGGGCAGTGTACCTAAAATGGTAAAGATGCATCATCTTTACCATTTTCCAAGAAGGTAAGAAAGCATTGTGATATTTTGTTGTACTAGTCAAAGTTTGTTGGTGATGACAGAGAACAATTATATATTCCCAGAATAAGCACAATATGATTTTAGGCCACAATCTGGGTATGAAAATGTCTATTTTCTTTTGCTTTTTCAGAAGCAGCAATATAGAGAATTAGATTTCCACCTATAATGTATTTAAAATTTAGTAAGACTTAAATATCTGAAAGCCATTTAACAGCTCTGGCTAACAACAGTAACTGACAAAAATTCAAAGCTTATTTCACCATAATATTGTCAGTATAATCATGGTTGATGGCATCTTTGTCACTCTGCTTTTTTTGCTTTTATCCCACATACTTGAGGACTGAGCCTTGTTCCCAGGTCTATACAAATGTCAGAAAATTCCACTCTTGTTTAAGCCAGATATAAGCAACATAAAAAGTGTCCCAGGCAGTTTATCTAGGAACCTCTATATTCTGATGATCTTGCTCTAGACATAAATACACTTGACTGAACCTGAATTGCAATGATGCTGAGCAATAATAGAAATAGCATTTTAACAGATCAGGTAATTCAGTTATGCTCCTCTTCTGACTTTGTATTTTAGTGATATAAGGTCATTTTTAGATGATTTGGAGGCACATTCTCGGGCTACTAAAAATAGTAAAGTATTACTCTGCTTCTTGTTGATATGACTGCCATAACAAAAAGGGGCTCTACCTCTAAAATATGAATCAGACTTCAAAGTCTTTGAAGTATAGGAACTCTAGAATGATGGGTATAAAGCTATGATTTGACCCAAAAATTTCTGAGCATTGCCCATAAAATACACCTGGTCATACAGAAGCTAGGACAACTTGATTTAAAAGTCCAGGGATTGCATCTGTTTTAACACCTAGTGATGGGACAGCTCATGAGAGTAAGATGTCTTCTGATTAAATTAACATACGGATATCTGCTTCTATTGGCAAGGCTGTTCAGTTATCTACTTCAAGAAGTCAAAATTCGCCAGGCTCAAGAAAATATGTTGGTATAATGTAAGAATCAAAGGCCAAGTCTTCATAGTCTGAGTATTCGTACGCTTCATTATCATAGGTGACCAACTGCTTTAAGGGTTAAGTAGGGTTTATTAATTTTGTCTGTTATGTGTAAGATACGTAGGGATGGGAGGGCAATTATAATAATAATGGCGAGTAGGACAGTTCAGATTATTTCAATTTCTTGAGTGTTTATGGTGTTGGTATGGGTTAGCTTTGTGGTAAGTATGAGGGAAATAATGTATAGGACTAGGGAGCTAATTAGGAAAATAATTATGAGGGCATGATCGTGAAAAGTAATTACTTCTTCTATAATAGGGGATGTAGGGTTTTGTAGGCCTAGTAGGGCTGGGTGAGCCATTAAGATTTTGATGTTGTGTGCTCCACTACATTGACTGAAATCAAGTATGACAACTAGTTTACTGAGGGGTTCATATTCTAATTAATTCTCCCCCAGGGTATGTTGGGGTATATTACTGTGGTAATGTAGCGTAGGTGGGTGATAAGAAATTCTTTGAAAATTTAAAATTTGAAATATTTCCAGGTTCAGATATTCATTTCTGGAGCTTTATAGCTTAACAGTTTATTTTTTGCACTCTGGAGCAGATCCTGAAATGCTCTGTGAGGAAAGCTTTGGCTATTAGCAGTCCCTCACTCTGTGTGGAGAGATGCATGTCCATTTATCCAGGAAAGACAAGTCATAGATTCTTTTGTCATAACAGGATGGATGTCAATCCTGCTCTCCACATAGCTTTAAAAAACATGTCTGATGTGTCCTTACTTTGCAATAACAGTAATAAAAATAGCAACAGCAGGTTCCTTTCACTGAGAGCCTACTTTATGGGCAAGCAAAGTGCTAATAAGCACTCTAAATACTTTATATCTTACTTTTTACAACTCTAAATAGTGGATATTTATTGTTACTGCTTCTGGATAAGAAAACCAAATCTAAGACAGACAGAGAACATTATTATTTTAAGGTCTTTCAAAATAATGTAACTCATACTGACAAGTTCTTTAAAATATACATAAATCTTTAACTACAGGCAGTCAGAAGGCCAACCAATCAATCACTTGGTCTAGACCAGCATTTCCTGTGGTATGTTTGGTGACATACTTGAGCCTTCACTACTATGGCCCCATAGAAAACTGTGTAACTATACTGTGGTGTTATGCCTTTGGGTTATAGAACTTTTAAAAAAGTATCTATATGAAACTCACATTGCTTGTTAGAATAATGCTAAGTTCATTTACTATGTCTCTTTCAGTACCAAATCTGAGGCCCTAAAGGAGAAATGTTTCTTAAACAGTTGGGTCAGAAACACTGTTTTTTCTAAGCCATGAGTATGCTTTTAATCTAATGAACCATAAGAAATTTTAACACTCCTTTATTTACTTTAGCTCAGACCAATACCTAAATATCCTCTTTGGTAACTGTTCAGGTATTCAAGGTATGCATTTCTCGAAACTAATTTTAGCTCTGACCTCAGCTTACTATTCTTCTATTAACTTCCTCATATCCCAATTCAACTTCAGAGTAAACTCTGAGTCAAAGTCCAATGTCAGTTTCCATTTTTATGTTGAAGTCTGATTTCTATAGCCATAACAATATATATGAATTTTTTTTTTTGGGTTTGCTGTAAAACAAACATCAAAACAACATGAAAATCAGGTTATACTAGGCTCCTACTAAGCAGACAATTTGCCCAAAAACATGAGTTACAATCATTAACTAGTTTGGTGTCTTACATTAAGAAAGCTACTTTAAACTGCTCAAAACCTACCAATCCCAAATTGTCATTTTTACATACAGCGTAAAGACATTCTAGTAAAACTCTGGAAATGAGCTCAACAAGTAAATGTGTTAGTTCAGGGTTAGGACCTTTTTCATGTTTTGAACAATTAATGTAACCTGGTCCAGTATTAAATTTGTTAATGGCTCAAAGCAATTCTATCTTGATTCTAAATAGGTCATAGTTTAAAAAGAAAACCATTTTACATTACAAATTTTAATTTTAAAATTTTAAAACTGATTTCAGTATACTCAATCTGTAAAAATGAATAAGACACTAATACAACTAATAAAGTTCAAATGACTTTCTCAAGGTAGGGTGTGCTGATAAACTTGAAATAAGAAAAGAAACCTTTCTTTCTAGACTTTTCCTGGAGAAGGTAGGACATGAGCTAGAATGAAATGTTTCAACTCTTTATTATCAACATTTTAAAAGATTAAGATTAGACAGATACAATACCATATCAAACAATGGGACATGGATTTTGACCTTACTGTTTAACAATAAGAACTAAGTAATGAAAGATTTTATCTTCTGCAGCATAAATGCCCTTAGGCAAAAATGGATCTGATCCAACTCAGTTTCAGTTTAAGACTTTAAAGAAAATGGAGTCAGCTCCTGCCATTAGCTTTTTGGAGAAGGAAAAAAAAAAAAAAGGTACCAAATTCTGAGCCCCTAATTGTGCTACCTATCATTTTAAAAAGCATCCAGCCATTATGCTTTGGAAGAACTTCACCTCACTCTTAAGGGCTGGATATTTTCAGAACATCTGCAAGGACACTGATTCTCAATAAATGAGGTTCCACCTGGCTTTGGGCCTACCAGTACACCCTAGCTCTAACCCGTGAATGGTTTCTTTTTTTTTTTTTTGGTATATAAGAGTCTTGTCACATTCTGATCTAAATCTTGGTTAAACATATTTGCATTGTGGTTTTAGCCTTCTAAAATGATTAAAAAGATTATACCAATTTATATTTTATAATTCTTGAAAAATTGCCTCTCCTGTATGCTATGTAATTTATGTTCTAGGGGATAAAACAAAAGTAAATTATTTTCAATAACAATATATTTATGTGTTTTCTGCTATGAACATCTAATTTGATTTGATTTCCTATTGAAATTATATGAAAAGCATAACTTAAAAATTTTTTTAATTTTTAGTTTTTAGATGGGAACTCACTATGTTGTCCAGGCTGGTCTTCAACTCCTGGCTTCCAATGATCCTCCCGCTAAGATGACAAAATTTAATATAATCAGAAGATATTTATATTTTATATATAAGGTAACTGCCGAGTTCTTTTGTTTTATGCTTTTTGGAAATAAGGCAAAAAATTTTATTCATGTTTACTCATTTGGCTGTGTTGTTTTGATTTGTAAACGGTATTAAATGTTCATACTCATCCAATGAAATGAAAGGTAATCATGTCTTTTTGAAAAACAGTATGTTTTTACAGAAGAGATTTAGAATGTTCTTACCTGAGGCTGCTGTGGCATTTGTGGGGGTTGAAGCAGCTGCTTGAATCCGAGCATGAGGAGGAATAAGGATGGTAGCCAGAGGTGGATTACTTGACAGTTCTATAGAAGGTTAAGACACACATGTTAGAGTCCACTCTTAACTTTGTATGCAAAATGATTTCATTGGTAACAGTAAAAATAAGATTCTGCATTAAACCACCAATTTAGGCCAGGCATGGTGGCTCACGCCTGTAATCCCAGCACTTTGGGAGGCTGAGGCAGGTGAATCACCTGTGGTCAAGAATTTGAGACCAGCCTGGCGAACATGGAGAAACCCTGTCTCTACTAAAAATACAAAAATTAGGGGATTAATGCAACAAGAAGAGCTAGATGCACCCAATACAGGAGCACACAGACTCATAAAGCAAGTTTTTAGAGACCTACAAAGACACTTAAGACTCCCACGCAATAATAGTGAGAGACTTTAACACCTCACTGTCAATATTAGATCAACAAGACAGAAAATTAACAAGGATATCCAGGACTGGAATTCCGCTCTGGACCAAATGGACCTAATAGACATCTACAGAACTCTCCACCCTAAATCCACAGAATATACATTCTCCTCAGCATCACATAGCACTTATTCTAAAATCGACCACATAATTGAAAGTAAAACACTCCTCAGCAAATGCAAAAGAATGGAAATCATAATGAACAGTCTCTCAGACCACAGTGCAATCAAATTAGAATGCAGGATTTAAAAACTCACTTAAAACTGCACAACTACATGGAAAACTGAACAACCTGCTCCTGAATGACTACTGAGTAAGTAACAAAATTAAGGCAGAAATAATTAAGTTCTTTGAAACAAATGAGAACAAAGATATAATGTACCAGAATCTCTGGGACACAGCTAAAGCAGTGGTTAGAGGGAGATTTACAGCACTAAATGCTCAGAGGAGAAAGCAGGAAATACCTAAACTTGACATCCTAACATCACAATTAAAAGAACTAGAGAAGCAAGAACAAACAAATTCAAAAGCCGGCAGAAGACAAGAAATAACTAAGATCAGAGCAGAACTGAAGGAGATAGAGACATGAAAAACCCTTAAAAAAAAAAAAAATCAATAAATACAGGAACTGTTTTTTTTTTTTAAATTAACAAAATAGACCACCAGGCCAGACTAATAAAGAAGAAAAGAGAGAAGAATCAAATAGACACAATAAAAAAATGATAAAGAGGAGATCACCACTGATCCCACAGAAATACAAACTACCATCAGAGAATATTATGAACACCTCTATGCTAATAAACTAGAAAATCTAGAAGAAATGGATAAATTCCTGAATACATACACCCTCCCAAGACTAACCCAGGAAGAAGCCAAATCCCCAAATAGACCAGTAACAAGTTCTGAAATTGAGGCAGTAATTAATAGCCTACCAACCAAAAAAAGCCCAGGACCAGACCAATTCATGTTGAATTCTACCAGTTATACGAAGAGGAGCTGGTACCATTACTTCTGAAACTATTCCAAACAACAGAAAAAGAGGGGCTCCTCCCTAACTCACCTTATGATGCCAGCATCATCCTGATACCAAAACCTGGCAGAGACACAACATAAAAAGAAAATATCTGGCCAATTTCCATGATGAACATCAATGTGAAAATCCTCAATAAAATTCTGGTAAACAGAATCCAGCAGCATATTAAAAAGCTTATCCACCACAATCAAGTCGGCTTCATTCCTGGGATGCAAGGTATAGTTCAACATACACAAACCAATAAATGTAATCTATCACATAAACAGAACCAATGACAAAAACCACGATTATCTCAACAGATGCAGGAAAAAAGTTCTGATAAAATTCAACACCCCTTCATGCTAAAAACACTCAATAAACTAGGTACCGATGACATATATCTCAAAATATTAAGAGCTACTGATGACAAACCCACAGCTAAAGCATTCCCTTTGAAAACTGACACAAGACAAGGATGACCTCTTGGCCACTCCTATTCAACACAGTATTGGAATTTCTGGCCAGGGCAATCAGGCAAAAGAAAGAAATAAAGGTATGCAAATAGAAAGAGAAGAAGTCAAATTATCTCTTTGCAGATGACATGACTGTATATTTAGAAAAACCCATCGTCTCAGCTCAAAACCTCCTTAAGCTGATAAACAACTTCAGTGAAGTCTCAGGATACAAAATCAATGTGCAAAAATCACAAGCATTCCTATACACTAAAAACAGACAAACAGCCAAATCATGAGCAAACTCCCACTCACAATTGCTAAAAAGAGAATAAAATACCTAGGAATACAACTTACGAGGGATATGAAGGACCTCTTCAAGGAGAAATACATACTACTGCTAAAAGAAATAACTGAGGACACAAACAAATGGAAAAACATTCCACGCTCATGGGTAGAAAGAACAATATCATGAAAATGGCCATACTGCTGAAAGTAATTTACAGATTCAATGCTATTCCTCTCAAGCTACCATTGACTTTCTTCACAGAATTAGAAAAAACTACTTTAAATTTATTATGGAACCAAAAAAGAGCTCATATAGCCAAGACAATCCTAAACAAAAACGACAACGTTGGAGGTATCACGTTATCTGACTTCAAACTATACTACAAGGCTAGAGTAACCAAAACAGCATGATACTGGTACCAGAACAGATATATAGACCAATGGAACAGAAGAGAGGCCTCAGAAATAATACCATGAATCTACAACCATCTAATCTTTGACAAACCTGACAAAAACAAGCAATGGGAAAAGGATTGCCTATTTAATAAATGGTGTTGGGAAAGCTGGCTAGCCATATGCAGAAGACTAAAACTGGCCCCCTTCCTTACACCTTATACAAAAATTAACTCAGGATGGATTAAAGATTTAAACATAAGACCTGAAACCATAAAAACCCTAGAAGAAAACCTAGGCAATACCATTCGGGACACAGGCATAGGCCAAGAATTCATGACTAAGCACCAAAAGCAATAAACAAAAGCCAAATAGACAAATGGAATCTAATTAAACTAAAGAGCCTTTGCACAGCAAAAAAACAAAAACAAAAACAAAAACAAAAACAAAAACAAAAACAAAACACAACTATTATCAGAGTGAACAGGCAACCTACAAAATGGGAGAAAGTTTTTGTCATCTATCCATCTAACAAAGGGATAATATCCAGAATCTACAAGGAACTTAAAAAAATTTACAAGAAAAAACCCATCAAAGGATATGAACAGATACTTTTTAAAAGGAGACATTTATGCGGCCAACAAACGTATGAAAAAAAGCTCATCATCACTGGTCATTAGAGAAATGCAAATCAAAACCACGAGATACTATCTCACGCCAGCTAGAATGGCGATCATTAAAAAGTCAGGAGACAGCAGATGCTGGAGAGGATGTGGAGAAATAGGAACTTTTTTACACTGTTGGTGGGAGCGTAAATTAGTTCAACCATTGTGGAAGACAGTGTGGCAATTCCTCAAGGATCTAGAACCAGAAATACCATTTGACCTAGCAATCACATTACTGGGTATATGCCCAAAGGACTATCAATCATTCTACTATAAAGACACATGCACACATGTTTATTGCAGCACTATTTACAATAGCAAAGACTTGGAACCAACCCAAATGCCCATCAATGGTAGACTGGATAAAGAAAATGTGGCACAAATACTACACGGAATACTATGCAGCCATAAAAAGAATGAGTTCATGTCCTTTGCAGGAACAAGAATGAAGCTGGAAACCATCATTCTCAGCAAACAGAAAACAGGAACAGAAAACCAAATGGTGCATATTCTCACTCACAAGTGGGAGTTGAACAATGAGAACATATGGGCACAGGGAGGGGAATCTCTCACACCAGGGCCTGTCAGAGGTCAGGTGGCTAGGAGAGGGATAGCATCAGGAGAAATACCTAATATAGATGATGGGTTGATGGGTGCAGCAAACCACCATGGCACAAGTATACCTATGTAACAAACCTGCACATTCTGCACATGTATCCCAGAACTTAAAGTATAACAATAATAAAAAAAGAATTCAGTTTTTTTAAAAAATACAAAAATTAGCCGGGTGCGGTGGCACACACCTGTGATCCCAGCTACTCGGGAGGCCAAAGCAGGAGAATCACCTGAACCCGGGAGGTAGAGGTTGCAAGGAGCCAAGCCCGTGCCACTGCACTCCAGCCTGGGCGTCAAAAGTGAAACTCCATCGCCCAACAAAACAAAACAAAATAAAAAAACAAACTACCAGTTTAACAGGGGGGAAAAAAAACCTACATGACAAACCTATACCTCAAACTAGCTAAATGAGTTAGTAATTGACTTATAGAAAAAGCCCACAGAACTACTGTGATATATAACAAAGGCATTACCTGCTAAAACTATGTTTGAGAACTAAAGACATCTTGGAGAAAGGTGGTGGCCAAAGTTTTGGAGTAGGTATATTAAAAGACATATCTGTACCTTTCAGTGATTTATATATATTAGGTTTTCCTGTCCTACTATGGCAATATGTGACTACAGGAAATACTGTACAAACATATTTTTTATGTTTTTAAATCGTGGTGGTGTCATAGCAAAGAAAATATGAATGAGAATGTGTGTCTGTATGTGTATGTACAACTGGATGTACTGACCAACCTACCTGTTTATGAGCCAACAGCAGACAAAACTTATTTAGACACTAATGGAAAAAGGATTTGAGAAACATCTGTTTAATGTATCACTGCTTTTATTAAAACTGAAAATGTCTTTATCTAGTTCTTTTCTTTACTCAGTAAGATTATTTTTGTTACTTTTCACAAGTTTGAAATAGGCTTTTTATCTGCATGGGGAAGCTGTCTCTGTCAACTGTACTTATTTCTTTGAAGAACCACGATCTGTAGCAAGTAGTGGTAGTAGGCCTGCACATAAAAGCAATTGTTATTAGTTTTAGGTAATGTGACTGTTCTCTCAGTTACCTGAATAACCCTGCTTTATGCTTGTTACTTAAGTATTTAGCCTCTAAGTACTAATTGTCACTCTAATATGTGTCACAGTTTGAAGGAACAATCATAACCGTAACTAGCTACAGGAGGACATTATCCTCTGAGCTACAGCACAACTTTGGCAATTCACAGATATGGTATGAACTTCAAAAAGTTAAAGAAAAGCTTTTTTTAGAAACTAAGGTAAACTTCATGTTAACATAAACCATTTACAATTGCACAATTCAGCATGACTCAGCATTTAGTACATTCACAATGTTGTATAACCATCACCTCTAGTTCCAAAACATTTTCATTACCCCCAAGGGAAACCCTAAACCCACAAGCAGTCACTCCACATTAATCCCTTCCTCTAAACTCCTAGCAAGGGAAACTGTATTTTTAATGCAGCAGTTTTAAAATGTTTTCTGGTGCAAAGCCCCTGCCAGTAGTATTTATTCAAGTCAGTACCTAAATAGCCAAATTTTGTACTAAATTAGATACTAAATAATATCAGCTTGCAGTAAAGAAAAGCAATAAATTGATCCTAAGATTTATTAAAAAATGAATGAAAGGAAAAGTTGTGAGAGAAGACTATTCACTTTCCTTTCCCCTTAGAGGAGAAAATGTAACACGGTCTTTGAGCTGAGCCGAGGTGGTCGCTTGTAGCGCAGCCTCCCTACAGCCGCGGATCCCCGCTTAAGCCTCCTGTGGAAGCTCGGGCCCGCTTCGCAGCTTTCTCCCCTTGTCTCATAACCATGTCCACCAATGAGAATGCACATACACCAGCTGCCCGTCTTAACAGATTCAAGAACAAGGGAAAAGACAGTACAGAAATGAGGCGTTGCAGAATAGAAGTCAATGTGGAGCTGAGGAAAGCTAAGAAGGATGATCAGATGCTGAAGATGAGAAATGTAAGCTCATTTCCTGATGATGCTACTTCTCCGCTGCAGGAAAACCGCAACAGCCAGGGCACTGTAAATTGGTCTGTTGATGACATTGTCAAAGGCATAAATAGCAACAACATGGAAAATCAGCTCCAAGCTACTCAAGCTGCCAGGAAACTACTTTCTAGAGAAAAACAGCCCCCCATAGACAACATAATCCGGGCTGGTTTGATTCCAAAATTTGTGTCCTTCTTGGGCAGAACTGATTGTAGTCCCATTCAGTTTGAATCTGCTTGGGCACTCACTAACATTGCTTCTGGGACATCAGAACAAACCAAGGCTGTGGTAGATGGAGGTGCCATCCTAGCATTCATTTCTCTGTTGGCATCTCCCCATGCTCACATCAGTGAACAAGCTGTATGGGCTCTAGGAAACATTGCAGGTGATGGTCAGTGTTCCGAGACTTGGTTATTAGGTACGGTGCAGTTGACCCACTCTTGGTTCTTCTTGCAGTTCCTGATATGTCATCTTTGGCATGTGGTTACTTATGTAATCTTACCTGGACACTTTCAAATCTTTGCCGCAACAAGAATCCTGCACCCCGTTAGATTCTGTTGAGCAGATTCTTCCTACCTTAGTTCAGCTCCTGCATCATGATGATCCAGAAGTATTAGCAGATACTTGCTGGGCTATTTCCTACCTTACTGATGGTCCAAATGAACGAATTGACATGGTCGTGAAAACAGGAGTTGTGCCCCAACTTGTGAAGCTTCTAGGAGCTTCTGAATTGCCGATTGTGACACCTGCACTATGAGCCATAGGGAATATTGTCACTGATACAGATGAACAGACTCAGGTTGTGATCGATGCAGGAGCGCTTGCCATCTTTCCCAGCCTGCTCACCAACCCCAAAACTAACATTCAGAAGAAAGCTACATGGACAATGTCAAACATCACAGCTGGCCGTCAGGACCAGATACAGCAAGTTGTGAATCATGGATTAGTCCCATTCCTTGTCAGTGTTCTTTCTAAGGCAGATTTTAAGACGCAAAAGGAAGCTGTATGGGCTGTGACCAACTATACCAGTGGTGGAACAGTTGAACAGATTGTGTACCTTGTTCATTGTGGCGTAATAGAACCGTTGATGAATCTTTTAACTGCAAAAGATACCAAGATTATTCTGGTTATCCTGGATGCCATTTCAAATATCTTTCAGGCTGCTGAGAAACTAGGTGAAACTGAGAAACTTAGTATAATGATTGAAGAATGTGGAGGCTTAGACAAAATTGAAGCTCTGCAAAACCAAGAAAATGAATCTGTGTATAAGGCTTCATTAAACTTAATTGAGAAGTATTTCTCTGTAGAGGAAGAGGAAGATCAAAATGTTGTGCCAGAAACTACCTCTGAAGGCTATACCTTCCAAGTTCAGGATGGGACTCCTGGGACCTTTAACTTTTTAGATCATGTAGCTGAGGTATAAATCTGTTGTGTACTATGTTTGGTATTTTGTCTTCCTGTTTCTCTACGAAGAACTCTTTCTAAATGTGGTTTGTTATTGCAGCACTTTTTACACTGAAACTATACTTGAACAGTTCCAACTGTACATACTATATGAAGCTTGTCCTCTGGCTACATTTCTTATTTCTATGTGGAATTTCGTATCTTGGCAGCCTCCTGTAAATAAACATTAAAACCCACCCTTTACTTAAAAAAAAAGAAAAGAAAAGAAAAGAAAAGAAAAGAAAAGAAAAGAAAAGATAGTCTAGCTCATCAAATAAACAGTCTTCCTTGGGAAGACAGGTGAAGACCATTATCCTAATTATCAGGTTCTATGAGATACTATTTTCTCACAATCAGACTTGGTAGCTGTTTTGGGTCTCGCTAAGGAACAGAAAGCTCCTACGGCATTTTACTTCGAATCAGTTGAGTTTTAACCCACAATCTTATATGCATGAAAGCAAAATAATTCCTAGCAGTTGTGGTGGCTGAAGACTTTATGGCTCCAGGTACAAAAAAGTATTAATACAATATGTGGTTTTTATTCTAAAGAAATTCAGATTGACCATCTCAATTAAAATTATATAAAATAGAAAGGCTTCTTGAAAATTCATCCATCCATCAACCCACCCACATACACATCATCTATCTAACAATACTGAACATGAAATAGTGTGTAAGGTCCCATGACAGGGAAATAAAAGGATAACTGTCCTTGTCTAATCAACAGAAATTGACAAGAACAACTGAAAAAACAATCTGACAAGAAAGGGAACCACTTCTTGGGGCATTGTCAAATGAAAACATCTCTATAACCATGTACCCAATATCTAAAATAAAACCTAAAAAATGAAAAGAGGACTGGAGATTTTAGTAAGACATTTTGACAAAGCTACTGTTAAAAATAATCTTTAAAATAACTGAGTATCAGTGGTCTGTGTTCCCTCTCTCCTTATGGCTCATGCTGTCCATTTTCTCCCATATATTTACTGTCTCTCACCATATCACCTATCCTTCTGTGTATCTGAATGCCCAGCTGAAGGCCGTAACAGTTTTGTGTCTTAGCCTGGACAAGAATATGTAATGTATAGTCAGTTATCCCTTGGTATCCTCGGGATCTGGTTCCAATAACCTCCTTAGATACCCAAATCCAAAGATGCTCAAGTCCCTTACATAAAATGGTGTAGTATTTATAGGTAACCTATACAGAGCATCTCATATACTTTATTTTTTATTTTATTTTTTGAAACGAAGTCTTGCTCTGTTGCCCAGGCTGGAGTGCAATGATATAATCCTGGCCTACTGCAACCTCCACCTCTTGGGTTCATGCGATTCTCGGGCCTCGGCCTCTTGTATACTTTAAATCATCTCTAGATTACTTATAATACCTAATAAAATGTAAATACTATGTAAACAGTTTTATACAATTGTTTTAAAATTTATATTATTTTTTATTGTCATACTGTTCTATCTTATTGGATCCCCCCACCCTGAATACTTCCAATCTGTAGTTGGTTGAATACAGGGCTGTTGGAACCTACAGATACAGAAGGTTGACTATACAGACACACAGACGTGATGGGCTTAAAAAAGTGTTCCTCGGCCAGGTGAGGTGGCTCACAAGGTCAGGAGTTCGAGACCAGCCTGACCAACACGGTGAAATCCAGTCTCTACTAAAAATACAAAAATTTAGCTGGGCGTGGTGGCATGCACCTGTAGTCCCAGCTACTCAGGAGGCTGAGGCAGGAGAATGGCTTGAACCGTCTCAGAAGAGGAAAAAAAAAAATCCTTCTTTTTCCTTCGGTAGTAGACTGTCATTTTGGTTTTGGATAAGGAGAGAGGTGCAACTAGTGAAAGGTAAGGTGAAAAAAGTAAAGAAATTAAGAAGACAATGAAAAGGAGAGTATCTGGGATCTCAGAGGCTTTGCCACACCCAAAGACATGGAGTGTGGGTGAGGGTGGCATCCAAGATGTGAAGGGGAGTATTTTGTGAACCTTTTTCAAACAAACACCCTAAAAGTTAATAATTCTAAAATGAACAATCACTACCAGTTCTACATCCTTCCAACTTCTATATCACACTGTTCTTCTCTTTCTTAATTACAGGCAATCCTTAAGATCTATTGCTTTCATCTGTTCATTCTTCTCTACTTCAAAGAGGTTGTTAACTGTTACTTACACCTTTTCCCTGTGAGGAAGTCTCCTTTCACCCTTGCTATAGTCCCATTCTTGCTACCGTGAAGTCCACACTTTTTATGGGGACAGACTATGAGCACTTCCATGGAGCTGTCTCAACCAGTTCAAAATGGTTTATTTTTCAATCCCAACCATTACTACCTACTTCCAATCACTTTGTCTATCCATGGCAATGAGTGATAAGAAAATCGAGTCAGTGAGGGTGAATACAAACTACAGTGAAAGAATGGAAAAAATGGTGGCATTCTGGAGGCTAGAAACAGCAAAGCAACAGCACTTCTCAGGATCAGCGTATGTGTTCTTGAAGGCAGAGAAGGAGTATAGAAGACATTGAAATTGAAAAATAAGGTAACATTTATTTACTAAACATGTGTGCCAAGCTTAAGAGTAGGGGAATAATTAAGGGAACAAAAAGGTCCATGATGAAGTGGGATAGCTCTGGAGAAGTGAGAGAGAAATGAAAAATAGAAAAGATAAAAGACTGTTACTGCAGACACATGGTTATAAACAAAATGGCAAGAAATTCCAGAAAACTTTAGAAAAAAATGACGTGTGATAAAAATTTCTTCAGTCAACTGAAGATGTCATGAAGATTATTCATTAAAAAGCCATATAGTAGTTTATTAGGGAAAACTACAAATGTTTTGATGGTGCATCAATCATTACGTGTTCCATAATCAAACATTTTAATGCACAATTTAAACAAAAGTAAAATAAGTTTAAAAATAGATATCAATCAACCGAAAAGTTAACAAAACTCATTTAACTAAATTTTGCTGCATTGTTGTTTTATACTGCAAACCACAGAAGAAAAATTCTTATGAAAAGACAAAATGGATCAATGCAAATATGCCTGATAAAATAATCTTTTTCAATGGAAAAAAAAAACCTACATCTAGTTGGTAAAACCCGATTATTTCCCTTAAAAGTTTCTATTCTTCCAAGTGCAAGATCCCAAAATTCATTGATAAGATGGGACAGGTAAGAACTTTCCTAGTTTTCTGAGGGCGCAGGTGAGTGGTGGTGGTAATGTGTTTGTACAAACTGTTGTATGAAAGCTGAGGACAACTTTGAGAGCAGCAATCAATGTGGGAACCAGAGGGAAGAAATCAATCTCTCTAACTAGATCTCCTCTTACAGTGATGTAATAAAATACCTAGCAGTCATCAGATGAAAGGGAATTTTCCTCCTTTATTAGCTTTGAAAGAGCTCACCCTGCAGATACCCAAAAAGGAGTCACTAAAATAGGCAGACACTGCTTTTGTTCAACAAGAAGTCTGACTGCCTCATGTGTGTACTAGACCTCTTAGGTACATATAATAATTTCCAGTGGTTGTCTATATAGTTAAAAGTGCCATTTCTCTCTGTTCACAAAAAGGTTTAAATGACTTATTAGGGCCCCATTACATTTATGTATTATTTTGAGCAGGAATTTAAATGCTAGGATTCTTTTTTTTTGAGATGGAGTTTCACTCTGTCACCCAGGCTGGAGTGCAGTGGCATGATCTCGGCTCACTGTAACCTCTGCCTCCTGGGTTCAAGTGATTCTCTTGCCTTAGCCACCTGAGTAGCTGGGATTACAGGCACCCACCAACATGCCTGGCTAATTTTTGTATTTTTTGTAGAGATGGGTTTTCACCATGTTGGCCAGGCTGGTCTCAAACTCCTCACCTCATGTGATCGCCCACCCTGGCATTCCAAAGTGCTGGGATTAGAGGCATAAGCTACTGTGCCCAGCCCAGTACTCTATTCTTAATGAAGTGCAATAAATAAGGCATTACTGAGGTTTTCAAATCCTATTTTAAAAATAAACTTATTGGGCATTTAAAAATAATACTGCTAATATTTTGATTCTGGGGGAACCAGTCTAGATTTTTCTATGTTTATTTATATTGTATCTCAATCCTATTGTGGTCTACATTTTCAGCTTTGTCATTTTTTCTTTTTTGGAGTCAATTCATTTTTATAATTAAAATTTTGAAGATGCATATGTCCTTAATCCAACAATCTCATTTATTTAAATGGGGAAACTCAGGTAGGGATAGTGTGTTGGCCAAGGTCTACAACTATGTTAGAGGAAACTAGGCTTTAGTTCTGATTTACTCTTTGTTCCTGCAATGTTGCATTTCTTTATTGTCTTGGTTATACATCATATACCACCAGTGTTCTGGGCTTCTGGAAATATATCTGTCCAAACTACATGTAGAACTTTCATTCAAGATATTAGTTTTTGATTGTTTGTTCCTATACCACTCTATATTTTCCCAAGTAGTGTATGTCCAAAGCAGCAAGGTGGACCAAATAATCTCAGAGAATACAAATTCTTATAAAAAAAATGGATAATTTAGAGCCTAAAATCTTGAATACAATCACTCATTATTTGTCATTACTACAGTAGTTACCTGAACTAAATCTTTCCTGCCCTCTTTTAGTCCACTTATAAATTTTCCCAAGCTCTCCCTGTGGTGTGTCTCCACTGGCCTACATAGCATTTCATTGCCCAGAAGAGTATACCTGATTACATAGAAATTTTTCTCTTCCAGATTATTTAGAAAGTACTGAAGAATAATTCTGACATCTATTCTGTTGATGTGTTCTACATATTCTGAAGTATTCCTATTCCATGTATATTTATCATGGCTATTGTAAATAATAAGTCTAAAAACCAACGAGACCCATCTCAAAGTTCATAGTAATTTGAGAATAACCTTGGAAGATACAGGAGTACCTCAGAAATACTACAAGTTTAGTTCTAGACCACTGCAATAAAGTGAGTCATGCAAATGTTTTGGTTTTCCACTGCATGTAACTGATAAATTTACCCTACACTATAGTCTATTAACTGGGTAATAAGCATTACATCTAAAAAAGAAACAACACACATATCTTAATTTAAAAATACTTTATTGCTAAAAAAAATCCTAATGATCACCTGAGCCTCCTGCGAGCCATCTTTTGTGGGTCGAGGGTCTTATAGCTTGATGCTGATGGCTGCTGACTGACCTGGGCAGTGGTTGCTGAAGGTTAGGATGGCTGTGGCAATTTCTTAAAACACCATGAAGTTTGTCACATTGACTTACTCTTCCTTTCACAAAAGATTTCTCTGTGGCATTTAAGGCTGTTTGATAGCACTTCACCCTGGTAGAACTTCTTTCAAAATTGGAGTCAATCCTCTCAAACCCTGCTGCTGCTTTCAACTAAGATTACAGAATATTCTAAATCCTTTGTTGTCATTTCAACATAGCAGCTTCACCAGAAGCGGATTCCTTCTCAAGAAACCACTTTTTTGGCTCATCCATAAGAAGTAACTCCTTATCCATTTATGTTTTATCATAAGACTGCAGCAAATCAGTCACTTTTCAGGCTTCACTTTTAATTCTAGTTCTCTTACTATTTCCACCACATCTGCAGTGACTTCCTCCACTGAAGTCTAGAGATCCTCAAAGTTATCCATGAGCCTTGAGATTAACTACTTCTAAAATCCTGTTAATGTTTGATATCTGGACATCTTTGGCAAATCACAAATGTTCCTAATGACACCTAAAATGGTGACTCCTTTCCAGGTTTTCAGTTTACTTTTCCCGAATTCATCAGAGGAATCACTACCTAATGGCAGTTACAGCCTTATGAAATAACAGGACATAAAAGTAAAACTTATTCCTTGATCCATGGGCTGCAGAATGGATGTTGAGTGGGCATGAAAACAACATTCATCTGGTACCTCTCCATCAGAGCTCATGGATGACTAGGTACATTGTCAATAAGCAGTCATATTTTGCATCTTTTTTCCTAAGCAGTAGGTCTCAACAGTGGGCTTCAAATATTCAGTAAACCATGCTGTAAACAGAAGTGCTATCATGCAGGCTTTTTTCTTCCATTTAGAGAGCACAAGCAGAGTAGATTTAGGGTAATTCTTAAGGACCCCAGGATTTTTGGAATGGTAAAGAAGCACTGTCTTCCACTTAAAATCACCAGCTGTACTACCCCATAACAAGAGAGTCAACCTATTCTTTGAAGCTTTGAAGTCAGGCCACTGACTTTTCCTCTCTAGGAAGATTCTAGATGGCATTTCCTTCCAATAGAAGGCTGTTCTGTCTCCACTGAAAATCTGTTGGTTAGTGTAGTTATGTTCATCAATGATCTTGGCTAGAGGTCTTCTGGATAAAATGCAGCTTCTACAACAGCACTTGCTGCTTCACCTTGCACTTGTATGGTATGGAGATGGCTTCCTTCCTTAAGCCTCATGAACCAACCTCTGCTAGCTTTTCCTCTGTAGCTTCCTCAACCTCTCTCAGCCTTCACAGAATTGAGTAACATTAGGACCTTGCTCTAGATTAGGCTTTGCCTTCAGAAAATGTTGTGGCTGTTTTGATCTCTACTTCCTTATTTGTGTGTTCACTGAAGTAGCACTTTTAATTTCCTTTGACAATTTTTCTTTGCATTCACAACTTGGCTGTTTAGCACAAAGGGCCTAGCTTTTGGTCTATCTCAGCTTTTGACATACTTTCCTCACTAAAGCTTAATCATTCTAGCTTTTGATTTAAAGTGAGAGTATGTGTGACTCTGCCTTTCACTTGAACACTTAAGAGGCCATTGTAGGGTTATTAAATGGCCTAATTTCAATACTGTTGGGTCTCAGGGAACAGGGAGATCCAAGGAGAGGGAGAGAGATGAGGATTGGCTGATTGGTCAGGTAGTTGGAACACACACATTGATCAATTAAGTTCAATACAAACTTCCAAAACGATCACAATAGTAACATCAAAAAGATTACTGGGCCGGGCGCGGTGGCTCACGCCTATAATCCCAGCACTTTGGGAGGCCGAGGCGGGTGGATCACGAGGTCATGAGATCGATACCATCCTGGTCAACACGGTGAAACCCCGTCTCTACTAAAAATACAAAAACTAGCTGGGCATGGTGGCGCACGCCTGTAATCCCAGCTACTCGGAAGGCTGAGGCAGGAGAATTGCCTGAGCCCAGGAGGCGGAGGTTGCGGTGAGCCGAGATTGCGCCATTGCACTCCAGCCTGGGTAACAAGAGTGAAACTCCGTCTCAAAAAAAAAAAAAAAAAGATTACTGAACACAGATCATCATAATGGATGTAATAACAATGAAAAAGCTCCAAATACTTCAAGAATTACCAAATGTGGCACAGAGACACAAAATAAGCATAGGCTGTTGGAAGAACGGCACGAACAGACTTGACCAACACAGAGTTGACACAAAGCTTTTATTTTTTATTGGGGTGGGGGGGAGCACTATCTGTGAAATGCAATAAAGTGAAGCTCAATAAGACAATGTATGCCTATACTTAATCAATCTCAGGTAGTTAAAATACTACATTCACTTCAGATGTATGTGAGGATAAGGCAAGCCAGAAGAAAAAGCCTAGGACACAGGCAGATAAATAGATGAGCTGACCATTATTTATGTCTGTAGCTATTTTATAACAGGAAAATAGGCTTAAAAATCAGTTACAAATATGGAATCTATTAATTACCATAAATAATGAATTATAATAGATTTTATAAATAAGTAGCCTACTGCTTTCAAATGAAATAAAAACCTTTGATGAGCTAGGATTCTAGAACACTTGCTTTTGTTGCCCCATCTCCAACTCATTTTTAATTCAATGTTTTCATCAATTCCTATTCTATAACACATTCCTATCTCTTTCAAAAAAATATTTTCTAATTTTTTATATCTCAATCTTCCTTCTTCCTTTTACTGTTCTTTACTTTCTTTCTTTTTTTTTTTTTTTTAGACAGAGTCTCACTTTGTTGACCAGGCTGGAGTGCAGTGGCACAATCTCAGCTCACTGCAACCTCTGCCTCCCAGGTTCAAGCAATTCTCCTCCCTTAGCCTCCTGCGTAGCTGGGACTACAGGTATGTGCCATCACACCTGGCTAATTTTTGTATTTTTAGTAGGAACAGGGTTTTACCATATTGGACAGGCTGGTCTCAAACTTCTGACCTCATGATCTGCTCGCCTCGGCCTCCTAAAGTGCTGGGATTACAAGCGTGAGCCACTGTGTCCAGCCTGTTCTGTTCTTTACTTGCTTTCTGGAACACTACTTCTACCTAATTACCTGCTTTCTTCATGTCCAGATACTCGTACCCTTCCACCCTAAAATATTCAGTCTAAGTCTACATATTGCTCACTGGCTGCCTGGCTGCCCCAAATATCCTATTTCAACTCTCAATTAACCAGTTCCCTAGAGTTACGAAATCACCACTTCTGGCCTAGCCAACATGCTGCCACTCGTACTTACCTCCCCACAAAGCTACCATTCTCTCAGATAATGCAGCCAAGTGGTAGAGGAAAAGAATTTTCACATTAGCTCATACAAAATGGATAATATCTTTACCACCCCAATCCTACCCTATACTTGCAGGAAGACAATGTTTTCTAAAATAATTTCAATTGATAAAATTTCATATAAATTAGGTAAAAAATTGAGATTGGGTATGTGGAGTAGAGTTAGGGGGAAACTCACCTTTCAACATACAAAGCAATTGATTCTCTAATATATTCCAGATTTGGAATAGGCAACAAATTAGTTAATAAGAAAATACTGATCCCTACTGGGCTTTCCTGATTCTACTTGCTTCCTAAGGTCTGATTCAGCTAGGGCTGAATTTGAAATTCTAATGACAAGAAGAAACGGAAGAGGGTGTGCCAAAGGTTTATTCCAATTTCCAACATCTGAATGCAGATAATATTGTCAGTTATGGGGTCCTGAAACACTGAAGCTTCACTGCTGGAAAAATGAGAGCGGTCTGATATTCTCCTGAGTTACGGACTTAGGCAATCAGAAAGATCTCAAAGTTGTCCGTATCATACCTGTTCCTCTCTCTCCTTCCTCTATCTGAATAAGGAAATACTTCTTGTGATTATATTAAAGTAATACTAATTATTGTTTATGGCTAAGTACTCCTTGGTACAGTAACAAACATAAAATTGCAGTTAGCTTTGTTGTTGTACATAGGGCAGGTTTACTTTACTAATTAAAACAATAGTAGTAACAACCAGAGGGAACATTAGAAATGCCCAATATATACTGGTTGCATAAATTAATAAATACTATGTTTATTTAAAGTGGTACCTGACACTCAAACATTCATTGAGCACCTACTGTATGTAGATCTTTATTTTATTTGGGGGAAGTACTGCTGCAGACATCACTGACAATTTATTATGAGGAAGGAGGAGGGCTTTATGCTGCCTGTAGAAGAACCTCACTAATACTCCTTACCCTCCATCCGGGCCCCCACAATGTTTCTATCTCTAGATTTCCTCTAGCTATGCAACCAACTGTAAGACTGCTTTCCTTCTTCAACCCCTTGGAGTGCCCAGTTTTATTCTGGTCATCCATTAATTACTACTAACTAGTATGTGCTTTAAAGTTGCATCTGTACAACAGTTACAGCTGCCTTAGAGAACAAGCTCACCATTTGGAAATACTGCTCAAAAATCAGAATATAGAGTATCAAATAGAATGACATCAAGCCTGGGTGCACTGGCTCAAGCCTGTAATCCTAGCACTTTGGGAGGCCAAGGCAGGCTGATCACCTGAGGTTAGCAGTTTAAAATCAGCCTGGCAAACATGGCGAAACCCTGTCTCTAATAAAAATACAAAAATTAGCCAGGCATGTTGGTGGGCATGTGTAATCCCAGTTACTTAGGAGGCTGAGGCACTAGAACTGCTTTAACCCTGGAGGTAGAGTTGCAGTGAGCTAACGCCACTGCACTCCAGCCTAAGTGACAAAGTGAGACTCCAGCTAAAAAACAAAAAACAAAAAAACCCCTCTTCCCTGGACACTTGTGTCTTTACATAGAAACACTGTTCAAAAACAGTAACAATGGTGATTTATAAAGCCGGGAGAAAGTACTACTTCATGATCACAGCCCAGTTTCAGAATGGGTGCTAAGACAGAGCATTTTAATACTTTTTAAAAAGGGGCCATATCTCAAAATGATAGCACTTTGAATAATACAATTAGTATGTGTAAGTACACTCTATGACATCTGCACAAGGACAAAAATTGCCTAATGATACATTTCTCAGAATATATCTGCATCATTAAACAATACATGACTCTGTTTACAGGGTCCACTTTTTCACTGATAGTTACAGAATCACATAAGCACTCTGATAACCACAGAGACGGCACACTGTGTCTATACATATTACATCCCAATATAAATGAATCTCTAAACCCTCAAAAACATAAACGTTCGCCAGGCGCGGTGGCTCAAGCCTGTAATCCCAGCACTTTGGGAGGCTGAGGCGGGTGGATCACGAGGTCGAGAGATCGAGACCTTCCTGGTCAACATGGTGAAACCCCGTCTCTACTAAAAGTGCAAAAAATTAGCTGGGCATGGTGGCACGTGCCTGTAATCCCAGCTACTCAGGAGGCTGAGGCAGGAGAATTGCCTGAGCCCAGGAGGCGGAAGTTGCGGTGAGCCGAGATCGCGCCATTGCACTCCAGCCTGGGTAACAAGGGCGAAACTCCGTGTCAAAAAAAACCAAAAAACAAAAAACAAAAAAAAAAACAACAACATAAATGTTCAAGACACACATCACATTTATATCTAATGTGCTGGGCAAACATAATATTTTAAAATACAAAAATAAAACAGTCTTCATTCTTTTTTCTTTTTTTAAAGAAAGACTTGTAAATATGATATATATGAATAAAGGAAATATATTTCTTTCTTGGTCACAGAAAGCTCTACATCTCCCTTTTTTGTTTTCTAGCCTGAGTATGCTTACTTATCAGTCATTATATCACTATTTCTTGTGTTTTTTTTTTTGGTAATGAATTGTATACTTCTTATGCTCAGTATAAGAAGAAAGTCATGTCATCAGAGGCAGGATGATTGAATGAATCACTTAGGTCTTAATCAGGAAGAAAAGAAAAATTGAACACAGAAATGGTTAAGTAAAAGTGACTACCCCAAGGTCTCCCAGAAACCACCAATGCACAAAGTTAGTTTTCCTTTCAATATTTTCTCAACAGCAGCAACGGTACCAAGTCTCAGAGGGGATGTAAATTTCCTTCTTTGTCTCTATTGTTTGTGTAAGTTCTTAGAAAGGGTTTATAGGACTCTAGTTTTCCTTCTGTTTGGAAGACAACTGAATTTATACAAATAGAGCCACCAATTCATTTCCAGGTTTAAAAAATGGATACAAACTCTAGGGAAGCAAGAAATGCTACTATTTTAAGTTTCAGATCCAAACCTAAAGGTTAAATTGTACATCAGTCCAATTAGTGATAAACTTCACTCACTGAATTCTCTTTAACTTCTCATGTGCCAACATTACATTCTGCTAAAAATTAAAGAAGCTATGCTTATTGGAAAACTTTTATGTGCTAGTCTTTTGTTCAAAACCATGTAAGTAGTGGTCAGCAAATTAGAAAAAATAATCTTTTCACCTCCGTAAGTACTTACTATGTCCATTTTTGTCCTCCACAGATTTTAATTAATGGAATGTCATTTCACAGTCAGTGTGTAGCTTTCCTAGAACTGGTGAAAGAGCTAAGTATTTGGAGTTACCTTGAGTGGTGAAGTTGAAGAGTGCAGGTGTGTCTCGCCCATTTGGTAGTTTGACATTTGGGTCCCGTAATTCATCAAAAAATGAATGTGCACAAGCTTCCAGTGGTGTCAATCGGGCAGTTGGTGTATACTCCAGCAGACGGCTACACAGTGCAATCGCCTCCGGTGGAGTTCGAGGTCGGAAGACCTGCAGTACAAAAAAGGGGAAGGAATAATTAATGTTTTATGAATCTAGGCAAGTACCCTGTGAGTAATGACTTAATTCCTACCATGTACAGAAACATGGTTGCATTTGGGAAAAGACCTTCTAGAACGGAAAGAGTTAAATGCATATGCTTCACAGTGGTGAACTGCTAATTAAGACTATATGAGAAATGCTCGAAGAAAAAATCTATATATGCTAATCATAAAGCAATACAATCAGACATGCATACAAAATATGACAGGCACATGGGAAAGGCTGCATTCTGGAGGCAAGCACAACTAGAAAAACATTTTTAAAATTTTAAAGTTTTCACTGCTATGGCAGTAAATAAAAGATTGCCTCTTTTGAATTTTTTTTTTTTAAGCAGAACAACTGTCAATGATGGGAAGCATTGTTAAAAAATTTGGCAATCAATATCTTAAAAGAAAAGAAAGAGCTATTTACTCTATGTCTATAAATGCTACTGATCTGGTATTATCTCCAATAAACAGAGCCTATCATTATTTAAAGAAATTCTTGAAAAACTAGAATTTGATAAAATGTTCTATATTTTTTCTTAAGTAGCTATTACCATCAATGTGGCCAGATTTCTCGCATTTGAATAAATATTCCAGGGTTTTAATCAAGGAGAGAAAAATATATTATCCATTAAGAATGATTAAGACCTGGATAAAGTCAACTAAAGGCTATATATTGAAGGAAAGTTCAATTAAATTAATATACTTAAAGGAGTAGATAGCTTTTTACTTATCTGCATCTTAAAATAAAACTAATCAATAAAAAACTATAAAAATATACTTGATTCTAAATTATGGTCAACTACAAAATAAAAATAAAAAGGGAAGGAATGAACAGATGAGGAACTTTTCAACTAAAGAAAAATGAAACATGTATCTCTTGATAGGAAGAACACACAACCAAATAAAAGGTGTGATGATGGAGGTGGACAGACAAGTAGACATGTATAAATGGAGGGAAATGGACCTATGAGAAAAGTCCATGCATATTGTGACAGGGCATGAAGCAGCCTGGGAGACTAAGATTTTCTAGTAAGAATGGTTCATGTAACATCTGGTTGTTCACTTATGCTGACTGTTAGTAGAACTAGTTACAACCACAGAGCTCATTAGACTTTCCAGAGACTATTTTTTAGTACTGTCTACAGTGAAAAGAGGACTGTATTTTAGTTTATTATTGAAAAAGACGTTTTCCATGAAAATTGAGAAATTAGGTAAAGTAGGCTCTTAGGAATTTATTTCAGAACATTAAGGTCTTGGTCAACTTCTTGGTTATGTGAAAAAGAAAACCTTTTTATAAGGTCAAAACCTGCCTTATCTTTATTCTTTTGAATACTCTGACTTGCCTCAGTCAAGGAAACCTCTGAGTTATTGAAATGTTTAGCTCTTCCACTGTCTTGGTCCCCTCTCTTGCTCCCCAAGTCCATAATCAAATACAGAATGTAAAAAGAAAATAATCAGTGGGAAAACCCAGAAAATTTTTACAAAAATATTAAACATTATTGGCATATTTCATCCCTGAGGGCAAGTTTGCTTCTGTTTGACAGTATATTGATTTGCTTTGCTAGCTAATCCAAAATGTTTTTGCACCAATATGGCAGCACATAAGTGGAATTAAAAGTAGCACCAAAGGTAGAAATAAATATCTCCCGCTAACATTCAAATGTAGGATAGATGGTGAGTTGTTTTAAATAAAAAAATTTCATGTTGTATTTTCCAAGATTTTGTGTTAAAGCTATTAATAAACCAGTATTATAAGCTTATTTTCAGTATTTTTTTTAAGTCACCCATATCTTTTGGTGTTTTAGTGGCTACAAGTGATCATCCATATTGGCACTAAAACATTTATTAGCATATTATTTGTCAGGGAATCTTAACTCATGAAGTTCAAGAGTTAAAAGCTATTAAGAAAATAATACATTCCAAGAGCCTACATTAAAATCAAGACTCAACCTGCCTTTGCAAAAAGCATACATTGTTATTTTAAACCGATAAGAGATTCTTGATGAGAAAAGCCTTGGTTCAGTACTGTGAATAAAGTTAAGTGGAAAATTATGTGGGGCCAAAACCCAGTATCTCCCGACCATAATACAGATTTCCGACCATAATACAGTGTGAGTTAGCACATAACTTTTAAAAATTATAGGGCAAACTAGAAACTAGCTCATCCGAAATATTTTTGCTTCTAAAGAAAAGGAAACCACCAAGAACTGAAATGTGTCTTTTAATTAAAGAAGCTTCTGCTGTCATTTCTTTTCTTACTCATTGACATGGCTGAACACTCAGACCTTTGGTTTCATGGATCTTCATCAATATTTATTCTTGCAATAGAAATAATAATTTTAAACCCCCACAATTCCCAAACTTCAGCCTAAATGTCAATGAATCACCCAAGAGACTGACAATCTAAATATACTATAAGCAAAACCTATGCCATACAGTGAATAAAAACAGAAATCACAGGTACTTACATCATTTACAATTAAATTTCAAGAATGAATAATTGTTTAGCCTTTCAAAAAAGGTTTCCCCCAAGTTTTATAGACCTGCCCTGAAATTTTGGGAAAAAAAAATTAAGTACATACCCGTACTCCTGAGGTGAAATGTCCTGTTCCTGACGAATCCTAAAGATGATAATGCAGTGAAATAATCCAAACAGGGGAAGTCAATCCAAAAGAGAATAGTCCAGCAAGGAAAAATATATCCAATGTTATAAGAAATCCATGGTGTTGGGGGGGGACATAGAAAATGTTTATACAGTTATAAACTTTAAACATCAGTCTCCACAGTAGCAAGTCCAAGTTTTAAAAATTATTTCACCAGTGTATGCAAAAAAAATTTTTTTGATTGTGCAATGGTGAGGCACAGTAAAGAAACATTTTAATTTTTGTTTATCATGTTCCAATGCCAGTGCGTTTATTAAAAAAATACAAAACCAAAAAAAGTTAAAATCAAAATGAAATCTAGAAGTAAAGTTCCCAAAGTAAAGTGGTCTTCTCCGACCTGGATTCATCATGCACAGACATCACTGTGAGGGGGCATATTAGCCTGCTTTTAAAGTTTTAAGTTCCCAATATGCTACTTTTTTCTCAATTAATGTGTTCCAGTTACACAGTATAAACATTTTTTTGCTACGTTAGTAGTGATGAGAGGAAAGTAATAAATATATTTAAGTTATATTACTACAGATTTCAAGCCAGATACTTTCAATTTGTGTGAGCTAAGAAGGATCAGGCCACCGCGGATTATTCTCCATTTTGGATTGACTTCTCTGCTAAAAGATGTTTCTTTGCTGACATTCTCATTATCTTAGGACTCATCAGGAAATTGACATATCACCTCAGGAGTGCGGGTATTAACTTACTTTTTCTATTGTGGGCTTTGCCCGCTCATACCCTTGCACCCATTACTTAGGAAAAATAGAGAACATTCTTTCCTCTTTGGAAAAACTCTCTGAAAAAAATCAATCCTACATCTTCAAGCACTATAAATTAAACACAGTTCCATCTGCAAATATGCCCAATTCACCCACCAAAAGCTAAACAAAAATATATACAATTAACAATACAACTAAGGGACAGTCACAGTTACAGGTGACAGGCATAGTAATGTATACCAACACCTAGGCACAACGGAGCCAAATATGCAAGGGAGGTAGTAGGGTCTATTATGTCTAGGTATTGAGAACAAAAAAAATGGCAGGACTCACCAGTATCTGTGAATTCCCCTGGCTATTCTAAGAGAATTTAACATTCTTTTAGGATAGTTTCCAGTGGGGGAATTAAATATTTTGTAAAAATAAATAATCCGCGGATTACTTTTAGTCTGCAGACTAAAATTTAGTGAACAGATTAAAATCCGGCCCATCAGAATAAATTCTCTCATGAACTAAAACACAACCAGGTGGACAAAAATAGAAAACCAGACTGAAAGAACTGAGAGCACAAAATAAGACTCAACTGGGCCAACTAACAATTAGTACGCAGACTAAATATGGCCAGCGAAGTATGCAGCAAGGCCACAGAGATCCCAAAACACCCTTTAAAAAATAAAACCAAAAGTAAATAAATAAAACAGAACAAAACAAAGCAAAAAAAAAAAAAAAAAAAAAAAAAAAGAAAAGAAAAGAAAAAAGGAAAAGAAAGTAAGAAAGAAAAAAGAGGAAGGAAAAAAGAAAGAGAAAGGAAAAACTGAAAGGAACCAAAACACTGACATGAACTTTTAAAGTGATTCAAATACTACCTCACCTATGCAGCAACTCATTTTCTTAAATTAAACAAACATCAACTCTCATCACAAATACTAGTCCATAGAAGAAACTAATAGAAAAAATACATTTTTTCAAAAAGAAAGTTTTTGTAGTATTGAACAAATGCAAAGAAGTCCTTAAATAAAGAATTATTCTAAATAAATTTGCATTTGGGTTACTCAAAAACGACAGAGGCAATTTCTGCCCTATATGTCCCTAGAATAGACTTTGGCCTTCAAATCTGAACCTGGAGCTAGGTGTTGTGACTGAATCTCAAGTACTTTAAAAAGGCCATTTTTAAACAATCACACACACCACAACAAGACCTCTGGTTAAGATGCATCTCACAGCATCAGCTCTTAGCAACTCTATTAAATTATGTAGCCAATCAAAGCAATGTAAAAATGTCCATTTTAAATGGCTGTTGGCAGTGACAATTAATCTAACAGAACATAGAACAAGAGCCATGGCTGTTCCAAACAGCTATTCCTCACTAGTTTTCATTACAATAAATGTGCAACACACATCCTATATTCTGGTCATATACAAAATATAAGCATCCAGTTTTAAAAACTGATAAAATATGAATACTCCTAAACAGCAACCCCAATATTGACTCTCAAGTAATCTACTAATCATCTGAAATTATTTGCAATTTGTAAACCTAAACACAGGAATAACAGTGAGACTATGCCATGGACTGTTGAACAGGTAATTACGTTAATTAAGAAAAGAAATAAGTCTACTTAAGTGCTCATATGTAGTACATAATTCAATAATTACTTAACTAATTAGTCCACACTATTTTGAAAATATACTTTGGTGGTCTTTTACATGTTTTGATACATTGATCTAATTATGTACTGACATACAAAATAATCCAATTTACTTCAAGTACTATCAAAAATGAGTAACAGAGGCTACTGAAAACAACTTTCAGGGTCTTCCTGCCAAGTAAAATTGCTACCTATGAAGGCAGAATCTAATAGGGTAGGATACATAAACTGAATTCAGTTTGAATTCTCAAGCCTAGTGCATAGATATTTTTCTAACTTTTTCATTAAGATACCAGTTTAGGTAAAGAAGATTGAGCATAAGAAACAAATAATCTTTTCCTTAGCCATGACGGATCTAACAGCCAGTGAATTTCAGTTGTACTAATTAAAAACCTCATTGAGTTTTCCCAAGTTCTGCTACAGGTAAGAAAAGTTACACAGTAAGTCTTCATTTAATGTCATTGATAGGTTCTTGAAAACTGTGACTTCAAGTGAAATGTATGATAAAAGCAAATGTTTTCCTTCATCAATGTTGAATGAACCAACATTATTTGAGGACCTATTGTACATCTTTTCACTTAAAGTTGCAGTTTCTAAGAACTTACTAACCATCTTAAATGACTGGCTGTATATATGTAGATATCAGCATTTAACTATGTAATGTAATTTCCCTCCCTCACATCATGCACTGATGAAATAGTACTACATGCCTACACAGCAGTGTAATTTGCCAAATGTCCGCTTATCCAATTTAATCTTTCACTGTTCACAAAACAGTTATTACAGTCAGGCTGGCTCTCGTAAGAATACAGAAATAATTTCTTTTCATTCACCTCTCTCCACCTTGGGAGATATTCACCCAGGCTATAACAATTCCTAACCTTTTCTACACCTAAGCAAATCTTAAACCTCCCCTTCAACATCCCACCTCATCTATTATCTTTGAGGAGGCTTCCGTTTTTCCTCCACCATCCTCACTGGAAGGCTGCCTTGTAACACCTACAGCCATGTAGAACACCTCTTAACACTTGCAGCACAGAATCAACTATATGGTTACATAGTGTCTCACATTATTCAATATTTGCTTCAACTGAGCTTTCCAACTTTCAGCTTTTCAAGGACAAAGACTATATTTTACTTTTTTTGCATCCTTTATGGTACCCAGCACAGCACTGGTTACACAGAAGACACAAGATTTACAGAACAAATAAAAAATAGAATTTTGCCTTCTTTTCAAATCCACCCCTAACCTCATCCTTTGCCTCCCACAAGCAATCTGAAAATTATGTCTTAGTATTCTTCCTTTTTGACATTATTCCTCTCACATGTGGATTAGCCATCCTAAAAGATGGATTTTAATGTGGTTTCTAGCAAAGAAACAGAAATATATAACCAGTAGAAATAAAAAAGAAACAGAAATATACAGTCAGTAGAAATAAAAATAATTCTATTAACATAGGAAAATGGGTATTAGAAAAGGAGAAGTGATTATTCTAACAATAATAAGCATGTGGGTAGAAATTTTAGTAGAAAATCTACTGTGTGTATTCATGAGACAAGTGAGAATGGTCTAGGTGGAATGTTCAGGGCAGAGTGGGGTCGAATAATAATATAAAAATTGATTTACCATAAGCAATAGAACAAAATAGACAAGTAGCAACTTTAGGAGCCAACAGAATTCCCCAACATGGTTTTATACTCTCTGGAATATATGTGAATGAAAGGAGTAAGGCAGAGAGACCAGAAAAGGTAGATAGAATAGATGTGCAAGAAAACTTTGGCAGCTATTTTTGTTTTGTGCTCTCTAGGCCTCTCTGAAGGCATTTTAAGTAATATAATGAACAATGGTTAAAATAGGTAGGTTTACCAAGTTCTGAAAAATCTACCGAATGGCTCAGGTAAAAAATGTGACATTAGGCCGGGCATGGCGGCTCACGCCTGTAATCCAAGCACTTTGGAGGCCAAGGCGGGCGGATCACCTGAGGTCAGGAGTTCAAGACCAGCCTGACCAACATGGTGAAACCCTGTCTTTATAAAAAAAAAAGAAATAAAGAAAAAATGTAACGTTATGGACAAAGTCTTAAAAAGAAATAAGTATAGTGGGGCTTTTTTGTTCAGCTGTAAGTACAGAGAATAAGTAACTTTTTCAGTAGAAAATAATTCCTTTTGAAAGCCGAAATGACCTTAGAATTCAATTTTCTGCTTACTCTGTTAGCCAGGTTAGAAATACTACTATTGATTCACCATGAAGCATGTTGACAGTATTTCAGGAAATCAAGTATGCAAGAGTTAATTTTTGTAAATAACGCTTTCTGGGAGACTTACCAAATGACTTATGGTCATACAAAAGCTACAAACACTTAAGTATTAAACTACCACATATGCCAACAACTTGGCAACGAATATTTTGAAGTAATTGATATTCATATTAATATTATTATAAAAAAGAAATTAGGAATTGCTCTTTTATATATATGGTATAATTTGGTAGGTACTATAGGAGTTACATGGAAGGACAGTCATGAAGAACTTAAACAATGAGAAAACATTTCATGGGAGAAGTGAAATTTGAGATCTTAAGAAAGGTTAAGACTTGGTAAGCAGAGAAGAAAAAAGGAACATTCTAAGAGAGTGGGAGGGGGAGTAGAGACAGGGAAGAGACACTAGCATGAGGCAGAAATGAATGTGGCTTCTCTGAGGAGCAACCAGGAGACAATCTGACTAAACCAGAAAATCCAGCATGGCTGCATGGTCCCTTCGAAGTGAGCTGCAAACTGGACAAACACTGCAATATGTAGCCAATATATTAAGTAGCACTAATGTAACTGTTAAGAGATCAAGGGCTTTGGGACTGTAATCTACTTCCTTCTACTAACCAGTTATATCACTTATGACTTTCACTGCTCTGAAAGAATAAAACAGACACCTACATTACCTAACTGACCTCACAGGATTATTGATTAGGATACAGGAGAAATGCTTGTCATAAAGAAATTTAAAAAGAAGGGTAGCAGAATCAGGTACTCAAAAGTGGGTGGGGAGGCATCTCATATACCTATTAAAAATATAGCCTTATTAAAAATCCAGAATCAACCCTAACTAGACACTAAACTTTTAAATCCATTGCCTAACAACATGCATTTAAGGATACAGGAAGCCATAAAACTTGGGAAAGAGACTGGGTTCAAGAACTAGATACTTCAAGGAAGGTTGGGAACAGGATAAATACTAACTACTGTATTTTTCTGGAAAAGAAAGGCAGAAAAGACCAAGAACAGAGTGACTAAATAATCTGCCACCCAAATTGGGACCCTCCTGGGAGTGAAAAGCAAGCAATTAATAACTACAGTGGACAAGAATAAACTGGCACATTGGTTCACCCTTGTTATTATATGTATATAATGCTAAATTCTCCTAAAGGCTATGAGGAATCAGAGAAGAATTTTTAATAGGAGTGACAGTATCACGCGTGTATTTAAAAAAGCCAAGTTTGACAGAAATGAGGAGGATGGATTAAAATAATGTGAAAACGAAGGATGGAGGTAGGAGGTTGATTTTAATAATTCTATTATATGATGGTGGCGTAAACTAAGGTCAGGGCAGTGGAGACAGAGAAGACAAATCAGAAAACTACACTAGAGTGCTACATCCTTAAGATTTATTCAAAACTAAAGTAGTCCTTTATATGTATATTATGGCTGTATTTTCAAAATAATCCCGAAAAAGACACAGCAGATAATCACTATCTTACAAAAGAAAAAGAGCTGAGGTATAAACATGAGAAGGAGTGTTTAGATTCTCACTCTTTATATAATCATTTAATCACAACTCCACATACTAAATGCAGAATTTAAATTTCCTCTCTTCTTCCAACCAATCTGTCTCTACTTAATTCTCAATCTACTTTTGTATTACTTCCTTTTGTTTCCATGTGTTTTTCTTCTTTGCAGTGTACAGTGTACACCAAGGCATAGGTCTTCATCCCCTCAACTCCAATAATAATTCTTGTTTCAAAATATTAGTACCTATTTCCTTTCCTACTTAAACCACAAGTGTTTTATTAATGAATTATGTTGCACTGGCTATTGCTATAAAGTAATAGCCAAGGGCAACTTATTAGATTTTTTTTAAATTCTCAAGACCTGCCATACACCATACTGGGATCTTCTCAGTGTTACTTTTCTGCTATTTCTTCTATACACCTGTATCCCCTTACCACAATGTTTTCACAAAAGACAATTTTGTCTTTTGTTATTTCTGTCTTACCTTTTCTTTCTTTCTTTCTTTCTTTTTTTAAATAAAAGAACACCAGGTCCCAATTTTGGGGATATAGCTGCACAACACTGCAGCACAGGAAACCAGGGTTCACATGTCCACAGCTTCAGGGAATGGGACTAACAGAAGACAGCAATAAAGGTAAAGCACTTTTTGTTTCCAGATTCCTGTTTACCTGCCCTCCAAAGGCAAAATGCTCTTCTCTTTGGAGGACATTTTATATAGTTTTTAAATGACTCAACTGGCTGCTTAGCCTAAGAGCACTTCTCAAGTTGCTGTTTGCTATCACAGTAGTAGGGAAAGGAGGATGAGTTCCCTATAGGAATTTTAGTTTTGTATTTTAATTCTTATAACAATCTATTAAAAAAAATACACACAAGCATACTGTCAATCATCTAGATGACAGAGAAGACCAATAAAATTTCTGCAACTGAATTTACTTTTTTCGTTTACAATCCCAGAAACACCACTCTAGAGTGCACAAATGAGAAACCGACATAAGTGTACTTATTACATAATGCATGTGCATGAAGTAAAAACCAAATTATGTCAAAAGATACTAGATGAATGAAAGGTTCATAGTCCTTGTAATAAACAAAAAAGATGGGAGAACTGAGTCATTATTCTACACATGGTACAGGAATGGAAACCTAAATAAAAGCCCTTTACATAGAAGATTCAAGTTTGAAAAGAATTAGTATAAGATAAGGAAACATCAAGAATTCAACAGAGCAACGGAAGGTTTAAAGCATACAAATTTACTACAGCTCTTCTGTTGGCTGCATTTTAATTATAATTAGCCACTGCTCACCATTCTACTCTAGCTAATACTTGCATTAGAGATACATAATTCAGTGGGAAAATGCAGAATTTCATACACATTAAATATAGTGCCCCTTTCCTTTTACCTATAGGGGATATGTCCCCAAGACCCTCATGTGGATGCTGAAACTGCAGGTAGTACTAAACCGTACATATATTATTTTTCTCTATACATACATACTACTGATAAAAGCCTACTTTATAAATTAGGCACAATAAGAGGTTAACAACAATAATAATAATAAAAGAATTACAATAAAATTATGTGAATGTAGTATCTCTCTCAAACTATCTTATCGTACTATATCACCTATTTCAGACAGAGGTTGATCAAGCATAACTGAAACCTTAGATAAAGGAGGATTAGTGGCAGTCTTGATAAAGTAATAATAATAATAATAATAAAGGAGGATGATGAGTGTAAAATAGGATCTCATGAATTCAATTTCAGCATAATATTTGTTAGATACTCTATATAGAGGATAATAGGTAATGAATACTTAGATTACACCAAAAAAATTTTTTCCTTTTCCTCATAAAAATAACATTATTATTAAAGAAAATATGACAGTTTAAAAAGGTAGAACAAAGAAAGTAAAATTGTGCACTTTCTTCTTGCCCAAACTACTGTTGGCATTTTGGAATATTTCCCTATATTTATTCAAAAAACAGAATTCTCTTTGTTGTTTTTCCCTTAACATGGGTGAAGTCATAGTATACTACAAATCACTTATTATAAATAATTTAACTTGCAATAACTATAGTGGACTGAAACTGTAATGCCCCTAAATCCAAATAGGCCACCTGAGATTTTCTGGATTTAGAGCCAGGTGAGAGTCCCTGCATATCTTCTGACTCAGATTTAAAATAAGCCTTGAATACAAAGATCAAAGAACACTTTAGAATCACAGACTCTTTAGTGCTTACCATAAACGTTTAAAAAGGGGAGGCCAGATTGTGATCTGTTGGCCAGTCTGTAGTAAAAGCTACAACCTATAATTCTGGCACTAAAATACTATTGAGGTCTTTGATTCTAAATAGGAAATAAATAATTAGTAACAAGAGAATTTTCTGAAGATAATGAGACTACGAGAATTTGAAGAAAACGTAACTGGAATCATAACAAGAAAGAGAGAGAAAGAAACAAACTTTGATTCTACAGAGTGTAAATTATTTCACCTATAGCCCTAAATTATTTCACCTCTAATTATATCTATAACCAACTAAATGAACTTAACAGTATAAAATGAATTGTTATATGTACATTTTAATACAGAAAGTCTCTCTTTGAAATACATATTAAAAAGTTGATCATTTGTAACCCATGACACACACACACACACACACACACACACACACACGTGCACACAGAATTTTAATCCTGGCTTTGTCACAAGCCATTCATGTAATCTTCGGTAAGTCACTTTGAATCTTTGGTCAGAGTTTTTGAACTTGTAAAATGAGGAAGCTAGAGATTTACTCTACTTATAAACCCTACGGAGAAATTTTATTTTTTTCTCTGCATACTTAATCTCACAAATCAAACTGAGGTGAAAACACTTTTTAATAAACTCTCTCCTAAGTCATTCCAATTAATTACCAAAGCAAAAAAAAAAAAAAATTCCCTGCTACATTAGCAATTGTGCTCTTTAGAACTGGTTCCATCTAATGTTAAGGTTAGTTTTTTTCAAAGGCTAGTGACATCAGTTAACATATCAATTGTTTTTAATGTATACTCCCAGCAAGATTACACCTGCTTTTTAATCCTGTTTCCAAAATGCCAGTAGGAAAGTAAACAAGAGAAGAAAAACACACAATGTCATCTATAATAAGGTCTATGTTTTAATAGTTTAAAAGAATAAAGAAAATGTTTGAAGTGTATCATATGCTATATATTAAACTATACACGTCTATGTAAATAAACTTCTGAATTTTAGGTTGTCAAAATTTTATATGAGATCCTGCACATAAATCAAATTCTGTACTTTAATGATATAAGTATATTGTCCTTACCTTGCAAATAAAAACCCAGGCTGGAAACTGTCTACAGGAAATCAATGAGAGTGAAACTATATAAAGTCAATGAAACACTCAAGTACATCTATACAAGTATCTTTACATGCAAAACTGCTTGTATTCAATGCAACAATCTGGTCTCAAAATAGTTTAACAAAAACAGTAAGAAACCTGTTTTAGGTAACTATTGGTTAGTATGCTTTAAAAAAAAATCTGACTCACCTTAGTCCAAGGATGTGCCTTAATTTGAGGGAATTTAAATTCTGTGTAGTTTGGATTCATTTCTCTGATTTGCTCCCTTGTTGGAGTTCCCAGGACCTAGATAAAGAAAGCAAGTTATTGTCATAGTATCCTACACATTTACAAATTTAGTCTCTATGGTTTAAGGCATTGGTTTCACTGAAAAAAAGGACTTCTCAGGTTAAGTAAAATATGTAACTAATTAAAAAGAGCAGTGCCATGATTTGAACATGTTTTCCCAAAGCTCATGTGTTGAAATCTTAATACCCAATTCAACAGTGTTGAGAGGTAGGATGTTTAAGTGGTAATTAGGTAATGGCTCTGCCCTTGTGAATGGATTCATGTCATTATAGTGAAGGCAGGCTTGTTATCTCAAGAGTGGGTTGATTAGAAATGTTTGGCCCCCTCTTAACTTTCTGCCTTCCAACATGAGATGATACAGCATGAAGGCCATCACCAGATGTCAGCACTTTGACATCAGACTTTCCGGTCTCTAGAAGAGTGAACCAAATAAATTTCTATTGTTTATATATTACCCAGTCTTTGGTATTCTGTTATAGCAGCATGAAACAGACAAAGGCAAACAAACATTGTGAAACCTCTTATCTGTAGCTGACTACCAATTTCATGCTATATTACCATAGACAGACTTCTATGGTATTAATAATGTTAAATTTGGGTAATAAAAAAAGATTACCATACTCAAAAATATTCAAGTAAAAATCAGGTATCTTTGTTTTATCTAGAAAAACTATCTACTGCAATAATCACATCTGAGAGTACTTTTTATTCTTTTAGTTCAGTATAGCCAAAGGTTATCCAGCTGTCCCTTGACGTCCAGACTGTTCCAGGAGCCACCTGAGGATACCAAAATCCATGGATGTTCAAGTCCCTTGTATAAAATGGCATATTATTTGTATATAATCTATTTATATCCTCCTATACACTTTAAATCATCTGTAGGTTACTTATATATAACACTTAATATCAATCCTATGTAAACAGTAGTGTTAAGTTGTATATTATTCTTTATTAATGTATTTTTAATTTTTTTTTCTGAATATTTTTTATCTGCAGTTGGTTGATTCTGTGGATGCAGAACCTGAAGATATGGACAGTCAACTGTATTATCAATATACCAGGCAAACCTTATTTTAAAACCATCAATTCATTCAGTTGTTGAATATTTAGTGTCCCTTGTGTGCAAGGAACTATGTTATGACCTTTGGGGGATACAAAGAACAAGAGATTTCCTGCTATCATAAACTCATGGATTTGTGTGTCAAAAAAGTATAATTACAGTACACAACAAAAATATATTGAGTAGTTCATTGTCTCTAGAGCTAAACTAGGCAATGAACAAAGGAAAGTATATAAACCTGGCTGTACAAGATTGATGACAGGAAGAAACATTAAATACCAAAAATGAGGACTTTGAAGAGAAACGCCATGTATTACTCATCTTTATAACTACAGGACCTTGTATAAGTCAAATTTGTTTAAACAAAATATTAAACTAGTTGCAGTTCAAGAATAATTGCACAGAAGTAGAGGAATGCAATGGTAAGTACTAGATTTGTGGTGGCAACCAGTGAATAATCGGGCAAAATTCCATAACCATCCAGGGCAAAGTGAGAATTTGCTGTTTTTGATGTTGGTTCTAATTCTCTAGGCTCTGCTAAAACTTTCAGAACTTCATTCAAATTTTAAAAAGTTTGTTCTTTAAAAGACACTCTTAAGAAAATGAAAAGGCTAGTCATGAACTGAGGGAAAACATCTGCAAAACATATTCTGCAAAGGACTTGTATTTAGAATATATAAAGAACTCTTATAATTAAAAAATAAGATAAACCAATACAAATCAGCAAAAGATATATACAGACACTTCACCAAAGATTCCACAGAGATGGCAAATAAGCACAAGAAAAGATGCTTGGCATCATTAATCATTAGGGAAATGCTAATTAAAACAAGATACCACTATATCACAATAAGGCGGCTAAATTAAAAAGACTGACCATGTATAACAAATTTTGGCAAGGATGTAGAGCAACTGAAGCTCTCACCACTGCTGGTGGAAATGTAAAATGGTATAGTACCTTGGAAAACTGTTTGGAAGTTTCTTAAAAGTTAAACATATAATACAACCTATGATTCTCACTCCTAGGTACTTACCTAAGAGAATGCATATGTTCATACAAAGACTTGTACACAAATATGCATAGCATATTTTTTGCAACTGATAAACAGCAGAAACAAACCAAAATGGCATCAACAGATAAATAAATGGTGCATAGCCATACATTAAAATATTACTCAGTACTTTAAAAAGAACATGGATGAATCTAAAAATAATTATGCTGAGTGAGAAAAGCCTGACCAAAAGAGTACCTAAAGTATAATCACATTCATATGGAATTCTAGCAAATTTTCTATCTATAGTGACAGAAGATCTATAGTTTTGAGAAGGAGGATTACAAAGGGACACCAGGAAACTACTGGGATTATGAATGTTCGTTATCTTGGTTCCATGGGTGTATATGTATGGCAAAATTTATCAAGTTGAATACTTTAAATAAATGCAGTTTTGTTTTTTTTTTTTTTTTTTTTTGAGACGGAGTTTCGCTCTTGTTACCCAGGCTGGAGTGCAATGGCGCGATCTCGGCTCACCGCAACCTCCGCCTCCTGGGCTCAGGCAATTCTCCTGCCTCAGCCTCCTAAGTAGCTGGGATTACAGGCACGCGCCACCACGCCCAGCTAGTTTTTTTGTATTTTTAGTAGAGACGGGGTTTCACATGTTGACCAGGATGGTCTCGATCTCTCGACCTCATCATCCACCCGCCTCGGCCTCCCAAAGTGCTGGGATTACAGGCTTGAGCCACCGCACCCGGCCATAAATGCAGTTTTTATTTTTTAATTTTTAATTTCTGTGGTTACATAGAGGAGTATATATCTATGGAATACATGAGACACTCTGATGTAGGCATACAATGTATAATAACCACATCAGGGTAAATGTGGTACCCATCACCTCAAACATTTATCCTTTGTGTTATAAACAACCCAATTATACTTTTAAAGGTATTTTCCAACATTTAATTAAATTATTATTGAGTAGAGTCACCCTGCTGTGCTATTAAATAGCAGATCTTACTCGTTCTTTCTATTGTGTTGTACCCATTAACCATCCCTGCTTTCCCCTCAACTATCCTTCCCCGACTCTGCTAACCATCATTCTACTCCATCTCCATGAATTCCATTATTTTAATTTTTAGCTCTCACAAATAACTGACAACTTACGAAGTTTGTCTTGCTGTGCCTGCCTTAACACAATGATTTCTGATGCCATCTATGTTGCTGCAAATAACAGAATCTCATTCTTTATGAGTGTATGTATCACATTTTCTTTATCCATTCATGAAGTGTCCATGCTGATGAACACTTACGTTGCTTCCAAATCTTGGCTATTGTGAAGAATGCTGCAGTAAACATAGGAGTTCAGATATCTATTCAATATACTGATTTTCTTTCTTTTGGATATATACCTAGCAGTGGGATTGCTAGATGGTATGGCAGCTCTATTTTTAATTCTTTTTAGGAGCCTCCAAATTGTTCTCCATGGAAGCTGTACTAATTTACATCACCACCAACAATATACAAGGATTCTGTTTTCTCCACATCCTCACTAGCATTTGATATTGCCCATCAGTTGGATAAAAGCCATTTTATCTGGGGTGAGATGATATCTCATTGTAGTTTTGATTTGCATTTCTCTGATGATCAATGATATTGAGCACCTCTCATATACCTGTTTGCCATTTGTTTGAATCCTTTTGAGCAGTGTCTATTCAGGACTTTTGTCCATTTCAAAATCAGATTATTAGATATTTTTCTTATAAAGCTGTTGGAGCTCCTTCTATATTCTGGTTATTTGTCAGTTGGATAATTTGCAAATATTTTGTCCCATTTTGTGAACTCTCTCTTCAGTCTGTTAACTGTTTGCTGTGCAGAAGCTTTTTATCTTGATGTGGTCTCTATGCGTAGTTTCTTTTATGCCAATTACACTTGCAATAAAAACTTTCAGAAACTATTTTAACTGTTAGAATACATTAAGTTTGGGTAAGATAGATTGAAGGATATTCTGAGCTACAGAATTATTCATTGATATAAATCAAAAAGGAATCAAGTTAAAAATAAACTGATCTTTAACTGTTTATAAGGTAATTTCTGAGCAAACTCCTTATGTTATTAGAAAGAAAATAAAAAGGTGACTGTAAAAACAGTCTAAATTATAACACTTATTCTAACTTCTATTCCTAACAATGTTCTGGGGATATGTGCATGTGTCTGTGTATCTGTATACATGTACCTGGTGAGAGGGTGAAGAGTGAAGAATGAGAGAGTAGTACTAATAAGCTTATCAATAATTCTGTCCCCACAACATGCAACTATATTGGATTCTTTTGAGTACTTAAAACAAACATCAACAGCAATGACATAAATGAGTGTTTATAAATACATACCTTCAGTGACCCTACAACCTACTGATTTCCATTTTAAGCTATATACCCTAATAGAGAAATTCTTATACCTCTAAAGTAACATTGTTCATAATAAAAAAAAATTGCCAACAAAAGCAAAAATCCACCAGTAGAATTAACAAATAAACTGTGGCATAGTCACAGAATAGTATACTAACTAGCAATGGAGAAGACTAAACCAGAGCTACATATACCTTTATGAATGAATCTCACAAACACAGTGGTGAGCTTTTACTCCACAATGAATGCACACAATATGACTGCCTTATATAAAGTTCAAAATCAGACAACACTAAACAATAGTTTATGAGGCAATTAATTTACACAGTAAAACTGTAAAACTAAATAAAAATGTAAGAATACTCATCATTAAAATCAAGTACAGATTATCTAGTTTAACAAAGAGGATGTGGAAAAAGGGGATGTGACTGGGATGTGGCAAAAGTTAATTATTCTAGGTCTAATTCTTAATATGAGTTGTAGTTACATGAATCTTTACTATTGTAGTTAAAACAATATATTTGTTTATACTTTTTCATTATATTTCAAAATAACCAAAATGATACTTCAGAAATCCCTACTCTTGAATCACTATTTGTTGTATAGCCGTCCTCTATGTATTCAGTATTTTGCTAACATAAGACACATAGAGAGCACTAACTCTCTATGAGTTGGTAAGAATACCAAAAGAAATGAGAATTATGTGACGTCCATAGCAAACACATCCATTTCCAGTGTGAACAGAAATCACATTGACTTCTCTTCTCAACCATTCAGCTAACTTTCCTTTAGAGGCTACAGGAGATTATTCAAGAGTTTACTGATATGGTTTGGCTATGTCCCCACCCAAATATCATTTTGAATTGTAGCTCCCGTATTTCCCTCATGTTGTGGGAGGGACCCAATGGGAGATAACTGAATCATGGGGGCAGTTTGCCCCATGTTGTTCTCATGATAGTGAATAAATCTCATGAGATCTGACGGTTTTATAAAGGAGTTACCCTGTATAAGACAAGCTTTCGTATTTTGACTGCTGCCATCTATGTAAGACATGACTTTGTTCCTCCTTGCCTTCCACCATGATTGTGAGGCCTCCCCAGCCATGTGGAACTGTAAGTCAATTAAATCTTTTTTCCTTACTAAATTACCCAGTCTTGGGTATGTCTTCATCAGCAGCATGAAAATGGACTAATAGAGTTACAATGTATAATGTAAAAGTCAGGATGTTCCTTGAAGTGAAAGTTTCACAATTCTTGTGTTTTATTTTTATTTTTATTTATAACCTAAGAATACTCCCAATGGAAGCGAATCTGTGAAATACACAGTAAAATAGTTGAGAAGTATGTGCTTATACACAAGATATGCTTAACATATAAACTTTTAATTATTTATTTAAGGTACACTGTATTTGTGTACTCACTCTCACATCCTTCTCCCTAAATTCACGATCTCACAGCCACTTAGATCTAAACATTTTATCTGATATCACGTTAAGAAAAATTTCAAACAAAAAATGTGAAAGTTTTACAGTGAACACCAATCCCCTATATCCACTATCCATATTCTACAACTAACATTTTACTGTTTTTGGTTCATCACATATCCAACTCTCTATCCATACATCAATCCACCAATTTTTTTGATACATTTCAAAATAACTTGCAGATATCAATACACATCAGCATACGGGGTAAGGTGTGATATTCACAATTTTTATCTAAGTATTTTTTTTATATATATACCTTGAATCCTCCTTTAATATATGCCAGAAAATGGATGTGGGAAAAACTGTATCATTATGGGAAATAATCTGCTTTGATGAATAGTGACAACATTTAAAAAGTACATTTTTTCGTCTGCAACTCATTCCTTTATAAAAATGTATACACTTTTACCACCAGTTTTGATGTTGCTTTGCATTTATTTTACCTGGGTTCCCCACTGCTTAAAAAAAGGTTTAATTATACTTACAATCAGTGGTCAGAATTTTAACTAGCTGTATTCTTTACCTTCAAAATACAGTTATCAGTGACTTTTAAGATGCTTTAACTACCAAAGTATAAATTGAATTATTGTTGATGTATTCACTATAAATTATTTAAAAAAACAATTAACTAAAAAAACCTGTCAGCACAAAACGGCAATGAAAATCCTATTCATCCACTTACCACTACATGACTTTGAATCACAAAGGCTATTAGAGGGGGAAACAGAGATCCTAACATTACAGGATGTCCTATGTTTAATTTCTTTTGTTAAACATTCAACTACCATCAATTTTTCTACTCTTGTTCTTACTGTTTTTTAAACCTTAAGACCAAGTTCTCATTAGGGTGACTAACAGTGGGATTTACAACACATTAAAAAAATACTAAAAATTCAAAAAGCTCTCAAATTTGAAACACTGAAGAATATTTTATTATGACAAGGTTCTTGAAATATTTTAAAAAAGTGATTATTTCTGTTGGTGACTTCTAATGATAAATCAATTAAAATAAAACATTATGGAGCAATTTAAAATGCCTACTATCCCTAGACTTGATCATGAGTGGTCACAAAAAAACACATTTTTAAAAAATGGAAACTAGATGGGGGATTTTCTGGTTAGGGGTCAGTTAACTTTTTCTGGAAAGGGCCAGACAGTAAATATTTAAGGCTTGTGGGACACGAAGTCTCTGTCACTACTCAAATCTGCAGCATAAAAACAATTACAAACAAAAGTTTATTTACAAAAATGGGTAGCAGACTGTGTTTGGCCCCTGGGCCCTACTGTACTATCCCTTGATCTAGTACAGATATTTTTAGACATGAGAAAAACAGACCCAGAAGGAGTATCTTTTCAAAGGTTATTACAAGAAATAGAGCTGGAAAGGAATATAAATCTTATCAGTGGCAAACAAATTTTAGGAGGTGGCATTAAAGAATCTGGTTGTTGAATGTGGCTGGAAAGTAAACAATTTCAGTAGTTGTAAAAAATCTTGATGATATTAGGCATGAAGGAGTAGATCTGGAAGAAAAAAATAATATTTGAGACCAAACATTCAGGATGAACCAGGAGGAGCTCTCCACCAAGTGGTGGACATTAGATATACTACTCAGAAGAAACTTTGAAGCTAGAAGAACTGTTTTGGTAGTAATTGGGGTATAAGTGCTAGGTGGTTGTGACAGTATATAACAGGCAAACCAGAGAACAGTGCTAAAGATGGGCATACAAATATACAGAAAAAGATAAATTTAACCAGAAGGCTAAGATAGAAGTACAAGGAGTTAGACAAGGTCCCAAAGACAGTGATATCATGGGGGCCAAAGAAGATGAACACTTAAAAGGACAAAGAGGTATCTTATTACACAATGAACCCAGGCAAAAAATAAAGCCCAAAAGGTGTTCACTGCAGGTGGCTATTCAGATTTCCTTTTGCTGAGGTCATGAGGAGAGCAAACTGATCATAATCACCTGATACGAGTTTAGCGGAATTAAGTTTTCCTTTCAAAAAGTATTGCTAGTGAGAAAGAGAACAAAGAACAAATATTTGTTAAGCATATAGCAGATAAGAGCAGTGTGCTAGATATATCAATTTTCTTTGGTCATCTGAATTTTACAGATATATTACCCTATTTTACACTTGAAAAACCTAAGGCTGACAGAGGTCTCAAGGTCACAATTTGTCAGTGGTAGACAGAGATATAAACATGTGTCACTGACTCCCTAAAATGATCTATCCAATGTTAAGGATAGAAAACAAGAAAGAGTTTTTACAAAGTAACTTTTTAAAAAGTCACTTTCTTTTTTTTTTGAGACGGGGTTTCGCTCTTGTTGCCCAGGCTGGAGTGCAGTGGCTGCGATCTCGGCTCACTGCAACCTCTGCCTTCCAGTTTCAAGTGATTCTCCTGCCTCAGCCTCCTGAGTAGCTGGGATTACAGGTGCCCATCACCACATCTAGCTAACTTTTTTTTTTTGTATTTTCAGTAGAGATAGAGTTTCACCACGTTGGCCAGGCTGGTCTGGAACTCCTGACCTCGTGATCCGCCCATATCAGCCTCCCAAAGTGCTGGGATTACAGCTGTAAGCCACCATCCCTGGCCAAAAAAAGTTACTTTCTTAAACTACACTGATTGTACTATAAAAAAGAAACCTGAGCCGGGCACGGTGGCTCAAGCCTGTAATCCCAGCACTTTGGGAGGCCGAGGCGGGTGGATCACGAGGTCAAGAGATCGAGACCATCCAGGTCAACATGGTGAAACCCCGTCTCTACTAAAATACAAAAAATTAGCTGGGCATGGTGGTGCGTGCCTGTAATCCCAGCTACTCAGGAGGCTGAGGCAGGAGAATTGCCTGAACCCAGGAGGCGGAGGTTGCGGTGAGCCGAGATCGCGCCATTGCACTCCAGCCTGGGTAACAAGAGCGAAACTCCGTCTCAAAAAAAAAAAAAAAAAAAAAGAAACCTGAATTTTTTTGAGTTGTATAATATATATCAAGGTCTTGTAAGATCACAAGGCTATAAATAAGTTTTGAAAGTTAAACAGACTTTTTGACAACTTAAAAAAAAATCCTTGATTTAATCTACCCGTATCACGGTAATTCAACTTAATAAAAAGAATATCAATGTTATTCTGAATGGGCAAAAATTGGAAGCATTCTCCTTGAGACCTGGAACAAGACAAGAATGCCCACTCTCACCACTCCTATTCAACACAGTACCAGAAGTGCTAGCCAGAGCAATCAGGCAAGAGAAAGAAATAAATGGCATCCAAATAGAAAAAGAAGTAGTAAAACTATCTTTCTGTGCAGATGATATGATTCTATACTTACAAAGCCCTAAAGACAAAGGATTCTGGAACTGTTAAATGACTTTAGTAAAGTTTCAGGATACTAAATCAACATATGATTTTTTTTTTTTTTGCATGTTCCTTTAATTTGTCACAAACATTAAGATAATACAGCAGATACTGGAGAAACAAAGCTTTTTAATAATTTCTTGATGTAAAGGTTCACACTTAAAAATTATGTTTGCTTCCCTTCACCCCAACTCAACATGCAGCTATCATTTATATTCATATATGCTGATTCTAGAGCACTGTAATCTCTTGATGGTTTTATAAGAGTATCTTTGCCCTTGTAACAATTTCACAAACTGTATACAATCATGGTATAATATCATCATTCAAATGAATCCCCAAGGTAAGTACATTTACACAACATTAACACTAAAAATCTGTGTTTTTTAAAAACACCACAGAAGTCAAACCACAAAAAACCCAGGATTTTGTTTTAAATGTGTTTATGAAGACTGCTGCTGAGCTCAAAGCATGCAGGTATTCATGACCACCTAGATGAAGCTGGATATTGAAACTTCTTCAGTAGGTCCAATGATGTAATTTTTCACTCATCCCAAATATCTCTATATTTGTTTACTTTGACTTCTTTTTTTGGCACTCTTTCATGCATAGGCCTGACTGAGGGGTCAGTTTTTTGTGTTAAAGATACTTCATATGTCTCTCTGTTCTTATTCCTTAATTCCTCATATGTAAATTTTTTTCTTTTAGGACTTTCTTCAAGGTTGGGATCAGGTCCTTGGACAATATGATCAGTAATACCAGTGGGAGCAGATTCATTCACAGAAGAACTGAATGGAATTGGCTCATAATGAGGAAGCATTTCTATGTTGTCTGCTGCTGGGGATGTCCCAAAAGATGAGTGACCACTCACATTTGAGTCATATTTTAATTTCTGATAATAGTGCCCAGGTGGTGAAGATCGTCGTCGTGCTTGTGCCAATTGTAAAGCTTCTCCAAGGGGGGAATTTTCAAGGTTCCTGAATTTCTCTTGGCAAGTTTTCACATAAGAAAGTTTTCCAGCAAAGTATCCCATGATACGAGCAAATATAAGTTTAGGGATTGAACCATATTTGGGATGACTTGAAAGTATTCCTTCACTAATTAATACTTGAGTGATCAACCTACTTGTTGCAGCCAAAGGCACAGATCTGAACCAGAAGCTTTCATCACTGCATTCTGCGAAGAGTCTCCATTCTTCCTCTGTTGGAATGTAATCAGGCCCTATGTGGGTAATTGGTCTTGGAACTTCTGCATTACCTGAGGCTGAGGCGTGCGGATCATGAGGTCAAGAGTTCGAGACCAGCCTATCCAACACGGTGAAACCCCGTCTCTACTAAAAATACAAAAAATCAGCCAGGCATGGTAGCGGACATCTGTAATCCCAGCTACTCAGGAGGCTGAGGCAGGAGAATCATTTGAACCCGGGATGTAGGGGTTGCAGTGAGCTGAGATGTGCCACTGCACTCCAGCCTGAGTGGTAAGAGCAAAATTCCATCTCAAAAAACAAAACAAACAAAAAGCAAAGTAAGTAGCATTTCTATACACCAGTAATGTTCAAGCTGAGAGCCAAATCAAGAACACAATCCTATTTACAATAGCAACAAAAAAAAAATAAAATAAACTACCGAGGAATACATCTAACCAAGGAGGTGAAAGATCTCTACACGGAGAACTACAAAACACTGCTAAGAGAAATCATAGATGACACAAATGGAAAAGCATTCCATGCTCATGGATTGGAAGAATCAATATCCTTAAAACGGCCATAGTGCCCCAAACAATCTACAGATTCAATGCTATTCCCATCAAACTACCAATGTCATTTTCCAAAAAACTAGAAAAAACTCTTCTAAAATTCATATGGAACCAAAAAAGAGCCCATATAATAAAAGCAATCCTAAGCAAAAAGGAGAAAGCCAGAGGCATCACATTACCTAACTTCTAGCTATACTATAAGGCTACATTAACCAAAATAGCATCATATTGGTATGAAAACAGATTCATGGACCAATGGAACAGAACAGAGAACCCAGAAATAAAGCCACACACTTAAAGCCATCTGATCTTTGTCAGAGTTGACAAAAATAAGCAATGCGGAAAGTATTCCCTATTCAGTAAATAGTGCTGGGATTGCTGGCTAATCACATGCTAAAGAATGAAACTGGACCCCTATCTTTCACCATATACAAAAAGTGACTCAAGACAGACTAAAAATTTAAATGTAAGACCTCAAACTATAAAAATCCTTCAAGAAAACCTGTGAAACACTATTCTGGACATTGGCCTTGAGAAAGAATCTATGACTAAGTCCTCAAAAGCAACTGAAATAAAAACAAAAATTGGTGAAACCTAATTAAAGAGCTTCTGCATAGCAAAACAAGCTATCAACAGAATAAACAGAAAACTTACAGAATGAGAGAAAACAGTCACAAACTATGCATCTGACAAAGTTCTACTACCCAGAATCTATAAGAAACTTAAATCAACAAGCAAAACACAAAAACAAATAACGCATTTAAAAAAAAAAATGGGCAGAAGACATGAACAGACACTTCTCTAAAGACAGAGAAGTGGCCAACAGATGAAAAAATGCTTCATATCGCTAATCATCAGAGAAATGTAATTCAAAACCACAATGACATACCAGCTCACATCAGTCACAAGGGCTACTAAAAAGTAAAAAAAACAACAGAGAGAGAGAGATCCAAGATGGCCAACTAAGAGTAGCTCAGGATTGCAGCTCCCAGTGAAAGTGCAGAGAGTGGACGCCGCATTTCCAGACGGATTTTTATTGCCCACAGACCAGGAGATTCTCAGGCAGAGGAGCCCCACAGGTCGCCAGTCTGTTTTGGCTGGCGCGGCTGTTTTGCCAACGCCCAGGCACAGCGGTTCTCAATGCAAAATACAAGGGACTGGGTGCCCTTTTAGCTGGTGAATGGAGCTCCGGGAAGGCAGAGTCACCCATTCAGTTGATTTAAAACGGGGACCGCGACAGTGAGCCAGGCCAGGAGATTCCCAGGCAGGAAAGCGCTATGAATCTCAGTGCCACTGTTTCAGCTGGCGCAGTGGGTCACCGCACGGGAAATCACACAGCAGCTCTGAATGAACAACAGAGCTCACAGCTCAGCACCTGAGCTCCTATAAAGGACAGACTGTCTCCTTAAGGAGCTTCCTGACCCCCGTATACCCGAAGAGTCACCTCACAAAGGAGAGCTCAGACTGACATTCGGTGGATATCCTTCTGGAACAAAGATAGCAGAAGAAGAAACTGGTAGCAACCCTTACTGTTCTGCAGCTGCTGCAGGTGATCTCCAGGCAAGCAGGGCCTGGAGTGGACCTCAGTAGTCCTACAGCATGGGGGCCAGACTGTTAGAAGAAAAACTAAGAAATGGAAATAACTTCATCATCAACAAACTGGACATCCATGCAGAGACCCAATCTGAAAGTCAGCAACTACAAAGATGACAGATGGATAAATCCACAAAGAAGGGAAGAAACCAGTGCAAAAAGGCCAAAAACACCCCAAACCAGAATGCCTCTCCTCCTACCAGGGATCACAACTCCTCATCAGCAAGGGAACAAGGCCTGATGGAGAATGAGTTATAACTGATAGAATCAGACTTCAGAAGGTGGCTAAGAAGAAAATTCTGTGAGCTAAAAGAACATGTTCTAACCCAATGCAAAGAAACTAAGAACCTCGAAAAAAGATTTGATGAAATGCTAATGAGAATAGACAACTTAGAGAGGAGTATCAATGAACTGATGGAGCTAAAAAACACAATACGAGAACTTCGCGAAGCATGCACAAGTTTTAACAGTCGAATTGACCAAGCAGAAGAAAGGATATCAGAGGTCGAAGATCAACTCAATGAAATAAAACAAGAAGGCAAGATTAGAGAAAAAAGGGTAAAAAGGAATGAACAGTCTCCAAGAAATGTGGGACCATGTGAAAAGACCTAATCTATGTTTGGTAGGTGTACCTTAACGTGACGAAGAGAATGAATCTAAGCTGGAGAATACCCTTCAGGAAATTATCCAAGAAAACTTCCCCAACCTAGCAACACAGGCCAATATTCAAGTCCAGGAAATACAGAGAACACCACAAATATTCCTCAAGAAGAGCAACCGCAAGGCACATAATCGTCAGATTCACCAGGGTTGAAAGCAAGGAGAAAATGCTAAGGGCAGCCAGAGAGAAAGATTGGGTTACCCACAAAGGGAAGCCCATCAGACTCACAGCAGATCTCTCAGCAGAAATCCTACAAGCCAGAAGAGTCGGGGGCCAATATTCAACATCCTTAAAGAAAAGAACTTTCAACCCAGAATTTCATATCCAGCCACACTAAGCTTCATAAGTGAAGGAAAAATAAAATCCTTTGTGAACAAGCAAGTACTCAGAGATTTCATCACCACCAGGCCTGCTTTACAAGAGCTCCTGAAAGAAGCGCTATACATAGAAAGGAACAACCAGTACCAGCCACTCTAAAAACATACTAAATGGTAAACAGCATCAACATAATGAAGAATCTGCATCAACTAATGGGCAAAACAGCCAACTAGCTTTAAATGGCAGTATCAAATTCATACACATCAATATTAACCCTAAATGTGATTGGACTATATGCCCCAGTCAAAAGACAGAGACTGGGAAATTGGTTGTGGCCCCATTCTTAAAAGGCTTCCAGCTTAGTTGGGGAGATAGCAAATATGGTCAGGTAATTTTTAAATCAAAACTAGAGAAATTTGTAACTGTAAAATGGAATGAGAAAATTGGACTTTGAATGCTTTAGGACTAAATGTTATAGTATTATAAAATTTCTCAATTCCTACTGAAGATTAGCCATGAATTCTGATGTGAAAGAACTCATGACTTTAGCTAAGGCATCCTATTGTCTAGCTGAAGTTCCTTCAATAAAGGAAATGTTTGATAATCTGTGCCATCCAATAAGATAGCCACTAACTACGTGTGGCCTTTGAGCCTCTGAAACGTGAGTAGTGCAACTGAGAAATTAAATGTTTAATTTACATTAAATTAAAATAATCACACACACACAAAGATACTGAGCATCATAGCTCATTAGGGAAGTGCAAAATAAAATCAGATTAAGATACTAGTATACACCTTTTAGAATTGCTAAAATAAAACAACTGATAATACAACATGCTGGTGAATATGTGAAACAACTAAAGCAAAACTCATATGTTTCTGGTGGAAATACAAAACAAGATAGTCACTTTAGAAAACAGTTTTCAAAAAAAAGAAAATGAAATTTTTATTTTAGATTAGCCTGGCACAGAGGTACACGCCTGTAGTCTCAGATACTTGGTAGGGTAGCCTGAGGTGGAAGGGTGGCTTGAGGTGAGGAGTCTGAGGTTGCACTGAGCTACGATCACATCACTGCATTTCACCCTGGGCAAGAGCGAGACTCTCATCGTCTCTCCCTCTTTCTCTTTTATTCTTCTCTTTTCTTTCTTTCTTAAAAAAAAAAAAATAGATGCTGGTGAGGCTACAGAGAAAAGAGAACACTGGCTATTGGTGAGAATATAAATTAGTTCGGCCACTGTAGAAAGCAGTTCGGAAATTTCTCAAAGAACTTAGAACTACTGCTAGACCCAGCAATGCCATTACTGGGTATATATCCAAAAGAAAAACTGTTCTATCAGAAAAGATATATGCACTGCATGTTCATCACAGCATTCTTCACAATAGCAAAGATATGGAAATCAACCTAGATGCCCATCAACAGTGGATTAGATAAAGAAAATGTGGTACATATATACCATAGAATACCATGCAGCCATTAAAAAAATTATGTTCTTTGCAGCCAACAAGGATACTGCTGGAGGCCATTATCCTAAGCAAATTACTGTAAGAATAGAAAACCAAATACCACATGTTCTCACTTATAAGTGAACAGCGGGTACTCATGGGCATAAAGATGGCAATAATACAAACTGAGAACAACTAGAGAGGGAAAGAAGCCTGCAAAACTAAATATTGGGTACTATGCTCAGTACCTGGGTGACAAGATCATTCATAACTCAAACCTCAGCATCACACAATGTACCTAGGTAATAAACTTGCACACATGTACCCCAGAATCTAAAATAAAAGTTGGAAATTTTTTTTCTTTTTTGAGATGGAGTTTTGCTCACTACCCATGGTGCGAAGTCGGCTCACTGCAACCTCCGCCTCCTGGGTTCAGGCAATTCTCCTGCCTCAGCACCCTGAGTAGCTGGGATTACAGGCACGCACCACCATGCCCAGCTAATTTTTTTGTATTTTTAGTAGAGACGGAGTTTCACCATGTTGACCAGGATGGTCTCGATCTCTCAACCTCGTGATCCACCCACCTCGGCCTCCCAAAGTGCTGGGATTACAGGCATGAGCCACAGCGCCCAGCCCGGAAAAAAATATTTTCAACTGTTAATAACAGAGGTCTTCAGCAACAGAAGAATACTATGAAGAAACAGTCACCTAACTGGCTAAATAAGATAAAATTGAATACAAAAAAATCTAAAACTTACTTTAAGATGCTTTGTAAAATATATTAGTAGAACGCCATCCAGAGGCTTGCATTGTATTATTGTTTTGTAAAAGACTATTATAGATTTTTATGTCTAGCCGTAATGAAATAACAAACATTGAAACTGCCCTCCAGGTGTAAACAACTAAAAAACTGGCTGACAAATAAAATTCAACATTTCTAAAGAAGTAGGAAAATATAAGAAGAGAAAAAAACAAAAGTCAGTCAACAGACACAGATCTGAAAGTGACAGAGATGACAGAATTAACATATGAGGACTTAAAAAATACAGTATGTGAAATGAAAACACGGAGAGGATTAACAGTTTATTAGACAAAGGGAAGAAACTGAATCGCTGAATTAAAGACTCAAAAAACACGTACACATGTGACTTGAGTCTGATGGTGAGAAGTAGGGCAGATGCAGAAAAACCATTTGAAGAAACATTACTGAAACTTTCCCAAGTTTGATAAAAAACCACGCATTATCCCACAAATACAAAAAGTTCAATGAACCCTAACCAGGATAAATACAAAGAATACTACATAAACTCATAATCAACTGATAAAAGCCACTCATAAAGTGAAAATCTTCAAGAATGCCAGAAACACATTATAGACAGGGTATAGACAGGGTATCAACAGCTGACTTCTTATCAGAAACAATGAGAGCCAGAAGAAAATAGAGGCCTCTCTAAAGATTAAAGAAAAATAAACCCTGCAAACCAAGGGAAACCAGTTCTGTGTCAAGTGAAAATATCCTTCAAAATACATTTCTAGGCAAACAAAAGCTAACAGTTTGTCACCAGCAGATCATCATTACAAAAAAGTAGTTTAGGATTAAAAAAAAGATTTCCAAATGGGCGCTCTGACCTACACAAAGAAATAAAGAGCACCAAAAATGCCAAATATGTGGTTAACTGTATGACATTTCCTCCTCATTAAAAAATTCCTCTTGAGGAAATTGCTTAAAGCAAAGTAACAAGAAATATTGTAACATGTAGAATTAAAAAGTAGGAAAAGTATAGCACAAAGAGCAGGAAGGGAAATGGAAAAAATGTCATATGGTCCTTATTTGCTACGCAACCTGGTACATTACTACGTAGAAACAGATTTTTTTTTTTTTTTTTTGAGATGGGAGTCAGATGGAGTCTCACTCTTTCCCCAGGCTGGAGTGCAGTGGCATGATCTCAGCTCCTGACTTTAAGCAATTCTCATGCCTCCGCCTCCTGAGTAGCTGAGATTACAGGTGTGCACCACCATACCTGGCTAATTTTTTTTTTTTTTTTTGGTATTCTTAGAGACAGGGTTTCACCATGTTGGTCAGGCTGGTCTCAAACTCCTGGCCTCGTGATCCGCCCACCTCAGCCTCTCAAAGTTCTGGGATTACAGGCATGACCCACCACGCCTGGCTCTGACTGTAATACACTGATACATATTTTAAATCCTAGAACAAACTCTAAAAATGACACAAGGAAGTATAGCTTAAAAGCCAACAGGGAAAATGAAAACCACTGATTTAATACATAGGTGGCAGTAAAAGGGGAAAAACAGAGCAAAGAAAAGATGGGATGAAAAGAAAACAAATACCAAGGTGCAAAGCTTAAACTCAACCACAGTGATAATTACACTGAATGTAAATACTCTAAGTACTTCAGTTAGAAAGGCAGAAATTGTCAAACTCAATTAAAAAACACCTAACTGGGGAATGCTGGGAAGACTGCCGCCCTAAGAACAGCTCAGGACTTCAGCTCCCAGTGAAGGTGCAGAGGGTGAGTGGACGCCGCATTTCCAGACGAACTCTTATTGCCCACAGACCAGAAGATACCCAGGCAGAGGGGTCGCCAGCGTCACAGTTCCAGCCGGTGCGGCTGTTTTGGCCCCCACGGGGCTGATTCCGCCCGCGGCTGCTGTGACCACTCCCTGTTGCTGCGGTTCTCCGTACAAAAGCCACTGGTCTGGGAGCCCTCTTAGCTGGCGAGCACAGCCCTGAGACGGCAGAGTTGCCCATTCATCTGAAATAGCGAGCCAGGCCAGGAGATTCCTAGGCAAAAAATCCGCCAGGAGCCGGCGCCGCAATTCGAGCCGACTCCGTGAGTCGCAGCACGGGAGATCCCGGCGCCATTTCAACAAGCGACCAGAACGCGGGGTCGTTCAACTTAAAAGAAAAGACTCTGAGTCAGGGAGCCAGGTGATCAGGCTCGGTTGGTCCCACCCCTCCACCCCCAACAACAACGAAAACAAAAACAGTAATTGGAAACCCTCTGGGTTGAGTCCTTCAGACCAAGCACAGCTGAACCAGGACGGTCCGGCTCGGTGGGGGAGGGGCTTCCGCCATTACTGAGACTCTCCACCGCTAAGGAGGCAGGCTGCCGTTGCCGAGGCAACCCGTCACAACAGAGAGAGTCCCCCATAACAGAGGCAGGGCCACCGTTGCCCAGACAGTTCTGTTGCCCAGACAGTTCTAACTATGCCCATGTAGAAAGGACTACAGGGAAGAGCTCAGGGCAGCTGGGCGGAGCCCACAGCAGCTCAGCAAAGCCCCTGCGGGCAGGCAGTGGCTAGGCCTGCTGCTAGCTGGGCGGGTCAGACCTGAAAGAAAAATCAAAAAAGGCAGTAGTGCAACAGAAACTCATAAAGCTCCAACTGCCTGGGACAGAGACAGACAACAGGTGGATAAACCCACAAAAATGGGAAGAAACCAGCGCAAAAAGGATGAAAACTCCCGAAACCAGAACACCTCTCCTCCTAAAAGGGATCACAACTCCTCACCAGCAAGGGAACCAGACCGGATGGAGAAGGAGGGTGATGAAATGACAGAATTAGACTTCAGAAGGTGGGTAGTAAGAAACTACAGTGAGCTAAAAGAACATGTTCTAACTGAACGCAAAGAATATAGGAACCTTGAAAAAAGATTGGACGAAATGCTGACGAGAATGGACAGCATAGAGAGGAGTATAAGTGAATTGATGGAGCTGAAAAACGCAACACGAGAACTTCGTGAAGCATGCACAAGCTTCAACAGCCGAATTGACCAAGCAGAAGGATATCAGAGGTCGAAGATCAACTCAATGAAATAAAAAGAGAAGGCAAGAACAGAGAAAAAAGCGCAAAAAGGAATGAACAAAATCTTCAAGAAATGTGGGACTATGTGAAAAGACCTAATCTACGTCTGATAGGTGTACCTGAATGTGATGAAGAGAATGAATCCAAGCTGGAAAATACTCTTCAGGATATTATCCAGGAAAACTTCCCCAACCTAGCAAGGCAGACCAATATTCAAATACAGGAAATACAGAGAACACCACAAAGATATTCCTCAAGAAGAGCAACCCCAAGGCACATAATTGTCAGATTCACCAGGGTTGAAATGAAAGAGAAAATGCTAAGGGCAGCCAGAGAGAAAGGTTGGGTTACCCACAAAGGGAAGCCCATTAGACTCACAGCAGATCTCTCAGCAGAAACACTACAAGCCAGAAGAGATTGGGGGCCAATATTCAACATCTTTAAAGAAAAGAACTTTCAACCCAGAATCTCCTATCCAGCCAAACTAAGCTTCATAAGTGAAGGAAAAATAAAATCCTTTGTGAACAAGCAAGAACTCAGAGATTTCATCACCACCAAACCTGCTCTACAAGAACTCCTGAAAGAGGCTCTACACATATAAAGGAACAACCAGTACCAGCCACTCCAAAAACACACCAAATGGTAAAAGAACATCAACACAATCAAGAATCTGCATCAACTAACCAACAAAACAGCCAGGTAGCATCAAAATGACAGTATCAAATTCACACATAACAATACCATCCCTAAATGTCAATGGACTAAATGCCCCAATCAAAAGACACAGACTGGCAAATTGGATAAAAAGCCAAAACCCATCAGTGTGCTGTATCCAGGAAACCCATCTTACATGCAAGGATACACAAAGGCTCAAAATAAAGGGATGGAGGAAGATCTACCAAGCAAATGGAGAGCAGAAAAAGGCAGGAGTTGCAATTCTCATCTCTGATAAAATAGACTTTAAAGCAACAAAGATCAAAAGAGACAAAGAAGGACACTACATAATGGTAAAAGGATCACTGCAACAAGAAGAGCTAACGATCCTAAATATATATGCACCCAATACAGGAGCACCCAGATACATAAGGCAAGTTCTTAATGACTTACAAAGAGACTTAGACTCCCACACAATAATAGTGGGAGACTTTAACACCCCATTGTCAAAATTAGACAGATCAACCAGACAGAAAATCAACAAGGATATCCAGGACCTGAATACAGACCTGGAACAAGCAAACCTAATAGACATTTACAGAACTCTCCACCCCAAATCCACAGAATATACATTCTCTCAGCACCACATCACACCTACTCTAAAATTGACCACATAATTGGCAATAAATCACTCCTCAGCAAATACAAAAGAACAGAAATCATAACAAACAGTCTCTCAGACCACAGTGCAATCGAGTTAGAACTCAGAATGCAGAAACTAACTCAGAACCGCACAGCTTCATGGAAACTGAACAACTTGCTCTTGAATGCTGACTGGATAAACAATGAAATGAAGGCAGAAATAAAGATGTTCTTCGAAACCAATGAGAACGAAGACACAACATACCAGAATCTCTGGGACACATTTAAAGCAGTCTCTAGAGGAAAACATATAGCAATGAGTGCCCACATGAGAAGAAAGGAGAGATCTAAAATTGACACCCTATCATCAAAATTGAAAGAGCTAGAGGAGCAAGATCAAAAAAACTCAAAACCTAGCAGAAGACAGGAAATAACTAAGATCAGAGCAGAACTGAAGGAAATAGAGACACAAAAAACTCTTCAAAAAAAAATCAATAAATCCAGGAGCTGGTTTTTTGAAAAGATCAACAAAATAGACAGACCACTAGCCAGATTAATAAAAAAGAAGAGAGAATAACCAAATTGATGCAATAAAAAACGATAAAGGGGATATCACCACAGATTCCACAGAAATCCAAACCATCATCAGAGATTATTACAAACAACTCTATGCACATAAACTAGTAAACCTGGAAGAAATGGATAAATTCCTGGACACCTGCAACCTCCCAAGCCTAAACCTGGAAGAAGCCGAAACCCTGAATAGACCAATAACATGGTCTGAAGTCGAGGCAGCAATAAAGAGCCTACCACCCAAAAAAAGCCCAGGTCCAGATGGGTTCACAGCTGAATTCTACCAGACATACAAGGAGGAGCTGATACCATTCCTTCTGAAACTATTCCAGACAATCCAAAAAGAGGGAATCCTAAGCAAAAAGAACAAAGCGGGAGGCATCACACTACTGGACTTCAAACTATACTACAAGGCTACAGTAATCAAAACAGCATGGTACTGGTACCAAAACAGAGATATAGACCAATGGAACAGAACAGAGGCCTCACAGGAAATACAACATACCCACAACCATCTGATCTTCGACAAACCTGACAAAAACAAGCAATGGGTAAAGGACTCCCTGTTTAATAAATGGTGCTGGGAAAACTGGCTAGCCATGTGCAGAAAGAAGAAACAGGACCCCTTCCTGACACCTTACACCAAAATTAACTCCAGATGGATTAAAGACTTAAACATCAGACCTAATACCATAAAAACCTTAGAAGAAAATCTAGGCAAAACCATTCAGGACATAGGTGTAGGCAAGGACTTCATGACCAAAACGCCAAAAGCAATGGCAACAAAAGCCAAAATAGACAAATGGGACCTAATCAAACTCCACAGCTTCTGCACGGCAAAAGAAACAGTCAGTAGAATGAATCGGCAACCAACAGAATGGGAAAAAATTTTTGCAGTCTACCCATCTGACAAGGGGCTGATATCCAGAATTTACAAAGAACTAAAGCAGATCTACAAGAAAAAAACAAACAAGCCCATTCAAAAATGGGCAAAGGATATGAATAGATACTTTACAAAAGAAGACATACAGGAGGCCAACAAACATATGAAAAAATGCTCATCATCACTGGTCATCAGAGAAATGCAAATCAAAACCACATTGAGATACCATCTCACACCAGTTAGAATGGCGATCATTAAAAAATCTGGAAACAACAGATGCTGGAGAGGATGTGGAGAAATAGGAACACTTTTACACTGTTGGTGGGAATGTAAATTAATTCAACCATTGTGGAAGACAGTGTGGCGATTCCTCAAGGACCTAAAAATAGAAATCCCATTTGACCCAGCAATCCCATTACTGGGTATATATCCAAAGGATTATAAATCATTCTACCACAAGGACACGTGCACATGAATGTTCATTGCAGCACTGTTTACAATAGCAAAGACCTGGAACCAACCCAAATGCCCAACGATGATAGACTGGATAGGAAAAATGTGGTACATATACACCATGGAATATTACGCAGCCATCAAAAACGATGAGTTCACGTCCTTTGTAGGGACATGGATGAACCTGGAAACCATCATTCTCAGCAAACTGACACAAGAGCAGAAAATCAAACACCGTATATTCTCGCTCATAGGCGGGTGTTGAACAATGAGAACACATGGACACAGGGAGGGGAGCACTACACACTGGGGTCCGTTGGGGGGAAATGCGGGAGGGGCAGGGGGGTGGGGAGGTGGGAAGAGATAGCATGGGGAGAAATGACAGATACAGGTGAGGGGACGGAAGGCAGCAAACCACACTGCCATGTGTGTACCTATGCAACAATCTTGCATGTTCATCACATGTACCCCAAAACCTAAAATGCAATTAAAAAAAAAAAAAAACAGAAAAAAAAAACACCTAACTATATAGTGTCTGTAAGAAATGCACTTTAAATGAAAAAATACATAGATAAAAAGTGAAAGAATGCAAAAAGTTATACCATGCAAATACTGTAAGAAAGAGTACCTATATTAATATGAGAAAATGAAGAATTCAGGATAAGAAAATTAAAAAAAAAATAAAGAGGGGCCTTTCCCAATGATAAAGTCATTTTAAGACTAAATTTAAAATTATTGAGAATACCACGTGCTGATGAGAATGTGGAGCACTGGAGTTCTCATGTGTTGGTGGGAGTGTAAAACAGCAAAACTACTTTTGAAAATAGTTTGGTAACCATACACTTACCATACGATCAGCAATGTCAGTCCTACTTTTTTATTCAAGAGAAATATAAACATACGTCTGCAAAAACACTTGTAAACAAACATTCATAGAAGCTTTACTCATAATAACCAAAACCCAAAAACAAGTCCAATGTCCATTCACAGGTGAATGGATTAACAAATTGTGGTATCACTCATAAAATAGAACACAACTTAGCATAAAAAGGAATAAACAGGTGATACAAGCAACAATACTGATGACTTTCAAAAAATGTGTTATTGAGCAAAAAAACCCAGATACAAAAGATACTATTTCATTTACGAAATTCTAGAACAGGCATCTGTAGTGACCAAAAATAGATCAATGATCATCTGAGACAGAAGATGGGAAACTGACCACAAAGGACAATGAACAGGGTGACCAACCAGCATAGTTTGCCTGGGACCATTTGGTAAACCCCTCAGTCTGGGCAAACTGAGACATTTGGTCATTACAGGCTATAAAAGAAATAGTTTTAGGGTGATAGACATGTTCTACATCTTGTCCAGGGTTGTGGTTATATGGGTATGTTTGTTGAAATTTACTAAACTGTCATTTAAAATGGCTACATTTTATTACAAATAAATTATATTTCTATTAACCTGATTTAAAAAGTTTTAAAAGGGGGACCATTTGTGTTGCCTTTACTATATTAAAAGCAAACAGATGTTTAACCTTCTTAAATTGCTATTTATAAGGCTAGTATTAAAAGTATCAGAATCTGTCAAACCCCAAAATCAGAACTATTTTGTATACAATATGCATTTTTTTAAAGAAAGCAAACATGAGACATAATCAGGAGGCATTTAAAAAAACTTTTCAGCTTCCGAAGTTATTCACATTTCAAAATGTTGATTTAGAGCCTATCCTCAAGAAGCTCTAGGGCCCGAAAACTTGTAAATAAATCAACAACAATCAGGACAGAATAGTATAGCAAAGTAAGTATAGGTAATGTGTCAGGTGAAAATGCTACACTGTAGTGGAAAGAGGAAGAGATTCAGGAAAGGTTCTGGAAGGTGAGTCAAGAGCTGATTTTACTTAAGGATTTTACTTAAGTAGGCAAATTAGTAAAAAGTACATTCCATGCACACTAGGTGTGTAGGTGAAAAAGATCATGCTAATAGAGAATAAGAACTGGATTATAGATGGATGACACCATTAAAGGCTAAAAGGTTAGCAAGTGACAGATATAAAGAACAAAGATTCTGAATGCATGACTATCTGTAACTAACACCACAAACACAAGACATTTTAACAACTATCCTATTTCAACCTCTGAGTATATCTTTAGGGTTTGTGTGTGTGTGTTTTTTTTTTTTTTAGATGGAATTTCGCTCTTGTTACCCAGGCTGGAGTGCAATGGTGTGATCTCGGCTCACGGCAACCTCCGCCTCCTGGGTTCAGGCAATTCTCCTGCCTTAGCCTCCTGACTAGCTGGGATTACAGGCACGCGCCCCCATGCCCAGCTAATTTTTTGTATTTTTAGTAGAGACGGGGTTTCACCATGTTGACTAGGATGGTCTCAATCTCTTGACCTCGTGATCCACCTGCCTCGGCCTCCCAAAGTGCTGGGATGACAGGCTTGAGCCACCGCGCCTGGCCCATCTTTAGGTTTTATATTAAGTTTTTATTAGGTTCAGAGTATATTTCTACCTGACTTACTCCAGCTGAATTCTACATTTGGAACTTTTGAAATAGAGTAACTGAACAATAATTTTATAGATAAAAAGATGTTTGACAAATTCTCATTTCATACACTAAACAATTCTTAGAGTTCCCTTGAATTTTAAGAGATTGATTTTTTCCCCCAAAACTTTTAGACTAAAGACATACATTCTGAGTAATTAATACTTATTCCTGGATTTCCTGGAAAGTGAGTCAAATTCTTTGACTTAAAGTTAAACCACATGGAAATGTTTCATACAAGAGGTGGGAATTTTAAAAATTATCACACCAATGAGAAGATTAACATATTCTTAGTCATCTATTACTAGAACTCATGACGATTCCATTTGTTGCAAAAAGCACCAGGATCAGCCTGCCCCACCCCTTTGAGGATGCTGTTCATCCCCTTACCATTAAATCAATAACTTAATCTGTTCCTGGTCCCACTTAGTTAAAAATTTATCCAAACACTGAGAAATATCAACACAGAAATTATGAGTTGATAATTACTGTCTTCAAAGAAATAATATGGCCCAAGAAGCACCTCACAAAAAGCACTTGACAAATGCTCTGAAATGCCAGTTATTTCTTCCATAACCCTGTTTATTTTAGAATTCAACACCAGAGGTCGCCAAACTTCGGTAATAGAGGTGCGTGTGTAGCCTTTAAGAATGAAGTAAAAGCCTATTAGAAATGTTACTGCTCTGCTTAAAATCCTGCAATTGCTTCAAACTGCTTACAAGCTAATGTGATCTATCAGGTCACTGTCAACAGCTCCAGTCTTCTCTTTCCTGGGAAACTCATATTCTAACAACCCCACAATTCAGAACCTTTAGTGAAAACTATAAAGAAACACACGAGACCTAGTTTTAGTAAATATTTATCCATTCCTTTCCTCTCCCTATATGGTAAATACTTTTTCATGTTTCAAGATTCAGGTCAATGATTACCTCACCTATGAAGCCTTTCCAGACAGCAATACTCTAAATGAAATGCTTCTGCCTTTGTACTCTGCTCAGACATCTGGAATAATACTGAGTTTGCCCTACTGCCCCCAGTTGTTCCTCTCCTGCCATCAGTCAGTCTCTGAAGCCCCTGAAGGCAAGAATCCTCTATGTTCTAGCCCAGCACCTAGTAAAAACCATTCACTAAATTAACACATGTAGTTAACATGGTATGTATCTTGAAAGAATTTCTGGCTAGGCATATATATATAATGAATTCAATAAAGGCTTTAAAAACAAAATTATATAACACAATAACATAATCGTATAAATGGTTGAATACCTAAACATTTCGTTTCTGCATAAAAGAACTGCATATGGAATTTGGAGTGTCCAATTGTGTTAGGTTGGCTGCTATATCCTAAATAGGACAGATTTCTCCAATTAGAAAACATGTATTCTATTTCAAAATATCAGTCTAATGACAATGGAATCACTACTATACCATTTTCACTTCCAGAGGACTGATATAAAATGTCATCTCCTCTGGCATTGTCCTACAATTTACAGATTTTACTATTTATTTATTTACTGAGACAGAGGCTTGTTCTGTCAGCCAGGCTGATGTGTAGTGATGTGATCTTGGTTCATTGCAACCTCCACCTCCCAGGTTCCAGTGATTCTTGTGCCTCAGTCTCCTGAGTAGCTGGGATTACAAGCATGCACCATCACACTCGGCTAATTTTTATATTTTTAATAAAGACGAGGCTTCATCATGTTGGACAGGCTAGTCTTAAACTCCTGGTATCAAGCGATCCACCCACCTCAGCCTCCCAAAGTGCTGGGACTACTGGCATGAGCCACCATACCCAGCAGGGTTTTACTTTTTAAATCTACTAGCTATAGGTAACTAAAATAATAAACACAATAATGCGAATTTTTTTCCAATTCATACCTCTCCCCTATATGATTACAAGCTGATATAAGCAACCATTTTCTTGCAGTGCAATATTTCTCTCTTAGGGTTTCCTTCCTATTTCCAAAAGCTATAGCAGCAATACAAGTCTTAAAACCCCATTAAGAATTTCCGTGATTTTCATCACTTTTCAGAGCAACAAGCTATCACATTATTTGAGTATAAGTAAACAATTTGGGTAAAGTATTTATTTAGACTAAAGAGAGTGAACATAGGAGGGTCTCCTTGCGCACCTATACTCTATTTCATTCACTCTGTCTTGCCTGTCATTTAACTCAAGTTGATCTGCTCCTCCTCCCTTTTGAGGGGTAATGGGAGTGGAAGGTACAGCTGTGAGAAATCTTCTAGAGTCCTTTGAAAAACTATAGTCAGTTTATTACCTTCCTTAAAATGCAGTAGAAGTAACAGATATTCTTCTACAGATACATAGGCTCACTTCTGCCTTAAAAAAAAAGCTTTACTTCATATATCATAAATCCCATCCCTTATACAATTGAGTGATTCTATTTACAGAGGTGTGCAATCATCATTGCTAACAAATTTTAGAACATGTTCATTACCTCATAATGAAAGCCTGTATCCATAAGCCATCATTCCCATTCCACCCAGTGCCCCACAACAACTAATCTTTTAGTCTACACAATCTGTCTATTCTGGACATTTAATATAAATGAAACAGAATTATATAATATGTGGTCTTTTGTGTGTGACATTTTCTTATCTATTCATCAGTTGCTAGACTTAATTGTTCCCTTTTCTAGCTATAAATAACATTGCTATGAATTTTGCATACACGCTTTGTATGGATGTAAGTTTTCAATTATCTAGGGTATATACCTACAAACTGAATTGCTGGGTCATATGATAACTCAATGTTTAATATTCTGAGGAAGTGTCAAACTTGTTGAAAGTTTGCATTCTTTTACAATCACACCAGCAATACATGAAGGTTCCATTTTCCTTATATCCTCACCAACGTTAGTTACTGTCTTTTTATTTTAATCATTACGGTAAGTGTGATAACAGAATTCATTATTGTATTGACTTGCATTTCCTTAATGAATAATAATGTTGAGTATCTTTTTGCATGCTTACTGGCCACCTGTGTATCTTCTTTAGAGAAATGTCTATGCAGATCCTTTGTCCATTTTTCAAGCGGGCTTTCCTTTTACTGTTGAGTTGTAAGAATTCCTTATATGCTCTAGATAAAAATCTCTTACCAGAAATAATCTAAAAATTTTCTCCAATTCTGTCTTTTAACTTTCTTGATGCTGTCCTCTAAAGCACAAATTTTTTAATTTGACAAAGTCCGATTTACCTATATTTTCTTTTGTAATGTGTGCTTTTTGTGTTACATGTATGAAAATACTGACTAATTGAAGTTCACAAAGATTTATAACTGTTTCCTTCTAAGAGTTTTATAGTTTTGGCTCTAACATTTAGGTCTTTGATTCATTCTGAATTCATCTGTTTTTAATTAATTGATGAATTATAATTGTATATAGTTTTGAGGTAAACAGTGATATTATGTGTATATAATATGGAATAACAGAATCAGATGAATTAAATTACATTAAATACTTATCATCTGTTTCTCCTGTTTAACTGTAATTTTGTATCCTTTGACCAACATTTCCTATCCTCTCCACCTTCTGGTAAACACTATTCTTCTTTCTGCTTCTGGAATTCAATTGTTTTAGAATCCACGTATTAATAAGATCATGCAGTATTGGTCTTTCCATGCCTGACTTATTTCACTTAGCATAATGTCCTCCAGGTTCACCCATGTTATTAAAAATGACAGAATTTCCTACTTTCTTAAGGCTAAGTAGTGTTCCACTGTAGTGGAGAGTGTGTGTGTGTACACACACACACACACACACACACACATATATATATGAAACAGACACACACACATACACACACACGCACATACACACAGTTTTTTCTTCCATTCATCCACTGATAGGTACTTCCACTGTTTCCATATCTTGGCCTTTGTAAATGGTACTTGGAGTACAGATACCTCTTTGATATACTGTCTTCAAGTCTTTAGTGTGTGTGTGTGTGTGTGTGTGTGTGTGTGTATATATATATATATATATATATATATATATATATATATATACACACACACACAAAAAGTGGAACTGCTGGATCATACTGTAATTTTATTTTCAGTTTTTTGAGGAACCTCCATATAGTTTTCCATAATGGCTATACTAATTTACATTCCCAACAACAGTGTACGAGGATTCCCTTTTCTCCACAAGCTATGTAATTTTGTATATGGTGTGAGGTGGGGGTCCAACTTCATTTCTTTTGCATATGGATATCCAGTTGTCCAAGCACAATTTATTGAAAAGACTATTCTTTCCTCATTGAATTGTCCTGGAATCCTTGTCAAAAATCAATTGACAATAAAAGGTTTATTTCTAGACTCAGTTCTACTTAACTGATCTATATGGCTACACTCATGCCAGTAATACACTGTCTTGATTACTGTAGTTATGCCATAAGTTATGAATATAAGTGTGGATGGGCATGGTGAATCATGCCTGTAATTCCAGCACTTTGGGAGGCCAAGGTGAGTGGATCACTTGCTGAGCCCAGCAATTTGAGATCAGCCTGGTCAACACGGTGAAAACCTATCTGTAACAAAGAAAATAAAAATTTGCCAGGCATGGGGGTGTGTGCCTGTAGTCCCAGCTACTCAGGAGGCTAAGGTGAGAGGACAGCTTGAGCCAAGAAGGTAGAGGCTACAGTGAGCCATGACCATACCACTGCACTCCAGCCTGGGTAACAGCCTGTCTTAAAAAACAGAACAAAACAAAACAAAACTGAGTTCTCCAACTTTATTCTTCTTTTTCAATACTGTTTTAGTCTTCATTTATTTTTTACTAAATAAAAATTTATACTTGAAAACAAGTCATTTCCCTCCCCACCAAAAAGTTTTGAATATGTAAACTATTGAACATAAAGTGAAAAATTCATTCTTGGTTGATACATATTCACAGGAGTCAAAAGACCTTTATTCTAGGTGAATTTCAGCTAAACTGGTATTCTCGAGGAAGGAATATAAGATAGAAAGGGAGTATCAATCTCTTGGATTAAAAAAAAACCACACTTTTCCCAAACTTAAAAATACCCTACTTCTTTAATACATGTAAAAATCTGTATACACATCACCCAGTTTTACTTTCCCTTGAGAATCACTAACACTATAGTTCTTTGCAGCACCACAAAGCAAGATTTCCTTCATATTTTCTTTATATCTTATACATCAAATAAACAGCATTGTTTTATAAATATGAAATAGCCTTCAATATACTTTTTACTTTTAAAAACTAGAAATGGCCCTTTCTACAAGGTTGCTAGTTCCTTATACTTTTCCTTCTAGTCAACTATTAAGAATCATTGCTGTTAAACATTTTAACTTTTTATTGTAAAAAAAGGAAGCAAGAATTCCTTAGTAAAACATAGGTCCTGAACTCAGGGTCTAGCATAAACATGTTGTCAACCTGACAGATTTCTGTCCCTGTTCTACCTTTTACCTTCCCCTTCATATACTTTATAGACTCCAAAGAAAATGTTATAAATTGAGGCCCTGAACTTAGATGAGTACAAAAAAGCAAAAGGCAACCCTGCACAAGAATCTGCAGTTGATAACTACAGGGTATTATATCCCAGGAAAAGTAATCATATGGATGGTCTTTTGAGTCACGTCCAAAAATACAATTATAAATAAATCAGGTTTGAAGTGATAATGTCATGAAACTTCATTTTGTCTGGTAAAAAGTTTCTTGGTATAAATACAACATCACTGGCAAATTGGTAAACAACTTTACACTGCATATTCTGGGAAAAGTAATGATTTCAAATGGATGTCATTATCTGCAAGTCAAAAGTTAAAACTGAGTTACATTGCCAGGAAGTGACTTTTCCATACCTGAGCACACATTCTTTTAGGTATACAGGGATTTAACCAAGTATGAGGAGTATTGTAGACTCAATAACATTTCATATCATTAGTTAAAATTAATGTTTCTTTTGGTCTATGGAAAACATTATACTAATGTAAAAATGCAGTTGAGTAGTTATTACATTAGAATAATTATTTTAATGCCTCCTTTACTCTATTTTCAAAATATTGGCATCATATCATATGTGTAATACCTACTTTCTAAAGGTGGTTATTATTAACTGTAGTCATATTTCCTTGTACTATAATAGTGTATAAGATATTTACCCTGGTGTTCTTGGGTGAGCTATGGAAAGGCCAAGAATCACCTAAAGTTGCATACAAATTGTTGGGTATTTATTCATTCTTCTTGGGGGAAGTGTACACTGCTATTAATGGATTTTCAAAGTAGTCTTTGATTCAAAAACTATTAAGAGCTGCTGCTCTCATCAGTAATAAATTTTTTTAAAAAATTGTGATAATACGAGAACAACAAACACCTTGTTATGTATTACATACTATGTGTATTACAAGTAAAAAACCTGTACTAGAATGTGTAATAGGATGTACATACATGTCCTGGGAGTGAAAAAATTATATCAGTTTAATAAACAGTCTCTGCAATCCATTAACACCACAAAAGCTTGATAGCACAAAAAATATCAAAAGGTAGTATTATATGATATTAAACTCCAAATGCAGGTTAGCAAAGATGTATGATGTATCCATCAAAAACTTACAGGAAAAAAAAAAAGCTATTTTATACCTATTACATTCTGATTTGTTATCTTTGACCTTTGTCTAAAAGACTGTCTGGGCTAGGTCTGGTGGTTCACACCTGTAATCCCACCACTTTGGGAGGCCAAGGTGGGTGGATCAACTGAGGTCAGGTATTTGAGACCAGCCTGGCCAACATAGTGAAACTCTTTCTCTACTAAAATTATGAAAATTAGGCAGGCATGGTGGCACATGCCTATAGTCCCAGCTACTTGGGTGGCTGAGGCAGGAGAATCACTTGAGGCAGAGATTGTAGTGAGCCAAGATAGCACCACTGAACTCCAGCCTGGGCCACAAAGGAAGACTCTATGTCCTCCTACCCCGCCTAAAAAGATTGACAATAAAAATGTTAAGCCAGGAAACAAGAGCATATGTAATGAGCACTGAACAAACTATAGTACAGGTATAAGAAAATTAAAATCTAAAATATTTGTTAAATGAAGATGGTGAAAATAAGGTTGAACTATATAGAAGCTCCTGGTTACCAAGGGGTCATATCATGGTAAACCCATACACAGTAAAGATGAAAATATCCTAAGCTGAAAATGCAAACAATATGTCCAATCTACTGAACATCATAGCTCAGCCTAGACTACCCTTAAATGTGCTCAGAACAATTACCTTAGCCTACAGTTGGACAAAATAATAAAACACAAAGACTGTTTCATGATAACATATCAAATATCTCATGTAACCTATTAAATACTGTCTTGAAAAACAGAATGGTTGTACAGGTACTCAAAATACAGTTTCCACTGAATCTGTGCTGCTTTCGCAGTATTGGAAAGTCAAAAAATCATTAAGCCATCCTAAGTCAGGGACCGTCTATAACTGAAAGCAAAGCAAAGGAATCTTGGGAACAATGTGTAAATGAAAGCAAAGCAAAAGAGCTGACTATCATAATGGTTGAAACAAAATTAAACCTAAACATACCTCAAACTGATTTCATATATTCATTACAGTGAGACTCAGGGGTTGCATCATTAATCTGCTGGTCAACATAAATTTTTACACTATACATATATTAAGTAATAAATATGACTCAATGGGTTCCGTGTTTCAAGTTGACATTAAGGATCATATCATTTTCCCCAAAGGTAAAAAATTCCATGAATAAAGGCTACAAACTGAACTACAGATGAATCGGATAGTTTTTCCACCACCCTACTCCTCCTGCATATGGTAATAGTTTCCACTTAACTGTGAAGGATATGTTCCAAGATCCCCCAATGGATGCTTGAAAATATAAATAGTACCAAACTATATACTATGTTTTTCCTATATATACACACCTATGATAAAGTTTAATTTATAAACTAGGCACAGTAAGAGATTAGAAACAACAATAGAACAAGTAAAACTATATACTGCAATTAAAGTTCTGTGAACGTAGTCTCTCTCTCTCTCTCAAAATATATTCTTGTACTACACTTACCCTTCTTGTGATGACGTGAGATGATAAAATGCCTACATGTTAAGATGAAGTAAGGTGAATTACATAGGCCTTGTGACATCATAGCCTTAGTCTACTAATGACCTTCTCACCAAGCACCAGAAGGAGGATCATCTGCTTGGAATGACCCTGAACCAGTGAGCCATAATAATGTCCATGGCTGGATGTCAAGAGCAAATGATGTCGATGACTGTTAGGTAGGTAGTGTATACAGCATGGATATACTGGACAAAGGGAGGATTCATGTCCCAGGAGGAATGAAGCAATATAGCATGAGATTTCATCATACTACTCAGAACAGCATGCAATTTGAAACTTATAAATTGTTTATTACTAAAATTTTTCACTTAATGTTTTTGAATTGTAGTTGCTTCTGGGTAACTAAAAGAGTAGAAAGTGATACTGTGGATACTGGGAATGTCCTGTAGTAACAGTAGTAGCAGTAACATAGTAACAGTAATAGTAGTAGTAGTAATGCTTACTTCTTAGGGTTAATATAAGAATTAAGTGTGGTAACAAATGTAAAGTGCTTAACCCAGTGCCTGGCACACAAAGTAAGGTCTCACTGAGTGGCAGCTTTTATGATGAGCAGTCATTTCCTAACACTGGAAAACGTAGAATTCTGAGAAGCCAAGGATCCACTGATCTTTTTGTCTAAATTATACCATAAGCAAGCATCAGTCAAATTAGAAGCCTAGAAAAACAATTATTTAGGCAAACATTTGTAACAAAAATGTGACTCTCAACTTCTATAGAACTGTTTTTGTTTACTAACAAATAAAAACTAAAAATTGAAAGCAACTGCTTTTTCCTAAGTCCTACAATTGTAAAAAGATATGACTGCTTAAAAAAATCAGCATCACAGAATAGTAAAAAGCCAAAAAATAAAAGTTCTCTCCTTTTCACCTTCCCTTAATTCTATTCTCCACTGTAGAATTTGTAGGTCCTTCTAAATCTTTTTCTAGGAACAGGCATCATAATAAATGAAGCCTACCTACTTGGCTCCCATAGCATAATCATAAGATTATTTGAATCTGTGTTGTTACATAAAGTTTGAAATTTCAAATATTTTCAAATTTCTAATATAAAGCTTCCGTTAGAGTTTACTAGCTTTTTCCTCTTTAAGAGCTATCTACACAGATATCTAAATTGGTTAACTATTGTTAAGAGAAGACTAAACAGTAAAGTTGTATTACAAAAGAAATTAAGGAACTTTAACTGCCTTATAAAATAATTTTATTATTGCAAATAATTTATGTATCAATATGTTTAATGTTATGCTTTTCTAAAGAGATATGCCCAAATTCAAAAGGCCAGTTACTAAAACTATAAATGCTAATACTGAAATTCTATTATGAAGAGGTAGAGCATTGACTAATTGTCCTAAAACTCTTTTATTCAAAAGCAATGGTCAAATTATTACTACAGCATTAAGTAAATGTTTATGATATAAATGAAACTATCTTCGTAGGAATTTCAATATTTAAAAAATTCTACAAATGGTTGGTTTCTTTTAAAATTGTTAGTTTTGAGATAGTTCAATCCAGAAATTAAACTCTGAAGTTCATCTTCCCTTACTTGATATTTATGTTTTAAAGTTTGGAGAGTGGAGGGAAGAAATTATTATTAAAACTTACAGCATGCCCAGATCCAAAACTTCCTAGATCACTTATATGGAATTTTGGGGGGACGCCTGCCATTTATGTAATAAAGTTAATAACCAAACTTTGGAAAGCCAATGTATCATGTAAACTTTTTGAAAGAGAATGCTATATCACTTTACCTTAATGTTATTATATTCATAATCAATTATATAATTCGAAATACAATCATGCAATGCAATCTATGTAGTCATTAAAAATATACTTAGTTGTTCAGTTTTTAAAAGTCAACAAAACTGTTAAATGGTATTTTTATTTAAACAAAAATAAAATACAGTATATGAAAATATTTATAGAAGTATTTTTCATGATGTGCTAGAACGGTGTTTTCTATTTGTTTGTGCTTCCTCATTCTTTGCACTAAGCATATAAAATCTAAGAATACGCAGTTATAAAAAAAGTAACTGTCATTAAAAATTATTACCTTCACCAGAATTATGCAAGCCTTCACAGGACTTTCTTCTACAAAGCTCCACTGCTATGGTCAGCCGCAGAGGTGCCAAAGGACAATGTTCTATTAGTGAACATTAGTTTGGCAAAATTCCTGGTACAAGTTTTCCAAAAATGTTTTATTTTTTACCATGTATCTGGAACTGTATCAGATATTTCTTGAGGTTATTATGTTAACGAAGAATTTAAGGGAAAAAAAAAAGCACATCATCTGAGAAGTCCCTAATAGGATTTGTCTTTTTACAAGTGCTGTGAAAATCCAAGCATTTTTGATATGTAGAGGTCAAATTACACAATGAAATGCTGACCTGACAATTTTATGCATGAAATTAACTTCAGAAAATTAAATACTTGTTTTTCCTGATTAGAAATGATTTTCCATGACTTTCAAATCTGTTCCTACACTTTTAACTTATTCTAAAGATAATGTATTTAAATTTTATTCTAAATATTTTACAAAAACCTATCGGAGAACAGTGAGGAAGATTAAAAATGTTAGCCAGAATGAGATAAAGTTTGATTAATTAAACTGTTTTACTTACGCTGTAAACTATTGGCATGGACATCTGAGTCAATAAAATGTTAACAAACATACACAACAACCACATTAACTTTTCCTATTTATTCCAAGCTAATTTCAAATTCATGAATTAACAACTAACAAGTTAACTCAATATGAACCTTAATTGAAAATTATTTTGGTGCCATCAGATATTAAAACATAAGAACAAAAAAAGTGCCTGCCCAAAAAGCGTATAAAATAATGAGGAAAGTCTACCACATAAAAACTTCATAAAGTTTACTATATGATTATCCACTTTCATTTTTTTGCTTAAATTCAGAGAAAAGTTACCTATTTTTCCAGGGTTAGCTATTCCAAGATACTCCAGAGAATACTTACGAGGCTTTCAAGGGAGAAAATGAAAAGAAAGCAGAAAAGAATAGTTTAACATGAGTTCCCTAGTAATTATAAGCACTAAAGGTGCATGACTATTACCTTAAAAAACATGAGAACTGAACTGGGCATCTATGAGCCCACCTTTATGAAAACTTCAAATGTATTCATAAAGCCATGTTTATCAGTGCATGAAAATATTTGTTTAAATTACAAAATGTCTTAAAAACATTTAACTTTGAAAATAAACACATTCTTTTCCAACTTAGATCAGGAAAACTGGAACAGCTACATCAGCATTTCTTAAGAATTTTTATTTCAGTGAGACCTCATATATATTTAACATTTGAGGAACAAATATGTTAGCAATAATAAGAGGGATGGAAGGAGGAAGGCAGGCAGGAAAGAGAAGAAAAAAGATTTTATATTGATTGATTGAATGATTGAGACAGAGACTCGCTCTGTCGCCCAGGCTAGAGTGCAGTGGTGCAATCTTGGCTCACTGCAACACCTGCCTCCCAGGTTCAAACAATTGTCCTGCCTCAGCCACTGGAATAGCTAGGACTACAGGCATGTGCCACCACGTCTGGCTAGTTTTTGTATTTTTAGTAGAGACAGGGTTTCACCATGCTGGTCAGGCTGGTCTCAAATCTCCTGACCTCAAGTGATCTGTCCACCTCGGCCTCCCAAAGTGCTGGGATTTCGGGCATTAGCCACCATGCCCGGCTGTGACATTTATTTATTATTTTATTGATGGACTGATTGACACAGTCTCGCTCTGTCACACAGGTAGAGTACAGGGGTGCAATCTTGGCTCACTGCAACATTTGTCTCCCAGGCTAAAGCAATCCTCCCACTTCAGCCTCCCAAGTAGCTGGGGCTACAGGCATGTGCCACTATGCTTGGCTAATTTTTGTATTTTTTGTAGAGACTGGGTTTCACCATGTTCCCCAGGCTAGTCTCAAACTCCTGGACTCAAGCAATCTGCTCACCTCGGCCTCCCAAAGTCCTGGGATTATAGGCGTGAACTACTGCCCCTGGCCAGGCCAATAAGATTTGGGGCTACATTAAACACAGACACAACACTCCTATGAAGTTTATTAACCTTCATGCAGTAAGATTTAGAACTATACTAAACATACACACACTTGCACAAAATACAAACCCTATGAGTCTCCATGCAATGTGTAACTTCCAGTCAATAAATGGATAGTAAACTACTACCGTTAACTCCATCTATCCTGGGCAGCCATTCTTACGGACATAAAAGAGACCTAGAAACCAGATATCCCCAAATGCCCTGGATGCTTGGAAATACTTTTAATTCTCTTACCTTATATATTATTATCAAAACACCTTATAAGCAGTGATCTTGGAACTAGTAAGGTGATAAGCATATTTCTTAATGTAAAATGATAGCACAGCACATAAATAATGAGTGTTTTGTTTCAGAGTTGGCCTGCTACTACATACTGATCATGGGCCATTTTACAAAAAATAAGCACTTAATAAAAACCAAGTCTGAAATTATCAGTAATAAACTGAGAGTTTCTACCAAAATCTATTAAGTAGGCAGCATAAAGAACATTAGCAGAAAAATGGATTACAAGGACTAACAAAAAGTGGTACAAACAAGCTCTAGACTTAAAGGTTTATAAGATATTATGGCAGGCACGAGATAGGGAATTATCACAGATGTTCACCTAGCTTTCTTAGAAATTCTATTTGTATTATGAATGAATTAATTAAAAATAATGACAAATGACCACAAAATTCTAAAATATAATCAGTAGAGAAATGATACAATTCTAACGAGCTAAATACATATGACAAATAGAATAGCAAATATGCCCGGAGAATTGTAGCATGGTGATGGCAAGCTCAAGTACACCAAATAAAAGTTTAGGGACAGGAGAAATGCTGAATCATTATGTAAGAGCAGGGATCAGGAACTATAGCCCACTGACTGTGTAAGGTCCATAAGCTAAGAATTAACAGATTTGCAATCTACTTGATGATTAGAAAGTACTAACTTTGAACCTCAATTAAAAGAAAGGTTATATCCCACCAAAAGAACTCAATTCTTCTGATTAGTAGAGCTGTATTTACAAACAAAAAACGAAAAAAGAAAACCTTCAATTATTATACCTCTAACTTCATCAATAAAAAATTTGTAAAAATGTGTTTTCTCTTTTGTTACTGAAGTACCTATATGATATCCTCGATTTTGCTTTTTGGCTCATAAAGCCTAAAATATTTTATCTAGTCCTTTACAGAAAAAGTTGGCCAAGCACTGTATTAAAGCATTAATTTACATGACAGGGTAGGTGTTTAAAAAACAAAGAAAGCAAACTATTCAAATTTAGATCTGAGTGTAGCATAGAAATAAAAAAGAAAATAGTTCTGTTAACAAGGGTTAGAGGTTAAATCTGAAACTCAAAGATGGTTACCAAAAAGAAGATGCAAAATTATATGGATAGTAAGGATGATCGCTGATCACACACTGGTCTTTTCAACTATACTTGCACATACTGACATCTAGCAAAACCACCTCTGATTTTAAAAATCCCTATTTTTATAGAATGAAGTAAAAGGATGTGAAAACAATTTGATCACAGTCCTATATTCAACTGGTAGAAGTTACTGAGGAGTTAGGGCTCAGTATAAGGAAAACTAAATTCAAGTTGTCCAATATAGAATGAGCTGCATCCCTAAGTAGTCATCTGACGCTGGAAGTGTTCAAGAAAATACTAGGAAACCATTTGTTAGAAACGTAACTAAAAGGTTCTTTCACTGGATGTTAGATAGGACAATAAGACCTCTAAGGAGATTTTTCAATTTAACAATTCTATGAAAAATTTGGGCTATCACGAACAAAGCCCCAAAGACAGTAGGTGGTGTTGCTTTGTCCAAACTGAAACCTTAGAATAAGCCAATCTAGTGAATAAATATAGATACTAGGCTTTTTTTTTTTAAAAAGAGTCTTCTTTTAAGATCTCAAATATTTAAAACTTAAAAAAAAATACATTTAAAATTTCAATTAAAATCTCAGCTCTACTATTCTTAAAAGAAAACACAGACTCCAAGATAATATTTAAATGTTTGTTGTTAATAAAGGTGTAGGTATGCCAAGCTGGATGAAAGCAGACGCTATGTCTGTGTAAAACCAGACACAGCGTCTGCTTTTATTCAGCTTTAAATAAAATTTAAAATAAAATTGTATTAAATCCATGTTGACCCAATAAATAAAATTATATTAAATCCCTAAGTCAAAATTTTGTTTCTATCAATGATCTAGCCAGACATGTAGGCAATCATTCATTTTGTAAGTACTGAATAAATATAAATAGTGACCAAATACAAGTATGTCCTATGTGCTCCACAACGTATTAGGAGCAGAGAATATACAGTGAGCAAAAGCAGATACAGCTTCTGCTTTTATTCAGCTTACATACATTTTAATGAGCTTATAGTCCAATTTTGCTTTTAAGTACTTTAAATAAGAGATATATACTTCTCTTGTATTAGATATACATAATAGCTTTTCTGGGACCATACAAGAGAAGAATAATTCAAATAAAAACCAAAAGGTTGGGGGGTATTCTTATACCCACTTTATAGCTGAACTTGCTACGTGACCTTTGGTCACTTCCTCCATTTTTTAAGTTTCTCATCTGTGTATATGTGTGATATGTATTATTAAAGCAGCACCAAAATTTCTTCTGGTTCAAAAATTCTGATTCAACCTTCTCACCTTGATTATTTCCACCAACTGATCCACACCACTATCCCCCGGAAATATTGGTTGTCCTAGTAACAGCTCAGCCAACACGCAGCCAGCAGACCATACATCTAAAGAGGAAAGAAAACAAAACCTTATTAATACTTCATAGATTGAGTTGAAAAATGTTTGTATACATATTCTAATTTTACTTTGATCATAGAATAAATATCACAAGGAAAAGATTATCAATCCAAAACAGAGAAAACAAGTCATAAAACTTCTCCAATGTTCTTTTAAGTAAATGTTAAACTTACCAAAGAGGAAAGAAGGTCAGTAAGAATATTCTAATAAAGGTAAAGTCTATTATCATCAAATTTCAGGTATTCAAGTCTTCAAATAACAAGACAGAGGATTACAGTACCAAAGCTATGGCAGGACTATCTATTTATCATACTCAAAAATAAGTCAAAGTGACACAATCTTTTTTTTTTTTTTTTTTGAGACGGAGTTTCACTCTTGTTACCCAGGCTGGAGTGCAATGGCGCCATCTCGGCTCACCGCAACCTCCGCCTCCTGGGTTCGGGCAATTCTCCTGCCTCAGCCTCCTGAGTAGCTGGGATTACAGGCACGTGCCGCTATGTCCAGCTAATTTTTTGTATTTTTAGTAGAGATGGGGTTTCACCATGTTGACCAGGATGGTCTCGATCTCTCGACCTCGTGATCCACCCGCTCTGGCCTCTCAAAGTGCTGGGATTACAGGCTTGAGCCACCGCGCCCGGCCCACAATCTTTACATATTAGTAGGTACTTACAGAGGAGCAGCAAGGAAAGGTTCACTCTTTCAAAGATACTGGACTTTAAGTCAATGCAAATTCTGAGGAACATTTTTAAGACTTTAAATGGTTGATTTTTACATTCAAGGATGACTGACAGAAAAATGTACTTAAATATATTATCTTTTTTAAATAAAAAGGAATAGCAATGATAGAGGAATATATTTTATTTCATAAATTATAAAAATAATTCACTTTTAAGTCAAAGTGAAAAACCTCAATCCCAAGAGAACACTCTAAAAATTAACTCAATATACTTCTAAAATACTTTAAAATATACATCTTGGTTTACCCAGGATAGTTATGGTTTATATACTGTCCTGGGGCAATTATTAGTAATACCCTCTTTTTCTCTCAAAAGTATTACCAGATTAGAAGATAAATTGTACAGTCACTCTATTTTAACGCCCACTATTAAGACTTCCTTCAAGAAAAGGCTGCTTTTTCGCTTCCAGATTTCTGAGATTCCTAGGTTTTTAATGTACCAACACTTGAGTGCTTTAGGGAGACGAGTATGAATCACTGCTGGGCTTTACTACCTACCAGTAGGGAAGGAGAAGAAGGAACAGTAAACGGTATGGAGACAACAAAAATTTAAAAGGTCCAATGTAGTGAAATGTACTCTCAAGAGGGACTGAAAATCACTGCTCCAGTGACTACTTTTTTTGACCTAGAAAAATGACATGGGTATTCACTTAACAAACTCAAGTTGATTTTATCCAGTCCTAAGTTAATAAATAAGACATCTATTCTGCAAACATAGACCAAGAGTCCTATTTAATATATCAGGAAACTGCTAAATGAAGCAAATATGAATATTCCTAGGGAATCTTTACTCTAAGACAATAGTAATACTGTTATAGTCAAGTGAAAAGATGTATCTCCTTATTTATGTAAATGCTTATTTTAATCTAAGTTTAAAAATATCCCTTTACCTAGTTAGAAAGATGGAATCCAATATGCACTCAACTTTTTTCCTCTCTAACATGGAATGATTCGTCTTAGAACACAAGGTTGAAAAAATTGTAGGGGAGTCATTATGCCTTCATAAAAAATAACAGGAAATACTTTCTTAGGCAAGATTTAGCTACAAATATGGAAGACAAAAAGTAAAATATCAAGGAATACTCTTGTATAGTAGTTACCACAGAGGATCGATACTCAAAAGATTCAGGTAACAACTATACTAGCAGCCTTCAATTTATGTATATCAGTCAAGTTAGTAAAAACCAGTTATTTATCAATCACTTTCTGGATGACATCAAAATCTCTTCTGTTCTTACTTCAGAGAACAAATGGATGAAATTCTCCAAACAGAACAAAATTTCAACTTAATAGAAGGTACCAAAAAAATAAAAGTAGTGCTTTGGCACACTGAATTTTAGTTAGTTGGGGTTAAAGCCAGAATAACATTTTGCTTCATACTTAAGTTCACGTTAAAGTGATCTTTCAAGACCATGTAGTTTAACACAATTATTTCATAGATAAGAAAATTAAGGTAGGATAGAGATAAATACTTGCCCAAGGTAAAACTACTGGGCAGTAGAGGTAGGCCTGAAATCATTCGCAATTCCCAGTCAAGACAGCACTCTTCTGAATAACTGTTTCACTGTTACAGAATAACAGATTCTTCAAGGGTGTGTCTGCAAGTTCAGTTCCTTGTTCTAAGGAAGACTTTTGCTCTCATTCTGCCATTTCTCAGTAAGACAATATAAGCAGAGACATCAGCTTTCCCTCTGGCTGTATTTAAATATGACAATAATCTAGTCAGAACCAGCTACTCTTTCATTTCAAACATTACTGTTAAAAACATTTTAAAATTAACTATATTAGTATACCTTTTGGGAGGGTCTGTTTAAAAATACTACAATCTTAAGAGGCAAGTATCCTAAGTCTATAATGGGAGGCCAAACCTAGGCTTGTTAGGGTTCAAAAGGCTCCCATTTATATAAGTGTTCCTTAATGTGTGAGATGATATAGTGACTTTTTGAGATGAATCAAACTGCCTTTATTTTAGGTGTTTCTGGCACAACTCATACCAGTATCTTATATATAATCAGTATTATATATTTGTTTTTTATTTATTTATTTATTTTTGAGTCAGAGTTTCGCTCTTGTTATCCAGGCTGGAGTGCAATGGTGCGATCTCGGCTCACCACAACCTCCGCCTCCTGGGTTCAGGCAATTCTCCTGCCTCAGCCTCCTGAGTAGCTGAGATTACAGGCACATGCCACCATGCCCAGCTAATTTTTTGTATTTTTAGTAGAGACGGGGTTTCACCATGTTGACCAGTATGGTCTCGATCTCTTGATCTCGTGATCCACCTGCCTTGGCCTCTCAAAGTGCTGGGATTACAGGCTTAAGCCACTGCGCCCGGCCAGTATTATATATTTGAATAAAATGTAAAGCAGTTGGAAAATCCAATGATTCAGCCCTAAAGACAAGTGGCTGAAATTTGCTCTTGGGGAGAGTCAAGTTTAAAAATGCCACAAAAAGAGTAACACCTTAAATTTCTACAGTATTTTCACTAACATTTTATTTAAGCCTCATAGCCACTCGGCAAAGTGGAACTGTCAGTAATTTCCACTTTACTCCAACAGCGACCTGACATTCATACCCAGCTCCATCACAAGCAAAATATTCTTTGTATTATTTCTCGTCTTTCCATTCACATATGCCATGTACCACAGCCATAATGAGACTCTGAGAATTATACGCACATACATACACAAGTAATTATGCTCTTTACCCTCTAGTAAAGCAGATTTCAAAGTGTGGTCTACAGAGGACACTTTGTACTCTTTGTACCTGGGTTCTCTAGACATTTTTAGATGTCCCAGAAGGCAAAATTCTTTTCATAAGAATATACCTCCACTGGGTTAACATTTGTAACTGAGGGTACAAAGCAAACAGTGGGTAAAACTGCTGGCCTCTTGGCACAAATCAAAATGTGCTTTGGCATTTTGCCATTTGGCAAAATAAAAATGACAATGTGTTTCTGATTAGGGTGTTTGCTTATATCAGAGAATTTCTATCAAAAAGACAAAAAATTGTCACGAGGTCTTTTTTCTTTTGTTGCTGGTGTTTTGTTTTGAGAGGGGGGAGTCTCATTCTGTCACCCAATGGAGTGCAGTGGTGTAATCTCAGCTCACTGCAATCTCTGTCCCCTGGGCTCAAGTCATCCTCCCACCTCAGTCTCCCAAGTAGCTGGGACGACAGATGCACATCACCATTCCTGGCTAATTTTTGGTAGAGACAGGTTTTTGCCATATTGCTCAGGATGGTCTCAAACTCCTAAGTTCAAGTGATCTGCCCACTTCAGTCTACCAAAGTGCTGGGATTACAGATGTGTGCCACTGCACCAGGCCAGGTCTGTTTTATTGTTTGTTTGTTTTAGTTTTCTGTTACTGTGGGGATTTTATTTCAGACTAAGGAATTCTCTTCAGAAATAATATATAAGAGTAAAATAAATTTGGATTCCACTTGGACACCTAGCTTAAAGTTGCTCCTTGTTTGTTAGCTTCCTATTCATGTCCAGTCGATCATGCTCTCTCTCTGTTCACTCCTGGCTAGTGGGCTAAAATGGAGTAAAAGAGAAGGTCAATGACGAGAAAAGCTAATAATCTCTATTCAGTTCCTTCTATCACTAAACATCTTGGGTGAAGACTTCTACAGAATCAGTGAGTTTAGCAAAACTACTAATGATTTAAGCTGATTTTATAGAAATAACAGAGATAGCATGAAAGACATGAAAGAAATGTCAGCAATATGGTCATACTATCATTTTCATTATTAGCTTAATGAAATAACATTATTGATAAATTCTCCAACTAGTGTAAGCAGGCTCAGAAGAATTTCAGGAGTATTTTAAATAAGAAAAATTTTTTAAAGTATACTTAGAATTAATTTAAATTTTTAATGTAAAAACTATTAGCTTTATAATTCTAATAGTCCAAGGAAGAAAACAGAATAGTAGGTATATGTTAAATTCTAAAAAGTAAAATTTGAAAAATTCTATACAGTCATATGTCAAAGATGTTGAGGAATTGGTTTCAAACCACTAAAGTAAGACACAATAAAGCAGGTCTCACAAATTTTCTGGTATCCCAGTGCGTATAAAAGATACGTTCACTCTATACTTTAAGTAGTAACTTTTACGACAGAATTCTATCTAAAAAAAATGTACATACATTAATTTAAAAACACTTTATTACTTAAAAAAAAAGTGCTAATGATCATCTGAGTCTTTAAAAAAGTCTCTAAAAAAAATCTTTTTGCTGGTAGAGGGTCCTGCCTTGATGTTGATGGCTGCCGACTGATCAGGGTGGCAGTTGCCGAAGGCTGGGACGTGGCTGAAGTAATTTCTTAAAGTAACAATGACGTGTGCCATATCAATTGACTCTTCCCTTCATGTAAGATTTCTCTGTAGTATGAGATGCTCTTTGATAGCATTTTACCCACAGTAGAACTACTTTCAAAATGGGAGTCAGTCCTCTCAACTCCTGTTGCTGCTTTATCAACTACAATTATGTAATATTCTAAATCCTCTGTTGTCATTTCTACAATATTCACAGCATCTTAACTGGGAGTAGATTCCACCTTAAGAAACTACCTTCTTTGCTCATCCATAAGAGAAGCAAATTGTCTACGTTTTATCATGAAATTGCAGCAGTTCAGTCACATTTTCAGACTCCATTTCTAATTCCATTTCTCTTGCTATTTCCACAACATCTGCAGAGACTTTTTTCACTGAAGTTTAGAACACCTCAAGGTCATCCGTGAGGCTTGGAATCAACTTCTTCCAAAATCTTGTTCATACTATTTGGACCCACTCTTATGAATCACAAATGTTCTTAACACCTAGAATGGGGAATCCTTTCCAGAAGATTTATAATTGACTTTGCCAGATCCATCACTGTAATCATTATCTACGGCAGCTACAGCCTTACATTTATTTCTCAACCTTTGGGTGACCAGTTGCACTGTCAATAAGCAGTAATATTTTGAAAGGAATATTTCTCTCTGGAGCAGTAGGTCTCAGCAGTAGGCTTCAAATATTCAGTAAACCATGCTATAAACAGATATGCTGTCATTTATTCACTGTTCCTCCATTTATGGAGCACAGGCAAAGTACATTTAGCATCATTCTTAAGGGCCCTAGGATTTTTGGAATGGTAAATGAGCACTGGCTTCCACTTAAAGTCACCAGCTGCATTAGCTCCTAACGAGAGAGTCAACCTGTCCTTAGAAGCTTTGAAGCCAGGCACTGTCCCTTCTCTCTACAGGAAGCCTTTCATCTTTAGGAAATCTAGAGATTAAAGTCCTAAACGACATCTTCTTCCAATAAAGTATAAAGCTATTCGGTCTCCATTAAAACTCTGATGTTTAATGTAGCCACCTTCATCAATGATCTTAGTTAGATCTTCTAGATAACTTGCTGCAGCTTCTACATCAGCACTTGCTGTTTGCCTTGCACTTTTATGGCATGGTGTAGCTTTTCCTGTAAACCTCATGAAATAACCTCTGCTACCTTTACGCTTTTCTTGGGTAGCTTCCTCACCTCTCTCAGTCTTCACAGAATTGAGGGAAGTGCAGGCCTCACTCAGGGTTAGGCTTTGGCTCAAGTGAATATTGTGGTTCGTTTGATCTATCCAAACCACTAAAACTTTCTCTGTAACAGCAATAAGGCTGTTTTACTTTCTTATCATTCATCTGTTCACTGGAGTAGCAGTTAATTTCCTTTAAGAACTTTTCATTTGTGGTCACAACTTGGCTAACTGGCACAAGAGGCTTAGGTTTTGGCCTGTCTCAACTTTCCACATACCTTCCTCACTAAGCTTAATCATTTCTAGGTTTTGATTTAAACTGAGAGATGTACTACTCTACTTTTCACTTGAACACTTAGAGGCAAATGCAGAGTTATTAACTGGCCTAATTTCAGTATTGTTGTCTCTCAGGAAATAGAGAGGCCTGAGGAGAGAGAGAGAGAGAGATGGGGAATGGCCAGCTAGCAGAATAATCGTAACATACACACCACTGATCGATTAAGTTTGCTGTCTTACATTGTTGTGGTTTGTGACAACCAGAAATAATTACAACATAAAAACCACTGATCACAAATCACCATAGCAGATACAATAATACAAAAGTCTGGAATGTTGCAATAGTTACCGAAATGTGACACAAACACATGATGACACAAAGACATGAAGTGAGCACATGTTCTTATAAAAATAGTGCAGGCAGACTTGCTTGACTCAGAGTGGATACAAATCTTCAATTGGTTTTATAAAAAAAAAAAAGGGGCCGGGCACGGTGGCTCAAGCCTGTAGTCCCAGCACTTTGGGAGGCCGAGGCGGGTGGATCACGAGGTCAAGAGATCGAGACCAACCTGGTCAACATGGTGAAACCCCGTCTCTACTAAAAAATACAAAAAATTAGCTGGGCATGGTGGTGCGTGCCTATAATCCCAGCTACTCAGGAGGCTGAGGCGGGAGAATTGCCTGACCCCAGGAGGCGGAGGTTGCAGTGAGCCGAGATCGCGCCATTGCACTCCAGCCTGGGTAACAAGAGCAAAAACTCCGTCTCAAAAAAAAAAAAAAAAAAAAAAAAAAAAAAAAAAAAAGCCGGGCGCGGTGGCTCAAGCCTGTAATCCCAGCACTTTGGGAGGCCGAGGCGGGTGGATCACGAGGTCAAGAGATCGAGACCATCCTGGTCAACATAGTGAAACCCCGTCTCTAATAAAAAAAATACAAAAAAAATTAGCTGGGCATGGTGGCGCGTGCCTGTAATCCCAGCTACTCAGGAGGCTGAGGCAGGAGAATTGCCTGAGCCCAGGAGGCGGAGGTTGCGGTGAGCTGAGATCGCGCCATTGCACTCCAGCCTGGGTAACAAGAGCGAAACTCCGTCTCAAAAAAAAAAAAAAAAAGCAGTACCTGAAAAGGCAATAAAATGAGGTATGCCTGTACATGTTTGCATCTCAAGCTTTAAGAAAAAAACATTATATGATATACCCATCTTTCAATGGAAATGAAAAGTACAGATCAGTAATACTAAATTATTAAAATCAAGATGTAATTAATAATCACAAACATTATATTTAGATTCAGTACTTACCTATACTAGAGGTATAATCAGTGGCTCCAAAGATCAACTCTGGTGCCCTATAGTACCGAGAACAGATATACGAAACATTGGGTTCTCCTCGGACCAGCTGCTTTGCACTAACAGAAAAAAAATAAATAAATAAAAAGCAGAAATTCTTTAAATTTAAATCTTAAAAGAACCCAGACTGCTACCCTTTCACGGTATCAAATGATTTTCTAAGATTCACATCATCTGAATCATATGATATAGGAAAAAGAAAATGTAAACTGTAACTATCTCTTTCAAAAGAAATTTATAGTTTTAACACCTTGTTCTGCAAAAAAAGAAAAGCAATTTTTAAAGAAAGCATTGTTCCCCTAAGGAAGAAGGCACCAAAAGCAAAAAAGGATGTGTTGAATTTCTTCTGATCCTCTATTCTCCAAATTCCACCTCTAAAATACTAAGAAGCAAGGGCAGAAAAGATGTACCTCCCCCACCAAAAAGCATGATAATAGATTCTAAGAATGAATACTCCTTACCCAATATATTTTGTTAAAAAGGGCAAGAAATTGGTCACTGTCTTGCATTTTGACTTCTGACTCAGGGTAAATATTTCAAGGTTTATATGCTGAGTCTATTTTTCCACATCTTGGTCAGTTTATTAACTGCATAAACGTTTATTATCCAAAAAAATTATAAACAGACAAGCCCTTCAACTTCAGGGCAGAAATGATTCACAGCTTATGAATTCTAACTCTGCTATATTAAGTTTAATTGTGTGTTTTCTTATTCTAATTTTCCTACTAAATTACTTTGTAGCCAAGTATTTTAAACATCAAAGTATAATAAATTACAACTACTTTCTTTTGAGATGTTGCTCAAGATAATCCAAAGACAGAATAAAATAAACTGAAGAAGCTAGCTATTCTGACATACAGTAATAATAAAGATAAATATAGGGAAAAATGTAACAAAATCAAAACAGTAAAACAGTAAGTGCCCCAAAAACAGGTAAGAAAATACTGAGGTAGAGGTACTGGAAAAGCAGGGTAAAGACAGACAAACGTAGCCACAAGGATTTCAACGACTGGGCTTTCTTTTCTTCCATTTATTTCTAGTCAATGATAACTCTAACCTTAACTTGTTTTTCCTTCATCACCAGTTTTGAAGTTTGTTTTTTAACCCTCTACCCAAGTACTGACATACAATAACCATTTCATAAATTAATAAAATACTAATCCCTGTTTTTAGGCTGCATGAAAATTATGACATTTAGTTTTCAGCATAATTGATAGGAGACCATTATCTTCTAAAGGGCATTTTTAAATTAGTAAGATGGATTCCAATTATGTTCAGAAAACTCACTACAAGACAAAATGTTAGTACCCAAGCTTTGTAGCCTAAAGATTTTTCACTACTTGATGGAGCTACAAAAATGCAGCCTCCTCTCTTACAGAGGCTGGTTTTAACTCCTTGCCCAATACTGTGATCACATCTAGCTTTGGTACCTAAATACCTCAACTAGTCCTTTGGCTACTTTTAGGCCCCATTTCAACTAGTAAAAAATAACTATGAAGAGAGTAATAGGCTGTGTGTGGTGGCTCATACCTGTAATCCCAGCACTTTGGGAGGCCGAGGCAAGCAGATCACTTGAGGTCAGGAGGTGGAGACCAGCCTGGCCAACACAGTGAAACCCTGCCTCTACTAAAACTACAAAAAAAAAAAATTAGCCGGGCATGGTGGTGCATGCCTGTAATACCAGCTACTTGGGAGACTGAGACAAAAGAATCACTTGAACCAGGGAGTTGGGGGTTGCAGTGAGCCGAGATTACACCACTGCACTCTAGCCTGGTGATAGAGCAAGAATCCCTCTGAGGGGAAAAAAAAAAAAGAGAGAGTAATAGTATTTTGTTCAAATTACCAATCTGATATGTAAACTCCAAAGTGTTTCTCAAACTCTATCTGGCCAAACCAATTTTGTTAAAAACAAAAAAATCAGATGGTTTATAAAAATGAGCTATCAAACAAGTAAAATCCCTCTTCCAAATTTATTAGAATAAAGCTATCTTATGTCCCAAGAGAATGGGCTGCACCAAGTGTTTTGGCACTACCATGAGAATAGAAGCTCTTCTAACCTTGGTGTCTCACTGTCTTTTTACAGTTCCTACAAAGTCAGTCACTCTCAATGGGGAAGACACCCTGTTAACAATAAAACAAATCTAATTTGGCCAGTTTTTCCTATAGACAAGTAGCAGTGCTTCGTTTCAAACATCAAATAAGAGTTTTATTATCTTTCACTCTTCTTAAAAATAGTTCAGAGGGCCAGGGGCGGTGGCTCATGCCTGTAATTCCAGGACTTTGGGAGGCTTAGGCAGGTGGATCACCAGAGGTCAGGTGTTTGAGACCAGCCTGCCAATATGGTGAAACCCCGTCTCTACTAAAATTACAAAAACTAGCAGAGCATGGTGGCATGTGCCTATAATCCCAGCTACTTGGGAAGATGAGGCAGGAAAATCACTTGAACTCAGGAGGCAGAGGTTGCAGTGAGCCGATATCAGGCCACTGCACTCCAGACTGGGAAAAAGAGTGAAACTCTGTCTCAATAAATAAATAAATAATTTTAAAAAATTTAAAAAAAAAAATAGTTCAGGGAACAGAGTCATGGCCTGCAAAGTGAGTTGGATCCTGTAACAGGTCATCTGAAATTAGGAAACAGTAAAACAAGTATGGTCTGAAAGAGGACACGTTGTGAGACTAAGAAAATGTAACTCATGACAGAACAGATTTGCTTATTTTTTTTAAGGATCTGTCTCAAGAGAAGCCTGTAGAAAACATATCTTATGTTAATCCCCAAATTTAAACTGTAAGTTGATGTAAAACTATTACAAAGGGATAGGAACATAGGTATCAACAAGTGTGGGACAATATGTAATTAACAGAGCTATGATAAAAGAAAGAATTTGTAACAAGGATGAAAAAATTAAATTGGAGAGAATCCAAATTATGTAGATTTCGTCTTAGGGACCATGAGGAGAGAGATGAGGTGATTATACCAGTGAGAAAGTAGCAGGGTAAATGCCTGAGTTACATGGGAATATAGGCTTGACTACATGTTTAAAGGTTAGGTAACAGAAGAACAAAGCACTGAAAACTGAAAAGGCAAAGAATAAAGTTTTATTACAAACTCACAGAGTAAGTATTACCAAGAAATGAGTTTTTAAAAGCAGAAGGTTTGTTGGAATTGCAGCAAAACAATGTAGAATAAAAGGTTAAATTATAGAGTAAAATGAAGAAAACAGTGCTAGTAGAACTTTTATCTCATCTCTGAATTGACGTTAACTGTGAAGTTAAAAAGATACACAGTAATGTATAATATTTTTAAAAATTTTAGTAGTTACTGAAAAATCAGTATATATACATAGTATACATTCAAACAATACTAAAATACAATCAACGAAAAAGGGAGTTTCCCAACTATATTATATTCCCAAAGTTTCCCTTCTCAAGCAATCAAATGTCATGGATTACGCATCATTTCAGAAACAAGCCACACATGTATTTGTACATACAGTTACACTCTGTATGTTTTTAAAACATAAAGGTGGCAAACAATACATATACTCTTGATCTTGCTTTCTTCATTTAATATTTCCTAGAGATCATTCCCTTTCAGTTCACAGAGAGCTGCCTCATTCTTTTTCATGGTTGCATGTATTACTCTGTATGTATCATAATTTATTTAGCCATTTTCCTACTAACAGATGTTTATAAATACTATAATAAAAATCCCACTCTCTCTCCTCCCGCCGCCCAAGATGCCTAAAGGAAAGAAGGCCAAGGGGAAGAAGGTGGCTCCAGCCCCTGCTGTCATGAAGAATCAGGAGGCTAAGAAAGTGGTAAATCCCCTGTTTGAGAAAAGGCCTAAGAATTTTGGCACTGGACAGGACATCCAGCCCAAAAAAGACCTCATCCGCTTTGTGAAATGGCCCGGCTATATCAAATTGCAGCGGCAGAGAGCCATGCTCAATAAGCTGCTGAAAGTGCCTCCTGCAATTAACCAGTTCACCCAGGCCCTGGACTGCAAAACAGCTACTCAGCTGCTTAAGCTGGCCCACAAGTAGAGACCAGAGACAAAGCAAAAGAAGAAGCAGAGGCTGTTGGCCTAGGCCGAGAAGAAAGCTGCTGGGAAAGGGGACATCTCCACTAAGAGACCACCTGTCCTTCGAGCAGGAGATAACACCATCACCACCTGGGTGGAAAACGAGAAAGCTCAGCTGGTAGTGACTGCACACGACGTGGATCCCATTGAGCTGGCTGTCTTCTTGTCCGCCCTGTGTTGTAAAATGGAAGTCCCTTACTGCATTATCAAGGGGATAGCAAGACTGGGATGTCTAGTCCACAGGAAGACCTGCACCACTGTCGCCTTTACACAGGTTAACTTGGAAGAGAAGGCACTTTGGCTAAGCTGGTGGAAGCTATCAGGATCAATTACAATGACAGATATGATGAGATCTGCCGGGGAGGCATGTCCTGGGTCCCAAGTCTGTGGCTCGTATTGCCAAGCTCGAAAAGGCAAAGGCTAAAGAACTTGCCACTAAACTGGGTTAAGTGTACACTGTTGAGTTTTCTGTACATAAAAATAATTAAAACAATACAAATTTTCCTTCCAAAATAAAAATCCCTATATATACACAATATTTTGTCAATGTGTATTTCTAATGAAATAATTCCTAAAAGTTAAATTGTTCAATGAAGGAGTATATGCATTTATAAATATGACACAAAATAATAAAACTCTCACAGCTGCACTAGTTTACACTTCTTGAGTAAGAATTACAGTATTTAGGCTGATATTGCAAAAGGAATAGATTTAAAAGAGCACAGTAGGGGGAGGAGAGACAATGGCTTACCTTCCAAAGTCACAGAGTTTTAATACGGCTGTATCAGGATCCAACAAGAGGTTCTGTGGTTTAATATCCCGATGGCAGATTCCAAAGGAATGGATATAGGCTAAACTTCGAAACAGCTGATACATATACAACTGGAATACAGAGTAGAAATTAATTAAATACTTCCTATCTTAAACAAATCAGAATCCTTAGGCAGTCAGTAAAGTAACAGATTCTCAGAAAAGAACAGGTGCAATGCTATGAATTACTGGCACTCAAACTTCCTTTCACAAGTTTCATGTCATTTCTATATTAATTAGCTATTTGTATATGAATTAGTTAAAGTGTCACTAACCATATACACTATTTGCACCATTCTGTATAACGTAAAAATGAAAAATTTACAATGTGCTTTATAACTTTTAATTTTACTAACATCTCACGTTACAAGCCTGCTAAGATAGGCTTTTATTTAAAACACAAACGAAAAGCTCAAAGAGGCATCCTAAATCACGACTAATAAGTAACTTTGGGCCAGAAACCGTATCTTCTGATTTTTAAGCTCATGCTGCTTTCTAGTATAGCACTGCTCAATGTAAACGTATTTCCAAAGTGTCATCTTCAGAATCATATTTTTCTGAGATGTTAGCCTCCAAGGTGATTGATACAGTGCTAAGGAAACTTACGTGGACAGAGAAAACCTATAATCACTGCTCTATGAAGACATTAATAACCCTCTTAGTAGCATCACAATTCTTCCTGTTAATATCCTTCAGGAAAAGCATACTTTAAAATAATGACATTGAAAAAAAGATGCCTACTGACATCATCTTAAAAAAGGAAGACTTTCTCAATTTTATTACCAAAAAGACAAACTGAGAAACTGGGTCACGTGGAAGAAAGAATCAGACTCTTAACTGAAGAGAGAGAGAGAAACTGCATGGAGAAAGAGTATAATTTAAACCGTCTGGTTATCTCAAGGTTAGTGTTCTGCTTCACTTTTAATCTTTTCTGGCTGTTTACCTTCTGACCTCTACCCCAAAGTTACACCATAGACCAAATTTTTGAAATGATTCAAACCATCTTAAGATAACAAATACCTTAGTGAAGAAAACAATTTAAAAAAAGATAGTAAGAAGTCTAATGAAGCATTGGCATATGGCACAATGTTTAAAAGCTATTGCTGGCTGGGCGCAGTAGCTCGCGCCTGCGCCTGTAATCCCAGCACTTTGGGAGGCCGGGGTGGGTGGATCACGAGGCCAGGAGATCAGGACCATCCGTGCCAACATGGTGAAACCCCATCTCTACTAAAAATACAAAAAAATTAGCTGGGTGTGGCGGTACATGCCTGTAGTCCCAGCTACTAGAGAGGCTGAGGCAAGAGAATTGCTTGAACCCAGGAGACGGAGATACTGAGGCCAAGATCACACCATTGCACTACAGCCTGGGCGACAGTGCAAGATTCCGTCTCAAAAACAAAGCTACTACTAAGGCTTAGGTTAATTAAGGTTAACATGAAACCTACTTTCCTTCAAAGAAGCATCGTGAAAACTGCAGACAGCTGAATTTTAGTACATCCTTGATATAAATATGAAATATAGCTGGAAAAGTTTAAGTCTTCTTTAAAACGATGCATGATGCAAACTGTACAGATAAGATCTTTAATAAGGTCAGCACTTTGCCAACAAAGTTAAAATTAAGGCATTTAGGTATGTATATAATTTTTTTTTAAAAAAACTTCACACTTCTATTATTGCACCATCATTCACAAAATCCATTTCTAAGAACTAAAGATTACTTTGGGCGTTTAATTCATTACCACTGAAAAGATAACCTCCCATAAGAAACTGAGTTCATAGTATAAACTTACTAAAAGAAGAGATTTTACTGTGCCAGGGTAGTAATGTCTAGGTCAGCAAGAATCAGTGAAAACAAGTTTGTTTTTTCTTTTTTAAAGCTTAAGAGTTGAAATGAGGTTAATTTTAAGACGTTTTTTACTGTATCCTTTCATCAGAAAGATCTATCTTCGCTGTTTTGAAAAGTTTATATAGGAAAGTCAAGATAAAGAATGAAATATGCAGTATCATATATTTGTTCTTTCACTTTGTAAAAGTGTATTTATAAGAAAGCTGAAAGGCTCTCTAGACTAGAAAGATAGCAAAAACAATGAGAAAAACAACTTATGTGCTGGTCACTGTACTAACTGTTTAATGTGTATTATTTCACTTACTCCTTATAGTAACATTATGTAACAGGTACTAATATTATTACCATTTTAAATATAAAATAACTGAGGCACAGAGAGATTAACGAACTTGCTCAATATCACACACACATACAATATTCTGTAGTGGTTTGAGTAAAGTACTTCTCTTTTCATTACTATTTATTTTGTCGTATTTTATTAAACAAAAGTGTAAAAATATAATCATTAAATAGCTTGGTGGAGGCTGGGCGTGGTAGCTCACACCTGTAATCCTAGCGCTTTGGGAGGCCAAGACTGGTGGATTGTCTGAGCTCAAGAGACGGGACCACCCTGGGGGCAACATAGTGAAACCCTGTCTCTACCAAAATACAAAAAATGAGTGAAGCTTGGTGGTGCATGCCTGCAATGCCAGCTACTTAGAAAGATGAAGCTGGAGAACTGCTTGAACCCATGAGACAGAGGTTGCAGTGAGCTGAGATTGTAGCCACTGCACTCCAGCCTGAGCCACAGAGCGAGATTCTGGCTCAAAAAGAAAAAAAGAGAGACCAAAAAAGCTTGGCGGCTAAATAAAAGACTAGAATGATTAATTCTTAGGAACTCAAATATAATTAACACATTTTGAAATATAACAGATTTAACATGTACTAAGTGCCAAACCAAGAAAAGCATTTCTGCCTCTTTATTTAATTCTTGCAACCAATCTGTGGGATACGCATTATCCCCATTTTTACAGAAGATATTGAGGCTCAATGAACACAATTTTTGAAAAGTTTTTCATTTTATTCAAAGTTGGTACAGAATTGTTAACATTTTCATAAAATAATTACTATACTTCGGTTAGAGGACACAATGGCACAAAAAAAAAAATGTACTTTGCAATTGAACACAATTTGAACACAGAAAGTTATATGTAACTTAAATCCAGTGCCCTCTTCTCTGTGCCATATCTAAATAATATAATAAAACAATAGAATACATGTTAAAACAAGTAATAACAATTTTGTTTATAATTCAAAAAATGCACCCAACTCTCTTGTGTAATCAGATCCCGTCCTTAAACATGTCTTTTCAATTAAAAAAAAAGTTCACAACAATGATCTGTCAGTTATCTGTTTTAGAGTTGCATTTTAAAACCCATTTGGTTCTGAAATACACTCATGAGAAAAGCAAAGGTGCTCAAAAAGTTGTCTTTTTTAATATCATATTTAAAGTTCTGGCGTACATGTGCAGAACATGTAGGTTACACAGGTATACAAGTACCATGGTGACTGGCTACATCTATCACCCCGTCATCTACATTAGGTATTTCTCCTAATGCTATTCCCTCCCCTAGTCCCCCAAACCCTGACAGTCCCCAGTATGTGATGTTCCCCTCCCTGTGTCCATGTGTTCTCATTGTTCAACTTCCATTTATGAGTGAGAACATGCAGTGCTTAGTTTTCTGTTATTGTGTTAGTATGCAGAGAATGATGGTTTCCAGCTTCATCCATGTCCCTGCAAAGGACATGAACTCACACTGTTTTATGGCTGCATAGTATTCCATAATGTGTATGTCCCATATTTTCTTTATCCAGTATACCACTGATGCGTATTTGGGTTGGTTCCAAGTCTTTGCTATTGCAAATAGTGCTGCAATAAACATATGTGTGCATATGTCTTTATAATAGAAAGATTTATAATTCTATGGGTATATGCCCAGTAATGGGATTGATGGGTCAAATGGTATTTCTGGTTCTAGATCCTTGAGGAATCACCATGCTGAGTTCCTACGGTTGAACTAATTTACACTCCCACCAACAATGTACAAGTGTTTCTATTTCTCCACATCCTCTCCAGCATCTGTTGTTTCCTAACTTTTTAATGATCACCATTCTAACTGGTGTGAGATGGTATCTCAATATGGTTTTAATTTGCATTTCTCGAATGATCAGTGATGATGAGCTTCTTTTCATGATTTTTGGCTGCATAGATGTCTCCTTTTGAGAACTGTCTGTTCATATCCTTCACCCACTTTTTGATGGGGTTGCTTGATGTTTCCCAGTAAGTTTAAGTTCTTTGTAGATTTTAGATATTAGTCCCTTGTCAGATGGGTAGAATGCAAAAATTTTCTACCATTTTGTAGGTTGCCTGTTCACTCTGATGATAGTTTCTTTTGCTGTGCATAAGCTCTTTAGTCTGATTAGAACCCAATTGTCAATTTTGGCTTTTGTTGCCATTGCTTTGGTGTTTTAATGAAGTCTTTGCCCATGCCTATGTCCTGAATGGTATTGCCTAGGTTTTCTTCTAGGGTTTTTGTGGTTTTTAGGTCTTATGTTTAGATCTTTAATCTATCTTGAGTTAATTTTTGTGTAAGGTGTAAGGAAGGGGTCCAGTTTCAGCACATGGCTAGCCAGTTTTCACAACACCATTTATTAAACAGGGAATCCTTTCTCTATTGCTTGTTTTTGTGAGGTTTGTCAAAGATCAGATAGTTGTAGGTGTGTGGCATTATATCTGAGGCCTCTGTTCTGTTCTGCTGGTCTATATATCTGTTTTGGTACCAGTACCATGCTATTTTGGTTACTGTAGCCTTGTAGTATAGTTTGCAGTCAGGTAGCGTGATGCCTCCAGCTTTTTTTTTTTTTTTTTTTTTCCTTAGAATTGTCTTGTGGGCTGCTTTTTTTTTGGTTCCATATGAAATTTAAGGTGGTATTTTTCCAATTCTGTGAAGAAAATCAAAGGTAGCTTGGTGGGGATAGCATTGAAACAATAGATTACTTTGGGCATTATGGCCATTTTCACAATATTGATTCTTCCTATCCACGAGCATGGAATGTTATTCCATTTATTTGTGTCCTCTCTCACTTCCTTGAACAGTGGTTTGTAGTTCTCCTTGAAGAAGTCCTTCACATCCTTTGTAAGTTGTGTTCCTAGGTATTTAATTCTCTTTTTAGCAATTGTGAATGGGTGTTCACTCATGATTTGGCTGTTTGTCTGTTACTGGTGTATAGGAATCCTTGTGATTTTTGCATACTTATTTTGTATCCTGAGACTCTGCTGAAGTTGCTTATCAGCCTAAGGAGATTTTCGGCTGAGACGATGGAGTTTTCTAAATATACGTCATGTAGTCTGCAAACAGAGGCAACCTGACTTCCTCTTTACCTATTTGAATACCCTTTACTTCTTTATCTTGCCTGATTGCCCTGGCCAGAACTTCCAATACTATGTTGAGTAGGAGAGGTGAAAGAGGGAATCCTTGTCTTGTGCCAGTTTTCAAAGGGAATACTTGCAGTTTTTGCCCATTCAGTATGATATTGGCTGTGGGTTTGTCATAAATATCTCTTTTTTGAGATAAATTCCATCAATATATAGTTTATTGAGAGTTTTTAGCATGAAGGGTTGCTGAATTTTGTTGAAGACCTTCTCTGCATCTATTGAGATAATCATGTAGTTTTTGTCTTTAGTTCTCTTTAAATGATGAATTATGTTTATTGATTTGTGTCTGTTGAACCAGCCTTGCATCCCAGGGATGAAGCCGACTTGATTGTGATGGATAAGCTTCTTGATGTGCTGTTGGATATGGTTTGTCAGTATTTTTGATTTTTGCATTATAGTTCATCAGCTATATTGGCCTGAAATTTTCTTTTATGGTTGTGTCTCTGCCAGGTTTTGCTATTGGGATGATGTTTGCCTCATAAAATGAGTTAGGGAGGATTCCCTCTTTTTGGATTGTTTGGAATAGTTTCAGAAGGAATGGTATCAGCTCTTCTTTGTACCTCTGGTAGAATTTGGCTGTGAAACCATCTGGTCCTAGACTTTTTTGGTTGGTAGGCTATTGACTGCTGCCTCAATTTCAGACCTTGTTATTGGTCTATTCAAGGATTTGACTTCTTCTTGGTTTATTCTTGGGAGAGTGTAAATGTTCAGGAATTTATCCATTTCTTCTAGATTTTCTGAATTATTTGTGTAGAGGTGTTTACAGTATCCTCTGATGGTAGTTTCCATTTCTATGGGATCAGTGGTGATATCACCTTTATCATTTTTTATTGCAGCTATTTGATTCTTCTCTCTTTTCTTCATTAGTCTGGATAGTGGTCTTATCTATTTTGTTGATCTTTTCAAAAAACCAGTTCCTGGATTCACTGATTTTTTTGAAGAGTTTTTTGAGTCTCTCCTTCAGTTCTACTCTAATCTTAAGTTATTTCTTGTTTTCTGCTGGCTTCTGAATTTGTTTGTTATTGCTCCTCTAGTTCTTTCAATAGTGACATTAGAATGTCAATTTTAAATCTTTCTTGCTTTCTCTGTTGGGCATGCAGTGCTATAAATTTCCCTCTACACACTGCTTTAGATGTGTCCCAGAGATTCTTGTAGGCTGTGTCTTCATTCTCATTGGTTTCAAAGAACATCTTAATTTCTGCCTTCATTTTGTTATTTACCCAATAGTAATATAGGAGCAGGTTGTTCAGTTTCCAATGTAGTTGTGAGGTTTGAGTGAGTTTCTTAATCCTGAATTCTAATTTGATTGCCCTGTGGTCTGACAAACTGTTATGATTTTCGTTCTTTTGCACTTACTGAGGAGTGTTTTACTTCCAATTATGTGGTCAGTTTTAGAACATGTATGATGTGGTACTGAGAAGAATATATATTCTGTTGATTTGGGGTGGACAGTTCTATTATATGTCTATTAGGTCTGCTTGGTCCAGAACTGAGTTCAAGTCCTGGATATCCTTGTTAATTTTCTGTTTTGTTGATCTGTCTAATAAAGTCTCCCTCTATTATTGTGTGGGAGTCTAAGTCTCTTCGTAGGTCTCTAAGAACTTGCTTTATGAATCTGGGTGCTCCTGTATTGGGTGTATATATACTTAGAATAGTTAGCTGTTCTTGTTGCTGATCCCTTTACCATTATGTAATGCCCTTGTTTCTCTTGATCTTTGATGGTTTAAAGTCTGTTTTATCGGACTATGATTGCAACCCCTGCTTTTTTCTGCTTTCCATTTGCTTGGTAAATCTTCCTCCATTCCCATTATTTTGAGCCTATGTGTGTCTCTGCATGTGATATGTGTCTCCCAAATACAGCACACTGATGGGTCTTGACTCTTCATCCAATTTGCCAGTCTGTGTCTTTTAATTGAGGCATTTAGCCCATTTACATTTAAGGTTAATACTGTTATGTGTGAATCTCATCCTGCCATTATGATACTAGTTGGTTATTCTGCCCATTAGTTGATGCAATTTCTTCCTAGCATTGATGGTCCTTATCATTTGGTACATTTTTGCAGTGGCTAGTACTGGTTGTTCCTTTGCATGTTTGATGCTTTCTTTAGGAGCTCTTGTATGGCAGGCCTGGTGGTGACAAAACCTCTAAGCATTGGCTTTTCTGTAAAGGATTTTATTTCTCCTTAGCTTATGAAGCTTAGTTGGGATGGATATTAAATTCTGGGTTGGAAATTCTTTTCTCTAAGAATGCTGAATATTGGCCCCACTCTCTTCTGGCTTGTTGGGTTTCAGCCGAGATCCACTGCGAATCTGATGGTCTTCCTTTGTAGGTAACTGACCTTTCTTGTGGCTGCCCTTAGCATTTTTTCCTTCATTTCAACCTTGGTGAATCTGACAATTATGTGTCTTGGGGTTGCTCTTCTAAAGCAGTAGCTCTGTTGTGTTCTCTGTATTTCCTAAATTTGAATGCTGGCCTGCCATGCTAGGTTGGGGAAGTTCTCCTGGATAATATCCTGAAGAGTGTATTTAACTCGGTTTCATTTTCCTCTTCATTTTCAGGTATACTGATCAAATGTAGATTTGGTCTTTTCACATAATCCCATATTTATAGAGGCTTTTTTCATTTCTTTTCACTCTTTTTTCTCTACTCTTGTGTTCTTGCTTTATTTCAAGAACACAAGATTAGAGAAAAAAGTGAAAAAATATCAAGTTGATCTTCAATCTCTGATTATCTTTTATTCTGTTTGATGGATTTGGCTACTGAAACTTGTGTATGCTTCACGAAGTTCTCGTGCTGTGTTTTCCACACAAGTTTCAATTTATCAAACTCATTCTCCATTCAGTTTTGTTCCACGCTGGTGAGGAGCTATGATCCCTTAAAAGAGAAGAGGCATTCTGGTTTTTGGAGTTTTCAGCCTTTTTGCACCAGTTTCTTCCTGTCTTCATGGGTTTATCTTCCTTTGGTCTTTGAGGTCAGTGACCTTTGGATAGGGTCACTGAGTGGACATCCTTTTTGTTGATGTTGAAATTATTTCTTTCTGTTTGTTAGTTTTCCTTCTAACGGTCAACGCCCTTTGCTGCAGGTCTGCTGGAGTTTACTGGAGATCCACTCCAGATGCTGCTTGCCTGGCAATCACCAGCAGAGACTGCAGAACAGCAAAGACTGCTGCCGTTCATTCTTCTGGTAGCTTCGTCTCAGAGGTATACCTGCCAGATGCCAGCCAGAGGTCTCCTGTACGAAGTATCTGTCAGCCCCTACTGGGAAGTGTCTCCTAGTCAGGAAACACGAAGGTCAGGGAGCAACTTGAGGAGGCAGTCTGTCCCTTATCAGAGCTAGAACGCTTTGTTGGGAAATCCGTTCCTCTCTTCAGAGCTGCCAGGCAGGGATGTTTAGGTCTGCTGAACTGGTACCCACTACTGCCCCTTTTCCCAAGTGTTCTGTCCCAGGAAGGTGGGGGCTTTATGTATATGTCCCTGATGGGATACTATCTTTTTTCAGAGATGCTCTGCTCAGCCAGGACATCTATTGAGACAGTCCCTGCAGCTGCTGAGGTGTGTTGGGCTCCCCCAGTTCAGATTTTCTGGCAGCTTTGCTTACACTGTGGGGCTGAAACTGTCAACTTGAGCCTCAGCAATGCCAGACACCCCTCCCCACCACCGAGCTCAAATGACCCTGGTCGAGGTCAGACTGCTGTGTTGGCTATGAGAATTTCAAGCCAGTGGACCTTAGCTTCCTGGTCTTCATGAGGGTGGGACCCGCCGAGCCAGACCACTTGACTCCCTGGCTTCAGCCCCCTTTCCAGGGGAGTGAACAGTTCTCTCTCAGTGGCATTCCAGGTGCAAGCAAGACACCTAGGGTATGAAAAAAAACTACTGTGGGTAGCACGATTTCTGCCCAACAGCTGCCCAATTTTGTGCTGGAAAATCAGGGCCCTGGTGGTTCTGTAGGTACTAGAGAGAATCTGGTCTGCGGGTTGTGAAGACCATGGGAAAAGCGCAGTATCTGGGCTGGAGTGCAGGAAACAGTCCCTAATGGCTTCCCTTGGCTAGGAGAGGGAGTTCCCCAACCTCTTGCACTTTCTGGGTGAGGTGATGCCCCACCCTGCTTTGGCTTGCTCTCCTTGTGTTGCACCCACTGTCCAAACAGTCCCAATGAGATGAACCAGGTACCTCAGATGGAAATGTAGAAATGATCCGCATTCTGAGTCAATCTTGCTGAGAACTGTGCACTGGAGCCCTTCCTGTTTAGCCATCTTGCCCAGTGCTCAAAAAGTTTTTAACCTGTGTGTTACTCACAGAACATACTCAACTCTCCCAGAAAAAGTAAAAAGCCATTATAAAGAAATACAGTTGCCATCCTGCTAACATGTGTATCAAACAAGTCCTTATCAGATGATGAAGTTCATGAATGCAACAGTTATTTGCATTTACTACTTTTATATCCTTCTCACAATCTAACATTTGTTATACAAGAGGATTACAATAAAACTATGTAGAATGATTACGTAAAGGAGATCAACTCGTAACTCATCAATTCCAGACACTGTTTTTATCTTTTCAGACCTTTAACAGATCTATGTCCCCAAAGAACAATGCCCAGAGCCAATAGATCTGGCCTCTGAAAGAGCTGTGGTTATATTTAAAAAAAAAAAAAAAAAGCATCCCTTTTCCCACAACGGGGAGAAGAGAGTGCTAGATCTCCCTCTCTGAATGCCAACTTAAGTATGTACAATGACATTATTTTCTATTTTAAAATACAGGATGCCAGATATCTAGCTCAAATATTTGCTGGCAAAAATACAGTAAGTGCACATGGTTGTTTACTAAATAACTCTTTTTAATAGCAAAACCCCCCAAAAAACCTCAACAACAAAAAAACAAGGGGAAAACAATATGTGGATTAATAGGTCACTGGATGAATAAACTAGAATACAGCCACATGATGAAGTAATATGGTAGCCATAAAGAAGGTGATACACATACACACGCAAAAACATGGACTCAATGTGTACTTTATGTAACCATTTATATAAAAGAGGGTAAAAATGAATAATTTCATGTTTGCTTATTTTTTTAAATGGTAGGATAAATTAAGAACATTTTTAAAAATACTGGTGAAGAAAAAGAACAGAAGAGAGGGAACAGAGATAAATGCTGACCTTTGAACATACCTTGTTTTCTTGATCTTGCTTTGAACTATGTATATTTTACATTAATTTTAAAGCAAATTTTATTTAAAAATTTAGAAAACCACAATCTATAATAAAAGTTAACTGAAATAAACAAATGCTTAATGGAGCATAATCACACAGAGAGAAATTATTCAATTTTTTTGACGTGGAGACTCACTCTGCTACCCAGGCTGGAGTGCAGTGACACAATCTTGTCTTACTACAACCTCCGCCTCCCAGGTTCAAGTGAATCTCCTGCCTCAGCCTCCCGAGTAGCTAGGATTACAAGTGTGCTCTAGCATGTCTGGCTAATTTTTGTATTTTTAGTAGAGGTGGGGTTTTGCCATGTTGGCCAGGCTGATCTCAAGTACTGACCTCAGGTGATCTGCATGTGTCAGCCTTCCAAAATGATGGATTACAGGCATTAGCCACCATGACAGGCCTCAATGTTTCTTTAGAATAGAGAAATTTGACTGTTCATCTCTAATGGGATCTAAGGGGTAAAATCAAGTTGTGCTTAGATCTTAAATTACTTTTACCTGGTGGTGGCAGTGTTAGAATTGTTATTCTCAGATGGTTATGTAGGGTGCTGGGTAGAATAAGTTATTAATTATACTGCTATCATTGAGAAATAAAATTTTCAATGTAAGAGAAAGGAAATACAAATATAAGATTATTACAGTTAAGTAAAAATTCATCAATTTTATTTGGAAGCATCAATATGAACTCATGGTGTATTTATGTTTGGAAAAAAAAGAAGATGGATTACATTGGAGAAAATTACCCATATTATTTCCTAGCTCTATTCACTAAAAAGACTCAGAAACAGTAACCAACCCTGTGACAATTAGCACCTCTAGCATCCAGACTGTGGTCTCTAAATACCACCTCCCACTCAAAGAACAAAATCTTCTTGAAGTAAAGGCTGATTCTAAGTCTGGGAAAGAAATGTGTAAGATGAACCTGGAATACTCTGTCATGTTAGAAAGCAAGAAAACTGTCAAATATTATTAAGACACACACAAGATACTTTAAAACAAACAACAAAACCCTCATTTGTTACCTATGGAGGATGCTATGGAACTAATCATTATAGATTTTGGTAAATAAAGGAAAGGGATCAAATACATTTCCTGCCTTTCTTATAGAAACTGTATCTAAGGGCACAAATAGGTCACATGGGAAAAATGCCTATGAAAGTATTCCAGCTTATAAATTAAGAAGAAATAATAACAGCAGAATATCAACATTTTGTAATCTTTAATGAATTAACGGATTTAGGCAGTGACCATCAATGGCTACTAACATCAGGAAAAGAAAGATACTATGTTCTTCCTTCAGAAAGCATTCAACACTACAAATGAAGTAGTTTTGACTCCTACCAAAAATATATTTAATTATCAGTTATCTAATCATCAACTTTCAGGAAATACAGAAGAGGAATATACTAACTACACTACAGAAATTCAGCAAAATCCAGACCAAGAAAGTAAAGGTCAAATGATCTGGTTTCCTTAGCAACAAAATTCAAGAGAGAGAAAAAGAGAACCCATGGATTAAAAGAAACATTAGCAGCGCATCAGCCAGTCTTAATACATAAACCTTAACTGAATGTCGATTCGAATAAAATAAACTTTAAAAAAAATTAAGGCCGGGCGCGGTGGCTCAAGCCTGCAATCCCAGCACTTTGGGAGGCTGAGGTGGGTGGATCACGAGGTCAAGAGATCGAGACCATCCTGGTCAACATGGTGAAACCCTGTCTCTACTAAAAATACAAAAAATTAGCTGGGCATGGTGGCGCGTGCCTATAATCCCAGCTACTCAGGAGGCTGAGGCAGGAGAATTGCCTGAACTCAGTAGGTGGAGGTTGTGGTGAGCCGAGATCGTGCCATTGCACTCCAGCCTGGGTAACAAGAGCGAAACTCCGTCTCAAAAAAAAAAAAGAAAAAAAAAAAATGATGTTGGCTGGATGAAGTGGCTCATGCCTGTAATCCCAGCACTTTGGGAGGCCGAGGTCGGTGATTAGCCTGAGGTTAGGAGTTAAAGACCAGTCTGGCAACATAGTCAAACCCCACCTCTAAAAAAATATTTTTTTAATAAAAAATAAAAATTAAAAAAATTATGTCACAGGCAAACATAAACTGGATATTTGACAACAGTAATGAATTATTATTTATTTGCATAGGTATGACAATGGTATTTTAATTACTTTTTACAAAGAAGATTGTGGTCAAGAGCAGTGGCTCACGCCTGTAATCCCAGCACTTTGGGAAGCCGAGTGGCTGGATCACTTGAGGTCAGGAGTTCAAGACCAGCCTGGTCAACATGGTGAAACCAGGTCTCCACAAGAAACTAAAAATTAGCCAGGCATGGTGGCATTTGCCTGTAATCCCAGCTACTTGGTAGGCTGAGGCAGGAGAATTGCTTGAACCCAGAGGGCAGAGGTTGCAGTGAGCTGAGATTGTGCCACTACATACAGCCTGGGTAGCAGAGTGAAACTTCTTCTCAAAAATAAACAAATAAATAAATAAGAACATCCATATCTCTACACACCCACACACACTCTCTATCTCTGTAATGCTTATATGTGAAAATAAAAGTATCTAGAATTTGCTTCAAAAAAGTAAAGGGAGTGCAGAGTAAAAAGTGGCATAGATAAAATAATTTTGGCTATGAATTGATAACTGTTGATGTTGTCTAATGGGTACATGGAGATTCACTCCTTTTATATATTCTTGAAATCTCCAATAATAAAAACAAAAGTTCAGAATGAGTAAAGATCCTGAAATAAGCAAAATTTCTGTAGACAGATATATGAAAAGAAAATCATCTGACATAGCTTAAGAAGTAGCGGAAAATATGTACTGTGTAAGCAGGGATTAATACAGATCATAAAGAGATAAGCAAATCTGGAGAGCAGTTTCAACAGAGCTATCATTATACTCCTGTTGTTTCTGAGAAGATTCTGCCAGTAAAAAAGAATATGATATTTCTAGCCTCTTAACTACTTCATAATACATATATTTTGTCTTGTTTTATAGTTACTTATGTCATTTTTTCTACTTATTAGAGTAATAAAATATTTTATTAGCTTCAGATTATTCTGCAATACTTTACCATTTACTGGCTGAATCAAAGAGGTGGAACAAAAAACTCGTCACTTTTAATCTATTATGAGGAGCTTCTATTACTTCTACTTTATAGCCTCCAAATGTTTTCTTATATGCTAAGCTCATCTTATGGGCCAAAATGCTACATTGTGGGCAGGAAAGAAATAAGTACAATTTTACCAACATGAAAGCTAAGCAGAGAATGGATCAGTGAGTTACTTGGAAGGATATAACTAATTTTTGGCCTCAAAACTAGGTCTTCAGGAACCAAATCTAGGTTTCTTCTGCTTCGTAAATGTGCCACCTCTCTGTACTAGTAATAAGAGACAGAGAATAGGCAGAACCAGATCATTATAATGTAAATTAAGCAGCTCAAAAAATTATTCTAGACTTAAGACAGTTCAAAGGAATGTACTGCTTTGCTAGTAATCTAGAATAGGACCTGCTATTCTAAAACCTGAATAAAGTACTATGGTAAAAAACTGTTTCTTTTAGTCTCCTACTATTATCAGTTCAACTACAACCTCAACCAAGTTTTGATAAGCCCAAATAAAATTATACTAAAATCAGAATTTAATTCCATGTACTAAATTCATCAGGAATTCTGGACTCCTTGCCAAAGTGATCTAGCTAACAAAAGTCCTTAAAGAACTTCTATTATTATTATTATTACTATTTTTGAGCTTATGCAAAATCTACCCAAAGAACTTCTATTATTAATATTAGTAATGCCTACCAAAAATATATTTATCGATTATCTAATCACCAACCTGCAGGAAATACAGATGACAGGGGAACATACTAACTACACTACAGAAATCCAGCAAAATCCAAACCAAGAAAGTATAGGTCAAATGATCTGATTTCTTAGCAACCAAGTTCACAAGAGAGAAAAAGAAAACCCATAGATTAAAAGAAACATTAAAGGCACATCAGCCAATAAAAGGTAATTCTTTTATTATTGTGAAGCTTAAATTTTTAACAATAAGACTTCCAAAACTCTAACCATAAGACATTTAGAGTCAATGCCATTTTATTTTCTAAAGTCATTTCCATAAAGGGTTAAATTTAAAAACTGTATTTAGATATCTGAACTTTCAAACAACTACTAGTTTTCACAACATCATAGTTAATAAAATAATGTTACTAATAATTAACTAAAACTTTAATAAAAATTATGCTAAATACCTAGCTATTCTGGCATGAGTTCTAGCAAATGAACAAGATGGCATTGATATTAGATACCAAAAAGTAAATAATGCCCAGTGCATATTTAAAACCACCAAAAGTTTAAGCTGCAACTATAGATACCAACAAATATATAAATGGCATTTATGAACGAATGAATTTGAACATATTTATATTTTACAATTTTATATGATATGTTCCTACTTTGGTCTGTGGCACAATAAAGATATCAGAAATTAAATTAAAATGTACTATGGCTAGCAGAAATAACATCTACAAATGTCTGTGAAAAATATTCATTGCAATTCACCAGAATATCTTTAATATCTGAGTTACGAAACTTAAAAAGGTCCACACTTCACGTTTTAAAACTGTACAAGGATTTAACAAAGTTCCAATACCTACACTACAGTTTTTCTCCCTGAGTATTAAATACAATAATATGGTTAAAACATACAAGAGGCTCTCCCTGGTTCATAAAAAATGTTTTCTAAAATAAAAAATTGTTCTGTTTTTACATACCTTGACATAAATCACAGGGAGCGTCTGTTTGGCTCGACTATAGTGTCTGGCAACTCTGTATACTGTTTCCGGAACATAGTCCAGCACCAGATTAAGATAGACCTCATCTTTCTGAAAGAGTTTATTAAAAAAAACAAAAAACAAAACAGATTAGAAACTGGTCTTTAAATATTCAAATTAGAGTAAATTCTCTATAAATTTACTTATGTGGATTTTTAAAGCATAATGTGTCAATTTTAACTATATAAAATTTCTTCAGAATATAACCATAATCATAAAAACAAATCAACCATATCTTTTTATTAATAATCCAATGACTAGTCATTTCAATATTGTTAAGATTTCCAATTAACCTTTAAATGATTATTTTGGTTACCATGATTTTAGAGGCTATCACCTATCATAAAATTTAGTATTTTCTAGGCTGATAATGTCCTCATATCCTATTAAGAAAAGTATCATCGTAGCGGGGAGGGTATTAAATTTGAAACTAAGAAACAAGGATTTCTAGCCCTTGCTCTGTTAGTTGGTGTGTACAAGTCACTTGCATCTCTAGGCTTCAGTTTCTCCAACTACAATATGAAAAATCAGACTAGACAGTCCAAAATGTCTCTAACCTCCACACACACAAAAAGATCTCATAGTTACCTGATAGTATATAATTGACAGAAAAACCACTTGTCTTCTATAATTAACTAAAATTAAAGAAAATAATCTATAAGGCAACTAATGTTACCATACTCACAAGCTTATTACAAGTCATATGTTTAAATATCCATGCTCAGCAACATAAAGACATAAACGCAAGATCAGTGGAGAAAAAGAAAGACATTCTAACTGAACACCAAGCAGGAAAGAGGAGTAGGGTACTCCCTTTACCCTGTTCATGTGACCAGTATCAGGTAAACGAAGCAGAAAACAAGGTTGAGAATCACCCTGTTCAGGCAAAGAATTGGTTACTCAGTGGGAAACACCGCGGAGAAACAAACTTTCACAATCTCCCAATTTAAAATAATCTTACCTACCAAACTGAAGCCATCAATTTCAATTTTCAGCATTTATTGAGCATTTTCCATATATCAATGGCCACAGCAGAGGATATAAAAGTATAAAAGAGATGACATCTAAGAGTATAAAAGGAGCATTTCAGGCAAGGAAAGAAAACTATATTCAAAATGTAAGGTCATGTAAGACTATAGCAGAGATCAGGAAATGGTGAAACATCACGCCATTGACTCTACTACCTTCTCACTACACTCCACACACTTATGTTCTCCTCTCTTCCCTCCTTAGCCAGCTTAAATTCCATGATCCATCATTATCCTCTCTCTCTAACACAAGAGTCAACAAACAACAGAAATGGTCTGCTGCCTGTTTTTAAAAATAAACTTTTAATGGAACAGAACTATGCCCATTCAGTTATATATTGTCTACGGCTGCTTTTGGACTACAGTGACAGAACTGAGTAGTTGTGCCAGAGACTAGATAGCCCAGAAAGCCAAAAATATTTAAGAAAAAGCTTATGGTTTTTCTACAACCCTAGTTGAATTCAGCTTTCTGCCCAGTCATGCCTATGACCAAAGAGCTGAACGTGGCTGCAAAGAAACCTCTAATTGTGCTGATTGGTCTCATGTTAACAACATCATCAAAATTCAATTTGTTGGGCAGGTGTGATGGCTTACACCTGTAATCCCAGCATTTTGGGAGGCTGAGGTGGGCAGATCACTTGAGCTCACAAGTTTGAGACCAGCCTGGGCAGCATGGCAAAACCCCATCTCTACAAAAAATACAAAAATTAGATGGGTGTGGTGGTGTGCACCTGTATTGCCAGTTACTTGGGAGAAGGTGGGAGAATGGCTTGAGCCTGGGAGGCAAAGGTTGCAACAAGCAAAGATCATGCCATGCACTCCAGTCTGGCTGATAGAGCCATATCTTGTCTCAAAAAAAAAAAAAAAAAAAAAAAAATCAATTTGTCCAGCAATATACACTTTCCTGATCCATTCACTTTTCTAGACCACTTAATTTCCCATTTTCTCCTCTTCAACAGCCCTTCTCTGTCCTCAGCCTCAACACATGACCTTGTTTGCATCACTGCATGCACTCACCCACCAGCATCTATCTCCATATACTCTTACTTTACTTCTATAACTAGAGACAAGCTAACCCAGCTCCTTCCTAACGCAAACACTGCTACATGTTAAAATAAAAACTGTCCTGTACTATTTCTCCTACTCAAGGTCACTGCTCCAGAAATTTCTGTCTCTTTCTACATTAATTATTCCGTGTAGAAACATTACAATCAGCACATAAACTTGAGATTATTTCTCCTTCTTTAAAAAAAAAAAAACTATCGCTAGCCACACTAATTACTACCATATTTTTGCCTTCTCTCCTTAAGCTGACTTTTTCAAATTCCTCTCTCCTCCTATTCTAAAACTTTCTTCAACAGAATTTCACTACCACTATGCCAAAATTATTCCAGATGAACAACATCCTTGTTGCTGAATCCAAAGCCAATTTTCAGTCATCATCTTACCCTGTTCATCTATTTGACTTAGCACTACCATTTGGAACAGTTGGTCATGTTCCTTTCACTGAAGCACCTTCTTCATGTCACGGGACACTGTACTTTTATGGTTTTCATCCTACTCTACAAACAACTCTTCTTTTCTCCATTTCTGCTTCCTCCTATTCTCCTTGATCTCTTAAAAACTGGAATATCTGGCTGGGCACAGTGGCTCACACCTGTAATCCCAACACTTTGGGAGGCTGAGGTGGGCGTATCACAAGGTCAGGAATTTGAGATCAGCCTGGCCAATACAGTGAAACCCTGTCTCTATTAAAAGTACAAAAATTAGCTGGGCATGGTGGTGGGTGCCTCTGGCCCCAGGTACTCAGGAGGCTGAGGCAGGAGAATCCCTTAAACCCAGGAGGCGGAGGTTGTAGAGAGCCGAGATTGTGCCGCTGCACTCCAGCCTAGGTGACAGAGCAAGACTCAATCTTAAAAAAAAAAAAAAAAAAAAAATTGGAAGATCCCTGGACTTAGTCCTCAGACCTTTTCTGCTCTTTAAAACCACTCCTCCTTGATAATCTTATCTAGTCTAATGGCTCAATACTACCATACACCGATTATATATAAATAAATACACATATACTAGACCTCTGCCCTTAACCCTACACTAGTATATCCAACTGTGTATTTGGTATGGCTCAGGCTAAAAACCTTATAATCATCCTTAATCAACTCCCAGCCTCTTCTCTCTTACACTTACACACAGCACACACACCTATACCCACATATGCCCTCATATCTCTATGCCAGAAAATACGAATGGTTCCACCTTTACAAATTTATCCAGATCCAACCACTCATCATTTTCACCGCTAGAACCCTTGTCTAAGCCACTGTCATCTCTCTATCCTCCTAAATGGTTTGCCTACTTCTATCCTTATTCCTTTCCAATTTACTACTAACTAAAATCAAGTTAAGCTAGACTGTATCTCTTCTACACCATCTCATTGGTCTATAATGTACTACACACCCATCTCATTATTTCTATCCTCTATTCTACTCCACTGCTCTCCTCACTGCTTACTCTTCTCTAGCCAAGCTAGCCCCTGGCTGTTTCCTGAACACCTATGGTACATTTTCACATTCAGAAATTCTGAACTTCAAGGCTTCTAGTCCTTCAACCTAGAATGCTCTCCCCTAAGATATGCTCAAAGCTCATTTGTCTCAACTCCTTCAAAATCTTTGGTTAAAGTGGTACCTTCTTAGCTGGCTTTCCTTAATCACTCCATTTAAAATTATAATCCATTCCTCCACCTCCACATCCCCCATCTGCCTTCCCCACTTTATAGATGAAACATACCACTTTCTAACCCCATAGTTTATTTTATAGTATCTGCTTACCCTGACTAGACAAGGCTCCAAGAAGGCAAAGCCTTTTGTCTGTTTTGTTCACTGCTCTATTTCCATGTAGAATAGTGCCTAGTACACAGTAGGTACTCAGTAAATATTCGCTGACTAAATTAAGTTCAGGGGCATTGGGCATTTCTTCAAAACTTAGTATTATATATTTTACAATCCATATATATAAAAATCATGTTTTACACTATAAATATATATTTTTTATTTTTCAATTATATCAATAAAGCTTCAAGGAAAGAACTAGATTACAAACCAACAGGTCTGTTTTAACTCAAACAGTATTACGGAAAATGAGTAAAAAGAGGAGGAAACTTGGCAAGATGAGAATGAAAGCAGGGTAAACAGCTGGAAACCTTCTAAAAGAGTCCAGCCTGGATCAGGGAATAAGGAAATAGGGGTATTTTTTAAAGCTGGAGAAAGGTAGGGTAGATATACTGGCTAGATGAACATCAGAGTAATAGAGAATCTAAGAAACAAAGAGATTGGGATTAATTTAACTGTTTTTAAGCCTGGGCAACTAAGGACATGATGAGACAGAGAAATCAAAAAGAGTAGAAAGGTTTGAAGGAAAAATTATTTGAACTTTTACTTAATGAATCCCAGGACACTCTGGGTAGCTATATTACACAGGTGGTTACAAACACGGGTCGAGGCAAAACTCAGGAAGCAAGAATGGAGTACACCTTGAGATTCAGGCAATAGCTGAAGCCACGAGAACAGAGTTGTTCACCTAAGAAGAACATGCAAAGTAGGAGAGTAAGGAAAGGACTGAGTATCAAATCCTGAAAAACACTAAATTTAAGAAGCAGATAAAAGGGGACTCAGCAAACATGAAGAAAAAAACTAAGAGGCATAAGAAAGCAAGCAAAGATTAGCATCAAGGATTCAAACCTGAAATTTCTATAAGGATGAGATGTGAAGCATTTCAATAGCAGATGAGATGAGGATTAAAAAGGGGTTATTCAATTTATATCCAATATCTTGGTGTATCTTGGTTCAGTGATGCTCTTGGAGAAAGAGTTTTCAGATCATACGGTCAGTAGCAACCAACCTTTATTGGGTTCACGAGTGTGCAGGTGGCAGGGGAGGAATAGGAGACAACTCAGTTTATTCTCACAAAGTCTCTGGTGATGAAAGGAAAGAACTGGGAGCTGGTAATTCAAGGGGAGACAAAGTCAAAGAAAAATTGTGGCTGGGCTTTTGTTGGCACTTTTTACTGACTAAAAAGACCCAAATTTATTTGTAAGCTAAGTAGACAAGGGTAGAATAAAGTTATTTAAAAAAGGAGGGAAAAGGGAGAACTGAGGAAGCAAGATTCTAGAAAATCAGAAAGAAGAAACATGGACAAACTATACAGCATGGTAATTAAGAAGATTAGCATGAGTCACACAAAACTATATAGAAGTCCCAATTCTGTTACTAGGAGTTATGTGACTATGAGCAAGCTATTTAACCTCTCTAAGCATCAGTTTCCTCATCCGCAATATAGAGCTAATGACAGTATCTATTTTAAAGAACTGTCATAAGATTATAAGAAATAATCCACATGAAATTGTTTAAACACATTACCTAACACACAATAAAGACTCAAAGTTTAGCTGTTTTCATCCTCAAAAAAAGAATATCACTTTTTCTTTAAATCTAAAATAAGTGATTGGGTATTAGGGAAAAGGAACGAAATGCAAGCTAAATGAGTTATGTGTGATGATCCTATTTCTTATAAAGCAAGACATAGATAAGATGACATGCAAAACTAGGGGTAGCAAGAGTAATGCTGAAGGCGAAAAGAAAAAAATGCAGAGATCAATATTCCGAGATAATCAGTTCCCACTGTAAATGAGGTCTAATAAAGAACAAATAAATACAATGCTCAATTGGTGTGAAAAGGATTGCTGTATTAAATAAAATTCAAAGAATGGTGAGTCTCAGGTTATTAGAAAGGTCATTAACACAGATGTCAAAGCCATTTTTTTAAACTATTAATAACAAAGTTTCTTGATTTTAATGATCCATTTTACAAGGTTAATTATCACATTATTAATATATGTTCACATAAATGTTCACATTTATGAACAACCTGGAGATGTGTACACCATTGCATTCCATTTTACTTCATTTGCTAAACAAACATACTAACAGTTAAAAATGTAAGGACTGAACCGGGCTGGTGGCTCATGCCTATAATCCCAGCACTTTGGGAGGCCAAGGCAGAAGGATTGCTTGAGTTCGAGACCAGCCTGGGCAACCCAGAGAGGAACCATTTCTACCAAAAAAAAAAAAAAAAAAAAAAAAAAAAAAAGAATTGGCCAGGCCTGGCAGTGCACAGCCATGGCCAAAGCACTTGGGAGGCCAAGGTGGGAGGATCACTTGAGCCCAAAAACGTCAAGGCTAGTGAGCCATGCAATCTAGCCTGAACAACAGAGTAAGATTCTGTCACTCACACACACACATACACTCTCTCTCTCTCTCTCTCTCACACACACACACATTTATTTATCTTTATATATTTAAACTATATATAAGAGTAAAAGATGAATGCCAAGTTCAACAGAGGTTTGTAGTTATACGACTACAAGCTCTGTCCTTTCCTTGTCCCAATCAATATTTTCATAAATGATTTCCTTTATTAGAGGTTGCAAAAGCAAATGCCATTAACAGTTAAGCAACAAATGTAAAAGTGTGAAGCCAAATTGCGTAATGCAGTAAGGGGCAAAAGTTGGTAAATCACACAGTACAAGACTTAACTAACTACAAGTATTCTAGATTAAAACAACAACAACAACAACAAAAACAGAATGTGCTTGCCAAATAAAACACATCATGGGATAGATTTAGCAGTCAATTTATAATCTCTGATTTCAACACAGCCACCTAAGATTGACACAGACCTAGGAAGAATGGCTTAAAATGAAACACTGAATAAAAATTTAAAGACATTGGGCTGAAATGATAGAACCCACAATATGAAATTTAACAAAGGCACTATGACTAAAATCAAAGTGCCAATGTATTACGTAAAATGACAGAACAGAGAAACTCCAGATCAAACTTGACGGTAATACATCTGGAAATTAAGTAAGTGTAACTGAACAAAACTCAAAAAGAATCAACACTGAGATGCAACCAATGAAAAACATCATGCAGCATTAGGTAACAAAAGTATTGTGTTCAAATCAATGAAGATAATTCCAGCCTACTTTGTATAGCTCACACTGCATTGGAAGTAATGATATCCCTTTATTGGCAACATATTTTATTCATAATATTAAAAAAGCAGAATACATCAAAGGAAGGTTAATGACACTGTGTCTGCTATAGGCTGAACACTCTAATTTACTATACTTTAAGAAATATGAAGGCACCAATAAATCCTCTTGTTAAATTTACAAATGTTCTAATGTAAAATAAATAGCCACAGGGAAACAGGTGCCCACCTCTAGCAAACACCATATGTACAGAAAACAGCAGTATTTTTACAGTTCCAAAGTATAGTTTTGTGTGAAGGTTCCTGCAAAACATAATTAAGGAGGCTGAAGACGCTAATATTTTGAGAAGACTAGGATTCAGCATTTCTAGCATTCATAATTTTCTGAAACATCTACGGTTTGCTATTTCCTTAATGTAATCTCTCTCCTTTGGATTATGATACATCGCTGGAATACTCAGAAATTGTAAACTTTAAAAACTAAATAGGCCAGGCATGGTGGCTCATGCCCCAGCACTTTGGGAGGCCAAGGTGGGCAGATCGCTGGAGCCCAGAAGTTAGAGCCCAGCCTCGGCAACATGGTAAAACTCCGTCTCTACCAAAAATACAAAAATTAGCTGGGCATAGTGGCATGCACCTGTAGTCCCAGTTACTCTCAGGAGGCTCAGGCATGAGAATCGCTTGAATCTAGGAGGCAGAGGTTGCAGTAGCCGAGACTGCACCACTGCACTCCCACCTGGGTGACAGAGCGAAGACTGTCTTTAAAAAAAAAAAAAAAAAAACTAAACTAAATATGAAGACACAGTATCGCTTGGGAGGCAAATGCTGAAAACACCGAATCCACTAAGATAAGAAACTACCAACCTCAAAAAACTGATACTAGGTTTGCAAAAAACTGGCTACAGTCAATGCCACAAGTCCTTTGAATGAAATCTATCATATAAAGTGGATCTTACCTAGAAACTTCCAAAGAAGACTCCATAATGTATAATTTAGGCAGCATTTCTCTTGATGGCTCAGTTTTCCAAGTTATTAATTAATAAACCATTCTCTAATCACTGATAACCACTCCTCTATGAACTCCACCTTAAAACCGCACATTGAGTAAGAAATTTAAGTGATAAAACTTTGATCACATGTAACAACAACTGTAATAACTCCATCCTATCTTTGGAAAACATATTACTATGATGTTCTTATCTCCAGATAACTTCTGAGGTCAAGGAAATAAAATGGGTTGAGGCTACAGTTTTAAATAGAATCATGATATAATTTAAAAACCTAATGGAATGCAATGCAACATATTAGAGATCCCAGAAATAATATATCAAATGCAGCATCATGGTAATCCAGATTCTCATTAGAATTGGGTTGGGCATTCCAACTGGCAAAAAATCTTCACAATAGCTGTCTTTTCTCTGATGGGTATGCCAGGCTGGCTAGAGAAGAGAATATAGTACCAACAGTAAAAAGTGTGTGGATTAGGAATACCCTTTTGCGTGAGAGGTTGTGGGAAGGAAATGGGAAAGGGTAGGCACTTAGCATACAACAATGATTAAGGCAAGTTTCATCCCTATCTCATACCTTATAACAAAATAAACACCAAAATTACCAAAGGGTTTTTTTTTTTTTTTTAAGAAAAATCATAAATGTGCCAAAAGAAAACGGGTATTTCTGCAAATCTTGGATGACAAAAGAACTAAGCCATTGAGAAAAATAATGCCAATTTGATTACACGGAACTGTAAAACATCTATTCTGCCTTAAGAAAAAAACTCACACAAACCCAATTTTAAAAATATGACAACTTAGCAAATAAATAAATTTCCGCTACACATGACAAAAGCCTGATTTGTTTTATTTAAATTACAAATAGTACTTGGAAGTCAGTAAGAAAAAACCAGTATTCAAATAGCAAACATGGAAATATGAGCTTGGCATGGTGGCTCACACTTGTAATCCCAGCACTTTGGGAGGCTGAGGTGGGTGGATCACCTGAGGTCAGGAGTTCGAGACCAGCTTGGCCAACATGATAAAACCCTGTCTCTACTGAAAATACAAAAATTAGCTGGGTGTGGGGGCAGACGCCTATAATCTTAGCTACTCTAGAGGCTGAGGCAGGAGAACTGTTTGAAACCTAGAGGCAGAAGCTGCTCGAGATTGAGCCATTGCACCCTCCACCAAAAAAAAAAAAAAAAAAACAAGAAAGAAAACACAGAACTACACATGAACAGATGGTCATGTGAATGGCCAACAAAACTGTAGAAAAATGCTCAACTTCACTCATAATTAAAGAACTGTAATAAAGATAACAATTAGCCACAAATTTTCATCTATCAAACTGGAAAATTCAATCTGAGAAAACTAAGTATTGAAATAGGATCACCATCCAATATGGACTATGACAATTCTTGTTAAAGTCAGTCATGCAATCTTCTGGGCAGGCAGGGGGTTAATATATTAATTCAGAAGTAAAGACATAGAGCCCCCCAGTTAGATTCAGCAATGCCACTTATAGGGATTACATCTATGAAAACAATTCTGTGTACACGCTCGTTCATGCATTAAGATTTGTGAAGAACAAGGAATTAAAAATGCCATATCTGCATGCCATTATCTTACAGTGCCAGGAAACAAAAACATGCTTTAAAATAAAATTAAAAGCCCACATGATAGTATGTAAAAGCAGCACAGAAACTAGCTGATAGAACTCCCAATGGCCAAAGCTGGGACAATTTGACCAATAAAATAAGTATCTGTTAAGTCCACATGGATATAATAAATGACTAAATAGATTAATACTTGGGGGAAAAGAGACAAGTCTCTTACGTAAAATAAATCCAAATAATTTGTGTAGTTACTCCACCATTAAAGAAAGAAAGTATAGGAGCGTAATTCCCACCTTAGGTGTAGTTTTCCTTCCAAAAATAAAGTATGGAAAGAGGCAAAAAAAAAAAAAAAGTAACTTTACAGTCAAGAAAACTAAACACTACATCAGTCAGGTGTTGAAAGTCAGTTAACAGCAGTCATACAGCATGCTGACAGTATGTGTCCTTGATATGATATGATATGTGATGAAAATGACACTTTACGTCTCTGTGGTCTTTTTGCCAAAAACCTGTAACCCCAGTTTTAGGTATCCTACAAAATATCTGACCAGAACTCCACAGAACTGTCGAGATCATCAAAATCAAGGAAAAGTCTAAGAAACTGCCACAGTGAAGAGGCAAGTAAAATGAGACCACTAATGTCTCATTACATTGCAATGTGGGATCCTCAATGTGGTATTCTTTCTTACACTTTGTAAATGTAATGTGGTATCTTAAATGAGATCATAAACAAAAGACATTAGACAAAAACTAAGGAAATCTGATTAAACTATAATAATTAACTGTAATAAGTGTAACATATTAATATGTCAACAACAGGGGAGACTTTGCAGGGTCTATGCATACGGATATAAAAAACCCTATTACTGCATCACTGGTAAAGAGGAAACATGCTCCAAAACAATATATATGCTATTATATTTACATATAATATATGTGCTCATACATGCATGTAAGAAATGTGTATCTTACATGTATGTATCTTAAGAGTGGATTAGGAAATTTAGGGATTCGGGTAAAAAAGATATTATTTTAATTTATTCTATATTATTTCAATTTTTTAAATAATATGCATATAACATTTTAGTTTCACTGAAATATTAAAATAACACAAAGATAATTGATATTCAAAAGAAACTCCTAGATTATTTTCAAGCAGAAGACAATTACCACCTCATTTGCTGTCAGTAACATTTATACTTTATGAGAAGGTTCTTATAATTCAAACTTAAGAGCTTTATTATTACTTATATATTCGGTCCCTAGAGCATACTCCATTGACGTTAACATCTCATCAGTAAAGTTTCATCCAGATAATCAATAAACCACTTTAATAAGACATCGACATAAAACTTTAAGGAAGACAGACCAAATGAGGTTAGATAGGTAATCACTTTACTTCCCTGAATAAAATTTCCTTCTATCAGTAATTTTCACACAGTAAGGTAAACAGAGAGGAAAAGAGGGAAGAATTGTATACTGTCAACCTAATCAAGCTACCACTTCTGTAAATGGGGTTTCACCTAATTAACAAAGACGACATTAAAATTATTTTTATATTGGGAGGCTGATCTTGACCTAATCATTTATGAACCCACTTCTACTTTCCTAGCCTGATTTCCCACTACCATCCCCACTACCCCAACTTTATATACCACAAATTTCAAACTACTTGTATCTCCTCTACACACACCGTGCTATTACACCACCAAGTTTTTTAAACACCGTGCTATTACACCACCAAGTTTTTTAAATACTCTGTATTCCTAGGTACACACGGTGTATAGAACACAAGTATACATATAAAACACAAGAGTGTGTGTGTGTGTGTGTGTATGTGTAACAAAAGTATATACATATTATCCTCATTTTATAGATAAGGAGAAAGATTAAGCAATTTGCTTGAGGACACATAGCTAGTACACAGCAGAGTCACTATGCACATCCAAACTGATTCTTTATACTATGCTTCTTCAAAATTAAGAAGGAACTGTTTGTTCTTGGCCTTTTATTTCTTTCTCTCATCCCTTATTATAACCACATGCATACATACCTGCTCTCAAAAGAAGTTAAAACTGAATTAGAAATGAGTACATACACACACATGCAAGTTGTAGAAACCTCTAATAAAAGTTCTTTACTGAAAGTAAAATATACATCAAAATTAAGAGTAGTGGTATTAGGGAAGGTTAATGGAAGCCAGAGCTAGACTGTCTGGGCTCAAATCTAATCAAAACATTTCTAATAAATATTTACATAACTTGCTATAATTATATCTCCTTGACTCTTGGGTGAATGGCTTGATAATTTTTCTTTATCTTTTGGGTATCAGAGATTTCTCTAAAAACCTAGTAAAACACACAAGATAGCTCCCTCCAAAAAATGCACAATCTTTATTTTAGGAGAGTCACATACTTCCTGCAGACTAGAAATTTAAAATACTGGCTTAAATTGCTCTGTGGGCAGGTCACTTAACTTCTCTCCAGCTCCTCTTCATAGAACTGTTGCGAGGATTAAATGAGTAAATGTTAAGTAATGTGTTTAGATTAATGCCTGGCAGATTTTCATATACCTTTTAGCTACTATTATTATTACTATTACTGCAACTATTACTACTATTAACATTATAATCTTTGTTCTATAATCATTACTAAGATATTTTTTAAAGTATTATTTCTAGCACACTGCTTCTGGAGGAATGTACATTCTGTGCTAAACAGTATAGCATACTATACAGACTCTGGAGTCAGATTCCTTGGAGCTGACTCCCAACACTGCCATTTAGTAGTTGTATGGTAACTTACTTAACTGCTGTTTCAGTTTCTTCTAAAAAATGGGGACAATAATAGTACCAATTATTCAATAGGTTGCTACGACGTTTAAGTGAGTTATAAAATAGCAAATGGCTCAGGACAATGGCTGACATGTAGAAAGTGCAATATATATTTGCTATTAATAAACAAATATGTAAAACCATAATTAATGTTTATTAAGTGTTAATTATATGCCAGGTGCTATGATAAGCACTTGATAACATTATTACACTTGTTCCTTACAAAACCCCTACTGTGCAGATGGTGAGATAAGGCTTATAAAAGTAAGTATCTTGCCCAGAGTCATACTGCTATTAAGTGGCAGAAATGGAATGCAAACCCAAATATTACTAGCTCGTGCTCTTTACTTTTCAGAATGAATCCTCGGCATATATGTCATCCATATCCTTTCCTCTCCAGAGCTACTGGTAGACGGCATAATTAAGCGCAGTATTCTGTTCACTGATCCCAGAAGCAGTGGTTCTCCCCTTCTGGATACACCCCCCCACCTCATTACTATCAATAGAACAAAGATGGTATAAGAAATAAAATCAACTGTTATCTTTGTTATTTGAACAGTCTCTCACAAATTAGAAGGCAGAAGTTTTTCTCTTTATTATTCAAGTAATCTATGAACCACAAGGAAAAACCCTTTTACATGAAAAGTTACTTACAGAAATTTTTCTTACGGAAAACTATTAATCGATTGAAATAAACCTTAAGGATCTTATAAAGGCATAATATGGTTTTTATCCTATGAACTTCAGAGTTCTAGCATTCTGCAAAGGTAAGCCATAACTCAGAGAAGGCAAAATCAGCTGATCCCACACCTTGGCTTCAACTACGGCAACTTTGCTTTTTATATGTTCTATTAGAGGTCTCCATAAAATTTCATTGGGGATGTAAAAAGTTTCTACTGCCAAAGTATTTTTTAAAAAGAAAGACTATTCTATATGATACCTGAAATTCACAAAATTATAACCCCAGAGTTTCAAAACACTTGGTCCCTCTTGCAGATCAAGAGAGAGAGACAAAGGTAAGAGAGGAGGTACCACTCATTCTAAACTAAATCATAGTTAGCTACTACTGCGTAACCTAGAGTTTATGAATTGACTACATGATGCTCTAGTTACTATAGCAAACACTAATAATTCCAACCAGAAAACTAAGCCTAATTAGTTCACATCACTAATCTCTGTCCTGACTTAATTCCTCTTTCTTCTAGTTACACTGGCTACCCCTTTCCCCTGTTACAGGCTAAAAGCTGATTATCTACAATCCCTAAAGAAAGTCTTTAAAATGTGAAGGAAGAATACAATCAAAAGAAAGTTATCAAAATAGACATACCATTCAGTCAAACTGTGGTCAGTGAAATGTAAAACATGCCTGTTATTACAGAAATCCTACTTTAATTCTCCCAGAGCTACAAGAGTACTTAGAACAGAAATTATGACAAGGCCACAGGGTAACTTTGCTACAATTCTAAAATTGTGGGAATAGATAAAATATTATATAGTACAACAATGAAATAGTATATAACCAAAATACCCATACATATTATGAGTCAAGAGAAAAAAGTCTTTATGCGATCATAATTATACATACAACTATATAAATCATGTACATATGGAATAAGATACACAGAAGTGAAGTCAAAGGTCAGAACAGTGGTAGTGAATAATTTAGTTGTTTTCCTTAACATTTTCCAAAAAGGGGAGTAATAGAGGCCCAGAGAGAACAGACATTAAGTGAGACAATAAAGAAGATTTAAGACAGATGAGAATACATATAAAGATCTAGAAGCCATCAGAAAGAGAGTGCGATGAGTAAAATCCCAATAAAAGAGGGGTATAGAAACCCAGAGAAAGAGGTTGATGGAGATCCATGAAGAGAAAATAACAGAGAGAGAAAAAGACAGACAGAGACAGAGAGAAAAACGGTGTGGGGGAGAAGACAGAGACAAGAAGGAAAGAGACAAAGAGAAAGAGTTACATAGAGGGAAAAGAAATCCAAAAGAGGGGGTGACACAGACCAGAGAAAGGGACAAAAACCCAGAGACAGAAAGATAGAGACCTGGAGCCTACAGTGAAAGGTTGAGGAATCCAGAAAGGGAAACAAAGACTAAAGAGAAAGGGGGAAAAAAGGATAGAGAAAGAGACTGATAGAAAATAGAGAGGGAAAGAAAGTCAAAGATGATTATAGAGAATGACAATTTTTTTCAATTCCCAGATACATTTGAAGTCCTCTATTCTAAAACCTAATCAAGTATTTCACCTCTCTAATCCTGAAACTATCTTTTTCATCTTCACAATGTCCTCAACTAATCTCTCTAATTGCCTCCTCGAACTTCCTGTAGGTTCATGTTCTTATCACTGATCTCCCTCCCAAAACACTCCCCATACTATCTGAAATCTCAAAAAGAAAATTTCTAATAACCCCAATCTCTTGCCCTAGAGAAAACCTGGATCTCACTTAAAGGCACTGGTTTCCTTGCAGTTCTCACAAATGAAGACTGCTGTCACCCTCCAACAAAAGTTCTAGAGACAGAAGGCAACAAATATTGCCAAACTGCTGCTTTTCCACTGTCCTGGCCTGAAACAGCACTCCATATCTCCTCCCTCCCCAGCTCCACATGGCTATGCACCCTACCCATCCTACTTTGTCAAGAGCCTACTTAGGCTCTCCACCTAGAGCCACCACCACCATCTATGAAGTCACACACGTATCTGTCTACTAGGCATCCCTACTTGCATGTGTCATAGGTTATCTCAAATGATTAATTTATTATTTCCTCCTCCAAAACTCTTCTCATATACAATACATATAAGCAATACATAATGCTTCTGCTAAAAAAAAAAAAAAAAAAAACGCCTACCAAATACAGGACTGCCACATTCCAAGATCTATCATCTTCAAGGATTTGCAAGAATTTCACAGACATTTAGATTCCTTTCTATACAGCAGTGGATACTCTCAATAACCTATTCCTAGAAAGTCAGAACTTGAAAATAACTAACCTGAGTACTCAACCCTAGAAGAGAATCTGTCATATGGGAAGAAATAGTTTACTACTTGGTCTCCTGAACGATCTGTTAGTCCTGCCAGAACAACTCAGAAGTGGAGCTCATGAGTGAGGCAAGAAGAAATTATCTTTTTGGTGGCGGGGAGATTACAAGAAGTCTTCAATCTATGTATTTCTGCACATCTTAGAAAAATTTCCTTTTTTTTTTTTGACAAAGAAGGACCATTATTTTCGGCAATAAACTGTAACTTTTCTTTCCTTCTTCCTTTTTGTTTTTAATGAAGCTACCCCAAAATTAGGAGACGTCTTTTTTTCTTAACTTTGGAAAATTCACAATGCTCAAGAGAAAGTTCTGACATAAAGAAAATACTAGGTCTATTTCTTTTTATAATAGAGATTAACTCTCCTGGTTAATTTCTGTTAATGACTTCTAATTGCTCTTTATCTGTAAGAGCATTTAAGATAAATAGGAAGCTGACAACAGCATGCCCTCAGGGGCATACAGATAACAGACAGTCAGCTGTCACCCCCAATGTAGCTCAGGATAAGAGCTGACTATGACAGGAGCTGTCCACCAAACCAAAACCAGACAAGTAAGCCATTGGGTGCCTTTCATTCAAACGGTTTGATATTCTTTCTTTTCTGCTCCTCAACTTCTTTTTTTTTTTTTTTTTTTGAGACGGAGTTTCGCTCTTGTTCCAGGCTGGAGTGCAATGGCGCGATCTCGGCTCACCGCAACCTCCGCCTCCTGGGTTCTGGCAATTCTCCTGCCTCAGCCTCCTGAGTAGCTGGGATTACAGGCAAGCGCCACCATGCCCAGCTAATTTTCTGTATTTTTAGTAGAGACGGGGTTTCACCACGTTGACCAGGATGGTCTCGCTCTCTTGACCTCGTGATCCACCCGCCTCGGCCTCCCAAAGTGCTGCTGCTCTTCAACTTCTTAAGAATTAAATGAGTTAACATTTATAAAGCATTAAAACTGTGCCTAGCATAAGTGAATGCTATATACATTAAAGTAAGTAATCAAGAGAAAATGTTTAAGAACTCTGTAAGGAGGACTTTTTTCAATTGAATCTATAGTAATCCAGCAGTTCACAGAACAAATAATTCTTACACAGGAGTATCATGATGTATCTAGTAACAACCACCACCACAAAAAAAGATGCAAAATTCCATTATAAAGAGGACATAACAGAGGTTCTACAATTTTACTTAGGAAGAGAGAAAAAAGTAAACACATGCCAAAACAGATCAGAATAAAGATAATAATAAGCCATTTGGTAGGTTTAAAAAAAAAAAAAAAAAGAGCATGAACCAAGTAACAGGGTTTAGAAATAAAAGAGCTCTCAAATACTTATGAGAGTTTACAATCCCTAGTAAACCAGAGGTTTTTTAAAAAAAAGCAATTGAAAACCAAGTGTCAATAAAGGGCCTATTTGCTAACTATAGTCGTTAAAATGTATTAGTTATAATACACATGTATATACACAAAAATTGTACATCTGTAGGCATTTACAACAAAATTCTGGCTTAACACATTGGTACCTTCCTATGTAACAGGCACTGTAATGAAAAAAAGATTTTCTAAGAAAATAATTTAAATAAAATTTAACAGAAAATGTTGTTAGGCAACATTCCTTGAAAAAAAAAATTGAAAAAGCTTAGTAGAAAATGACTAAAAACTTATACTAGAAAACAGTTACATAAAGTAACAAGAACACTGAGCTAAAAATCAACTATTACGCATATAAGAATATTAGATATTACATGCATTAAACCTGAAGTCCAAAATACCAAGTGAAGTTATCCAAAGTCATATTTATTTAGCCAAAAGAATCAAATGATTTTTTTTTTTTTTTTTTTGAGACGGAGTCTTGCTCTGTCGGGCAGGCTGGAGGGCAGTGGTGCGATCTTGGCTCACTGCAACCTCTGCCTCCTGTGTTTAAGCAATTCTCCTGCCTCAGCCTCTCAAGTAACTAGGATTACAGGCGTGTGCCACCATGCCCCGCTAATTTTTCATATTTTTAGTAGAGACAAGGTTTCACTGTGTTAGCCAGGATGGTCTCGATCCCCTGACCTCATGATCCACCTGCCTAGGCCTCCCAAAGTGCTGGGATTACAGGCCTGAGCCACCGTGCATGGCTTGTTATTTGTTACCTGCCCTGCCTATGCACTCCAAACCAGTGAAAAGAAATAAAAAATAGCGACAGGCAGAAAAATAAAGACACCAAGGTGAAGCAGAAGAAATTTATTTTCTTTGCTTCCAACTTCATTGATTACTGTTGTCTTCTGAACAGAAAGTGATTGGGGGGAGTTACTAACAGCACAAAGTTTTCTTTATCCTTTGTTTTCACAGAATTCAATGTGATCAGTGATCACTTAAAGTAAGCACTGCAATATTACATCTTTTCCAACTTTTTCCCTGCCCAAGGATGGTTCAACTTACTTCCAAATGTTTAACCAAACAAAGTGAAGTTGATAAAAGGTAAAGAGATGGCCAAAGGACTTCGGTAGGTTTAACCTATTGCTTTACCTCTTATCAACTTCACTTAACAAAATGACTTAATTTTCCTCCCTGCAATAAATAGATAAACTATCAGAGGGCTGCATATGCACTTAAGGAACAAAGACGTCTTTGAAAAAAAAAGAGTATATAGATTTTCTTGAGAAGTGAAGACAGATGCTTTAAAAAAGAAGTGCATTCCCTTTATCTTATTAATGCTTTCCTGATATAACTAATGATATTCAATGACCGTATCTTGGGCTGCATATTGCCGGGACCTAGTTTTGGAATTTTTCTGTTCCATTAGCAAAACTGTCTTACGGTGGGATGGGAGGATTAATTTCTAGAAAAATAATGAATTTATCATAATATTTAGTACACACTTATTCAGTACACATGTATTGTGTGTGTACTGAATATTACCACAATATTCAGCACACACACAATATTCAATACACAATATTCAGTGCACAGTATCAAACCTACCTTCTCACCACTGGAGTAGAAGAAATAACGCAATCGGACTATGTTACAGTGATCTAGCTTTCTCATGATCTGGAGTTCTCGGTTCTGAAAAAGAAACAAATAAAAATATATTTTTAAAGATAACAGCTATTCATCATATTGAACAAGATGCTTCTGAAATAACATTAAGCACTAAAATTAGCAGGTTTTAGATATGCTACTAAAAAGTGTGATCTGGAGACTGGTTCTGATCTGCAAAATATTTGTTACTAGTCCATGAAATATCTGATATTGCTCTCCAAAAAGACAAATACAGATATGGAGTGTTTAGAATTTTTATAACAATGACAGAAGAAATTGATATCTGTATGATAAAAATTAGGACCTATATTTTGTATTTTTAAAAATTTCAACTTTCTAGCAATTAATTCGTATTGTATTTCACAAAAATAACAGTCTTCAATGAATTAAAAATTGTAAAAACAGGTACTTTACTATAAATAGCTCGAAACAATCTGTTTTCTAAGGTGCAGTGAAAAAAAAAAACCTGAGCATTAACTCCATGAAAAGAGTTCAGCTGCTAAATTTTAGAAAAAGTTAAAATAATGCAGAGCGAAACTCAGTCTCAAAAAAAAAAAAAAAAAAGGAAATTATATAGTCCTGATAGATTTGTAGATCATTCAAAACTATTTTCCCTTTGAGAAGTTTCAAAGTTATGCTCATTCTTCAAAAAATGAAATCACTAAATAATATGATGATTTCTTAGTATCACAGATTTTGCAGCAGTAAATCTGACTAGACTGTACATTGACAAAGAAGTTATTATAGTCCAACAATATAACTGCTGTCAGAAGTCCAATTAATGAACGACAAATTACGTAACACACAGAAACAATACCAAAAAGTCAGCTTTGTGGCCAAAAAAATAAAGCTTTAGTGAAAGTAATGATTTAGAAGAGCTACAAAACATAAAGTATATACTTAAGAATCTAGAAAGGAAATGGTTTTATGATTAGAAAAGAGGCCAAGAAGGATCAGAACCAAAGAGCCAGATAAAGATAGCTATCCTACAGTAGGAAGAGTAGGATGGCCTCTAGTTCCTAAAAGATAAGAACAGAAGTGAATGTTCCTTTAAACTGACCTTTCAGAGCTGGGCTTATGTGTACAATGATATTTAAAATCCTTTTATAAGATACCAATCTTTCATTCCATTATCTGTTAGTAAAAGTAATGGAAACAGAAAGTAAGTCAGAAAATACAGTACAATTACTTTAATAACTGACAAAAGACTCTTAAGCATTGACTAGTACAGAGAGAGGAACACAGAAAACTATCAACTTCAAAATTGTGTTCACTTCCATTCCAAATTGAAGCTATTTCTGGAAATATTTCTATAGTTTTTTTTTTGTTTGTTTGTTTGTTTTTTGAGATTAAGAGTTTAGCTCTTGTTGCCCAGGCTGGAATGCAATGGCACAATCTCAACTCACTGCAACCTCCACCTCCTGGTTAAAGCTATTCTCCTGCTTCAGTCTCCCAAGTAGCTGGGATTACAGGCACCCACCACCATGCCCAGCTAATTTTTGTGGGTTTTTCTGTATTTTTAGTAGAGACAGGGTTTTACCATGTTGGCCAGGCTGGTCTCGAACTCCTGACCACGGGTAATCCACCTGCCTCGGCCTCCCAAAGTGCTGGGATTACAGGCATGAGCCACAGTGCCCAGCATCTATATTTTGTTAATTTACATGTAGGTAGTTGGCTTTAAGGAAGAACTGCTAGTAAATCAACCATTCCTCTCATAACATACAGCTATCAGGATTCATTTTTTTAACATAGCCAACTATATTAAAATAAGTTATTTTTCCAGACTCATTAACCAAGGTAACAGAGAACTATTAAGTTCCCAGATAACAGAAGTTGTATAAGATTAGGCATAATACTTTTGATCAAAAAGAATTCATAACTGAAGCAAGAACAAGGACCTACGTATTCACCTACAATTTACTCTTCTGTTCCTATTGCGTTGCTTTAAAAATGTCTTATTTTAGATAAGAAAGTTAAAGAAAATCTCATAAAACAGGTAAGATACGAACACAAAGCTGAATGATATGAAGGTAAGAACCATCTGAAGATCTGAGGAAAGAGCACTGTGGTTACAGGGAGCTAAAAATGTAAAAACCTAGCGGTGGGCTTGGCATATTCAAGAAGCAGACAGAAGAATAATATGGCTGCATCTTTCTGAGTAAGGGGAAAGAAAGGTAGGAGTTATGTTCATAGAGGTAGGCAGGCGCAAGATCATATAAACCTTCATCAAACGTGGTAAGAAACTGAATTTCACTCTAAATGTAAAGGGAAGCTAATGGAGCTTCTGACCAGGAAAGTGATACAATCAGATTTACCTTTCAGAAAAGCACTATCACTCAAACCCAGAAGGTGGAGGTTGCAGTGAGCTGAGATCTCGCCACTGCACTCCAGCCTGGGCGACAGAGAGAGACACTGCCTCAAAAAAAAAAAAAAAAAAAAAAAGACATTATAAAAATGTAAAAGAATAAATTTGAAGGAAAAGGTAGATCAAGAATTCTGCTTTTCATATATTAAGTTTGAAATCCTTAGACATTCACATGAGGTCAGGGTAGGAGCTAAGGCTGGAAAAATGCATTTGGAAGTCACCTAGATTAAGAAGATTCAAAGCAAGAGTACCTAATAATACCACCTAAGGAAGAAGTTCATATAGAAAAAAAAAATCATGAAATGAAAAACAGATGACACAGTGGAGTAGTTAATAAAGCAGGAAGAAGAACAAGAAAGAATGTTATTTTAGAAGCCAAGAAAAAATTTTTAGAAAAACTGCATGATCATTTATGTCAAAAGCTACTGAAAGATGCATTAAGTGAAGTATAAGGACCTAAATAGTCATCTACGTTTACTCTTCTGTTCCTACTGTGTTACTTTAGAAATATCTGTATTTTAGATAAGGAAGCCAGAGAAAACCTTATGAAGGAGGTTAAGATATGAACATCAATCTGAATGATATAAAGGTAAGAACCATGTGAAGATCTAGGGAAGAGCACTGTGGTTACAGGGAACTGCAAATGTAAAAACTCAGTTGTGGGCTTGGCATAATGGCTAGATTAAAAAAGGAAAATGACAATTGCTATGACAAATGCCAAGATGTTGGTGACTCTTACAAGAATGGTTTCAGCAGAACAATGGTGAAAAAAACTGAGTAGACTGAATTAAAGGGGGTATAGGGGACACAAGGTCCTAAGGGGTTAGCAAGTTTGAGGAGTGATTTCCAGGTACAGGAGTAGCAGCAAATCCACTCCCCAAAAATACTTATAAAACTGAACTACACTGAAGAAAACAATCACTTAAGGGCTCTGGAAACTGACCAAAGTCTATAACAAATTCAGAAGCATTTATTCTTTAAAAGCTGCTTAGATTTGACAGAACAGTAGAGGAGAGTGGCTTTCTTTGCCAAGGGATGCTACCATCCCTCCACCACCACCCAACTCAGTCACTGAGGCAGTTTTCCCAGGGCAACATTGGCAGTGAAAACCAGAAGGCTACAGTCATTTAGGATAGAGAGCAAAAACCCATGCCCAGTGGCAATGGCAATAAAAATAGCAAATGTAAAGGATACAAAGGGAAAGGTCCACAGCTCTGCTAAAATGAGAATGTGATCCCAGTTGGGGAAAATGACAGACTAGAGGGATATCCAGAAATTTACAAAGGGGACACTGGAAATGAGAGAGGCACAGAGGGCCTAAATTAGCTCACACATACCTGTCTGACAGGCTGTGCACATATGAGGGAGAGGGAGACTCAAGAGAGACCAGAGAAAGTAAAAGCCAAGGCTAATTTGAAAACTGTCAGAATTTTGAATATGCTTCCCAACTCACATACAGAATCATCAAAAATGTTGAAAGTGGCTGGGCACTGTGATGCTGGTAATCCCAGGACTTTGGGAGGCCAAGGCAGATGGATCACCTGAGGTCAGGAGTTCAAGACCAGCCTGACCAACATGGTGAAACCTTGTCTCTACTAAAAGTACAAAAGTAGGCGGGCATGGTGCGCATGCCTATAATCCCAGCTACTCAGGAGGCTGAGGCAGGAGAATCGCTTGAATGCAGGACGCAGAGGTTGCAGTGTGTCGAGATCATGCCACTGCAGTCCAGCCTGGGCAACAAGAGTGAAACTCCGTCTCAAAAAAAAAAAAACCCAAAAAAACAAACAAACAAAAAAAACCACAGTGAAAGTTTTAAAAATTCAAGATGTTTAAGCACAATCTCTAAGCAATAACTGGCTGACCATGAGGCTATACAAAGGGCTGATCCTAGGAAATCAGGCTTAAAAAAATGAAAATTAGAATTAAAATTTTAATGTAGAATTCTGGGCTTCTATGTGTTAGAGGGGAAAGGTTCTACAGATTACATACAGGTTAGTTATTTAAAAACAAAACAAAAACAACAACAAAAAAACCCACCAAACACAAAACAATCACTTTCAGGAGGTTCAAAAAAAAAAAAAAAATCAGGCCAGGCACAGTGACTCATACCTGTAATCCCAGCACTTTGGGAGGCTGAGGCTGATCGCTTGAGCCTAGGAGCCTGGGCAACAGAGCCGAAAACTCATCTCTATAAAAAACTACAATTAGCTGGTTGTCATGCCGTGCACCTGGTAGTCCCAGCTACTTAGGAAGCTGAAGTGAGAGGATGGTTTTAGCCCAAGAGATGTAGGCTGCAGTAAGCTGAGATCATAGCACTGCACTCCAGCCTGGGCAACAGAGGCCAGACCCTGTCTCCAAAAAAAAAAAAAAAAAAAAAATCAGAACCTAGCGATGCTACAATATATTATTTAATATGTCCAATTAAACAAAACTGTGAGATATGCAAACTATAGGAAAAGTTGACCTATACTCAGATTCTTTTAAAAAAAAAAAAAAAAAAGCAGTCAACAGAAATTCTGGGTGGACACAGCTGTTGGATTCAGCAGATAAAGAATACAAAGCAGCTATTATAATTTATAATTAAGCTCAAAAAATGAAAAGAAATCATATTTTAAAAATTAAAGAAAAATATGACAATTTCACAACAAATAGGGAATCTCAATAAAGAAATGTTAACTTATAAAACATGAGAATTAATCAGAGTTAAAACACATCATAACAAAAATGAGATTTGCTATGTGCTCAAGAGAATATCTGAGATGGCATTTTAAAAATCTGTGAACTCAAAACAGAGAAATAGATATTCTCCAACAAAAAGAACAAAGAGGGAAAAATATTGCAGAAGAATAAACAGAGCCTCAGAGACCTCTGGGATAACATCATACATATCAACATATGTGTAAAGGCAGAACTAACTGGAAAAAGAGGAGAAAATAATGTTAGAAGAAATAATGGCTGAAAATTTCCCAAATTTGATGAAAACCTCCAATCTATCAAACCATGAAGCTCAATGAATCCCAAATATGTTAAACACAGGGATCAACATCTAAACGTATCACATTTAAACAGTTTGAAGCCACCAAGAAAAAAACATGAGAGGAGTAATAGAAGTGACTCATCACATACATGGGAAAAACAATACAATTAATGGCTGACTGATCAGGAAAAATTGGAAGCTACAAGGCAGTAACAAAAAATAAACTGTCAACTAAGAACTGCATTTACTGCAAAAGTAGTCTTCAAACAAGAAAGGAAGAATAAAGACATCCTCAAACTTAAAAAAAAAAAAAAGATGAAGAATATCTTAAAGTTGACTTTCTTATAAAAAATACTTGAAGAAGTACCTTGAGCTAAAAGACAATGACACTAGTAGCAATACTCAGCCCAAGATATGGTCATTGAGTATCATTAGTTATATCAGGAAAGCATTAATAAGATAAAGGGAATGCATTTTTAAGAATTTTCTTTTTAAAAGCATCTGTGTCCACTTCTCAAGAAAATCTATATACCTTTTTTTTTTTTTAAAGACATCTATGTTCCTTAAGTGCTTATGCAGCCCTCTGATAGTTTATTTATTGCAAGGAGGAAAATTAAGTCATTTTGTTAAGTGAAGTTGATAAGAAGTGGAGAGATAGCAAGAGGACTTTGGTAAGAACAGAATGAAGGTTAAACATCTGGAAGCAAGTTGAACTATCCTTGGCCAGTGAAAAAGTTGGAAAAGATGTAATATTGCAGTGCTTACTTTAAGTGATCACTATATCTGATGACATTGAATTCTGTGAAAACAAAGGATAACAAAGACTTTGTGCTGGTACCCATAGTTTGGAAAGTAACAATAAGTTGGAAAGGAAATTACAAAAGCTGGGAAACTATTTTGTTAAAGACAAAGTAACCTGCTCTGAGAACTCTACAAAATATGGAAAGACGTTCTTAAAACACTTTTAGTATGTTGGTTAAGCAAGGTTTGTGAGTGTGTATCTGTGACTGTATGGTAACTATAATATATTTGATTTCTATAAACTACTTTGGAAAAGTAACGTTTTATATAACATCAACAAACTCTAGTTGTAAAAACAAAACCACCCTTTCATTACAAAATCCATCAACAAATTAGATATAGAAGAAAATTACCTCAACAAAATAAAAGTTATATAATCACCGACTTGATGGTTCAACTGAAAAATTTTCAAATTTACAATGGTGCTTTCAGCTGTGTACATTAATGATGAGCACCCACATAGTATTCAATAAATTACCTGAGATATTCAACACTATAAAAGAGGCTATGTGTTATATGATTTTGTCTACCTGCAGGCCAACATAAGTGTTCTGAGCATGTTTAAGATATGCTAGGCTAAGCTATAATGTTCTACAGATAAAGTGCATTGATGTATTTTTGACTTAATAACATTTTTAACTTGCAATGAGTTCACCTGTCTCCCAGATTCAAGTGATTCCCCTGCCTCAGCTTCCTGAGTAACTGGGATTACACGTGGGCAGCACCATGCCCAGCTAATTTTTTTTTTTTTCTTTTTTTTGTATTTTTAGTAGAGACATGGATTCACCATGTTGGCCAGGCTGGTCTCTTGAACTCCTGACCTCAAATGATCCTCCAACCTGGGCATTCCAAAGTGCTATTAGTAGCAATAACAATTATTGCTCCCAAAGTGCTAGGATTACAAGCATGAAACACTGCACACAGCTTAACCTCACATTAATCTGTCAAGAAATCCTGTTGGGCGAACCTTCAAAATTTACCCAGGATCCCAGCAATCACACTCTTAAGGATATGTTTCATAGAAGTAGAAATTTATGTCCACACTAAAACCTGCACATGAATGTTAAAAGCAGCTTTATTTAGACTAGCTCCCAGATGTCCTTTACTGTGTGAATAAACAAACTACAGTATATTAATACCATGGAATACTACTCAGCAATAAAAAAGAAACAATTATTGATACATGCAACAACACGATTGAATCCCCAGAAACCTGTGCTAAAATAAAATAGTAAGAGAAAGGAAAAAAGTCAACCCGAAAGGTTACATACTGGATATGATTTCATTTATATAATATTCTTGAAAGAAAAAAAGTTTGGAAATGGTAATCAGATTAGTGGTTATTGCCAGGGATTATACTGGTTGTCAGGGGTAGAGGAATGGCAGGGAGAGAAGTCAATATGGTTATAAAAGGGCAGTAAGAAGATACTTGTGATGTTCTGTATCTTGACTATCATGGTCTATACACAAACCTACACGTGTAATAAAAAAATAGAATTAAATACATACACATACAGCTCACCAAAGTAGTACAAGAGAATCTGAGGAAATCTGAATAAAATCGATGGAGTCTATCAATGCCAATATCCCAATTGTGATAATGTACTATAATTTTGCAAGATATGACCATTGAGGGAAAGTGGGTAGAGAGTGTTACCCATGTGGGATTTATTTATTTTGTCTTACAATTGCATAGATATCTGAATATCTAGCCCCCCTCATACTTCAGGTATTTCCTCAAATGCTAGATTCTCACACTATTTAAAATTGCAACCTCAACATTCACTCTGAGCATTCCTCATCCCCACTTCTTTACCTCAATCTTCTCCAGAGTAACAATCTAATATATTCTATTTTGCATACTTATTCATCTATTGTCCATTTCTCCCCACTCTAATATAAGCTTTATAATGACATAGTTTTGTTGTCTGTTTTGTTTTATCGTTATATGCTTAGAATCAAGAACAATGCCCAGCCCATATCAACAATAGTCAATTGTTGAACACGATTTACACTGCTGATATAAAATAACACCCCTGATAAAGAGAGATACGTCAATACATATCAATACATTCCATTATAAAAAGTGTCACTACCATAATATTCAGTATAACTCAGGAGATGGAAGTTGCAGTGAGCTGAGATTGAGCCACGGCACTCAGCCTAGGTAACAGAGCAAGACTTTGTCTCCCAAAAATAAAAATAAAAAATAAAAAAGGAAAAAGGAAAAAACACTTGACAGAATTCACCACCCTTTCATTACAAACACCATCAACAAATTAGATATAGAAGGAACTTACCTCAACAAAATAAGTTATACAATCACTGACTTGATGGTTCAACTGAAAAATTTTCAACTTTACAATGGTGCTTTCAGCTGTGTACATTAAGGATGAGCATTCACAAAGTATATAATAAATTACCTGAGATATTCAACACTTTATAGAAGAGGCTATGTGTTATATGATTTTGTCTACCTGTAGGCTAAGGTAAGTGTTCTGAGCATGTTTAAGATATGCTAGGCTAAGCTATAATGTTCTACAGATAAAGTGCATTAAATGTATTTTTGACTTAATGACATTTTTAACTTGCAATGAGTTCACCTGGACGTAACTTAATTTTAAGTCATGGAGCATCTGTATATGAAAAGCCCATAAATAACATCATATGCAATGGAGAGAAAGAAAACTTTTCCTCTAAGATTACAAACAAGACAAGGATGCCCACTCTTCCCATCTATTCAACATGGTACTGTACATAAGTCCTAGCCAGAGAAACTAGGCAAGAAAAATAAATAAAAGGCATATAAACTGAGAAAAAAAAAAAAGGAAAATTATTTAGTTGCATGTGAAATAGGTAGAAAATCCTAGACTACACACACACACACACACACACACACACACACACACGTTAGAGTAAATGAATTCAGTCAAGTTGCAGGACACAAAATCATTTAGAAAATCGGTTGTAATTCTACACACCAGCAGTCTCCAACCTTTTTGGCACAAGGGACCAGTTTCATGGAAGACTATTTTTCCACAGGCTGGTGGGGGGGCTGGTGGGAAGGTTTCAGGATGACTGTTTCACTTCATAAGGAGTGTGCAACCTAGATCCCTCGAATGTGCAGTTCACAATAGGGTTCATCTTCCTATGAGAATCTTGAGATCTGACAGGAGGCAGAGCTCACACAGTAACACTCATTGGCCCAGGGTTCACCTATTGCTGTGCGGCCTGGTTCCTAACAGGCCATGGACCACACCGGTCTGCACCCTGAGAGTTGGGGGATCCCTGCTATACACCAACAACAAACTATCCAAAAAAAGTTTAAGAAAGCAATCACATTTACAATAGCAGCAAACAGAATACTTAGGAATTAACTTAACCAAGGAGGTGAAAAACTTGTACACGAGAAACTATAAAACACTAATGAAAGAAATTAAAGCAGATACAAACAGATGGAAAATACCCTATGTTCATAGATGAATATTGTTAAAATGTCCATATTACTGAAAGCCATCTATAGATTCAGTGCAACCCCTATCAAAATCCCAAAGACATTTTTTTACATAATTTAATCTTAAAACTTACATGGAATCACAAAAGACTTCAAACATTCAAAGCAATTTTGAGCAAGTACAACAACGCTGGAGGCATCACATCTCCTTATTTCAAAATATTTTATAAAACTACAGTAATCAAAACAGTATAATAGAAGCATAAAAACAGATCTATGAATCCTAGCTACTTGGAAGGCTGAGGTGGGAGATCGCCTGAACCTGGGAGGCAGAGATTGCAGTGAGCTGAAATTATGCCACTGCACTCCAGCCTAGGCAACAGAGTGGGACTGTTTTCTCCCTCACAAACACACACACATACACAAAGAAAAAAACATATGGATTAATGGAATAGAGCAGAAAATCCAGAAATACAGTCAGTGGATCTTCAACAAAGATACCAATAATTCACAATGCGGAAAGGACAGTTTTTTCAATAAACAGTATTAGAAAAACTGGATATCCATCTCCAAAAGAATAAAACTGGACCCTTATCTTATACCATACACAAAAATTAACTTAAAATGGATTAAAAATTTAAACCTAAAGTCTGAAAACATACGACCCTTTGAAGAAAGCATCAGAGAAAACCTTCTTGACACTGGTCTTGTCAGTAATTTCTTGGATAACAGGCAACAAAAGCCAAAAATAGACAAGTGGGACTATATCAAACTTCTACACAGTAAAGGAAACAATCAACAGAGTAAGAAGGCAACCTACAGAATGGAAGAAAATCTTCACAAACCAAATGTTTGACAATGGGCTAATTAAAAAAAAAAAAAGTAACAAACTCCTACAACGCAACAGCAAAAAAGGAGATGAATAAAAAATAAGCAAAGGACTGGAATAGACAAAGAAGACATACATAAGACCAACAGGCATATGCAAAAAGGGTCAACACTGCTAATCATCAGGGAAATGCAAGTCAAAACCACAATGAGATATCTTACACCTGTTAGGATGATTATAAAAAAAATTACAGATTACAAGTGTTGGCAAGGTTGTGGAAAACCTGGAACCCTTACACACTGCTGGTGAGGATGTAAACTAGCGCAGATGTTATGGAAAGCGGTATGGAGGCGCCTTTAAAAATTTAAGACAGTCTTACCATATGATCCAACAATCCCACTTCTGGGTAAACATCCAAAAGCATTGAAATTAGGGTCTCAAAAAGATATCTGCAGTCCCATATTCATTGCAGCATTATTCACAATAGCCAAGATGTAAAAGCAACCCCATATTAATCAATAAGAAAAATGTGGTATATACATACAATAGAATAAATATTACAAGTTTTTTAAAAATAAGGAAATCTTACCACTTGTGACAACACAGATGAACCTGGAAAATATCATGCTAAGCAAAATAAGTTAGTCACAGAAGGAGAGATACTGCATTATTGTTCATAACAAGGAATCAAAGTTATATAAGTAGACAAAAATAGGAGATGGAGGGAGATACAGAGTTGTTTTTCAATGGTATAAAGTTACAGTTATAGAAGATAAGTAAGTTACAGATATACGCTGTCCAACATAATGCCTATAATTAACAAGGTGTACTTGTGAAAATTTGCTAAGAGGGTAGATGTCATGTCAACTGTTCTTGCCTCCCCTCTCAAAAAAACGAAAAACAGTAAGAAAGGGGCATAATGAAACTTCTGGAGGCAACAGATACATGTTTATTATCTTGGCTCTGGTGATGTTAAGATGAATATACACATATGTCCAAATGCATTAAACTGTACATATTAGTTATACACAGTTTTAAAATATACCAATTATATCTCAATAAAGCTAGCGAAGGCAGGTCTAAAAGCTCATTTTTAACATGACAAATAAAAAAATGAAATTAAATTATAGGTTTTTATGATCTTATGTTTTCATTTTTTTAGTTTTTAGGGGTTTTTTTTTGAGGCAGAGTCTCGCTCTGTTGCCCAGGCTGGAGTGCAGGGGCATGATCTCAGCTCACTGCAACCTCCACCTCCTGGGTTCAAGGGATTCTCCTGCCTCGGCCTCCCGAGTAGCTGGGATTACAGGTGCCCGATACCACGCTCAGCTAACTTTGTTATTATTATTATTATTTTTAAGTAGAAACAAGGTTTCACCATGTTGGCCAGGCTGGTCTTGAAATCCTGACCTCAAGTGATCCACCCACCTCAGCCTCCAAAAGTGCTGAGATTACAGGTGTGAGCCAACATGCCCGACATTTTTTTTTTTTTTAAATAAAGACAAAGTCTTTATAAAAGACACATGTTTTCCAGGCTAGTCTTGAACTCCTGGGCTCAAGCAATCCTCCCGCCTTAGCCTCCCAAAGTGCTTGGATTACAGACATCAGCTACCATGCCCAATCTATGCTTTATTTTTCTGATGACACTGAAAAAGAATACTTATCAAATTGTAACAATCTTATAGAGAGATAAAATAATTTAACATTTCGAATTATTTTTATACCAATTCTGGTCCAAATTCATTGAAAACACTTTCCATTTACCTTTGTGAAGATTCAGGTCAAAATGCAATGTTTTAATATTCTCTTCAGATGAATTTTCATTTATTAAATGTTCAAAGGACTGAAAATCTATACCTCATACACAGTGTCTGCCAAAAATTTTAAAAAAGAAAAAATATATAAAGCCATTACTAAGAGTTGGGTAGTACACAGTCAGTGACTAGAAAAATACTCTCCTCAATAAAGCCCTAGAAATTGTTTGGTTGTTATCTATCACAGTTAATATGTTTATAAATCATGTGGGTTCTCTCAGATTTCATATAAGCACAATTTTCAGGGGAATCTAAAGGAAGATACTCCATCATATAAACCATGAACTCCCACAACTGGCACCAAACTAGATGATCTGCTTAATACTTCACATAGACTATGAACTCCTGGACTGCACAGACTGCGTCATACGCCTCTTTGTAACATACACAACATCTAATGTAGTCTTTTGCACATATTATCTACAAACTGAGTTGACTAGCCTTAGTTCACACTCAATCTTGTAATCCAAAAAGTCAGTGGAGGTTTTTTAACAGAAAGGTGAGCTGAAATAGCTTCTTCAGATAAATCTCAATAGATTATCCCAAGCTAAGAAAGGTAAAGTCTAGTTTGAAGAGAAAGGAACCCTGCCTGATACTTGAATATTTTTTCACAAATTAAAAAAGCTATTTATGTGAGTACTCTCACTTCAGTCTAAAAAAACTTATAATGAATATTAAATATTTCATCCTACATCTTACCAAGAAGAAACAAACTAAGAGAGGTGAAATGACTTCTCCAATTTCATACGGATCTCTCTATTCAGTAAGGAGGATTAGGAAAATAAGAAACTAGTACTATAGAAAAGAGGCACAGACAATTACCTTCAGATATTATAACCACCAAGCACATTAAGAAACCAAAGAAACCGCCTGGCAGTTAACAGCAAAGCCCTTTTGAAATAATTTACAGAAAAACAGAAATTAAACCCCAGAGTTCAGGAATAGCTATTATTTTACCACCATTCTCTATCTAGATAGATATTTTATCTTAGGGTGATTCTTACAAAATGTAACGCATCCTAATATACAAATAAATTCAGGGCAGGGTTTAACATTACATACTGAAGAGATGTCAAAATAATGAAGTGCCAGCAAAGAACATACTGCAAAAGAACTTGAGAGGAAAAAAAAAATCCAAATATGGAAGTATCAAAAAGAATACTCAGGAATAAATTTAACAAATGAATGAAAGACTTACATACTCAAAACTCTAAAACCTCATAGAAAGATGTAAATATAGGAAAAGACAATACATAATCATGGATTGGAAGATGTAATACTGTTAAGATGGCAATATTCCCAAAACTGATCTACAGATCCACTAAATCCTGTCGAAACTGTAGCTATCTTTTTGTTTGTTTGTTTTTGAGATGGAGTCTCACTCAGCCACCCAGGCTGTGCAACGGTGCATTCTCGATTCACTGCAACCTCTGCCTCTCAAGTTCAAGAGATTCTCCAGCCTCAGCCTCCCAAATAGCTGGGATTACAGGCACCCAGTACCATGCCTGGTTAATTTGTTTTGTATTTTTAGTAGAAACAGGGTTCCACCATGTTGGCCAGACTGGTCTCAAACTCCTGACCTCAGGTGATCCTCCTGCCTCAGCCCATCTCTACTAAAAATAGAAAAATTAGCCAGGCATGGTGGCACACACCTGTAATATCAGCTACTTGGGAGGCTGAGGCAGGAGAATCACTTGAACCTGGGAGGTAGAAGTTGCAGGGAGCTAAGATCATGCCATTGAACTCCAGCCTGGATGACAAGCACAAAACCCCATCTTAAAAAACAAACAAATGAAAAAGAAATGAGCTATCATGCCACAGAAAGTTATGCAGGCACCTTAAATGCATATTTCTAAATAAAAAAAGGAAAAATTCCAAGAAAAGGCAAAACTATGGAAATAGTAAAAAGATCAATGGTTATCAAGTGTTTGGGGGAAGGGAAAAATGAATAGGTATAGTTCAGGAAATTTTTAGTGCAGTATTTTGTATGATACTACAATGGTAGATACATATCCCCATACAACTGTCAAAACTCATAGACTGTACAACACAAAGAGTGAACCATAAGGCAAAATCTGAACTTTAGTTAATAATAATGTATAAATATTGGCTTACTAATTGTAACAAATGTACTACACCAAGGCAAGACATCAGTAATATTGGAAACTTGGGAGATGGGGCTGGAATTAGTGTATATATGGGAATTACCTGTACTTTCACTCACTTTTCTGTAAAACTAGAACTGTTCAAAAAATAAAAGTCTAATAATGTTTTCAACTAGAAAAAAATTTTTTTAATTTAATGGTCAAAGGATTTCAACAGGCATTTCTCCCCAAGAAGACATAAAAAACCACCAATAAGCACATGAAAAGATGCAGAACAGCAGAAAATGCAAATTAAGATGACAATGAGATACCATTTCACGCCCATAAGAATGGGTATAATAAAAAAACTAGATAATAACAAGTGTGATCAAAGTTGCAGAAAAATTGCAATGCTTATACATTGCTGTGGGATTCCAAAATGGTACAGCTGCTTTAGAAAATAGGTTGGTATTTCTTCAAAATGTTAATCACTGAGTCACTTTATGGCCCTGTGAGTCCATTCCTAGAAATATACTCAAGAGAAATGAAAACCTATTTCCTCATATAAACTTGTACACAAATATCCATAGTAGCATCATTAATAACAGCCAAAAAGTATAAATAACCTAAATGTTCATCAGCTGATGAACAGATAAACCATGTGTGGAATGTCCATACAAGGGAATATTATTCAGCCATAAAAGAAATGAAGTACTGAGACATGCTACAACAGGAATTAACTTCAAAAATATTATTCTAAGTGAAAGAAGCCAGACACAAAAAATCATACATTCTGTGATTCCATTTTTTGAAATGTCCTGGATGGCCAAATCCATAGACAGGTAATAGTTTAGTAGTTTCCAGGGCCTGGGGGAATGAAAGAATACAGAGTGACTGCTAATGGGTACAGAGTTTCCTTTTGAGATGAACATATTCTGAAATTAGATAGTGGTGATAGTTGCCTAACTCTGTGACTACACTAAAACCAATGAGTTATACCCTTTGATAGGGTAAATATACATCACATTAATTGTATCTCAATAAGGTTGTTATAAATACATACATGAAGTAGCTGACTACTCACAAAAAAAAAAAAAAAGAAAGGTTTCAGTAAAACTAGTCAAAAGGGTAACGTTTAACTCTTGATATTCAATACCGCTTTTGGCCTTACCTCAGATGTATGGGAATTTGAAACAGTATAAACATGAAATAATTGTAAACTCAAAAAAAAGTGAGAAAACATAAAAAGTACATTATGCCTTATATCAAGTTTTATTTCTCTTTCTCTCAAGCCATTCAAGACACTGAAAGCCAGAAAGAAGAAATTCAAGACCATAAATATCATGCCTCCGTTTTTTTCTCGGTGAAATAATCAAGGAGGCAATAAAACTACATATAATTTGTAACAGCAAAATCCACACAGCTCTTCCACATCAATCTTTGCAAAGTCCCTGAAAATTCCATTATATTTTTTAAAATGTATTTTATCTATCACCCTACCTAGGCACCTGGGGAAGTATAAAAGTAGCATAAAACAGTCTGTATCCTTAAGAAACTTTGTATGGCAAACATGAAAACCTGCCTCTCAGGTTTCTCACTGCAAGGAACATTATTAACAATGGTTCCAGCTGCTGACCTATCAAATCCATTCTCCTGGCAAAGCTTCCCAGCCTGTATGACTGAGAACGGTAGGCATACTTAACAGAGACATTTTCCCAGGAAAAACTGAGCTTCTCTGACTTGGTAACTTTGGTTTGAAGACTCCCATTGCTATGCCGTTACTTTCTTAGAGCTGTACTGGCAATGCAACACTTTTCCTATTCAACTTGTAGCTGTCCTTCCCTTTTCTTCCACCTAGTTTTGGCCACCACTTAAAAAATACAAATTTCCATGACCCAAAGAACAGTGCTACGCATAGCACAAATAAAGATTACTATTTCTTTCAAGTTGTCAGTTTTATCAGCAAATAGACTTTTCAGAAATGACTTAAATGGCTATATAAAATACTAATAATTAGGTGCCTGATAATAGGATTACCAAATTGAAAAGGAAGTAAAACAAGGGGAAAAATATCACACAAATAACAGTGTGTAGTAACTTAGAACCTTAAGAATAAAAACAAAGAGCTTAGTTATAAGAAGTTTTAAAACTTAGAAAATGTCGTGAAACACTTATTTGATTCACACAACACTGAAGAAGTCTGACTGAGAAAAACAAAAAATAAAAGAATGCACAAATACATAAAATAGCTCCTAAAAAAAATCACAATGTTAAAACACCTGGAGCAAACAGGCTATATTAGAAAGCAAACTGACTGAATATTATCATATTTATATGATGTATTACATTTAGGTCAAAGGAAAAAACCATAAAACTTATATGAAAATCAACATCTAATCATAATAAAAACTGTTCGTCTAAGAATAGAAACAAAACAACAAAACACTCCAACTCACGAGCAACATTTTAAACTCAGGTTCCTAGGTTAAACTAAACAATTAGAAAAGCAACATAGTAAAGTACCCTAACAAAGGGCATCAGCACATTAAATGCATCTACAAGATGCCCCAAGTTCAAAGGAAAAATGGAGGAGGCAGTGTTCAAATGGTTAAAACAAAATATATTTACATGGAGGAAGACTTCTTCCTCACTACACATACTAAATTAAATGTTTTTATTTAGACCTCCCAGTCCTAAAAAGAAAAAAAATTTCCTTTAAAAGATTTAAGAAACACTGCAGTATTAGCAGTCCATTAAATCTAAAAATAAGACAATAAAGAGTTAGAACTGCTACCATTATTTAACCATTGTTCTCAGGTCCTGTTCAATGAAATTTTAAAAAATTAAAAAAGGAAGAAAAATGCAAACTTATTACTTGTTATTGAAATGGTTGCTTATAAAAGCAAAGGCAATCAACTGTAATGGTAGGAGTTTAGTAAACTGGAATATAAAAGATTACTAACTCAACTTTCTTTAAATATTAGCAGTAAGTAAAGCGAAAATACTACTTTTAAGTTCTACGCATAAGAACAAAAATAATTACTAAACGTACCTAGATAAAATAAAAGTTTAAAACCTACATAAATAACTATAAAGTTTTATATCAAAAACTGGATTAAATGGAGATAATTAGCACATTTCTGGATGGGAAGGCTGAATATTATAAATTTATACATTCTGCCCAACTACTCTGCAAATTTTACACAATTTTAATCAAAATGTAAAGTTTGTTTTTGTTTTGTTGGGGTTGCAGGAAAAACATCACAGGCTGACGATATATGATACACGGATTTTTTCAAGAGATAAAACAAACACTCAAAATATGCTGTTAGTTCTCATCATTACAGAAGCCAAAATGGACATCATCATAAGCCAAAATGGACAAGTCAGTGGAAAAGAAAAGGAAACCCAGAAGAAAATCCAACAAATATATGGTAATGTAATATGATTTTTTAAATGGCATTTGCCCATCGGTGGAAAAAGGATAAAGTTTATAAACAATTTCTGAGACAAATGACCTACTACTTGGGGAAAGGTTAACTTATATCACTACTTCACATTATGTCCCAAAATATAACCCCAGAAAGATTAAAGAATATATGAAAATAAAATTCCTAGACGAAAAAGAAATGATTGATAAGCAAGATAGAACAGGACCTTTCTCAGCATTGTATCAAAGCCCAAATCAACATCTGAAGAGCAAAAGGTACCACAAGCAAAGTCAACACAAACTGAAATTACTTTTTTCTCTCTTTGAGATGATGATATATGGTTCATATTCTTGTGGAGGCAGCTTCTAGGATGGCCCTATACTTGCCTTCTGGTATTCACACCCTTGTTTAATCAACTCACCCTTCCAGTATTAGGTTAGAAAAAAATTGTGGTTTCTGTCTTGGGCTTACTATTTTTCCATTGGATCCCTTGCCATGTGGGAAGCTAAATGGTTAAGACCTCAAAAAGCCCAGTGGACAGGCCCATGTGGCAAGGGACCAAAGTCTGCCAATAATCACATGGTATGCTTGGGGACAGATATTTCCTCCTTCAAACAAACCTTCAGATGAGACTGTGGCCCCAGCTCACGCCTGGATTACAGTCTGGTGACAAGCCCTGGGCCAGAGGTTCCTAGCTAAGCCATGCCTGCAGTTCCAATGCACAAAAGCACGAAGATAATAAAATCTTTGTTGCTTTACACCATTAAGTTTTCTGGGTAATGTGTTATATAACAATATATAACTAATATAATCCTTAACAAATGGGTGTTAACAACTGAGTAAAGAAGACACATACTCAGCCAGGTGCGGTGGTTCAAGCCTGTAATCCCAGCACTTTGGGAGGCTGAGGCGGGTGGATCACAAGGTCAAGAGATCGAGACCATCCTGGTCAACATGGTGAAATCCCGTCTCTACTCAAAATACAAAAAATTAGCTGGGCATGGTGGCGCATGCCTGTAATCCCAGCTACTCGGGAGGCTGAGGCAGGAGAATTGCCTGAACCTGGGAGGCGGAGGTTGCAGTGAGCCGAGATCGCACCATTGCACTCCAGCCTGGGTAACAAGAGCGAAACTCCGTCTCAAAAAAAAAGAAGACACATACTCTAAAAGGGGTAAAAAGAATCATGGCATGTAAAATGATGTTATAAATTAAAATAATTTTTCAGGGCCAGGCATGGTGATTCAGACCATAATCCCAAATCAGCTTAGGCCAGGAACTTGAGACCAACTTGGGCAATGTAGTGAGATGCATCTCTACAAAAAATTTAAAAGAAAAAAGAAAAATGATTTTCCATCAACAGAATTGAAAAACATAAAAATACTCCTAATATCTAAAGACTACACAGGAAATGGCCATTACTCATATTCAAATAATGTACATTTAAATGCATGAAATCTGACAAGAAGGCACCCTGTATCAAGATTTAAAGTGCTCTCCTACTCTTCAACCCTAGAATTCTACTTTTAAAAACTGTATTCTGATACAGTAAATAAATACAATGTTGGGGAAAAAATCGCCAATAGCTATCAATTGAACAATGGCTAACTGAGGCATATCCACACAATAAAATATAATGCAACCATTAGAGAATGAAACTAATCTCTTTCTTGAGAGGGAGAAAAAGGGTATGGTTTAAATACTTTGATAGAAAAAGGTATGATGCTGTGAGAATCTGATACTATGATACAGAAAGAGGATGAATACTGTGAAAGAAAGATACAAGGGGTAGAGGGGTTTAACACAGTGAGGATAAAATGTAGTAAGGCACTGGAGAGGTCTGTCTAGATTCGATCCTTGCCCATCTATCCACTTGCCAACTGTGTGACCCTGGACAAGCTAATTTAAAATCTCTTTGTACTCAGGTTTCCTTATCCAAATAACAACAATATCAATCACACAGTACTAATGGTTAAAAATTATGTAAAACTATGCATGTAAAAAAATACATATAATAAGGGTAAGTATTTGCTATCATCAACTACTAATCAAAAATGGAATGTGTGGGTATTTAGGAGACAAATATTTTTTAAATGGAGACCCTGTGATAAAAAATACGGAATTTCCTAGTTTGTGGACAATAAGGGTTCAAGGAATTTAGAACAGCAAGATCTCCATGGCTGATTGGAATCATCTGGGGAGTTTCATACAGGAAGAATTTGACCTGAGTTTTCATAAATGCACAGAATTTAGACAGGAGGAGAATGGGAGTAATAGAAAAGCTGATTAAAAGCACAGTGGGCATAGAGAAGAACACATTTCAAGGACAGCGACACAAAAAGTTTGGAAACTAGACTATTTGGAGAAAAGGGAAGACTACGGAAGTTTCTGAGTACACAAGTAAACTAGGCAGGTTTTACTTTCTAGACTATGAAGAACCATGGAAGATTTATAGGCAGGAGAAAAAGAATATGATCAATGAGAACTTTGGGAGTATTCTAGTCTTAGTATGCAAAAGAGATTAGAAAGGAGAAGACTAAGGTAGATGTTTATAAGTGATTAAGCCAAATAATGACAGAATCTGACTAGAATAGTACTAAAGAGAAAGAAAAAGAGACACAGCAACAAAGGAGTATAAGGTAAAAATAAAGTCAAGGTTAATAATGACTGGATATTAGGGACAAGCAAATGGAACAGTCTGGGTAACAGTGAATGATAAAACCATTAAAAGGAAAAAGCAAATCCAAAGTTCTGGGAACCAGAAGGAAAGATTTCCATTGAGTCTTAAAAGTTAAGTCATGGGACGGGCACAGTGACTCATGCCTCAGCACTTTGGGAGGCTGAGATGGGTGGATCACGAGGTCAGGAGTTGAGACCAGCCTGATCAACATGGTGAAACCCCATCTCTATTAAAAATACAAAAATTAGCCGAGCGTGGTGGCACATGCCTATAATCCCAGCTACTGGATTCTGCCCCAGCTACTTAGGGAGGAGGCTGAGACAGGGGAATCGCTTGAACCTGGGAGACAGAGGTTGCAATAAGCTGAGATGGTACCACTGTACTCCAGCCTGGGCGACAGAGCGAGACTCTGTCTCAAAAAATAAAAAATAAATTTAAAAAATTTTAGTCATGGTTACATAAGATGGCTTGCCAATCTGAGATAACAGTACAACATTCAGCTATCAAGATCCAGTGGGCATTTGACAACATGAGACTAGTGCTTGGGGGAGAGGTGAGAATTGGAAACAAAAACTATTGAATTTTTTAAAACTCTTTAGAATATTCTAGACATTTACAGCAGATAGACACTACGAAGTGTGTTATACCAGAGCGGTGATCACTTCTTATTGTTATAGCCCTTCATGGTTAACATAGGTCTTAGCACCTAGGAGGCGATCAGTAAAATGTTGCAGAAGTGGGAGCAGTAGGAAAGTGAGCAATGCTACATAGTGGCAGAGGCTTAATTACTACAGCTAGTGTCTTCTGAATCTCTCTGCTATACCACAACATAGAGATGACATCTGAGTTTCCATGCGTAGGCTCCCCTAATGAGGTACAAAAAATGAAAATAAATGGCAAAAACTGAAATTTGGGATTGCCAGTGTCTAAAGGCAGAAGGACAAGGAAAAAAAAAAAAGAAGATGATACCAAAAAAATAGTTATGAGAAAAATGGATAGTGTTATAATATGGTTTGGATGTTTATCCCTTTCCAAACCTCATGTTGAAATGTAACCACCAATATTGGAAATGGAACCTGGTGGGAGGTATTGGTCAACCTCTCATGAATGGTTTGGCACCATCCCTTTGGTGATGAGTGAGTTCCTGCTTAGCTAGTTCACAGGAGATCTGGTTGTTTAAGAGAATCTGGGGACAGGCATGGTGGCTCACACCTGTAATCCCAGCACTTTGGGAGGCTGAGACTGGTGAACTGCCTGACCTCAGGAGCTCGAGACCAGCTTGCACAGCATGGCAAAACCCCATTTCTACAAAATAATAACAGTTATAATAATAATAAAAGTCTGGATCTCTCCCTTCACTCTCTGACTCAGCTCTCGCTATGTGATGCACCTGCTCGTCCTTCATGTTCTGTCCATGATTAGAAGCTTCCTCAGACCATTACTAGAAGCAGATGTCGGTACCACACTTTGTGTACAGCATGCAGAACTGAGAGCCAATTAAACCTCTTTTCTTTATAAACTATTCAATATCAGGTATTCCTTTATAGAAACACAAAAACAGACTAACACAAGTTGCATCATGGATTAAAAAATTTTTTTCAAGAAAAGCAGCATAGCCAACGATATCAAATGCTTATATGCTACAGGCAGTGTTCCTCTGGTCTACACCAAACAGTAAATGGGCAGGAACAGGTCACTTTTTAAAGTATAAATTAAGAAGAAATTTTAACTTACTTTTCACAGGATTATAAATATATGTATCATTCATAATGATTACAAAAGTAATACTGCAATCTTCAGTGAATTTGATCTCTATAAAATACATGACTAGAAATGAAGTCACTATAATGTTTGAGCTCAACAAAAATGCACACAATAAAAGGAATCTGAAGCAAAAAGAAGCAACCAAAAAAATAATTATAGTACATGTATTACGACAGCAACAAAATACATTAAATACCGGAGGTTTTACCTTAAATCTCTTGTCTTGCAATACTTTCTTGATGGCAACCAGTTCTCCCGAATCACAAAGTTTGGCTTGATATACCACACCAAATGATCCATTTCCAATCACTTTAGTGTCTGTATAGCTGACTTCTTGCGGCCTGTCTGGACCCTGCCCAGGAGTTGCCACCACTGTGGTCACCTTGCTGCCATCCTTGTCTCCTAAAGGAAGAAAGATTTTTTTTTTTAAAATGACAACTGTAAAGAGTTAAATAGAGAAAACTGCCAAAGTATACAAGGTAAACTACATTCTTTTGTTTTTTTGAGGTGGAATCTCACTCTTGCCACTCAAGCTGGAGTGCAGTGGCACAATCTCGGTCACTACAACCTCTGCTTCCCGGGTTCAAGCAAGTCTCCTGCCTCAACCTCCCGAATAGCTGGGATTACAGGCGCCCACCACCATGCCCAACTAATTTTGTATTTTTAGTAGAGATGGGGTTTCACCGTGTTGGCCAGGCTGGTCTCAAACTCCTGACCTCAGGTGATCCACCCATCCTGGCCTCCCAAAGTGCTGGGATTACAGGCATGAGCCACCATACCCAGCCAAGGTAAACTATAATCTTTACTACAAATTAATTTTTAGCTTATCACATATAATTACTTCAATTATTTGTTTAAATTATAAGTCATTTTTTAAACTCCTATGTATTCAGTCATTCCATAGACCACACATAATGCTTAACTCCATCCCCATGAGGTAGATAGTACTGTTCCCATATTATAGGTAATAGGAAGCATGTTAAATTTGCCCACGATGAAACAGCAAATGGTGAACCCATGAGAGTCTGACCTTACCTATCCAATTCTAAAAGGACTTAGTGCTTTCCTCAAGGCCTTATTTTACTTGAAAATAAAATATGTGCAAATAAAAATGTCTAAGTATTCTGACTCTCTTCAGATCATTCTGCATTTGGGAAAGCAAGTCTTTAAGTTTTTGAATCTTCTTTTTAGCAAAGTAGAAGACCTCTCAGAGAAAGGTCAGATGGAGAAAAGAATGTTAATTTGGGGTTAAAAGATAATAAAACTTAAATAATCCAACCCATTCTGAACTGAGACCCATTTACAAGCAGATTACTGACTCCAGGGTTTCTATTTGCTCATAGCCCTCTTCTTTCCTTTTCTGCCTTCTCTCACCCCTAGTAGCAATACAAAAGCTCTCTTCAACTGAGGCACAAGAGCCACCTCCTACTTGACATAGTCCACAGTCACCATCTTGTTCTCTGAATTCTTAAATGATTCTCTGTATTATGCTACTTAGTATCTGACCTAAAAGAGCTTTACATTGTTCTTTCAGTGACTTCGACATAAATTAAAACGACTAATGTTTCTTCTCTCTTCCCTGACAAATCTAAAACCAATTCTCAATACAGTGTAAGTCCTTAGGCTCACTTATTAACTTGTATTTTTTTCTGTTACTCTTCCATTATAATAATTTTCTTTTTAAAATACTAACAACTCATACTAACCTAATAAAAGAAAAGTAACATATTTATGAGTATTTTTCTCTATGAAACATAAATTGCTAGATAAATGAATATCCAAATGTACTGGTAGCATAAGTAACTAATATTTATATCCCTCTAAATTCACATAAGTACTAATATAAACAAAAGCCAGTGAATGTCTGAGATCAATTAACACTTTTGTTAAATGGCATTCACAACAGATTCAAAAGCAATAAGGGATGTCTTCATAAGATAGCCAGGTGAATTACAGGCAGTCTATATTTATCATAGCCAGCCATCTTTAACATTTATGTCTTTAGGTCCAAGGTAAAACATTCAAATTGGCATGAAGTAATCATCCCAAATCCAATACCACTCGTGAAAAGAAATAAATCTTGTCAACACCACCATTTTTACTTACAGCAGTATTATATATGCTTTAAATGCATACAAACCCCAGCATACGCCAATACAAAAAAGCAGTTCTCAAAGCTTTCACATGCTCCCATCGAGTCTCGCCTTAATAGTAAAATAAATCTTAAGTACATTTGCTAAAAACCTAGTTCAATCTAATCTGAGTTCTAAATTACCATGCCCCACAAAAAAATCTATTTAATCTTAACTACAACTTTTCAGATTGACTATATAAGTTATTTTCTTCCTCATTTGTAAAACGACTTTTCTTTACTTGTATCTTAGCAGTTCTAAAAACAGAATCACAGTCTTCTGAACTTAAACTCTAAATGAAGAGCTCCAGAAATGTATTGAATGCATCTTTATAATCCAATTGTCTCAAGAGAAGATAAAAAGCATAAGATATTTCAAACATAGTCTGACTCTTCCCTGTGTTAGCCAAGTCAAAACCACAAAGTCAAAAAAAAAAGATTTTAAGGACTCTGAATTAATGATTTCACTGAAAAAGTTGCTTGAAAAATCTTACAAGCCTAAAACAAAAAAAAGGCTCATTATTATCTTACAAAGATAAACTAATATATTTTAAGAATGGTAGCCAAGTGTGGTAGCACATGCCTGTAGTTCCAGCTACTCAAGAGGCTGAAGTGGGAGGATCTCTTGAGCCTGGGAGGTGGAGGTTGCAGTGAGCCAAGACCTCGCCACTGCATTCTGGCCAGGGTGACAAAGCAAGACCCTGTCTCAAAAATAAATAAATAAATAAATAATGAAAGGCCAGGCATGGTAGCTCACACCTGTAATCCCAGCACTTTGGGAGGCCTAATCACTTGAGGCCAGCAGTATGAGACCAGGCTGGGCAACATGGCAAAACCCCATCTCTACTAAAAATACAAAAATTAGCCAAGCAGTGATACATGATACATGCCTGTAATCCTGCTACAAGGGAGGCTGAGGCATAAGAATCCCTTGAACCCAGGAGGAGAAGGTTGCAGTGAGCAGAGATCACGCCACTGTACTCTAGCCTGGGCGACACAGCAAGACTGTGTCCAACAACAACAAAAAAGCCTGCTATATTCCACAATTTTAATTAACTGAAAAACAGAAAACAAAAACTGTCTGGGTACAACTAAAAATTATATAGTTTTACTGTGTAACCATATTTCAATAAAAGAAACAGGAGCCCCACCTTTGTATTTCCTTCCTCCAGTAAGTAAACTTAAGAAATACAAGCATTTGTGATGACTTTTCCTACTTGCCTCCACAGGTTCTGAAAAAGGTCACATAAAAGGTCTCTTTAAAAAAGGTCACATTTCAAGGGTTCAAGAACTAGCTATGAAAAATATCCATCAGGACCCTGGGACTCAGCATCTCTTCACCCTAGACACTGAGCCTAGAAATGTCTATCCCAACATCGTAATTTGCAAATGGAAAAAAGCATAAATGAGCCAATTCTGCTAAAATATTAAAAGCAGAGTGGAAAGGTCCTACAGATACTATAGCTGAAAGAGAATCTTAAGGCCTGTTAATTTTAAGCTGAGATTTGCTGTAGATAAAGACCAATTCTTTCAAACTTTCATACATATAGAGACAAAGTACTTACCATCTTAGCAGTAATTAAAAGATTTACTCTATTCTGTCTAAAGCAGAGAAATTGCTAAGAATTATTACAGACTATATTTTCCACTAATATGTACTATCTAGATACAAGGAACAATGGATCTTCGGTCTTTTAGACTTCAAGCAACCTAGAACTTTTATTCATTATCAAGTTCTTCAGACCTTTCTATCAGATATTTGAAATAGCAGAGCTGAAAAGAATGGCAGGGCAATAATGGGGGATGACTTGGCATGAACATTAGTAATGCCATGGGTCAGTCAGCACTTAGCATGCCAAGGAAAAGCATGTTACCATTTAGCACTGTAATTAGCCAACCTGGCAGTAAGATAACAACTGTAACTTTGGGAGGCTGAGGCAGGCAGATCACGAGGTCAGGAGATCGAGACCAACATGATGAAACGCCGTCTCTACTAAAAACACAAAAATTACCTGGTCGTGGTGATGCATGCCTGTAATTCCCAACTACTCAGGAAGCTGAGGCAGGAGAATCGTTTGAACCAGGGAGTTGGAGGCTGCAGTAAGCAGAGATGGCACTACTGCACTCCAACCTGGCGACAGAGCGAGACTCCGTCTCAAGGAAAAAAAAAAGAGAGAACTGTATAAAATTATACTGTTTACAAAGAACTACCCCACTCATTGTTTCATCTACGTTAATACCTATAATAGATTAACTTATCATAAAGCTTTAGGTAGCAGAACTCTTGACATGCCTCATGCTGCCTTTGCTATATTTTAAAACTTTCCCACTACCCACTAACTTCGTATTCTTTTTTCCATCTTCCCTTAAAACATAAGATAATGTTTCTAATAACATAATGTAAAAGGATCAGCTCCAGGGGAATAGGAAGTAAGAGAATAAATCAACCGCCTTTTATAGTTTTCTGGCCTCAGTCATGTACTCCTTAGTATCGACATCTATTCCCAGAGATACTCTGGCAACATTAGGTTTTGAAATTTATACCAAAGCAAAACCACATGAAAAATAAAACTGTACAACAGTTGATTCTGTGATAGCCAAACAATTTAATATTTGCTACTACAAATTGGACCCTTTCAGACCACAGCACTGCTTCCAAGAGACCAAAATCCTCAAGAAAACGTAGAAATCACAACAAATCTGCTTAAACAAAAAGTAACCACTTTATGAAACAGTGATTTCCAAACTAATTATATGACACTAGCAATTACAATAAAATTGGTCTTCAAAAAAATGCCACTACCTTGAAGGTATAACAGCACAGCAGGAGGAACTAGTTCAGCTACAGGTCCTCTCTCCTGTCGGAGGACTTCACTCACACTGTACACATTTCCTACATAATTAAAACGCAGCATTCAATCCCTACTCTTTATCACAATAGATAAATCTTAAATACATAAACCACAATAGACTTCTCATGATGCAATGAAGAGATAGTATACAACAGAACAATCACTTTCTATTAGAGATTGTTAAATACAGAATAATTTTCTTTTTGAAGAGACAGGGTCTCTGTCATCGAGGCTGGAGTGCAACGGCATAATCATAGCTCACTCACTGTAACACTCCTGGGCTCAAGCAATCCTCCCACCTCAGCTTCCCAAATAACTAGCATTAGAGGTACAAACCACCACACTTGGCTAATGTTTTTCATTTTTTAATTTTTTGGAGAGACAGGGTCTCACTTTGTTGCCCAGGTTGGTCCTTAACTCCTGGCCTCAAGTAATCCTCCTACCTCAGCCTCCCCAAACCGCTGGGATCATGTGTGAACCACAGCATCCAGCCTAGATAAAATTTTTACAAAAGTCTTGGCAAGTTTAGGCATATCCCAAAATGATACATGCAGCCTAGTTCCCAATCTCTCAAAAACAGGATTGCTTCTGTAAACAACATTTTGTGATTATATTTCTTGAAGTCATCTCAAGTGACTCCTCAGACCAATCCACCCTGAGATGAACAAATGCAACACTGTGACATGGACCACATCCAAGATATGGAGGGTATATCCAAAAGCCAAAAATTCACTTCAAGGATATTTAAATATGTAGTAGGTGTCTGGCATTGACACTCTATTTGAATGATAAATCTCAAAGCTGAACATACTTTTTTCATTTAAAAAAGGTATTTAACTTGCTGTTTTAAGATTAGTTCTCAAAATCCAGTGCTGAGAAAAAGCAACAACTGAGGCACTTTGTAACTGAGGAGCTTTTAGAGGATATGTATAAGCTGTGTTACCCATACAAACTGAGCAAAGTCTTGCCACAGTCCAGTAAATACTCTGGGGACCTTGCTGTGGAAAGTTAAGTCTGCAATGACTGCCTCTATAAAAATTTTCCTACATCTCCACGTAGAAATAACAGAAAGTTAAACGTCTACAACAAAAAGCCTAGAGAAATCAGCACACCACACATGAAAGAGGAGGAGACAGGTGGACACACACCACAGGAGACAGAAAGCATTTTCGTGACATTTTCTGCCTAACAATATTACTAGTAGGGAAAATGTCACTGCCTATTATTATTTCTTTATCATGCAAAGAAATAACACACAGCTATTTTTAAAGGATGTTACAACGATGACACTCTATTGAAAAATATGATTACATAAATTACTCAAAAGAACTTTATCTTCAGTTATGAATAAGACTGTCAGAAGAGAAAACTGTAAATTTTTCAGACTAGATTGAAGTTCAAACAATTCTTTATCCAAAGAAACCAGGTAAAAAAAAAAAAAACAACAACAAAAACAAAACAAACAAAAAAAAAAACTTCTATTAAAACAAAGATGTTAGCCGGGAGCAGTGGCTCATGCCTGTAATCCCAACATTTTGGGAGGCCAAGACAGGTAGATCACCTGAGGTCAGGAGTTCAAGACCAGCCTGGCCAAAATGGCAAAACCTTGTCTCTACTAAAACTACAAAAAATTAGCAGGGTGTAGTGGTTGGCACCTGTAATCCCAGCTACTTGGGAGGCTGAGGCAAGAGAACTACTTGAATCAGGGAGGCAGAAGTTGCAGTGAGTCAAGATTGCACCTTTGCACTCCCACCTGGGTGACAGAGCCAGACACAGTGGCTCATGCCTGCAATCCCAGCACTTTGCAGGCCAAGGCAGGAGAACTGCTTGAGCTCAAGAGTTTAAAACCAGATTGGGCACCACAGTGAAACCCTGCCTCTATTTATTTTTTGAAAAAATTAAAATTAAATTAATTTTAAAAAGCAAAAATCTTCTCCACAAAATAAACTGCTAGAAACAAGAAAACAACATAAAAAATAATTAGCAAAGGAAATAAAAAGTAGAAAACTCAGCCCACAGGATCAGAGTCAGAAAATTCAAAAATGAACTTATTCTTGTGATGAAAACAGGGACTTTATTTTATGACACAGAAGCTTAACCAGAGAGTACAACTGCTTATATATGTTGGAACAAATGAAACTATGAAAAAAGAAAAGAAATATCAACCAAGCAGTTGAATCAATCAAAGCAACTCTAATGATCAATAGTAGGATGAAAATTCCAGGACAATTTTTACGTAAACTTGATGTGATAAAAATCATTCTAACAGGGCCTTTTCCCTTAGATCCCATTCATCTTCACATGATTCTAATCTAAGACATTAGAAAAACAAAAGAATTACTAAATTTCCTTTGGCAATTGGAAGAGTAAACAAAAAGAGAGGCAGAGAAAACAAAATGGACAGATGTCACACAGAGGCTGGCTTTTGGAGATGTTTCCTTGTCTATCACTTTTAGAAATGAAAAGGAAAACATATGGTGGCAAAGGATAGAAAGAACAGAAAGACTCCAGAGTCCTTTTCAGTCACAGGAAGATATCATGCTACTGAGATTAACAGACATCAATTCTGAAAAATCGTAACAGTCCCTTCTTTAAAAAAAAAAAAAAAAAAAAAAAAAAATCAGTCGAATTTTGTCCTTCAAGGCATAATGAAAAGAATATGGGCTTTGAAGTCATACGAAGGTTTATATCCCATGTTCAACCTAATTCATATCTATAAAATGGAGTTATCCGTTACTTAGGGTTGTGATGACTGAATAGCACAGTTTACATAGCTGTTGTTTTTTAAATGCATGCCACACAGGGGCTGCTCAATAAATTACAATTTCTTTGAACTCTGAATAATTATTAGCAGTGGAAATAGAAAAGAACGTCATTCTGTTTCACTATGCTCTTTTACCACTCACATGTGCCCTACCACAGTACTATCACAATGTCCTATAATTATTAAAAATCGGAACCCCTCACTTCACTAAGAGCTCTTAGAAAAGCTAGACACTGGTCGGGCATGATGGCTCACACCTGTAATCCCAACACTTTGGAAGGCTGAGGCGGGCAGATCACGAGGTTAGAAGTTCTAGACCAGCCTGGTCAATATGGTGAAACCCCATCTCTACTAAAGATACAAAAACTAGCCAGGTATCGTGGCAACGCGCCTGTAATCCCAGCTACTCAGGAGGCTGAAGCAGGAGAATCACTTGAACCTGGGAGGCAGAGGTTGCAGTGAGCTGAGATCACACCATTGCACTTCAGACTAGGCGACAGGATGAGACTGTCTCAAAGGAAAAAAGAAAAACCAGACATTTTTGGAATCATTTACATGTCCTGTGTGCACAAGGTTAAGCACAATTCAAGTGCTCAGCAAAGATTTGCTATTGAATTTATAAGAATCATTCAAGCAGAATTGTTAGGATTTGCAAATTGACTACTTCATGTTAAATGTTAAGTAGTACTTTTGCTTCTTCCTATGCTTGCCATTGGTCAGATATAAATCTCTGGGGAGAAGGTATATAGAAAAGTCTTTACAAGCAGTAAAACAGAATGGAGGGCTTACTGAAAACATGGTGACAACAAGCAGCCAAAACAAATGACTTAATGTGCCACGTGTATATTTATGTATGGATGGGAAATTTACTCTGTTCCTAATCCTAAGCATATTCCTTGAGAACGGTTTACAGCAGGCGTCCCCAAACTTTTTACACAGGGGGCCAGTTCACTGTCCCTCAGACCATTGGAGGGCCACCACATACTGTGCTCCTCTCACTGACCACCAATGAAAGAGATGCCCCTTCGTGAAGTGCGGCAGGGGGCCGGATAAATGGCCTCAGGGGGCTGCATACGGCCCGTGGGCCGTAGTTTGGGGACGCCTGGTTTACAGTTTGCAAGCACCACTCATAGTGGGCAAAAGAATCACCCAGGAGTTTGCTAAAATGAAACTCCTAGAATATAACCTCTAAAAGGTTAGTAGGTCTAAAGTGGGGCTCCAGAAACTGAATTTTTAATAAGCACCCCAAGTGCTTCTTAATGCAGATCCAGCTACCACACTTGAAGAGCCACAATATACCATTTAATTCCTACAAAAAGCCTGTGACATATTCAGAACACTCATTTAAGAAATGAGAAAATTTATGGTGTTCAAAATTTTGATAATTTGCTCAAAATAATCCTTTCAATAACTCATACCCACAGGATGCAGACCTGTCCATTTACTACAAAACTCCCGTGCCCTACTACATTACTTTGCTAAGGACCATGTCATAAAGATAAGAGACAGGTGTTTAGGCCCTGAAACCAACTTTTAATGTTCAGCAAAACCTAAAACTACAAATATCTTACAAAAGATGCTGAGGCAAGTATCTATTAGCCACTCAAATTTTTTCTTTGAAATATCCATACTTCTTTTAAGCCAATTTTAACTGACTCGATTTTTTATCCTCTTGATTTTACCTCAAAACCAAATTTTACTTTAAACCAAAAAATAAACCTCAAATCAGAATTTTTAACAGTCTGAACTTAAATATTATTTTACTTATAAGCTATAAACTGGAATCAAGCATATTTTCATTTTCTCTAACTTCACTGAACTGGAATAAAATCAAACCAACCCAAAGTGAGTAAGTATTTCACTTGGTCTTAAGCCCTCACTTGAAATAATGAAACAGGTTTGTTTTCCACACATGTTCAAAGGCTTACAGCATGTGCATAAAAAGCTTCAGCTTTTAGGAATTTACATTAGAATTTTAAGTCTTAAACATGATTATCTGCTTGATTTATAAGTTGTCCAAGTTGAAGTGCAAGTAACGGTAGACAAGACATTTAAATTTTTCTTCAGAAGGAAGGTTACCAGATTATCAAAGAATTATTAAACTATACATGTATGAAAAGTACAAATGGTAAGTATCTGAACTAAAGAAGTAAATAATTACTTTAAAAAATACAATGACTCACTCACTGATCCAGTCAGTGGTCACATTCTAGGAACATCAACCCTGAGCAGCCAAAAGCAAGCCCGAAAATAGATCTCTCAAGAAGCTGGTGTATTTTACCATAGTCTTTAGTGAGAGTAATACCAGATCAGTGCTCTACATATATCTGTTAATCTATTAGGTCTGTTTTTGGCCTACCACACATCCCTTTGATCCTCAATATTGCAATCTGACAACCCAAATGCCCCCAATGTAACAGCTTACCCACCCCTGCCCTCTCCTGAAATATGCAAAGATATCTGCACTCCTTAATCCAAACTGCTTTTTCCATAACACAGCATACACATTTACACACATTTTTACATCACTTTAAAGTGGAGACTATTATAAATTGCTGTTGAATTCAAACAGTAAAGGAAGGGAGTAGAGAGCATAGAATTTGTTTTCTCCCAGAAGACTACTGCTTACTCTAAGTCAGTCCTACATATTTTACCAATTACCATTTAATGACTAACATCCAATCCATGAGAGCAACACTTATGGTTATCACACACTGGTGGAGTCCCATTTTATGACTAGGTAGATGGCAGTCTGTAAAATATCTGTTCATTTATAAGTGACAAATTTCTACAGGCTGCTGCTATGCTTTAAAAACTAAAAGTAACCTAAATAAATATCTCTACTTCTTCCTCAGAGATGACCTAGGACCCTGCAATTACCATCTCAAAAAAGTGAAGTCAATTCAACAGATTGAGAAAATAATGAAGAAAAACTCATATATTTGACAGTCTTCCCTAGGACTAATCATGATCACCAAGCCATTATCACCCATCATCATCACAAACAAATTTGTCAAGCACTTTATAGTTCAAAAGCACATTCAGACCATTATCTCATTTGATACAAGTAACAAGGGAGGAAGAACTAGTACTAAATCAAGGAGGGAACTGAAACTCAAAAAAAAAAAAGGTAAAATTGCTCAAGGTTATACTGGTGACCCCTGAACAATATGCGTTTGAACTGGACAGGTTCACTTATACATAGAATAAAAAGTACAGTATTCGCAGGATGTAAAACCGACATATACAGAGGGCCAACTTTCCACATACAGTGGTTCCATCGGGCCGACTGCAGGACTTGAGTAAGATTTTGATGTGCCCAGTGGTCCTAGAACCAATCCGCCAAGTAACAGCAATGACTGTATAGTTATAGTTTATCTATAGTATTAAAAACTATGCTGTAGTCTTACAGTACTCATCCAATTCCTAAGTTTAGTATACTTTCCAATACTTGTAAAAGTGGAAGTGAACTGAACAATTTATATTCTAAAATAAATCCATAAAAATAACTCGGTCCAATTATCACCACAGATTTTGAGTAAGAGTCTTGACATCTCATAATATAAACTGCAAAAATACCTTTAAATATAAAACTGTACCATTTTGCTGATATACGAAGCTACTCAAGAGAAAAATCATCTAAAATGAGAGCCAGAAATTCCCCTGAGGAAAATCAAATCAGTGAAGAGAGAGCAAACATTTAAACACTTGAACAAGTTTATCACAATCCTAAGTAATAATCCATAGCCTAACAACAGCTGCTATGTTTGCAGGACTAGAAGAAACACTTCCTGATTTTCATTTGGACTGGTTTCTTCTAAATATGAAACATTTTGGAGATTAAAAAAGGAAGCATAGTTTTTCTAATAAACAAACAAAAAAAGAGAATACAAAAACCAAATTCCTCTCATCACATAATAGTTTTAGGCATCTGTTGTATTAGCTAAAGTACAATATTTTACTTTTACTTTTCATAAATTCAAAAAAATGTATCTTCTTGATAATAATTTAATACATCAAAAATATTCCAAATGTATATCAAACTAAATATTTTTGTTGAGCTGCTGTACCACATTATGAAAAAAACAATACTGAAACAGTTCATATAAAAATATCAAAGTAGGATTCTACTCCCCATTCCCAGTTCTAAACAGCTTCCAAAGATATCCAAAACCAGTGACTAGCACAAGGACTGCTAACCAAACACAGTTTATTAACACCTTTGCTCTCCTCCACTAGAATCATTCAAGTTATACTCTCCTCCTATTCCCTTAAACTTGCATTATTTGTATGTCAATGAAATTTACCTCAAGCAATTTCTTTTTCAAACACACATCATAGGTTACTACATTTTCCATTGTTCTTTCATATCTTTCTTATCTAAGGAAACTACTACTTTTCTACCATTTTCATTCCACTCAGAAGCTAAAATACAACCTTAACCATAGCTGGTAAGCAAAAAGATAAAACTTCTGCTCTATACCAATTTCAAAAGAAAGAAATGCCATCAACCTATCAAGTGCCTGAAAGGACGCAGAAAGGCCTGCCAGACTCCAGCAAGTCTTTACGCATGATCTTCCTCTGATTAAATCCCTTTAACAATCACACATACAAGAAAATGTTTCAAAACTAATTCTTAAAGGTGTTTGGTTTTGTTTAAATACTATTCTTGCTACATTATTTTCTATTATGTGTCACTGTAAATATGCAGACATTTGAGCTAATTATAGCTTCATTAGGCTTTTGTAGGATAGCCTGAGAACCTATTTGCATTTTACATATTTACAAAACTTACTATGGAAAAATATTTTCTAAGTTCCAAAACAATTTATGAACTTTTAGAAAACAATCTGTTTATCAGCTACAGCTTCACTGTGTAACTAAATAGGAGGAGGAGACATGACTAAAACATTACCACTTTAGCTGCTATAAAGATAAAATACCTCCAAACAACTTTATAAGAACCCCTTAAATTAATTAATCTATGGAAAATAAAATAGCAGGTAATTAACTAAGAGTTCTGTCATTAATTCCATTTATACAAGGACTATACACTTTCAAGGACTATACACTTCTAGTTTACAATTTCATTAGTAATGATGCTATGTTTATAGTTAATATAACAAGGAACATGCCTAAGATAAAAATAATGTAGGCATACCTTATTTTATTGCGCTTTGCAGAAATTGTTTTTTATAAACTGAAGGTTTATAGCAACCCCATGTTAAGCAAGTCTATCAGTGTCACTTTTCCAATAGCTCGTGCTCACTTCATGTCTGTGTCACATTCTACAAAGGTAATTTTTGTAGTATTTCAAACTTTTCACTATCATTAAACCTATTATGGTGATCTGTGATCAATGAGAGCAAACTTAATCGATTAATATTGTGTGTGTTCTGACTGCTCCACCAACCAGCTGTTTCCTCATCTTTCCCCCTTTCCTAAGGCCTCCTAATTCCAGACACAACAATATTGAAATCAGGCCAACTAATAACCCTACAGTGGCCTCAAAGTATTCAAGTGAGAGGAAGAGTCACCTGCTTCTCACTTTAAGTCAAAAGCTAGAGATAATTAAGCTCAGTGAGGAAAATATGTCAAAAGCCCAGACTGGCTAAAAGCTATGCCCCTTGCCCAGATAGGCTGAAAGCTATGCTTCTTGTGCCAAACAGTCAGCCAAGTTGTGAATACAAAGGAAAAGTTCTTTTTGTTTTGTTTTGTTTTGTTTTGAGATGGAGTTTCGCTCTTGTTGACCAGGCTGGAGTGTAATGACATGACCTCTGCTCACTGCAACCTCCACCTCCCAGGTTCAAGCGATTCTCCTGTCTCAGACTCCCCTGTAGCTGGGATTACAGGAATGCACTAACATGCCCAGCTAATTTTGTATTTTTGGTAGAGACGGGGTTTCTCCACGTTGGTCAGGCAGGTCTCGAACTGCCGACCTCAGGTGATCCACTCTCCTCAGCCTCTCAATGTGCTGGGATTATAGCATGAGCCACTGCGTCTGGCCAAAGGAAAAGTTGTTGAAGGAAATTAAAAATGCTACTCCAGTGAGTAGATGAATCATAAGAAAGTAAAACAGCCTTATGGAGAACGTTTGAGTAGTTTGGATAGAAGACCAAACCATCTACAACATTTCCTTAAGCCAAAGCCTAACCCAGAGCAAGGCGAGAACTCTCTTCAATTCTATGAAGGCTGAGAGAGGTGAGGAAGCTGCCAGGTTTGAAGCTAGCAGAGGAAAGATGCCCTCTCCATAACTTACAGGTACAAGGTAAAGCAGTAAGTGCTGATTCAGAAGCTCCAGCAAGTTATCCAGAAGATTTAACTAATATCATTGATGAGGACGGCTACACTAAACAACTTCTAGATGTCATTAAGAATATTCATGATTCACAAGAATAGGAACAAGAGTTTGGAAGATACCAACTCTCCTAGATGATTTTGAGGGTTCAAAACTTCAGTGGAGGAAGTCAGTGCAGATGTGGTAGAAATAGCAAGAGAACCAGAATTAGAAACAGAGCCTGAAGATGTGACTGAACTGCTGCAATCATGTGATCAAACTTGAACAGATGAGGAGTTGCTTCTTACGAATGAGCAAAGAAAATGATTTCTTGAGATGGAATGTACTCCTGGTGAAGATGCCATGACTACTGCCAAAATCCGAGCAAAGGATTTAGGATATAATAGTTGATAAAGCAGCATCAGGGTTTGAGAGGACTGATTCCAATTTTGAAAGAAGTTCTGCTATAGGTAAAATACTACCATACCTGGGGTGCTGACTACTGTAGTCCCAGCCATTCAGGAGGCAGAAATATGATGATCAATTGAGCCTAAGAGTTTGAGTCCTGCCTAGGCAACACAGTGAGACACCCATCTCTTTGAAAAACATAAACAAATATAATGCTATCAAACAGCATCTCGTGCTATAGAGACTTTTTTTTTGTGAAAGGAAGTCAATTAATCCAGCAAACTTCATGGTTGTCTCATTTTAAACAACTGTCACAGCCACCTTAACCTTCAGCAACCACCACCCTGAACGGTCAATAGCCATCAACACTGAGGCAGACTCTACATCAGCAAAAAGATGACTACTTGCTGAAGGCTCAAATGATTATTAGCATTTTTAAACAATAAAAAATGTTTTAATTAACATTATTTGTTTAGACATAATGCTATGGCACTGAACAAACTACAGTATAGCACCAACATAACTTTTAAATGCACTAAGAAACAAAAAAAATTGTGTAACATGCTTTATTGGGGTGGTCTGGAACCAAACCCACAATATTGTCAAGGTATGCACATATTAAATAACATTGTCCCAACTGATTACAGTTACTTATAATCAAATCCATATTGGTTTTTACTTTTGCCCTATCTTTTTCCCTCTAATACGATCCTTAATACTTCCCAATCCTCTTCCCACAAAAAGAGAGAAAGAGAGAGAGAGAGAGAGGGAGAAAGGAGACAGAGAAGAAAGAAAAACAGACCAACTGACCAGCCTTTAGAGAATCTGGCAATGCCATTCAGATAGGGCAAGATCTTGAAGGAGTTTAACAAACTGAAATTAAAAGGACAGTCATACAAGACTGCATATTGTGTGATGCTGTTTATATATGTTCAAAATAAGCAAATCTATAGAAACAAGATAGACTTACTAATCTACCTGGTTGTCTAAGGCAGGCAGTGTGCATGAGGAGAAGGCGAGTGACTGCTAATGGATAATTAGTTTCTTTTAGGGGCCAGACGTAGTCGCTTCTTCCTGTAATCCCAATTCTTTGGAAGACCACCGCGGGCGGATCACTTGAGACCAGGAGTTTCAGACCAGCCTGGCCATCTCTACTAAAAACACAAAAATTTGGCTGGACATGGTGGCAGGCACCCATAATCCCAGCTACTTGGGAGGTTGAGGCATTAGAATCACTTGAACCCGGGAGGCAGAGATTGCAATGGGCCTGGATGACAGCAAGACTCTGTCTCCAAAAGATAAGATAATAAGATAAAATGACATAAATAAAATAAAAGTTTGCTTTTGGAAATGATGAAAATGCTCTAAAATTAGATTGTGGTGATAGTTGCATAACTGGAAGTATCACTGAATTTTAGAAATCATTGAATTGCACATTTTAAATGAGTGAACCGTGTGTGTGTGTGTGTGTGTGTGTGTGTGTCTATTTCAATAAAACTGTTTTTAATAAAATGAAATAAAATAAAAATACATGCCCCTTCCAAAATAAGGGGACAGTGAGGTTAAGGCAGTGAGAAAAAGAATAATAGAAGGCCAGGTGCTGTATTACAAAGCTTTGTGGGCCATATCAATACCACTTAGTTTAATTAAACGACTACGCCTTGTCTGATAACCTAGTACATATGAATCACAACTTAAAGATAGTTATTTTTAAATGTCCAACACCTCCCCTACACTGGCTTTACAGTAAGGTCACATAAATAATTTAACTATTTTAGCTACTAGATATAAAAAACTGAAGTCGGTGAGAAATGAATAGCCTCTAATTAAGCATATTATTTATAAAATCAGACATCTTGCCATGCTATTTTTAGAAAACAATGATCAGTGTAAACAAAACATCTATGTTGTTTTAATTTAAAATTTTATCATCTAGGTTGAGAAAGTGAAATGAATCAGTATCACTACTCTTGAGTAATACCACCAAAAAAAAAAAGATGACTGTTTTTTTTTTCCTGAGGATCTATGATACTTCTCAGCATGGTTAAAAGCGGACCATGAAAATACCATAGGCAGCTATGGAGGTGGGTGGCAAGGTAGAGGAGAGAGGATACACGGAAAAGTCTCTTACACTTAATGTTTTTTACCCAAAAAAGTCCCCTATACATTACTTGTAAGACTACCATCTTCCAGATTAGTGTACTAAGTTGAGGGAAGAAAAAGAAGCCTACAAAAGTAGAGTGAACTCCTGATGTGGTGATGAAATACATCTTTAGAAACGACCGCACGTGACTAGTGGACCTCTCTCCTTACCTCACTACCACATCCCTCAGGCTACGGAAAAGTGGATTAAAAACAGCCACATCCACAGAAAAGAAAAAGGTCCAAAATACAATAAGAATCAGGGAGAACTCACTGACAGACATTATATATCAAAACAAAACACCTAGAAAGAGCTAGCCAATTTAGTCATGAGAAAGTTGAAAAAACTGACACAAACACATTGCAAGAAAAACATGAAAAAGCCAACTAAGAACTATAACTTCTAGGAAGAGAAAAAAAAAATTCTAAATGCTTCTTAAGTCCTACAGAAGAAAGTAAAAGCACGAAATAAAACAAAAGTACAAATATAAGGTGATAAAAGGCAGATTAAAAAGGGAAATTGCTTTGATCTTTGTATTTAGTTTATTGTGGCTACAGTGACAAATTACCGCAAACTATGTGGCTTAAAACAATAAAAATTACTCTTACTGTCCCAGAGACTAGAAGTCCAAAATTAAGGTGTCAAAAGGGCTGCAATCCCCCTGGAGGCTCTAGGAGAGAATCCATTCCTTGCCTCTTCTTAACTTCTGGTAGCTGGCAATACTACTTGACTGGTGTCCTTGTGTCTTATCATTCCAATCTCTGCCTCTGTGGTCAAATCTCTCCTCCTCTAGGTATCTCTTTTCTTCTGAATATCTCTTACAGTAACAGCTATCACTGGATTTAAGTCCCATTCAAATAACCTAGGGTGATCTCATTTCAAGATCCTTAATTTAACTGCAATCTGTAAAAACTCTTTTTCCAAATAAGGTAACACTCACAGGCTGCAGAAACTTAACACGGATGTTGTTACAGACTGAATGTTTATGTCCCCCCAAAATTCACAGTTTGAAGCCATCAGTCCCAATGTGATGGTATTAGGAGGTAGGGCCTTTGGCAGCTAATTAAGTTTAGATGAAATCACGAGGGTGAAGCCTAAGAAGAGATCAGACACCAGAGCATCCTCTCTCCATCAAGTGAGGATACAGTAAGCAGGCAACCACCTATAAGCAGGAAGAGGGCCCTCATCGAGAACTCGATCTGCTGGCATTTTGACCCTGGTTCCTCTTCCTAGCCTCCAGAACGATGAGAAATACATTTAATGTATTTAAATATATGCTTATTTAAATATGACAAATATTTGTTTTGTTTAATTAAGGTAAGAGCCAAAGTTGACTAAGACAGATATCCTCTGGAGGGCTGTTTTTTAGCCTACAACAGTTCTCAATTTGTTCTTAGCACAACAGAACATCAGAGATCTAATAAATAAACTAGAAACAGCAAAGAACAGAAAAAAATACAGTGAAAAATTATTGGCAGGGAGGAAAGGAAATCATAATAGTGAATGCAGAGGGAATCAATTAAGAAATTAAACTAATTCTGGAGAAGATGATACATGTGAAGAACAAAGATGATCCAGCATTGAATAATTATTGTTCCAAAAGTAGATGCCACACATGAATAGAAAATTGCTTTGAAATTTTCCTTGAAACTGAGAATAGGACAAAAAGGTACAATGTATGCCAGAAAGAACACACTCAAAATTATCAAAGTATCATGGTTAAACTCAAGGATAAAAAAGAGTCTACCAGGCATCCAAACAGAAAAATATTAGTTGCCCAAAAATCAGTCAACATAAAAGGCAAGTTGGGGGACACATGGGGCAAAGAGGCAGGAGATGTTTGTAGAAAAACCAGCACACTAAATTATGAAAAAACAGGCCAAACTTCTACCACTGTTTGGCTTATGACCTTGGGGAAGTCAAGGAATGTCCTTTTTTAGGACTTAGCTTCCTTATCTGTAAACTGAAAGGACTGAATATAAAATTTCGACCTCTTTAGGCTCTGAAACTATGATGGACGGTAGCCAGATTAAGAGGATCCACATTAATTTCCAAACATGAAATCTTGAAGTGTATTTTTCCTTAAAAGCAGCAGGACAAAAAATTAGCCAGGCATGGTGGCACATGCCTGTAATCCCAGCTACTTGGGAGGCTGAGGTAAAATAATCAATTGAACCCAGGAGGCGGAGGTTGCAGGGAGCCGAGACTATGCCATCCATTGCACTCCAGCCTGAGTGACAGGGTGAGTCTCTGACTTAAAAAATAAAAAGCAGCAGAAGTGGCCAGGCGCAGTGGCTCACACCTGTAACCCAAGCACTTTGGGAGGCCGAGGTAGGTGCATCACTTGAGGTCAGGAGTCAAGATCACTGTGACCAACATGGTGAAGCCCCCGTCTCTATTAAAAATACAAAAAAAATTAGTGGGCATGGTGGTACGTGTCTGTAATCCCAGCTACTCGGAAGGCTGAGGCAGGAGAATCACTTGAACTCAGGAAGCGGAGGTCGCAGTGAGCCAAGATCACGCCACAGCACTCCAGCCTGGACAACAGTAAGACTATGTCTTGGGGGAAAAAAGGCAGCAGGGGCAACAAAAATGAAGCCCTATTCTTTGACCCAGTACTTCCCTTTCTAGGAATATGGCAAAAGTAAAAAGAAACTGGAACAAAATAATTGATTTACATAGATATTCATTAAACCACTATTTACCACATCAATAAATCAGAGCCAATCCAGATGTCCAATAGTAGAGAATCATTAGGTAAACTATGATACATTCACAATGAAGAGAATATTAAGCAGCCATTAAAATAACATTTTCCAAGAATATTTGATGGTTTAAGAAAATATTCATGACACAAGATTACATGAAAAAGGAGAGTGCATAGCTACAAATTGCTATATATTCTGTGATCACAATTTTGAAAACAAATGTTACACAAACACACCAAAAAGTAAGCAGGAATTTTCTCTGGATAGTGAGAATACAAGCAAATTTTTATTCTTTTTTTGTCTCTCTCCGTAATTTCCAAATTATCTACACTGAGCATATAAAATGTTAAGATAAATTTGCTGGAAGTTCTAAAAAGATATTCAAAGATATTCTTCCCAAAGAAGTATTACTGTCACTGGGTTCTAAAAAAAATCAGCAACTATATCTTGAGTAATTTATCCTTAGTTCTAAAATTGAGTATAATCAGCAAAGAGATGAATTGAGTGCCTCATTCATAGTCAATGTTTATTCTTCAATTAGGCATTGTTACATTCAGTACAGAAAAGGTTTGACAAGAAAATAACTTGGCTAGAGCATGACTTACTGGGATGTATGTTTAAAAGATTTTCTTAAAGGTTGTATGTTTATCCAGACTCAACTTTTATGAACCACTATGTAACTGTCCATTTAAATAATGAAACAATTAATGAGGCATTGTTACTATTTGATAAGAGAAATGAAGAAGCCAACCTAGAACCTCATCATACCATAATTAGAGCCTGCTGAAGCAGATTTACCTCATGAAAAACTTGTCCCTTACCCAATAAACTATTTGAAACCTTTCAGACTATGCCACTAAGGCCATAAATCCCTCTAGTCTACAAGAGATTAAAAGGACTAAATCTATCAACACCTCATATCCTTGTTTACCTAAGTCTCCACCAGAAACACTAGCCTTTCTCATTTGTTAACTCTCATCCCCCTACACTCCACACATCCCTCTCATCTGAATCAACTCCTCAACTCTACCTTTTCTGTAATCAGCAAACTCCGCTTTCTGGCCTTATGGACAACGTAACTCCCCCAAATATGATACTTTCATAAATCCCCACGGAGGCTGATATTATTCAGTTCCCTCCAGACGTCTCAAAACCATGTCCTTGCAAGCCGTGGTGGGGCAGAGGTTGGGAAGATGGTGCGGTGAGGCTGGACAGCGACCAGGCGTAGGCTCCACCAGTAAATGGTCACAGCTAACAGCTCACTGTGGCCCTAGCCCCGCTATGGCTGCTCAGACAAGGTTTAAAGTCTTTATTCGGCAAAAATGTGGATTCAGAAAAGCACCCAGGAAGGCTGAACCTCAAACATCAGACACAGGCACAAGTGGTGAAGCATACAACACAAGTGCATTGATTCCTTTTAGCCAGATGTGGTGGTGCGTGTCTATAATCCCAGCTACTCGGGAGGCTGAGGCAAGAGAATCATTTGAACCCAGGAGGTGGAGGTTGCAGTGAGCCACGATTGCGCCACAGCACTCCAGTCTGGGTGACAGAACCAAGACTTGGCGGGGAGAGGGGGTGGGGGAGCAGGAGCAACAAAAATGAAGCCCTATTCTTTGATCCAGTACTTTGCTTTCTAGGAAAGAAACAGTCTGTTATTATTCTCTGTATCCTATAGGGACTCTCATAAAACCTTATTTTTTACTGTTGGGTTTACAGGCTGTTTGGATCTATTTGGCTATACGAATCACTGAAATCCAGGGTCTAGAGTTATTTTGATGATATACAAGTTGACTGGTTGGGTAGCATAAGACCACAAAAAGGAGATTTCAGAAAGGAGATAAACAAGTGGTGGAATAACCTAAGTGATGGCCAGCAGACTGAGACAGGTTATCACAGCTGCAAAAGAATCTCTTTGTATTCTGTTTATTGGAGCACCTTCTCTACAGTGGACAATGAACAGATATTTCGCATCTAATCCAGCCTCAGAAGTCCTTTGTTCTCCAATGTTGCTGTCAATATTCAGTCATTTCTCCTTATTTCACAGGGCACCTAATATGTATGTTTTGTGGAGTTCCTCCTCCGACACAGTGAACATTCTGGGTCAAGAGTAGTCCATGGCAGTGTACCTATCTGCAGGTGTTATTTCCAAATGTGTCAATTAAGTGTGTAAAGTTGCCACAGGAAGCTATGGACCATCACTTGATGCATCTGGCACCATCCCAGCTAATTTTTCTGTATTTTTAGTAGAGATGGGGTTTTGCCATGTTAGCCAGGCTGGTCTTGTGATCCACCTGCCTCGGCCTCCCAAACTGCTAGGACTACAAGCGTGAGCCACCACACCTAGCCAATAATTGAATGTACTTTTTAAAGTAGCTTCATTAAGTTATAATTCACATAACACATAATTCATCCATCTAAAGTGCACACTTACCAATTTTTAGTACTTTCACAGGCTTGTGCAACCATCGCCCCAATCAAACCCAAAAAGAAACTCTGTACCTCTTAGGTATCATTCCCCAATCCTTCCATTCTAGCCCTAAGGAAACAGTAATTTGCCTTCTGTCTACAGATTTGCCTATTCTGGATATTTATATAAGTGGAATTGTATAATACACAGTCTTTTGTAATTGGCTTGACTTAGAATGTTTTCCAGGTTCATCTATGTTGTAGTACGCTTTGGTTCACTTCTTTTGATTCCTCAGTAATATTTCATATATGGAAATACCATATTTGATGTCTCCATTCATCAACTGATAGATGTTTGTTTCTTCTTTTAGCTATTAATAATGCTATAAACATGTGTATATATGAACATATGGGTATATATACCTAGGCATGGAATTGCTACATTATATGGTAACTCTATGTGCATTTGGAGAACTACCAGATTGTTTTCTAAAGCAGCATCATTTTACATTCCCAAAGCAGTGTATGAGGGTTCCAATTTCTTCATATCCTAACAAACATTGGTTATAACCTGACGTTTTTACTGCAGCCATCCTAGTCTGAAGTGGTATCTTGTGGTTTTGATTTTTATTACCATGACGGCTAATGATACTGAGCATCTTTTCATGCACTGATATGGTTGGCTCTGTGTCACTATCCAAATGTCGTTTCAAATTGTAATCCCCATGTGTTGGAGGAGGGGCCTGGTAGGAGGTAAATGAATCATGGGGACAGACTTCCCCCTTACTGTTCTTGTGATAGTGAGTTCTCAAGAAATCCAGTTGTTTGATATTCTCTCTCTCTCTCTCTCTCTCTCTCTCTCTCTGGCTTTTTATTACTGAAGTGTAAGAGTTCTTTTTGTATTCTAGATACAAGTCCTTTATCAGACATAATTTGTAAGTATTTTTCCCTTTCTGTGTTTTCTCTTTCTTGATGGTGTTTTGAATGTTCAATGTATCCATTTTTTAATTTTGTTGCTTGTGTGCTTGGTACCATATTTAAGACGCCATTGCCTATCCCAGGTCATGAAAACTTACTCCTATGTTTTCTCTTAGGAGCTGTTTAATTTTAGATCTAGTATTTAGGTCTTTAATCAATTTTGAGACAATTTTTGTAGATGGTGTGAGGTAAGAGTTAACCTTCATTCTTTTGCATGCAAATATGCAGCTGTTCCAGACCATTTGTGGGGGAAACAAATTCTTTCATCATTTAATTATGTTGGTATCCTTGCCAAAACCAATTGACCATAAAGGTAAGGGCTTATTTTTAGACTAACAATCATACTCCGTGAATCATATCCAAGCACCACACTGTCTTGACTGAGGTAAATTTCCAGATTGAGAAATGTAAATAAATAAATAAATAAATAAATAAATAAATAATAAAATCCTCGGTTCACTCAAAAATAAAAATAAAAATAAACAAAAAGAGAAATGTGGGTCCTCTAACTTTATTTTTCCATTTTTGAGGGGCTATTCAGAATCTGTCACGGGCTGAACTGGGTACCCCAAAAAAGATTTGTTAAAGCCCTAACCGCAAGAACCTCAGAATGTGACCTTATTTAGAAATAGGGTATTCACAAAGGTAATCAAATTAAAATGAGGGAAGGGAGAGATGGCTCACGCCTGTAATCCCAGCACTTTGAGAGGCCGAGGAAGCCAGATGACCTGAGGTCAGGAGTTCAAGACCAGCCTGGCCAACTTGGTGAAACCCCGTCTCTACTAAAAATACAAAAATTAGCCAGGAGTGGTGGCAAATGCCTGTAATCCTTGGGAGGCTGAGACAGGAAAATCGCTTGAACCTGGGAGGCAGAGGTACCAGTGAGCCAACATCATGCCACTGCACTCCAGCATGGGGGGATAAAAGCAAGACTTCATCTCTTTAAAAAAAAAATTAGCCGGTCACGGTGGCATGGCTGTAATTCCAGCTACTTGAGAGGCTGAGGCAGGAGAATTGCTTGAAACCAAGAAGGTAGAGGCTGCAGTGAGCCGAGATCAAGCCACTGCACTCCAGTCTGGGCAACAGAGCGAGACTCCATCTCAAAAAAAAAAAAAAAATTAAATCAGCTCATTCTCATGGGCCCTAATCCAGTATGACTGGTGTCCTTACAAAAAGAATTTTGGACACACAGACAAACATACACAGAGAGGAGATAATATGAAGACACAGAGGTAGAGGAAATCTTAGTTACTGTAGTGATCTACAAGCCAGGAAATGCCAGGGACTGCTAGCAAACGCTAGAAGTAGCAAGTAAGGGGTAATTCCCTAAAGCAGCCAGATCGAGCATAGCACTGCTGACACCTTGATTTTGGACCTCCAGCTTCTAAACTGCAAGAAAAATTTCTGTTGTTTTAAGCCACTCAGTTTTAGTACTTTGTTATTACAATTCTTGGAAAGTAATACAGGATCCCTTGTATTTTCATATAAATTTTAGGATCAGCTTATCAATTTCTGCAAAAGGCAATTAGAATTTTGCCTTCTGCAAAAGGCAATTGGAATTTTGATAAAGCACTGGATCTGTAGATCAACTAGGAGAGCACTATCATTCAAACAATATTAAGTCTTCCAATTCATGAACATAGAATGTCCATCTTTTTTCTAGGTATTCGTTAATTCCTTTCAATGTTTAGTAATTCCCAAATTATGCGTTTTGTACTTCTGTTAAATTTATTCTTATTTTGTTCCTTTAGATGGCATTATAAGCGCAACTGTTTGCTTAATTTCAGTTTCAGTTTGCTTATTTCTACTGTACAGAAACGTAGTTGATTTTTAAACACTGATACTATATAAAATGAGTTCAACCTTGCTGAACTCATTTATTAACTCTAATAGATTTTTAGCAAATTTCTAAGGATGTTTCTATGTATACCTGCAAAAAGAGATAGCTGTACTTCTTCTTTATCACTCTTATGCCTTTTACTTCTTTTCCCGTCTAACTGCTCTGGCTAGAAACTCTAATATAATGTTAAATAGAAGTGGCAGCAGAGGACATCCTTATGTTGCTGCTAATATTAGGTAGAAGGCATCCAATATTTTGCCCTTAATCATGATATTAGCTCCGGGTATTTTCATAGATGTCATCAGATGGAGCAAGTTTCCTTCTATTGCTAGTTTATTATTTTTATCATGAATAGAATATACTTTTTAATACCTCTACAGTCTATATAATGTTAAGCTCACTGGTGCTCTGATGTGCTAAATTACTAAAACTGTTATGAAGTACAACTTATTAAACAAAATCCTGGATTTTTTTATGGACCAGCCTGGCCAACATGGCAAAACGCTATCTCTACTAAAAATACAAAAAGTAGCTGGGCATCATGGCAGGTGCCTGAAATCCCAGCTACATGGGAGGCTGAGGTAGGAGAATCACTTGAACTCGGGAGGCAGAGGTTGTGGTGAGTCAAGATCACACCACTGCACTCCAGCCTGAGCAACAGACTGTTAGACATAGTGAACCCCAAGTTTTTCTTCAAAGAATCAGTATGTCAATATGTTCAGCTCTCTTATTCTTTAATTCTCCATTTTAAAGTTTAACTTCCTTATAGTATCAGCAAACAACCTTTTCCCCATTTCTAATCAGTAGTTCACATCTGTTCCCGGTCCCCTGCTCTGTCCTGACTCATTCTGGTGACCTTCTCTGGTCACCTGCTTTGATCCCTGGTTACCTGCTCTAAACTGCCCGTAACCGTCCTTCCTGCCAAACTACCCACCCCACCACTCTGGCTCATACCCCTGGCTCCCTTTAAAATATACAATCGGAATTAGACTAGACTGTACAGTCTAACCCTAGTCAACACAGGAACGACACAGCAGTTGCGGTGACCTCCATCAGGAATAAGTACCTCTTCATCTTCCTCGTCCAGGTGTGCAGTCACCATTGTTCCATCTGTGAGCCGCACCCTTCTATAGATGTAACTTGCCTTGCTGAGGGGATTTATATTTGAGTGTTATTTCTTTTGCAGCACTCAAATATGAAATTTTACATATAACAGAGACTCCGCCTCAAAAAAAAAAAAAAAAAAAAAAAAGCAAATCTGTATCACCTAGCAGTTTTAAGAAAAAAAAGATTGGATGTACAAAGATCAAAATAATATTATGCTACGATAAAAGATTTAGAAACAATGTCAGAAAAATTTACAAGTTCCCAAACATAGAAATAAAATTAATGTCAACACCTGTTAAATAAAAACCTAAAAGTCAAATTGCTTTAACTGACAAAACCCAAAGTTTGTGATAACTCAGCAGAACAGTAGTTTCTATCAGTGCATTAAACAATTATCATCCAAATATCTTGTTTCCTAACACACACATACACACACACACACACACACACACACACACACACACACACACACAAATGCTGAATATAAAGAAGTATAGAGATACTCCTTATATTTTCAAACAAAGAACTGCTTTGTTTTCACTCAGGGTATTGCCCTCAACCACCCTTGTTTATCCTCCTGGCCTTCTAGTCATAACTTTAAAAACAAATATGCATTTCTTTATTATATTGTAAATGGTTCCTCTATCCACTCTAGAAGGAAGAACCAAATGGCAAGATAAAATAAAGCAATATTTTAAAAGTAAGAGCTTATTCAACTATCCAAATTGCTTAATTTCTTAAGCAATTAAGAAACTTGAGCTTCTCCATCCAGAAATGGTGACACACTGAAAAACTGAAGACATATTATCCTAAAGAACTCATATTCTTATTGGAGAGATAACTCAAAATCTAAAAAGAAACCATTCTAAATATATAAGCAAGCAGACAGTGTGTAATACATTATACGCAAAGGAAGGAAATATATTTTATAAAGTGAACTCCAGACTGGGTGACAGGGAAAGACCCTATCTCAAAAATACAAATAAATAAAAAATAAAAATAAAGCACTACAGCTGTTTTTCACCATCTTACACATCAAACCTTTAGTCTTGAGGTATTTAATGGTATTTGTTGGTTTTAGGAAATACCGAGCACATAAGCATGCATTTAGAACTCAATTTTTTACATTGTATGCTGTTTATGATGGTTATTCTACGTCACTAAGTTCCCTTATGTAAATCTGCTTCTGCTAGAGGGCATCAATAACTACAGAAACAGTCCATGGGTTAACACTATTATATTTTCCTGTAATACACTATAAAGAATAAAATAACAGAAACTGATGAATAAAAAATACATAAAACATCTAAAGAAATCTTTATTACTAATAACCTTCCATAGCTATAATATATGTAAGATATTGTACTAAACACTTTTAAATATTGTTCATTTAACCTAATAATACATTATGTACAAGGAAACTAAGGCACAATTCAGTAACTTGTCCAATGTCACAGCAAGTAAATGGCAAATTCAGAATTTATTCCGGAGCCCAGGCTTTTACTCAACATGTTACTTCCTCCTAAGCTATTTTTAAAGGCATAATATGAAGTCAAACTATTAATTACGACAATCTCTGGTTTCTTCTTAAATTTTACTTATCATAATTTACCCTGGAAAGTGTGCCACTGAGGCCAGGTGTGGTGGTTCATGCCTGTAATTCCAGTGCTTTCGGAGGCCAAGGTGTTCAAGACCAGCCTAGGCAACATGGTGAAACTCTGATGCCCACCTGTGATACCAGCTATTCAGGAGGCTGAGATGGCAGGACTGATTCAGCCCAGGAGGTCAAGGCTACAATCAGCTGTGATCAAGCCACTGCAGTCCAACTTAGGCAAGAGAGTGAGACCCTGTCTCGAAAAAACATGTGCATCTTTGAAAGAGCACATCAAAAAGGCATGAGTCTTTTTCTGAAATATGGTACTAGAATAAGTGAACATCTACATGCAAATAAAGACATCAACTTACACAAAAATTAACTTGAAATGCACAAAAACTCACAAGTGTTAACTAAAAAATTATCTCAAACTGCATCATAGACCTAAAGTAAAATGCAAAACTATAAAACTTCTAAAAGATAACAGGAAAAATCTAAGTAACCTTTGGTTTGATGATGACTTTTTAGATACAATACCAAAAGTACAGTCCACGGGGGAAAAAAAATTGAAAAGCTGGGCTTCATTAAAATATAAAAACTTCTAGGCCAGGCACGGTGACTCATGGCTATAATCCCAGCACTTTGTGAGGCTGAGGCGGGTGGATCACGAGGTCAGGAGTTTGAGACAAGCCAGGCCAACACGGTGAAACCCCATCTCTACTAAAAATACAAAAGTTAGCCAGGCACAGTGGTGGGTGCCTGTAATCCCAGCTACTCAGGAGACTGAGACAAGAGAATCACTTGAACCTGGGAGGCAGGGGTTGCAGTGACCCAAGATCATGCCATCGCACTCGAGCACAGGTGACAGCACAAGACTCCGTCTCTAAATAAATAAATACTGCTGCTCTGTGAAAGAAAGACACTATGAAACAGAATGAAAAAACAAGCCACAGACTGGGAGAAAATATTTGCAATACACATATCTGATAACCGGCTAGTATCCAAAATACACAAAGAACTCTTAAAACTCAATAATAAAACAACTGAATTAAAAAGTGTGCAAAAAATCTGACACCTCACAGAACAAGACATACAGGTAGCAAATAAGCATATGAAAAGATGCTCAACATCATATGTCATTAGGGAATTGCAACTCAAAACAATGACATACCATTACACATCTACTAGAACAGAATAGCTAAAATCTCAAACACTAACACAACCAAAAGCTGGTAAGGATATGGAACAACAGGAACTTCAACTCATTGCTTGCAGAAATATAAAATGGTACAGCCATTTTGGAAGATACCTTAGCAGTTTCCTACAAAGCTAAATGTAGTCTAACCATACAAACCAGCAATCATACTCATAGATATTTACACAAGTGAGTTGAAAACGTTTATGTCTACACAAAAAAGTGAACACAAATGTTTATAATAGTTTTACTAATATTTGCTTAAAAGTAGAGGCAACCAAGATGTCTTTCAATAGGTAAGCAGTTTAAAAAAATTGTGGTACATCCATACAATGAGGTATTATTCAGGGACAAAAAGAAATGAGGTATCCAGCCAGAAAAAGAGGTGAAGGACTATTAAATACATTGCTAAGTGAAAGAACCATGTCTAAAAAGGCTACTTATTGTATGATTCCAACTATAGGACATTCTGAAAAAGAAAAAACTATAGAGACAGTAAAAAGTTCAGTGGTGGCCAGGGGATGGGAGGAGGGAGATGAGAAGGTAGCTAAATAGGTGGATGATGAAATTTGGGGGGCAGTAAAACTATTCTGCGTGATACTGTAATCATGAATACATGACATTATGCATTTGTCAACACTCACAAAACTATGCAATAAACAGTGTGGGCCCTAATGGAAATTACGAACAGTAAATTATGTACTTCAGTTAATAATTTAATATCAATATTATTTCATCAATTGTAACAAATGTGCCATAGCAATGCAAGATGTTGGTAACAGGGAAAAATGTACCACACCAATGCAAGATGTTAATAACAGGAGAAATACGGTGGGAGTAAGGGATTATATAGGCGCACACTCTATTTTCTGTTCACTTATTATGTAAACCTAAAACTGCTTTAAGGAACAGTTTATTTCTTTTTTTAAAAAGTAAGAAAGAACGAGGTATGACAGCACAATGGTTCTAAGCCACTAGAGTGTGTATCACTTGGAAAGTTTATTCATTATTAAAATTTTATATACTTATTCATTTATTTATTTTGAGACAGAGTCTCACTCTGTCTGCCCAGGCTGGAGTGCAGTGGTGTCATCTTGGCTCACTGCAACCTCTGCCTCCTGGGTTCAAATGATTCTGATGTCTCAAACACCTGAGTTAGCTGGGACTACCGGCATGTGCCACCATGCTCAGCTAAGTTTTTTATATTTTTAGTAGAGACTGGGTTTCACCTTGTTGACCAGGCTGTTCTCAAACTTCTAACCACAAGTGATCTACCCACCTCAGCCTCCCAAAGTGCTGAGATTAGAGGCGTGAGCCACCGCACCCGACCTAAAATTTAATTTTAGACTAGACCATCACATTACTTCTTTGCACTCCAGTTTCCTCAAATGTAAAATGAGAGTTAAATCTGACAGACAGGAACATGAATCAGAACACCAGAGCCACTGTCAGCTCAAAATTTAGTTTCTTTTCTACTTGAACCTAAGTCTGAACTAAGATGAATTCTAAAGCACAGACTCCTTTATTTATCTTAAACCATTTCAAGATAGGCAAACAGAATTTTCATTATCTTCAACTAACATGACAGCCAAACTGTCTTATAAATAAATTATTGATTAAATAATGTCTTTCTTATCACAATTCTCTTTCCGTAAAATCAAGAGAATTTCGTCTTTTGCAACTGTTTTGAGGCATTCAAGAAGATCGAGAGTGTTAAGTTAAGAATATGAGATAACTACAAGGAATCAGATACTGTCAAGAAGGCAATCCAATAGATAGGCTACCATTATCTCTCTCTGGTAGCAACTTTCTCATATTCCCTAACATTCACATAAGCAAAGACCAACACACATTAAACCCAATGCCAGCATACGTCAATTTCCTTGTAAGTATCACACTAAATGTCAAAAGCCTCATCCTAGAAAACTAAAATGTATGATCTATCCTCAAGCAACTACTATATAAAATAGCACCTGTGTACTGTAGAATATAGTACATAACAAATAATCAAATGTTTTCCAATTAATTTATTCAGCAAATAGTTGTTGAACATTAACTATATGTCATGCACTATGCTGAGCAATGGAACAGAATGATGAGTAAAACCAAGTTTTCACTCCAGTAGGGAAGACAAACTAATATATGTCAAGTGGTAATAAATACAATCTTTTAAAAATAAAGCAACATAAGTGGTAGGGTATTTATTGACTGGGAAAGGATACATGAAAGCCTTCTGGACTAATGATGAAGATGTTCTATACTTAACTTGATCTGGGGGTTGTATTCACTAAGCAGTATACTTAAGCTTTATGTAATCTGCTATATATGTTACACCTCTAAGTATTTTTTTTTAAGTCTGCTAAAAGCAACACCTGGAATATCAATGTTGCCCAGCTCTAATGATGATTTCCTCTTGATTACCACAATTGTTAATATGTGCTTTCAAATATATGAACTATGTATCTTCACAGCTAAATAAAATTACAAAGTCTAGAACCATTAAAGCCAATCATTTAGTAAGCACCAACAACAGGATACAGACAAGTTAAGGTAAAAGAAAACCAAACTGTTACCTCAACTTACAGGAAAAGGTAAAAACAGAATGATGCTAAAAAGGAGTCCTACAACTAATTGTGATAAATATAAAATGTGATATAAATGTCTTTTAAAAATAAACCTACCTTTAACCATTTAGTATTTCCTCATTTCCTCCACTGAACCAAAACTTCAGAGTTTCTGTCAGAAGAGAACAAAAGGAATGCAAGAACTGTGCATTCAAATTGTTCCACGACCCTTACAAAGTCTAGCATAGTCACCAAGAACATGAACTCTGGAGCCAGACAGGCTGGGTTAAATACTGGCTCTGCCACTAACTAGCTGTATTACTTTAGCCAAGTTGATTTCTTTCAGTTATCTGTGCCTCAGGTTCCTCGTCTGTTAGGAAGGGATAATAGAATCTTATCTCATAGGTTGTTATGAAGATTAAATGAGTTAATTTACGTATTGTGCTTAGAACAATAGTTGGCACCAAGAAAATGCACTACGTAGGTGTTTATTACTGCTGCTACTAGGAATCCTACCAGAATTGGCACCCAGGTACCACAAAAGGCAAATTAACCTAGTTAAGAAGGTATAGATGCTAATAACTAATGCCACTGATAACACTCCATTTCTGCTCCCATTTATACCCACACTAACAGTAGTCTCCCTACATTAATGCGTTAATTCACCACATTCCATCTAAATTGTTACTTAATCCTTGCACTATATAAAACAGATCATATGTTGCCTAACCAATGATACAAAATATTCAATAAAAGTCAATCACATTCCCAAGTACAGAAAAGGGAAAAATTGCCTATGTATGTCAAGGGGAAAAGTTAGTAGTTAAGGCAAACCGAGTTCCTTTTTAATGGGTTTAGCTATACAGTCTCAATTTGATGAATGTCCAATCCTTCCAAAAGGAATCTCTATGTGTCTTCACTTTATCTACATGACAACTCAAATCAACAATTTAATCAGTATCTGTATCTACTATGAATCTAGCATTTCCCTAGATACAATCAGAGAACGTGAAAATTATTTGAGACATAATTCCTGTTCTGACAAACTAGTTAGGAAGCATCTAACACAAAAGCAATCCATTTATTCAGTCAACAAACACTTCTTAAAGGGGAGTGAATGTGGGTCCAGGCCTGGCCTAGGTGGTTTTAAAATTTACAAAGAGAATACCGTCAAATGGATAAAAGTTGCACGGTGTTAAAATACAACAAAAGCTGTAGAGGCTATGAAGGAAGCAAGAGAAAGAAAAATCTGGAATGTCAGAAAACTTCCTAGAAAGATAACATCTGTGCTAGATTTTGAGACAGATAAGTTGACCAAAAAGAGAAGAGAGAACATTTAAGCCAGAGGTAAAAGCATATGCCAGAGACAAATCAATATGCCTTCTGAACAGAAGATAAATCCAGAAAGGTAGCCAGAGATCTTATACCAGGATAAAGGACTTAAACTTTATTCTGTAAGGGATGAGTAGTAAATAAAAGATTCACATTGGGGGATATACGATCAGATTTCTGAATGTTTACCTGGAGTAGGACAGAAGAGTAGACAAGGCTGGAGACAGAAAATCGGTAACAGCCCAAGAATAGGCAAACCTTTTCTGTAAAAGGTCAGACAGTAAACACTTCAGGCTTTGCAGGCCATAGTCTCTATCACAACTACATAATTCTGCCTTTATGTAATCTGCTATCCATGTAGCATAAGAACAGCAATAGACAATGAATATGTAAACTAATGAGCAAGACAGCTACCTTAATCCATTTTGTAGTGCTATGACAGAATACAGGAGACTGAGCAATTTATAAAGAAGAGGTTTATTCAGCTCACAGTTCTATGAACTAGGAAATTCAAGGGCATGGCCCTGGCTTCTGGAGAGGGTTTTCATGTTGCATCATAAAATGACAAAGCAGCTCAAAGGGGAAGTGGACAAATGTGAAGAGAAAAAAATCTAAGGGCATCCTGGCTTTCTAACAATCCATTCTCTCAGAACTAACCCATTCCCATGAGAGCTAATCTAGCACCACCAGAGCAAGAACTCACCACCACAAAAAGGCACAAAGCCATTCCTGAGGGATCCACCCAACATTAAACAGAACACCTCCCACCAGGCCTCATCTCTTAACACTGCCACATTGGTGATCAAAACAAGTTTCAATGGGGACAAACAAACCATATCTAAACCACAGCAGTTGCGTTCTAATAAAACTTGATTTACAAAGACAGACAGCTGGCCATATTTGGCTTTATAGGCTACAGTTTGCGAATCTCTGGTCTAGACAAAGAATAAGGTCTTAAAGTGAAGGCTCTAATAAATGAAGAAGAATAGATTCCAAAGATATTCAGGCGGTAGACTTGAAGAATGACTACAGGTAGAGAACTAGGCGTAAAGAGGAAACAACTTTGGCTCCTGGGAAGGAAGCCAGGGATGTCTATAGAGAATGATGCCATTTACCAAGAGGAGAAGGAGGAGGACAATAGAGACGTCTCACTTTGTTTAGGGGAGGAGAAAGGGTGAGGAGAGAAAATTAGTTCAGTTTTGACATGTTCAGTTTAAAGTAGGTGTGGAACCTGTAGTTGGTAATTCCTGCAGTTCTAGGATTCTGAAAAGACCTGGGTTAAAAGAATAGATCTGGTCAAAGAAGTAATATTAATAACTAGTTTTTCATAAACCAGACACTGGTGGAGAAGGAAGGTAGGCAGAGTAAGAACAAACGGCTGAGGTCAAAATATAATCATTTAAACGGGTAGGTAGCTGGAGAGGTAGAGAGGTCCTCTGTAGACAAGACTGAGGAAACAATCCGAGAGACAGAAGAGCAATTTGAGTGAAGTGTTAAGGGTCACTGCAGCTAAATTAAACCCCGGGTTCAACTTAGGATACAATCATTGTGAGAAGAAATTAGTGGGCCAAACACTAGGTCTAGTAGGATTTTTAACCTCTGTGCATAAAAACAGATGCACAGAGGTTAAAAAAAGAGAGAGAGCAGGCTGGACGCGGTGGTTCACGCTTGTAATCCCAGCACTTTGGGAGGCTGAGGTGGGTGGATCATAAGGTCAAAAGCTCAAGACCAGCCTGGCCAACACAGTGAAACCCTATCTCTACTAAAAATACCAAAAAGAGAGGAGGGAGGGAGGGAGAGGGAGAGGGAGAGGGAGAGGGAGAGGGAGTGGGTAGTGGGGGGGGAAGAGAGAGAGGGAGAGAGAGAGAGACAGCAATAGCCCTGAATAGGTAAATTCATGGTTACAAAACGCAGATCGGTGGTTACCAGGGGCTTGGAGGAGGGCTGGAGAGTTACGGCTTAATGGGCACAGAGTTTTCTTTTGAGAGATGATAAAAATATATTGAAACTTGAAAAACGTGACTACTGGACACTGAATGTACTAAATGCCACTAATCTTTACACTGTAAAATGCTTTTTTTGTTGCTGTTAGGCATATCAATTTCACTTTTTTTGTGGTTGTTCAATGATGGAGAAAAATCAGTGGGCAAGCAAGCGAACAGAACACTGGAACATGAAACTAAATAGGCTGGCTTACAAGACACCAGAAACTGAAAGTCCGAAAATTTTAATCAGATGAAAACAGGCAACAGGATGGTTTTCTTAACTAGAATGGGGCACAGCTCAACTATTTCATTAGGTAACATAACTTGTACTCTGTAGGGAAGCTGTTAACCCTGAAGGAAATAAAGATAAAATAGGTGTTAAAGATAGAGCACAGCCATTCAGTAGAGTAAATTTACTTTATCATGAATAAAGGTTTTTTTTTAAGTATACAATTAATTATAAAAAGCACTATACTAGGTCAGGGGCGCTGGCTCATGCCTGTAATTCCAGCACTTTGGGAGGCTGAGGTGGGTGGATCACCTGAGGTCAGGACTTAGAGACTGGCCTTGGCCAACATGGCAACACTCCGTCTCTACTAAATATACAAAAAATTAGCCAGGCATGGTGGCAAGCATCTGTAATGCCAGCTACTCAGGAGGCTGAGGCACCAGAATTGCTTGAACCCAAGAGACGGAGGTCACAGTGAGCTCAGATCATGCCACTGCACTCCAGCCTGGACGAGAGTAAAAGAAACTCTGCCTCCAAAAAAAAGATATGAGTAGTTTGGTATGACTGTAGATATGGAGAGACTTGTAAATAGGAAGTACTTTTGAAAAAAAGCAATGAAACCTTTAATAATCTGTTATATCATTCCTGAATTTAACAACAAGGTCTTTTTACTAAACCAGCTATCAATAAAAGTAAAAGCTGTTTTTGTGGCATTTAAAACCAGTGAAAATTCCTGTGTGGGTTTAGCAGCATTAAACTTTAAACACCATTAACACATTCAGAGAAATTCACAGAAAGAAAGAGTTTACTATTTTTAAACATAGTAAATGTGCCTCTTCTTTATAAAGGGGATCTGTGGGTGTTAGAGAAGTTCAATAAAGAGGGATACCCTAGAAAACAGGATTTTCCATCCATTAATGTTTTACTATACAAAAAAGCTACAAATTTTCAAGAGGGCTCAAAAATATTTAACAGAATAGTACAATTTATTTGACAGAAGGAAGAAAATAATGACTAAACTGATGTTTATCAAATGTCTTAGATAATTTCACCCTCTGTCTTTTAAGAGTGCAAGTGTTATCAAAAGGTGAATATAGGCTTTCTCAGACCAGGCACAAATCCTAATTTCCTGCCCTCCAAATACTGCCCTGGGTTAAATTACAGGTTACCCAGTAGTTCTGATACGAAGCCTGAAAGATTCATGAGCCTCACCAGGTTGTTAATTTCCTGTCCTGAAACAACTAGTCCACAGCAACCCCTATCCCCACCCCTACCCCCAAGTAAAATATCCCATTGGTAATTCTAGGTTATTCTTTATCTGTCATTTTTAAATACATTAACCTTCCCTAAACCACTGTTAACAATGCACAAACCTACCTCAGAAAATAAATCTACTTGTTTATATATGCTGCAAGTTCTCATTGCCCTCTCAGACACACAAAATCTGCAGTATGACTCTACTTGAATCTATTTCCTTTTCAAATATAGTAACATCTCTCTAATCAAGAGGACTTCCAAAAACATCAAGCTTAGAAAATCAAAATCCTGGAGGCAGGGAGAAAATAATTAACAGCTAATGTTTACTGAATAAGTACCTACTTTGTACCAAGCTGTGTTTTTCATGCATTACATCATTTAACTTCAACAGCCATGTGAAATAGGTACAACTATTATCACCAACTTAAAGATGAATAAAGTTTTTAGGTAAGTCATTTGTTCAAGGCCAGAGTTTTTAAGTGTCAGAGCTGGGATTCTACAGCAGTCTAACTACAGAGCTTTACTGTAGAGCTCTGTATTCTAAGTAAAATAGCAGAAGAAAACTACAGGCTGGGCGTGGTGGCTCACGCCTGTAATCCCAGCACTTTGGGAGGCCAAGACAGGTGGATCACGAGGTCAAGAGTTCCAGACCAGCCTGGCCAACATGGTGAAACGTCATCTCTACTAAAAATACAAATATACGCCGGACATGGTGGTGGGCGCCTGCAACCGCAGCTACTCTGGAGGCTGAAGCAGAAGAATCTCTTGAACCCAGGAGGCAGAGGTTGCAGAGAGCCGAGATCACACCACTACACTCCCATCCTAGGTAAGAATGAGACTCCGTCTCAAAAAAAAGAAAACTATATCTATCACAGAGTACACTTTATGGATGTAATTCCCAGATCTTCCTTACAATCTACTGGTTAAATTCAGTAATTTCATTCAAAGAACAATTCTAACAATTTGGTAATATGGATTTTCCATTCATAGTTACTTAGCACATTTGTAGTAATAGGGGCTACTATTGCTAGGACCAACCACATTAATGAGTTAGTGGGCAAAACACATGTGCACAGACAAGGAAATTATAAAACTGGCTATTAAAAAGCTACTATATAATTGTATTAAATGGCCTTGAATGATTTGGGTGGGCCAAATCTCATCTTGAATTGTAACTGCCACAATTCCTATTTGTTGTGGGAGGGACCCATGTTGAATCATGGGACACATCTTCCCCGTGCTGTTCTTGTGACAGTGAGTAAGTCTCAAGAGATCTGATGGTTTTATAAGGGGGAAGTTTCCCTACACAAACTCTCTCTTTGCCTGCTGCCATCCATGCTCCTCCTTGCCTTCTGCCATGATTGTGAGGCCTCTCAGCCCATGTGGAACTCTGAGAACATTAAATCTTTTTCCTGAATAAATTACCCAGTCTCGGTTATGTCTTCATCAGCAGCATGAAAACGAACTAATACAGCCCTAAACTGTTGTATTTTAGAACGGGGCTGTTTCTACTAATGTATTCTTTAATAGGACAGTACAATAACTGATATTCATGGTAGCTGAAGTATCATAAAGGTATCAAAAAAGATATTAAGCATTATCTAAAAACTTAGAGGCTGGGCGCGGTGGCTCAAGCCTGTAATCCCAGCACTTTGAGGCCGAGGTGGGTGGATCACGAGGTCGAGAGATCGAGACCATCCTGGTCAACATGGTGAAACCTCGTCTCTACTAAAAATACCAAAAATTAGCTGGGCGTGGTGGTGCGTGCCTGTAATCCCAGCTACTCAGGAGGCTGAGGCAGGAGAATTGCCTGAACCCAGGAGGCGGAGGTTGCGGTGAGCCTAGATCGCGCCATTGCACTCCAGCCTGGGTAACAAGAGTGAAACTCCGTCTCAAAAAAAAAAAAAAAAAAACTTAGAACAATTTTTACAAAAAGAGCAAACAAAAGGCATGAAAAATCTTTCTCTAGAAAGTTCGAGATGGTGGTGTTTTACCTTCTTAGTTCAATCCCTCATTCCCTCCTCTCTCTCTCCTTCCTTAGAATATTAACACTTTCAAATCCCTGCCTGCTCACTTTTAACCTGTACTCCACAACTTCATAGGCAAACTTCTCAAACAGTAGTCAATATTCACTATCTTCCACTTTCTCACCTCTAATCCTCAACTTCTCCAGCTTCTATACCTAACTTCCGAGTATAGTTGCTTTTTCCAAAGTCATCAATGTCTTCTTACACCTGAATCTAATAAACACTTTTCAGATTTTATTCGTCCTTTAGGCAGGATTTAACATTTCAGATCTCTCTCCCCTACCCTTCTTCTTTCTTTGAACTAGTCAGTTGCCTTCAACACAACCTGACCCTTCTGTTTTTCTTCTCTGTCTGCTTTTAGCCGAATTTATTTTCCTCTACTTGTCCCTCAATTATCAGAGGGTCTCTGACCATCTTCTCTTCTCCTGCTAAAAATTCCCAAAGGATTATCTTAACCTCCATTCACCTACTTAAGGGCTACACTGCTCATCAGCGCACATAAGTCTGATAGCTCTCCAAATGACTTCCACAAATTTCCTCCACCCTGGGCCCCTCAAACTAACATGCCCACAATTGAACTCATCTTGAAAAGCAACAACACACCATCTCGGAAAGCGTAGTATGTGTAAGGAGTTCTGTTTTGTTGGAAGTAGGGCTTATTTCACATTTTGATAAACACTGGTATCCATCTGGTCTTTCAAGACAAATAGCTGGGAGTATTTCTTGATTGCTCCTCTCTCTCTCCCTTGGACTCAGATACCTAAAGAAATAATCAACTACTGAAGGAAGATTGTACAACCTTAATCTTGTCAAATTAATTCCCTTTACTTCATTCCTTTATCACTTCTTAATAACATCTTGCCTAGGCTCTCCCATAATATTCTTAATTGTTTGTCGCTACAATACTTATCATAGAGCATGTGTATTTCTCTATCAACCTGCACAGTTAGAAAAAAATTGTCTTGGTCTTTTTATCTAACTGTATTTTGGTACACATACAGTTGTCAATAAAAGTCCAGTGAATAAAGGGTGCCAAGAAGCTAAGCAACACGTCAACAAGAATGTAATTTATTAACAATGATGCAGGAATTTATGTATAGTTAACTTCTGATCATTTTTCAATACTGAAATAACCTCCATAACCTGTGATGTACTCCATCACAATATAGCAGTAATAGAGTAACAATATCACTTTACATATTCAAAGTTACAAAATACTCTTTTTTGGTTTATGTTTCTATATACATTTTAAATCACTTTCTGAATCAGGGAGGAAACAATATTTACAGCAAAATGCCACAATTGGTTCGAATGAAAAATCTTTAAGATTTCAGGGCGATTTGTTATGAAACTGGGAGAGTGGAGGGGGATACATCAAGAAAGTAAGGGAATATACCAAAGTACAGATATACATTAAGCAAGGACTGTGAAGACTACTGTTTTCAATGAATAGTCAGCTTCCCAGTAAGAACTGGGAAAAGGTAGATACGTCTACTGTTTCACCCTAGTCAGTCAATTATTTACATGAAAATAAATCTTTCAACAAAGGATATTAGCCAACTGGAGAGGTTGGGCAAGAGAGGGGAGAAATTAGAAAATTTATACTAGAATTTATTCTGAATTTAAATTCAGCCATAAAAATACAAAAAGAAAATATGTAAGTGATTGTGTATATCAGTGGCTCTCAAACTGTAGTCTTGGGATCTTTGAACCCATTCAGAAACCCACAAAGCCAAATCCATTTTCATAATAATATAATTTGCCTGTTTTAATTCTCATTCTCTCCTGATTATACAATCAACTTTTCCAAAGGCTACGTATCGGGTGATATTGCAACAGATTAAATGCAGAGGCAAATATAGAATCCAGGTATTTTCTATTAAGCAAAAGACTGACAAAAATTAAAAATTCCTTGGTAATTCTTATTCTGGAAAATATACTTTTCATTAAAAATGTTAACATGTAAATGGCTTACTATAACTTAAAAAGGTAGTATTTTCTAAGTGTCTCTTTTAATTTCTAAGGCAAAGATCTACAGATGTCACCCCCATAAACAAAAGTCTTTGAGATTCTCAGTAGTTTTGTTTTTTGAGAGTTTCGATCTGTTGCCCAGGCTGGAGTTGCAATAGTGCAATCTCGGATCACCCCAACCTCCACCTCCCAAGTTCAAGTGATTCTCCTGCCTCAGCCTTCCATGTAGCTGGGATTACAGGCATGCACCCCCACAGCTGGCTAATTTTTGTATTTTTAGTAGAGATGGGGTTTTACCATGTTAGCCAGGCTGGTCTCAAACTCCTCACCTCAAGTGATTCCCCCCGACCTTGGCCTCCCAAAGTGCTTGAATTACAGGCATGAGCCACCATGCCTAACCAGAGGTTCTCAATAGTTTTTAGGACTACAAAGGAGTCCTGAGAGCAAGAAGTTTAAAAACTGCCAATTTATAGTTTGAGGAAGAACAAGTTTATCTGAGCATGACTTCAAAGCCAGAAGAGTGACAGATGAATTAACATAAATATCTTAAACTTCTATATAAACAAAAATAAAGATAAGCAAAATTATGAGAAAAAAATAACAATTTGGAGAGAAAATATTTACAGTATGCATGCAGTGATAGGTTTACAGCATTCATGTATATAAAGTTCTCTCACATCACTAAAGACAAATACCCCCAAAATGGGAATGAGGACACGAAACACTAATGGGAAAATAGCATAATAGAGAAGAGGCCAATACACATGTAGAAAAATAACCTTCAGTGGCCGGGCGCAGCGCCTCATGCCTGTAATCCTAGCACTTTGGGAGACCGAGGCAGACAGGTTACTTGAGGCCAGGAGCGCAAGACCAGCCTAGGCATCATGGTGAAACTCTGTCTTTACTAAAAAATAAATAAATAAACACAAAAATTAGCCAGACTTGGTGGCTCACACCTGTGGTTCCAGCTCCTCGGAAGGCTGAGGCACAAGAATTGCTTGAACCTAGGAGGCAGAGGTTACAGTGAGTCAAGATCATACCACTGCAGTCTAGCCTAGGCAAAAGAGCACAACTCTGTCTAAAAAACAAAAACAAAAACAAAAAAGAAACAAAGAAAAAGAACCTTCAAACTTATAAGTAATCAAAGCAATGTAAAAATTAAAAGTGGTCAACAATGTTTTTAAGTATGTAGAAAAACAGGTGGCCAGATAAATTCTAGGATTACATGTAAATCCTAGAAACATAACTAGGAACGTGAATTGTTACAGCCCCTCTAGAAGGTAATTCAGCAAAATGGATCAAAAATCTTTAAGTGTACAGACTCCTCAATCAACCAACTCTATCCTAATTAAATAAGAACACAGGTAAAGTTTTCTACAACAATATTGACCTATGTATTTCATATAATTGCAAAAATGAAAACTGGAAATAATTAAATGTCTAGCAAGAAGAGGATACTGAATATATTAGAGCATTCCATTGTGTGTTTTAGTTCTCATTTATTTGATAATTTTAAATGTTGTAATTTCTGTTGAAAGATATTGATATACATTAAAAGTTCAAGCTAAGCAGTTATAATTTTTGTTGACTCATTTTAGTAAAAGACAGTATAGCTATGTGCAAAAAAATTAGGATATGCCCAGAAATTTTAGATATGCCGTATCACATTTACTCTTCAAAACTCTATGACAGGCCGGGCGCGGTGGCTCAAGCCTGTAATCCCAGCACTTTGGGAGGCCGAGGCGGGTGGATCACGAGGTCAAGAGATCGAGACCATCCTGGTCAACATGGTGGAACCCCGTCTCTACTAAAAATACTAAAAATTAGCTGGGCATGGTGGCGCGTGCCTGTAATCCCAGCTACTCCGGAGGCTGAGGCAGGAGAATTGCCTGAAACCAGGAGGCGGAGGCTGCGGTGAGCCGAGATCGTGCCATTGCACTCCAGCCTGGGTAACAAGAGCGAAACTCCGTCTCAAAAAAAAAAAAAAAAAACTCTATGACATAGGCTGATCTCTCTAAACCTCAGTTCTCTCATCTGCAAAACTGGAATAAGTAACTTACCCCAAAACCATGAAAACATCAAATCATTAACCCCTTAAATGGCAGATCCCAGATTTGACTCCAACTCTCAGAGCTGGAAGCCCAAACTGTATTATATTAAATACCACCTGTATATCAAAGGATTAACAGGGGATCAATCAAAATCTCTCTCTCCCTTTCCCAGCTATGTTTTCTTTCTCTTTTTTCTTTTTCACTAATCTTGTATTTCTCTCTACAATTAACATATTTTTCTTTTGTTTTTTTTCTTTTTTCCACTCTGTCTCCCAGGCTGGAGTACAGTAGTGTGATCTTGGCTCACTGCAACCTCCAACTCCCAGCAATTCTCTGCCTCAGCCTCCCACGTAGCTAGGATTACAGGTACACACTATCACACCCAGCTAATTTTTTTGTATTTTTAGTAGAGGCAGGGTTTCGCCATCAGGCCAGGCTGGTCTTGAACTCCTGACCTCATGATCCACCCACCTCAGCCTCTCAAAGTGCATATTTTACTTATTCAAAAAGGAAAACGGTACTTTTAAATATTCTGGTTAAAAAGCCAGAGATTCAATTTGGGGGGAACAGTTACAGCACAGCTTTCAAATTCAATACACCTTGTCATTTAACATTATCTATAGAAAAAGAAAAAATATATATATAAACTTCCTTTGAGACGTGTCACAAAAAGTTAATGTACTTTTTAATGTTTATATTTTATTTTACTACATAAAAATAATATAAATTATATCATTTCAGTATATCATCGATATAAAACTGACTAATGAGCTTTTCCCCTCCAAACTAAATATTCAAAATCTGTTGTGTATTTTACTCTTACAGCCAGTCTCAATTTGAACTAGCCAACCTTCAAGGGCTCAAGAGCCACATGTCACTAGTGGCAATTAGATGCTAATCTGATGGAGTAATAGAGTCTCCTGAGAGTAAATATACAGAAATTCTTAAATCTCAAGTGCAGTCATCTTTAGCATGTCTTGCTGTTAATGTACTTTAGTATCCAAAAAACCTGGTTTGAAATTCACAACTTAAAAAGCTGTAAACCTTAAAAATCACTTAACTTCTCTAAACTCGATTTTCTTATTTGTAAAATACAGGTAATAATGCCTGTCCCTCAGTATTATTATGAGGAATATGTTAAAAGAATAATGCAGCCGGGAAGGGTGGTTCATGCCTGTAATCCTAGCACTTTGGGAGGCCAAGGCATGCAGATTATCTGAGTTCAGGAGTTCAAGACCAGCCTGGGCAATACAGCAAAACCCTATCTCTACTAAAAATACAAAAATTAGCCTGCATGGCAGCATGCGCCTGTAGTCCCAGCTACTCAGGAGGCTGAGGAAGGAGAATTGCTTGAACCCAGGAGGCAGAGGTTGCAGTGAGCCAAGATCATGCCATTGCATTCCAGCATGAGCAGCAGAGCAAGACTCTGGCTCCAAAAAAAAAATAAAACAAATAATGCATGTCAAGAATTAAGATATAATAATAAATGCTAATTTCTTAAAAAAGACATACATACTTACTGACTCAATAGCAAACTGATATTAAAATTATATTCTGATTAAACATATTCTCAATAGTTAACAGCTCATATTCACTTTTCATTTAAATTAAATCAAAACCAAAAATAATAAAACAAATTCCCCTGCCTTTTGGGAAACCCCAAGCCTCAAAAAGCAGCACTCTGGAACATTTTTATCTTCTTCTCTTCATTACTGCCCTATTTGACTTTTGTATCTTCAGGAGTCTAGCAAAATGCTAGCATATGGTTGGCCGTAAGTGCTGGATGAATAAATGTTGAGGCTCTGGAACACCTAGCACACACTGTCTCTCTAATAATGAGTCTCATTATCACTCAAGTCTAAAAGACTTCACACAAAGCTGTGGTGCTAATTAACATTCAACAACAGTTTTGATTCCAAAAAGTAATTCTACAGCAAGTTTCATCCAATTCACTTTTTCTCAACTTCCAAATTCTAAAGGAATATACTTACAAACACAAAGTCCCTGGGGGGAATCTTAAAGTCAGTAAGAGAGCTCTATCTTAGTCCAACTCCCTCATCCAAAAGGCTACGCCAATTAGGCCAGAATCTCACAGCAAGCTAGGGTCCCCCCAATCCCATTCACTTTATTAGCTTCTTTAGACAATCATTTAGCAATATTTAATAAGCACCTACCATGTACTAGGAAGCAAAGTTTTGAAATTCCAACCTGCCTATAAATTTAACTCTAGTACTAGACCTACAGTGAAACAGCCATACTATAAAACAGTTATAGAACCCTAACCTTCTTACTGTAAACACTTAGAATAAATTTCACTTTCATCAACCAAATAGAACATCCAATCATTCCAGAAATACTGAGTGCCCATTATTCATTTATTCAAAAAAAAGTCAATGAAATCTTGTTATGTGCCAGGCATTATCCTGAACTCTGGAAATACACAATGAATTATACAAAAACAAAAATCCCCACATTAATGGTGCTTACATCTTAAAAGCAGAGAGAGGGGAGAAGAATCGACACAGATAAACAAAATCTATTACACATTATAAGGTAAAAAGTGTTAGAAGGAAAAATATAGCACAGAAGGGAAATGGAAAGTGCAGGGTCAAGGGGAACAGCTGCCAATTTTTATAAAAGGTGTAAAAGAAGGCCTAAGAAAAACATATTAACGAGGTCTTAAAGACAATACTATATTAAACTAACACAGGTATTAGACCTAGACAGATCAGATACATTACCAGCAATCTGGGAATGAATTTTTTTCAATTCTTGAAAATAGTAGGAGCAAGACAGAAAGTCTTGGCAAGGTACAGTGGCTCATCCCTGTAATCCCAGTACTTAGGGAGCAGAGGCAGGAGAATCACTTGAGCCCAGGAGGTCAAGAACAACCTGGGCAACATAGGGAGACCCATCTCTACAAAAATGAAAAAATTAGCCAGACATGGTGGTGCACACCAGTGATCTCAGCTACTTGGAAGGCTGAGATAGAAGGATCCCTTGGGGGCCTAGGAGGTCAAGAACACAGAGCCCTGATCGTGCCACTTCACTTCAGCCTCAGCCTGGGTGACAGAGCAAGGCCTGCTTCAAAAAAAAAAAAAAAAAAAAAAAAAGAACGAAAGAAAGAAAGAAAAAGAAAACCTTGGGATAGAAAGATTCAGATGATTTGAAAGAAATGAATTCTTAGAAAGGTGAAACAATAAATATGAGTTACTAAGTTTCAACTGGGAAAAAGAAAATACGTGATTACAACACCCTGAAAATACAGCAAGTCAGTCAGTTTGTCTATCTGTCCACCTGTTTATTTACGGTAATGCTTCATTGTCAACAACCACAAATAAACATTTAAAAGATTGTCACTTTTCTGTTGTCAGGCTTCAAACTTTAGATGCTTAAGCTTAACTTTCTACTCTTTCCATTTCTAACATAAAAAAAAAAAAAACCATGAAACTGGCAGAAATCAAAGACTGTACAAGGACATTTCAATTTCTATTTTGTGTGCTGACCAAGAGTTGCTTAGAATTCCATTAGTAACAATTTAAATCTCTATTTTAAAGACGCTTGGGGAAAAAAAAGAAGAAAGAAAGAATATGATGATGCTTGGGGAATACACTGTTTATAAGCATCCAGAAATGAATTATTTTATAAAATCAGAGGGCATTTTTTAAAAATACATGTTTAATGTAGAAAAATTAGAAAATAAAGACAGCAAAAAGAAAATTTATTTGAATAACAGGATTTACACTTACTAAATATTCTAAAGAATATTCTCACAAGTTATCTAGATTTTATTGCAGTCAATTTCTGAAAATACACTGCACATACTCCTTTGTGATGTGCTATTTTCACTATTATCAATTTATTTCAATGTAAAATGTTCTACATCATTATCATTTGCAATCTTACTGTGTGAATACCATAGAATTGTTAAGAAGATTAAATAAATGTAATGTCTGGCACAAGAAAACACTTTTAGACATTACTGTTATTACTTTTAGAATTAAAATTCTTATAAACAGTCATGTATATCTAAGTTTGTGGGCATATTCTTAATTTTTTTTACTTAAAGTCCTAGAAGTAGAATTTCTGAAATGCTTCCAAACTGCCCTTCAGAAAGAATATATTAATTTATTTCATTTTATTATTTATGTATGTATTTATTTTGAGATGGAGTTTTGCTCTTGCTGCCCAAGCTGGAGTGCAATGGTGCAATCTCAGCTCACCACAACCTCCACCACCTCCTGCATTCAAGCAATTCTCCCGCCTCAGCCTCCCAAGTAGCTGGGATTACAGGCATGTGTCACCACACACAGCTAATTTTGTTTTTTGAGTAGAGATGGGATTTCTCCATGTTGGTCGGGCTGGTCTTGAACTCCCGACCTCAGGTGATCCACCTGCTCCAGTCTTTCAAAGTGCTGGGATTACAGGCGTAAGCCAATGCACCCAGCCATATATGAATTTATTACCCTTCAGCAAAACACCTCCTGAAATCCCTGTCAGCAACTGTGTATTGTAGTTCTAATTCTAATTTTTAACAATTTGGGAAACACGGAATATAACTTTATCTCATTTTATTTTTGTTTCTTTAATTATACTAAACATTCTTTCACATATTGACTGTTGGCATTCCTCATCTGAATTCCTTGACAAAATTATTTTAAAGTGAACTAATCCAATATTCATAGTCAAAATAATCACATATAAGACTTGTTTAAAGCATGTTATATGTACCGCCATTCAATACATGTTTGCTTCACAAAAACACGAGTTATACACTCTGACTCCATCTACCGTATCTCTCAACTTAGTATCTCCCACTAATAGTTAAAAAGAAAACACTAATACCAAAGTCTAAGTGAAAAAAAGGAGTTCAAATTAAAAGTCTTAAAACTATTTAATTATGCAATCTATAGTATAATCATTAATACATTCATTTAAAAAAACAGATACTTAAGTATTGACATGAAAACCTATCTATGATATACTGGCATGTGAAAAAAAGAACTTGGAACAGTTTGAGTGGTGTGATTCAGTTATGATTTATACAGCAAAACATAAAACAAATACAGAGAATAGGAAGAATGAGGAGGTAGTCGCTGTCCTAGGTGCTAGGGACCCAGTGATGAACAAGATGGGAAAGTTTTTCCCTGCTTTTATGGAACTTAAATTCAACTCTATTGGTTAACAGGCATCCCAACGTTACCTGGATTTATTTTTAATATTAAATCCTAATCAACTACAACAATCAAAGTTTTCTCAATTTCTTTCCAAACATAAGTTAGAGCCTACAGAGGAAGTAAAGAGGAATATACACACTACTTTCTGGACTTTAGAGCACATTACAGTGCAGTAAGATTAGGAAGCACACATACATGCACAAAAATATGTATGTAGTATTAATGACACAGAAAAAACGTTCAAAATCATTTTTTAAAATCTTATAGTTAGGAATCTTCTCATTAGCCAAACTTAAAAGCTCAACTGATAATGCTATGTTTAAAAAACTAAGTTGCAGAAAATTCATGATATAATCCCAATTTTGTTTAAAAAGCATTCATATTCCTTGATATGTACAGGTAAAAAATAAAAAGAATTCATAGTATACAAATGCTGTACATGCCTTTAATAAAAACTCTTGAACTAACTTACTAGTAGTAACTTCTAGAGATAGGAATAGAGGAGAAGTGAGTAGATGGGAATCAGAGAAAGCTTTAAACATTTTATTATGTACACTTCTACACTGTTTTGAGTATCTGTGGTAAAATATCTTTATGATAAAAATGAAAATAAAATATTTTAAAGTTTAAATTCCACAAGAAGAACCAAGTATCCAGTCCCATCAAAATATCCCTACGTTAATACCCTAATGTCCATTAATACGGAACCGTTTGAATTACAAAAATTAGAGTGCTAAGCAGATATAAAAAGCAGTACAGAAGAGCTTCATATACTGCTATGAGCCATAGGCAGGACTTTTGTTAAATAAAAAAACGCAAGATACAAAACAGTAAGTCTAAGTTTTATCTCAGAAAGGGAAGGAAATGTGAATAAGTATAAGTATACAAGCTAACTGCAGTTTTGGTTTAAAAAATATAAATATTTTTCACAATTATAAAACAAAATGAAATCAAAAAAATCTAAGTTACTCCTAAATACCGACTACAAAATGAAAAAACGAACCCAACTATGTATCAAATGAGTGGCTTAACCACAAAAAATAAAATCTTTTCAAATGATTTTTAAAAAGCAATTTAGGCCAGGAGTAGTGGCTCACGCTTGTAATCGAAGCACTTGTGAGAGGCCAAGGTGGGCAGATAACTTGAGCCCAGGAGTTCAAGACCAGTCTGGCCAACATGGCGAAACCTCGCCTCACCAAAAATATAAAAATTAGCTGGGAGTGGTGGTACAAGTCTGTAATCACAGCTACTTGGGAGGCAGAGGCATGAGAATCCCTTGAACCCAGGAGACAGAGTTTGCAGTGAGCCAATACTGTGCCACTGCATGCCAGCCTGGGCAACAGAGTGAGACTCTGTCTCAAAACAACTAATTAATTAATTAATAAGCAATTTAACTGTACCTCCCTACTATTTATATTAATTACAGAGAATTATTAACAACCATTTCCTATGACAATTTTAAAAAATACTAATATATGTATAAATAAAAATAATAAAGCAAATAATTCATTATTCTCAAAATTTCCAGCATAAGAGTATAAAGCTAAAAAAAGAGAGAAAATCTTATAAGCCTAAATCCTTAACCTTGAAACAAAATCAGATTTGGAAGTATTGATATGAATCACAGTATGTTTTCTCATTAAATAAAAAGTGCGAAAATTTAGCAAAGTTGCAGAGTATGAGATCGACACACAAAAATCAGAATTTTTATATACTAACAATAAACAATCTGAAAAGAATACTAATAAGCAATTCAATTTACAGTAGTATCCAAAAAGATAATTTTTTAAAAAAAACTATAAATAAATTTAACTGAAGATGTACAAGATTTGAAAACTACAGAACACTGCTAAGCACAAAAATTAAAGGAAAACCTAAATAAATGAAAAGAAATCCTGTATTCATGGATAGGAAGATGTAATAGTATCAAGATGTCAATACTCAAATTAATATACAGAGTCAACTCAATCCCTAATAAAATCCCAAAGGCCTTTTCTGTAGAAATGAAAAAAGTGATCCTAAACTATATATGGAATTGCAAGGGACCCTAAATACTTAAAGCAACTCTGAAAAAGAATAAAGTTGGAGGACTTTCTGATTTCAAAACTTACAACAAAGCTACAGTAATCAAGACAGTGTAGGACTGGCATAAAGGCAGACATACAGATAAATGGAATAAGAACCATGCATCCAAAAATAAACCCATGTATCTATGGTCAACTGATGAGTAATAAGAGTGCCAACAACATACAATGAGGGGGAAAAAATAAGCTCTTCGACAAATAGAGTTTGTACAACTAGACCCTTACATTACTCCATATACAAAAATTAACTCAAAATGAATCAGAGACCTAAATATATGAAATAAGACTACAAACGCCTTAGAAGAAAACATATAGGTAAATCGTGACCTTAGATTTAGGAATGCTCTTTTTAAATACGATGCCAAAAGCATAAGCAAGAAGAAAAAAAAACTGGAACATTCAGCTTCATCTAAATTTAAAACTTTTGTGCATCAAAGGCCACTAAAAAGAGAATGAAAAGAAAATCTGCAGAATAGAGAATTCTGAAGTTATATATCTGACAAGGGTGAAGGGTGAAGTATCAAGAATATATCAGGAACACTTAAAACTCAACAAGAAGACAAACGATCCAATTTTTAAAAGGCAAGAACTTACATAAACATTTCTCCAAAGAAGATAAGCACCTGAAAAGACGCTCTACATCAACAGTCATTAAGAAAATGCAAATCAAAACCACCATGAAAGATCAATTCATACCTACTAGGATAGCAATAATCAAAAACAAAAAAAAAAAAAAACAGATATAAGGGTTGAAGAGGATGTGGAGAAATGGGAACCCTACTACACTGCTGGAGGGAATATAAAATTGTGCAGCCATTATGGAAAACAGTTTGGCAGTTCCTCAGTAAATTAAAACACAGAAATACCATATGACCCTGCAATTTCATTATTAGGTACAGACATATTAAGAAATGACAGGTGTTCAAACAAAAAACCTATATACAAATGTTCACAGCAACACTATTCACAATAGCCAAAAGCCATAACAATCCAAACATCCATCAACTGAATAAACAAAATTTAGTACATGCATACAATTGAATAACATTCAGTCATAAACAGGAATGAAGTTTTGATACATGCTGAAACAGGGATAAACCTAGAAAACATTATTCTAAGTGGAAAAAAGCCAAACACAAAAGGCCACATAAAGTATGATTCCACTTACATCAAGTGTCCAGAACAAGCAAATCCACAGAGTTGGAAAGCAAATTAATGCCAGGTCTGGGGCAAGGGTGAAATGGGGAGTGAAATGACTGCTTAATGAAGATAGGGTTTCCCTGTGGGATGGGGAAAAGCTCTGAAACCAGATGGTGATGGATGTACAACATGGTGAATGTACTTAATGCTAATGATTGTATACTTTAAAATCATTCAAATAGTCAATTTAATGTTATATATATTTTAACATAATTATTTTAAAGATCACACAGACAGAACCACACCCTAGCTCTGTCCATCAAAAGATCCTAAAAACAACCACCAACCCAGAGCAACAAACACTCAAACTGTGGTCTCTAAATACCATTCCCCACTAAAAGGAATCAGAACCCCTTAGAGTAATGACTAGTTCTAGATATCTAAGGCAGATGATGTACAAGATGAGCCTGGAACATATTGTCAATCAGAAAACAGTATTACCAAAGACTACTAAGGTCATATGGAAGGATAAAAGAGCCAACATGACGGGGTTCGCATTGGCAAAAAAAAAATGGAACAATCTGACAACAGAAGAGAATAGATTAAAACAAAGAATATATTCAAAACTGGGGGCTCATATAAATACATATTTTAAAAAATGTAAACAACTCACTGACTTTTCTGTCAAATGCTAAAGAAGACTTACCCTGCTTTTTCTCAGGATAATAAAACTAAGGTAAAAATCTTCTTTACAGAAAAATTCCAGCTACAAAATAAAAAATGAATGATAGACTATCACCACTGGCCATGTCCAATCAAATAATGATCTAGATTGGGGTCAGCACACTCTCCATAAAGGGCCAGATAGTAAATATTTTAGGTTTTGCAGAACACAGTCTGTCTTAACTCTGTCATTGTATCTGAAAAGCAGCTATAGATAATACATAAAGGAACAAGTGTGGCTACATCCCAATAAAATTTTATTTACAAAATAAGCAGTGGATTATATTTGGCCTGTAAGGTATAGTTTGCAGAAACCTTGAACTAGACCAGCAGTGTCCAATCTTTTGGCTTCCTTGGGCGACACTGGAAGAAGTATTGTGTTGGGTCACACAAATATACTAACGACAGCTGATGAGCCAAAAAAAGAAAAAAGAAAAAAAAGCAAAAAAAATCATTAAAAATCTCATGTTTTAAGAAAGTTTACAAATTTGTGTTAAGCTACATTCAAGGCCGTTCTGGGTCACGTGACAGAAACTGGACAAGCTTTTCTAGACAATCATCATCTATGTCTGTTAAAGAGATTGGATGAAAGGCTGATGGGGAACTGTGTAATACATCAACAATCACTTCAAAAGAACAGATGTGGTAATCAACTGTAACAACACAAAGAGAGAGGTAACTAGATATCACACAACACCTGATGTTATGCAATAAGAAATACAGATGCTCCTTCACCTATAATAGAGTATATCCAGTAAATCCATTGTCAACTGGAAATATTGTAAGTTGAAAATGCACTTAATACACGTAACCTACCAAACATCATAGCTTAGCCAAGCCTACCTTAAACATGATCCAACACTTAATTTAGCCTATAGCTGGGCAAAATCACCTAACACAAAGCCCTAACATAAACCTTTATAACAGTTATTTAAAGAATTTTGCATCAAAATTCAAAGTACAGCTTCTATTGAAGGCATATCACTTTTGCAGTATCATAAAGTCAAAAAATCATAAGTTGAACCATCATGAACTGGGGATCATCTGTATTCAGTATCATGCAATAAGGTAATTTGACTAAAAAGTCTAAGCAACAGTTTGCAGAAAATACAAGAAATAAAGAAGCTTATTAAATAACCACAGGGATGCAATCAGCAGAATCCTGAATGTGGGAAATTCCAAAGAACAAATTACCTGATTTCCTCAATAAATAAATGACAAGGAAAAGAATTAAAGAAACAATACCACCAATTGAAAGGAGAGTTAAAAATAGCAACCAACTGCTATACACCTTGTTTAGCCAGCGTGTTGGTGCACACCTGTAATCCCAGCTAATCAGGAGGCTGAGGCAAAGAATCACTTGAATCCGGGAGGTGGAGGATGCAGTGAGCTGAGATTGTGCCACTGCACTCCAGCCTGGGTGACAGAGCAAGACCCTGTCTCAAAACAACAACAACAACAACAACAACAACAAAAATAATAATACTAATAAATTGGAGGTTAATAGTAAGGATATAGATGAAATAAGATTGACCATGTAATTACAGAAATTGGAGATGGATATATGGTGGTTTATTAAGCTATTCTACCTAGTTTCATATAATTGAAAACTTCTTAATAATTTAAAACTAACATAAAAATAAAAAAACCCAAAATGGAAAAAAGTATTCACCATCTGTTTGGGAGTACCAGGTTCCCTAAAAAAGTTTAATAAAAATTATCCCATTCTATTGAAATCCAAATTCAGAACCCGCAGAGACCTAAGGGTGACAGGAAAGGAAGGAAAAGGAAAGGAAGACAAGAGGCAGAAAAGAAAAAGGAAGAAACCTGTCACTCATTCTTCCCTTCCCTTACCCTGGTTAATGACAAAGTAGTGAGGGGCTGCCAGCTACTCCTCTAAAAATGTCCTGGCAAGGACAAAGAGTATTTTTATTTTATGAGAAAAGGTTTTCCAGGAAAATCACTCTACCTCAAGCTGTAGATACTATCTGATGTTCTTGGAGATCCCAATGATACTGGCTATTTCAAAGCAGGAAATAAAAAGGAGGGAAGAGAAAATTTTTCAGAGTGGGTGAAAAGCTTCTCTCCTCAACTTCCTCAAAATTGAGAAGAATAAAAACTGAAGAAAAAAAATAAAACATACAGTATTGGCTTAACTCAATTCACAGTTAACAGCCTTAATGGTTCTGAATGGTCTCAAACAGTTATTAAATTTTTGAAGAGTACCTCAGACCGTTTAAGTTAACTCTACTGAATATAGCTGTGGACAACACAGTTGGGGGTGTGGGGTACAATCTTCATATCTCACTGTAATGTGGTTTGTCCATCATATTTAAACATTTTATTAAATACTCAATACCTAATGGTCAATACAAACCAGACTGATACTGCACACAGACTAGACTGAAACAGTTTTTAGAAAAAAAAAAAAAATGTGCAGTCTAAAAATACTGACTATACAAACATCACATCTATTTAAAATACACATCTCACATTAAACACAAAACGTTAAAGGCACCTACTAGGCCAGCATTTGGTGATTATAAATACTCATTTAAAAACTGCCAAATCCCTAGAGACAACTGCAACTTGCTTAATATCATATAAAATATATTTAAAATGGAATTTCTATTACTTTAAAAATGCATCTGGTGATGATTTTTCCTTAAATAAATATAGGTGGAGAAAGATTTGGAGACTTTCCTTATAATCATCCTATATATCAGTTAAAAAAAAAATACAAGAAGATATAGAAAGGTAACAAGTCAACCTAAGCCTTGCTACTGTTATTACTGCTAATAATAGCAGCTAAGATTACTATGTGCCAGACACTATGCTAAGCATCTTACATGCATAATTACCTGCTTCACAATCACTCAGAAAGGTAGTTACTATCACCACTTCCAGGTAAGAAAAATGAAGTATAAAAAGTTAATAACTTACCTAAGCTCTACTATACCTGATCAGAGATGAGAATAGAATGGTCCTACAATGTCACACACACATGAAAGCTATAGAATACCTAAAGATGATAACATATCTCAGTCAAAAAGCACTTTAATTCACAGTGGTGTCTGAAATCTTTCACTGTAGAAACACACAGAGTTCATCTATTAATATACAAAGCAAATGATGTGGAACCAGTGTTGAATAGTCAATTTATTATCCTTTTCTTCTTCCCTAAGTAGAGCAGCTCAGTCTTTTCGTTGTATATATTGCAAAATTGTTGTTCCTAAGGAGTAAAATCCAATAGACGGCAGTTTATTATAATCATACAGTGCCACAGCAGTTCAAAAGGGCAAAAAACTTAGGAATCGGAGAGATTAGGGATCCATTTTGAGTTCTGCCCCATTATTAGTTTTGTGTCTTTACCAACCAGCAGGGACTCAGGCTTCTGATTGGCAAAATGGAGATACCACTTATACCCACTGGAGCAACTACTCATTAAATGTTAGCTTCCTCCCCTTCTCAAATAAAAGCAAGGTCCAGATATACTTAACGCAGACCTTCCAAAGTCTGATCCAAAGAGTATCAGTCCTTTGAGGGATGATAAGCAGCATTTCCTAAACTCTGAACACAGACTACTTACTACAGCACAACGTCACTTAGAGTAACTACTGTGGGAGACACTGACCAAAGGACTTTCACATAGATTAAATAAAAAAACAACTTTACTTAAGATCCTGTGATCACTCTTTTGGTTCCTCAGTGCTCATTCTTATCTACTATCTAGTTCCTATCTTAATTCCATATAGCTGAGCTGGCAAATAAGTACCTCTGGTTATATGAGTATTCTATATATTAAATACTATACATCAGGGGTCCCTAACCCTCGGGCCACAGACCAGTGGTGGTCTGTGGCTTGTCAGGAACCAGACCGCACAGGAGGAGGTGAGCTGCAAGTGAGGGAGGAAGTCTTCACCTGTATTTACAGCAGCTCCCCATTTCTGTTATTACCACCTGAGCTCCACCACCTGTCAGATTAGCAGCAGCATTAGATTTTCATAGGAGCGTGAACCCTATTGACAACTGCACATGCAAGGGATCTAGGTTGTGCACTCCTTATGAGAATCTAGTGCTGATAATCTGTCACTGTCTCCCCAGCACCCCTAGATGGAACTGTCTAGTTGCAGGAAAACAAGCTCAGGGCTTCTACTAATTCTATATTATGGTGAATTGTATAATTATTTCATTATAAAGTGCACAATAAATGTAATGCACTTGAATCATGCCAAAACCATCCATCCTGGTCCGTGGAAAAATTGTCTTCCACGAAACCAGTCCTGGTGGCAAAAAGGTTTGAGACCACTGCTATTACATTAAAACCCAGATATACTCTTTTAAATGGGGTCTAAAAAATCCACCTATTAATACATGAAAAACAGGACTTATTGCAAAGTTAAAAGAACACTGTATTTTTCCATTAGTGTTCCAGTTACAGAACAGAAGAGAAAGGGAGGGAAAGGTTCACATATCAGTTTTACATATTAGATATTAAGTCAATGATTACAAATGAAATGTCAGCCTGGCCCCCATCTGCAGACAACAGGCATGGCAGAGGATGAGAGTCAATTACACTACCTCTGAATTTTGTATCATCACAGGATTTTATTGTAATCTGACAATTAAAACACTCATCAACTAAGAAAAGTTCAATTCAGAGGCACAGAAAATTTTCTCCAACTCATCAAAATAATAAACCAACCTTTTATAATATTTAACTATCTTCAGACAGGCATGGTAGTTACACCTGTAATCTCAATACTTTGGGAGGCTAAGGCAGGAGGATCACTTGAGGTCAGGAGTTTAAGACCAAACTTTGGCCAACATGGCAAATACCATGGTAGTTCACCATGGCAGAGAACACCCCATCTTTACCATAAAAAATCCAAAAATTGCCAAGCATTGTGGTGCAAGCCTGTAATCCCAGCTACCTGAGGGGCTGAGGCAGGAGAATCACTTGAACCTGAGAGGTGGAGGTTGCTGTGAGCTGAGATCACAACACTGCACTTCAGCCTGGGTGACAGGGCAAGACTCAGTCTCAAAAAAAAAAAAATTATCTATCTTCTAACACTATAAAAATACTTCTTAAAAAGAAAAACATGACTATCAATTGATGTATTACAATTTGGTCTTATATTTAAGATTCAAAGTTTTCGATTTCTGGCTTATTTTTCTAACATTCATTATTTATTAAATGACAACTAAGTACAAAAAATTTTCCAGTGCAAGAATAACACAAAACAAGTACAAAAATTATTGAGACCAATAGCCATGGGAAATAAGAACAGAAGCAGGTGAAGTGTAACACTTCTGTTTTTACCTTGAATCAAACTATGATATGTTAGCTGAGATCAAAATTGGTACCTTCAAGTTACCAGAGGTAGCAAGGCTCCACTTCTGTGCATTCACATACTCTTAGGACAGTATAGTAGTTAAGAATAAGAGCTCTAAATTACCTGGGTTGGAATCCAGGCTCTGCCACCTGCTGGCTATGAAACCTTGGTAAGAGTTACTTAACTCCTTTAAGCTTCAGTTTCATCTGTTAAAGACAAGGTACTCCTGGCTGAACTCTGTGGCTCACACCTTTAATCCCTGCATTCTGAGAGTACAGGGCAGATGAACCGCTTGGGCCCAGCCTAGACAACATAGGGAGACCCCCACGTCTACAAAAAATAAAAATTTAAAAATTAGCCTGGCATGGTGGTGCAGGCCTGTAGTCCTAGCTACCTGAGAAGCTGAGGCAAGAGTATCACCTGAGCCAAGGAGGTAGGCTGCAGTGAGCCACGACCATACCACTGTACTTCAGCTCAGGCAATAGAGCAAGACTCCATCTCAAAGAAAAAAAGAAAAGGATAGGAGCTCAGGCTCAAAACTGATTTTGCAACATGGATTTCAACTACATTTTTTACCCATCTCTTATAGCCACTGTTTTATAGCTAGCCTGATCAGTTTTAAAAGCAAGGTATTTGTTCCTAAATGTTTTATTTTAAAAGAAAATAAACTTTATTTCTGTATCACTGACAATTACTTTTTCTTCTGTAAGTAACACTACAAAAAGCAAAAGTTCCTAAACCTTACCCTAAGAAACCTTAATTCTTCCAATTTCAAGCAATTATCTTATTCCCTTTCCAAATTATAAAGGCCATATAGTGGACCAATTAAGAGAACAGGTTCAAAGTATGACTAGGCATCTTGCTGGCCATGTTAAGCTCTGTAAGCCTCAGTTTCCTCATTTATAAATTCCATTTGCCTTAGAAGACTGTGATGAAGATTAAATAAGATACAAACAAATTGCTTAAAATAGAGAATAGAGAAACCATTGAGAAAAACAATAAAAGAAGGAGTTGGGGTTTTTTTGAAAAACTAAAATCAACAAACTCTTAGACTACAGAAAAAGAAAGGAGTCTCAAATATACAAAATGAGAAATGAAAGTGGAGACATTACAACAGATGCTTCAGAAATAAAAAGAGGCGGCCAGGTGCAGTGGCTTACAACTATAATCCTTGGGATTACAGTCAAGGATTAATTTGGGAGGCCAAGGCAGATAGATCACTTGAGCCCAGGAGTTCAGACTAGCCTAGGCAACATGGCAAAGCTGGTTTCTACAAAAAATACAAAAGTCAGCTGGTTGTGGTAGCGCATATCTGTAGTCCCACTCAAGAGGCTGAGGTAGGAGGATCACTTGAGCCCAGGAATCGAGACAGCAGTGAACCTGTATCACACCATGCAGCTTGGGCAACAGGGTGAGGCCCTGTCTCAAAAAAAAAAGGAAAGAAAGGAAGAAAGAAGGAAAGAAAGAAAGAAAGAAAGAAGAAAAAAAGGAAGGAAGGAAAAGAAAAGAAATAAGAAGGGTCATGAGAAACTATTATACACAATTATAAGCCAACAAATTTGATATCTCAGAGGAAATGAATAAATTCCTAGAAGAATACAAGGTTGCCAAAGTTGAATCAGGAAGAAACAGAAAACATATAGAACTGTAACAAACAAAAGATTGAACCAGTAGTAATTAAAAACCTCCCAACAAAGAAAAGGTCACGACCAGACAGCTTCACAGTTTAATTCTACCAAACTTTTCAAGAACATCAATACTACTTAAACTCTTACAAATAGTAGAGTTGTAGCACATTTGATAAGGCCAGCATCGCTTTGATACCTAAGCCAGACAAAGACATTACAAGAAAATAAAGCTACAGGTCAATATTTCTGATGAACACTGATGATACGAAAATCCTCAATAAATATTAGCAAGTCAAATTCAACAACATATCAAAAAATTACACATCATGATCAAGCAGGATTTAATACAGGCATGCAAAGACGGTTTAACATACACAAATGAATCAATGTGATACATTATATTGAGACTGAAAGAAATGACACAATCGACAGAAAAAGCATTTAACAAAATTAAACTTTCTTGATAAAAACTCCTCAACAGTTTAAATATAGAAGGCAAGTTCTTCAACATAATAAGGCCATCTATGGAAAAACCCACAGCTAACAACATAATCAATGGGAAGAAATTGAGAACTTTTCTCCTAAGACCTGATACCAGGCAAGGATGCCCACTCTGACCACTTCCATTCAACACAGTACTAGAAATATCGGAAGAACTTGTCTAAATCAAGAGCATTTAGACAAGAAAAAGGAAAAAAATAAAAGTTATCCAAATCAGAATATTATCTCTATTTGCAGATGGCATGATCCCCTATATAGAAAACTCCAAAGACAACACAAAAAAACCCTGAGCTCTAATAAATTAGTTCGGTAAAGTTGTAGTATATAAAATCAACGTACAAAAATCCATGGCATTTCCATACACAAACAATGACCAAGTTGAAAAAGAAACTAAGAAAACTGCCTCATTTATGTTAGTATCAACCAACAAAATACTTAGAAATACATTTAACCAAAAAGTTGAAAGACCTGTACACTGAAAACTACAAATACTGATGAAAGAAAATGAAGGGGACACAAATAAATGGAAAGAATTCCATGCTCATGGATCAAAAGAATTAATATTGTTAACATTACCACACTACCCAAAGCAACATATGGAGTCAGTGCAATTCCTATCAAAATCCCAAAGACATTCTTCACAAGAATAGAAAAAGCAATCCTAAAATTCACATGGAATCACAAGACTCTGAACAGCCAAGGCAATTCTGAGGAAAAAAAAAAAAAAAAAAGGTTAGAGGTTTCACGCTTCCTGAGTTAAAATTAAGTCACAAGGCAATTTTAATCAATATAGTTTAGTACTGGCATAAAAACAGACACATAGACCAGATTAACAGAACAGAGAGCCCAGAAACAAATCCAAACATATACAGTCAACTAATTTTCAACAAAGGCACCAAGACAACATAGTTCTTCAACAAATGGTGCTGGGAAAAATGGACTTCCACGTGCAAAACAATGAAACTGAATCCTCATCTTAAACAAGACACAAAAACCCACTCAAAATGGATAAAAACCTAAACATAAGACTTGAAGCCACAAAATTCCTAGAAGAAAACATAGGGAGAAATCTCCTTGACATGGGCCTTGGCAATTACTTCTTCAAAGACATCAAAACACAGGAAACAAATGCAAAAACAGTAAGACTACATCAAACTAAAAAGCTTCTGCACAGCAAAGGAAACAACAAAATAAAAAGACAACCTATGGATTGGGAAAAAGATTACTGACAAACCATATATGGGATAAGGGGTTAATATTCAAGATTTACAAAGAAATCATACAACTCAACAACAAGAAAACATATAACTCAACTTAAAAATGGGCAGAGGATGTGAACAGACATTTCCCCAAAGGTGAAACAGAAAACAGCCAACAAGTATACGAAAGGTGTTCAACATCACTTACCACTGGCAATCAAAACAACAGTAAGATACCACCTCACACCTGTTAGGATAGCTATCATCAAAAAAATAAGAGAGAAATGCTGGCTAAAGTATAGAGAAAAGAGAACCCCGGTACACTGTTGGTAAGAATGCAGATTAGTGCAGCCATTATAGAAACAGTATGGCGGTTTCTACAGAAACTAAAAATAGAACTATCTATCATATGACCCAGTAATTACTCTTCTGGGTATATACCCAAAATATTATGAAATCATCACTTTGTAAAGATATTTGCATTCCCATGTTCACTACAGCATTATTCACCACAGCCAAGATACAGAAACAACCTAGGTGTCCATCAATGAACAAATGGTTAAACTTCCGTATGTGTGTGCATTTATGTTTATGTATATATACATATGTGTATGTTTGTGTACACACACATATGGATGGACCTGGGAGAAATTAACTGAAATAAGCTGTAAACAGAAAGAAAAATATTTCATGATCTCAATTATATGTAAAAGCTTTCTTTAAAAAAAAAAAAAGGTCAAATATACAGAGATAGAGAATAAACTGGTTAGCAGAGTCTGGGCAGGGGAGAAAAAGGGGAGATGTAGGTTAAAGTACAGGAAGTAGCAAATACCTGGAATGAACATGTCAAAAGATCTAATGTACAACATGAAGGCTATACTTAATAATAGCATTATTATATCCAGGCTTTTGTTGAGTAGATTACAGTTGCTTTTGACAGGGGAGGGAGAGTAACTATGAGAGACGGAGATGTTGATTTGTTTTACTATAGTAACCATTTTATTATAATATGTATCTTATAACATCATGTTGTATATCTTAAATATACATACTAACATTTTAAATGAATTGCTTACTACAGTATAATAACATAGTAAGTACTAAAATTTCCTTCCTTTACTTGAAGTCTGGAGGGACTGGGATCAACATCCAGAACCTATTCCCTACTAACTATGGCCCTGGAATAAATCAATTTAAAATATATATATATTAACCTTAGATTCTTCACTTATTAAATGGGGCAAATATTGTCACAAAGCATTTTGAAAGTTAAATGGAGTAATAGTGCTTGTCACGCAATAAATATTCAAAGGGTAGCTGGATCTGAATTCTAAAATTCAGGCTGTCACCAATAGCATACAGAGAAACTCAAAATCTGCCATGACCACAAACTTTTTTCTAATTAACTTCTTCCCCCACCCCAACTCCTATGGTCCACAGCAGCATTTCTCACCTCTTCCCTAGACTTTAGAAAGCACATAGGCTTTCTCAGCTATATGTATGAAATTAACAACAAAAAAAAAGATGTGTTTTCTCATTAGATACAATTTGAAAATGCATTTTAAAACAATTTCCTACTCCTAAATTAATACTGAAAGCGAACAAGCTGTACAACTTATATTGATGCCATAACCCATATAGTCCAGCAGACAATCTCCTGTCTCTGTGGAGCCTTCTTTTCTAAGAACTCAGGAATTAGCCCACCTGCTCCCATTTTAGAAGTCATGACAAATACAACCTTTGTTTCTAACTAAGTTCTCCTCCAATGTAGAGCACAAATATACTGGAATGTCTCACCTATCTTTTTTTTTTTCCTCCTGAGATAGAGTCTTGCTCTGTTGCCCTGGCTGGAGTACAGTGGCTCAATCTCAGCTCACTGCAACCTCCGCCTCCCAGGCAGGTTCAAGCAATTCTCCTGCCTCAGCCTCCCACATAGCTGGGATTACAGGTGTGTACCACCATAGCCAGCTAATTTTTGTATTTTTAGTAGAGATGAGGTTTCACTGTGTTGTCCAAGCTGGTCTGGAACTCCTAACCTCAGAGATCCACCCACCTCAGCCACCTTCTGGGAGGGATTACAGGTGTGAGGCACCATGCCCAGGCCCTCTACCCTTTCAAATGGTATAGCCCTTCTTTAATTTTCTACACTCCGAGAGGAAATTATGTGTGCGTGCGCATGCAAGCACGTGCACGCACACACACACACACACACACACTCTTGACAGGAAATACACACACACTGACAGGAAATCACACACACATGCACACACACACACACACACACACACACACACACACACACACTTTTTTCTTTTTGAGACAGTTTTACTCTCTCACCCAGGCTAGAGTGCAGCAGTGCAATACTGGCTCACTGCAACCTCTCCCTCCCGGGTTCAAACAATTCCACTGCCTCAGTCTCCGGAGAAGCTGGAATTACAGGCACCTGCCACTGTGCCCAGATAATTTTGTTTTAGTAGAGATAGCGTTTCACCACATTGGTCAGGCTGGTCTTGAACTCCTGACTTCAAACGATCTGCCCGTCTCAGCCTTCCAAAGTACTGGGATTACAGGAGGGAGCCACCGCAACTGGCCTATATAAATGGATTTTTTATATTTGCAAAGGTATAGGCAAAAAAAAAAAAAAAAAGAAGAAGAAGAAAGAAAAAAACATTTTTTAAAGGGCTCAAAGTGTCTCAGTAAGTTACTCCTGATATTCAACTGAATTTAAACTGAATTGAAATGATACCTTAATTCTTTAGTAAACCTTGGGTTCAAGAAGGGAGGAACAAGCATTTGCTACTTACAGGAAAATAAATTTCTTCAATGTCTAAAGAATTGCACCCTACCACCAGCCAAACATCTCACAATGCACACATTTAATCACAGGAGATACTACGCTGATATGTGGAAAGCAATTTATTTTTGAAAACCAAATACAGACGATCATATTCTACCACTATTTAAGAATCTGCATTATGGCCAGGTGAGGTGTCTCACCTGTAATCCCAGCACTTACATCTGTAATCCCAGCACTTTGGAAGACCAAGATGGATGGAATGTTTGAGCTCAGGAATTTGAGACCAGTGGAGCAAAACCTTGTCTCTACCAAAAATACAAAAATGAGCCAGGCATGATGGCACATCCTGTGGACCTAGCTAATGTGGAGGCTGAGGTGGAAGGATTGCTTGAGCCAGGAGGCTGAAGATGCAGTGAGCCAAGATCACACCACTGTACTCCAAACTGGTCAACAGAGCAAGATTCTGTCTCCAAAAAAGAGGGTAGGGGCAGGAGGAGGAAGAAAGAAGAAGACACTCTTTCCTCCAATTAAATTTTGAAAAAGTTGCATTATTTAGCAATAGAACCCCTACTATTTATTAACATTTCTCACCCTCTCTGGGAAAGTTCTAGAATTGATATACTAACATATCAAACAAACATTATCTTAAAGACCCAAAAAGAGGTCTTGTAAAAATTAGTTTCAGCCAGGTGCAGTGGCTCACGTCCGTAATCCCAACACTTTGGGAGGCCGAGGTGGCCCAATTATTTGAGATGAGGAGTTTGAGACTAGCCTGGCCAACATGGTAAAATCCCATCTCTATTAAAAATACAAAAATTAGCCAAGCATGGTGGCAGACACCTGTAATCCCAGCTACTCGGGAGGCTGAGGCAGGAGAATCGCTTGAAATCAGGAGAGGGAGATTGCAGTTAGCTGAGATCGTGCCACTGCACTCTAGCCAGGGCAATACAGTGAGACTCAGTCTCAAAAAAAAAAAAAAAAAAAAAAAAGTTACAGTTTCACAACTCCCTCACAATACAATTACATACCTAAGTACATCCATGATGAAAGGACTTTTCATAAATATTGTATGTTTATTCTTTTGCAAAGTAAGCTACTTGGTGAAAAGAGAGGAATTGAATTGTCAGGTTCCACTGTTACAAATGTATCTTCAGTCCTTACCCATTCTAAATAAAATAATGGAAGGCCTGGGGGTACTGTACCAGCTTCACAGGCTCAATGTTTCAAAGGTATTATGCTTACCAACCAGTGCAACCTAGCACCCAAGTCCTTTCATTCATTTATCCATCCATCCAAAGATTTCAGAGCCACTCAATGCTAAGCACCTAGTACAACAGAAGTGTCTCTATCACTGTGTCTCTTTCTTTGCCCTACTATCATTATTCGCATTTAAAAAAAAAAGAGGGCAAGACGCGATAACTCATGCCTATAATTTCAGCACTTTGGGAGGCCAAGGTGGGCAGTCCATGAGGTGAGGAGACAGAGACCATCCTTGCCAACATGGTGAAACCCCATCTCTACTAAAAATACAAAAATTAGCTGGGCATTATGGTGCGTGCCTGTAATCCCAGCTACTTGGAGGCTAAGGCAGGAGAATCACTTAAACTCAGGAGGCAGAAGTTGCAGTGAGCAGAGATTGCGCCACTGCACTCAAGCCTGGCGACAGAGCAAGACGCTGTCTCAAAAAAAGTAACAACAAAAGAAAACAAATTTAACTTAATTTGTTACATCAAAAATTAAATGTTTCTAGAAACAACAGCAATAGCTTGGTGACCTGGAAACTATCATACCACTAGTAAACACCATATCACATAACAAACTGCCTTCAACTAGAATATGTACTAAGCAAACCAATATACAAAGGACTGTGCTCCACACTGCAGGAAATACAAAGACGTGAAAAATATTTTTATGTCATCTTGGAACTTACGATCTCCTATGAAAAACAAGACAAGTTAACATGAATACAAGGAAGAACATTAGAAGGGCCACAGAGAGTGCTAAAGGAGTTTATATACAAGTGAATTTCATGCCTTGTGGTAAGCATGAATGACCAAGGAGTTAATTGGTATTTGAGACTGAAAGCCAGATAGGTCTTTACATATGACAAAGAAAATTTGCATCAGTAAAATTCCACTGGGGCCAAGGCAATCCTGGCAAGGACAACATCTAACAGTAAAAATTTCAATGCCCATTTTAACACTGTTACTAAACTAAGAGTGGAAAGAATCACTACCCACCCTATAGCAAGCCCCTTTCTAAAGAACATAAAAATTTTCAACCTCTTTTAGTGTCATATAAAATTTCAAAACAAACTCAAAACATGATTAAAAACAAAGGCACAAATCAATGAAGTGTTTTTGAACCACACACACCTTTTCCATTACTTAAGAATAACAAAAATAATTCCTGGACAAAATTCTAAACCAGCACTGTCCAATACAATAACCACTAGCAACATGTGGCTAATGAACACTTAAACTATGGCTAGCCCAAATTACTATGTTCTTTAAGTGTAAAACACTCACTTGGTTATAAAGATTTAATAACCAAAAAATGAATGTAAAATAGCTCAATAATTTTTACATTGATTACATTTTGATATATTATTAGTTTGGATACACTAGGTTAAATAAAATATAATTACTAAACTTAATTTCACCTGTGTCTACTTTTCAAAGTGGTTCATAGAAAATTTAAAATTACATATATGATTCACACTTTTGGCTTATACTTCTTCTGAATAGTTCTAGTCTAAACAATTGCTTAATATTAATTTTTTTCAGATTTCTGTACTTGCCTCATGCTGTTTCATGTTGGCATGGTAATCACTTGATAAAATGATACAAAGTAATCTTCAAACATATATTTCTCAGTACAGTATCTAGATACTGCAAGGGTAAAGATATCTGCCCATTAAAGTATATGGCTTAACTGCCCTTTTGGAGCAAACATGGAAAAAAACAAATGACAACTTTTCCAAATATATTTATGAAACAGTTAATACTTTGGGCATTATTGTCTGATGTCATGAGATTGTATCAGACAAGAAGTATTCAATGATACAAAGACATGGGATCCAGGAAACTGGAGAGTCAACCCTGAAGAGCATGAAAGAAGTCAGAGGATGACAGCTGTACAATGGGGCCTAGAGAATAACCAGGTCAGATCCCAGCAGCTGGACGTGGACTCCAGGAAAAAAGATACTCCAGGAAAACAAAGGGGGCAGGGGGCAGGTAGGAATCTAGAGAATGTCTGATAAAATGGTACATTTGGGGGGAAGAATTGAGATTATGGTTATTTCAAACAGTACCAAAAAAGAAAAAAGAAAATAGCAACAATTAAGTCTAAAAAGATTAGAAACAAAGGAAAAAATGTGATTGTAACTCTGAAATAGTTTAATAGCTCCTTAACATGTTAAACAGAGTTACCACATCACCCAGCAATTCCACTACTTAGGTATATACCCCAAAAAAGATCTGTCCACACAAAAACTTGCACACGAATGTTCACAGCAGCATATTCATACTAGTCAAAAAGCAGTAACAACGCAAATGTCCATCAACTAATAAACAAATCATGGGATTTCTATACAATGAAATGTTATTCAGCAATAAAAAGGAATGAAGTATGAGCACATGCTGTAACATGGGAGAACCTTGAAGACATTATGCTAAGTAAAAGAAACCTGTCATAAATGACCACATATTATATAAATCCATTTATATAAAATGTCCAGAATGGGCTAATCAACAAAGACAGAGAGTAGATTAGTGGCTACCTAGAGCTGAGGGGGGAAGGGAACATAGGAAATGTCTGCTAATGGGTATAAGCTTTCTTTCTGAAGTGACAAAAGTGCTCTAAAATTAGATGGTTGGGATGGCTACACAAGTCTGTGAACTCGTGTACTAAAGAAAATGAATGTTATGGTATGTGAATTATATCTCAACAAAACTGGTCTTTTATTTTTATTTTTTTGAGACACAGTCTTGCTCGTCACCCAGGCTGGTATACAGTGGCACAATCTTGGCTTACTGCAATCTCCGCCTTCCAGGTTCAAGCAAGTCTCTGCCTCAGCCTCCCGAGTAGCTGGGATTACAGGCACCCACCATCACACCTGGCTAATTTTTTTGTATTTTTACTAGAGATGAGGTTTCACCATGTTAGCCAGGCTGGTCTTGAACTCCTGACCTCCTCGTGATCCACCTACCTCGGCCTCCTAAAGTGCTAGGATTACAGGCGTCGGCCACCGCACCCGACCAATAAAGCTGTTCTTATAAGGAAATGTGATTACTGTATACTACTTGTTTCTACATACAATACTGGTCCATGTCTAGATACTGAGAATTTGAATAATAATTTAAATAAATAACATGATAGTTTAACTAAAAATAGTGATATATTAGTATGAAAGCAAAAGGTCAATGGGCATGACAATAAATGATGTCTACCATAAGACAAAAATATCTAAAATTAATTTTAAGAAATAGATAAAAAGCATATAATTTAAAATATGGCAAAAACTACTAAAGGAAACAGCTGTCATAGCCAATGCTGCTTCTAAGAATTAAGACTGGAGGACGGAATATTACTTTCCATCATAAGCCCTTCTGCACTAATTCTTTAAATCATATAAATATATTCCTTTATAAAACTAACTTTTTTTTTAACAACTAAAGGGTGCTTGATTTAGGAGCAGAATGAAACCGTGCGCTCTTAAAGAGGTAAAAGGCACAGGCTTCATTGACATTGACGCACTCTGCGCCTCTGATCTCTCAAGAGAACAGGTTTTCTCATCTAAGATGTTAAAAAAATGGAAAGGTAAAAAAATATATATTATTTGCCTTTTTCTTTACCATGAAATAAACATCTATTTTAAATGTGCTATAAATTGTTCATTGGTTAGGACTATTAACATTTTACCTCTAATTGCCAAGAGAGCTCTGTCACCTTTGCACTTATTCTCCAACTAACTTACATTCAGATAAATAAGTATTTACTAATCTACTAGGTTGAAAAATAGCAATTTCTAGAGTTATTTAAATTTGTTTTAATTCTAACACTTCTGCTAAAGCTAGTGTTAATTTATGTGTGTGTACATAAACTGAAAGTCTACTGTAGAAATCAGTAATCTGTAAAGATTCAGAATACCTGTGAAAGGACACATAAAAAACTGTAATGCCAGTAGTCCCCAGGAAAGAGAACTGGTTGTTGCAGAGCAGGAGAGATGGAAGACTTCACTGAGTATCTTTAAAATTTTGAACCACATGAGTAAATTCCTTTTTTTTTAAATTTCAATGTAAAGGAAAATATGTAAAGAAACATGTAATTATCTGACACACTGCACTCAATAATCACTGCTGTTATTTCCACATATTATGAAGATAAGATATACAGTACATTGCTCTTCTGTATGAATGTAATTATATCTTATTATTAAAAATCTACCAACTCAAAGCTTCCCCCTTTCCTTCAGAATTTAAATAATGTGTAGAATGTGAAAATTCTAAAATTCCACTAGGACAGCAAATGTCCCTGCAAATACTATCAGTCTGATGTCATATAATTCCAGTATCTCCAACTCTTCAGGCATTCACTCTACATACTCAAAATCTAGCATTAGAAATTTACTTGACTCAGTAACTTCAACACAAGTCATGAAGAAAGTGTTAATAAATTAAAAAGTATTAATTGATTTTATAAAGTAACAGGAAATAGTGTTGTAGTTAAAGAAGACAGGTCAGCCTTCCTTGGAAAAAAATCTAAAACACCCACCCTTTTTTAGCTATATTAGCCAATTAAGCCCCTAAGAATTTCTCAGACCTCCAAAAGAAGAAAAACTACTTTGCCACTATCACCCTTTTTCTTCAGTCCGACAATTAAGATACCCAGTTTTTCAATTCTGACAGGCCATAAATGTATCTAGTAAAGTTCCTCTCTAAATAGCTATTCATAATTCATAAGAAAGCTTACATGACTCCATGCAGTGCCTTCTAAGCAGGCCACAAACAAAAGGTACAAGCTAGCCAAAATCCAAGCAGCAATTCCATACATACCAAGGAAAAAAAAAAAACAAAAACAGAAACGGTTAGACAACAAATCTTCAATCAGATAAAACTCTGCTGCTGAGTTAATAAATGTAGATGGACAATGGAAGAAAGAGTTGGAAACAATACCCTAGGCTAGCACACTAACGACTTTAGTACCTTTATCCATATTGCTGAAATCCAACTAGAAGATGGTGAATCAGACAGAGATGACCCAGTTCTCTTCATCACTTCAGTGAATAATCAATTACAGATGTTTGATATAGTTTATCCAGAACTCCAGCTCTCCAGAAGAGACTTTCCTGCCTCCTGCCTCTTTAAAAGAGAATTAATATAATTTAACATTCTCAAGATGGGTGCAGTGGCTCATGACTGTAATTCCCGCACTTTGGGGAGGCCAAGGCAGGTGGATTGCTTGATTCCAGTTCAAGACCAGCCTGGGCAAGAGATGGCAAAACCCCCTCTCTACGAAAACTAGCCAGGTATGATGGCACGTGCCTATAGTCCCAGCTACTTCAGAGGTTGGGGTGGGAGGATCACCTGAGCCGGGAAGGCAGAGGTGCAGTGAGCCAAGATTGCGCCACTGCACTCGACTAGGCATGGGCAACACAACAAGACTCTTGTCTCCCATCCCCCACCCCCGCCGCCCAGCAAAAAAATCATTTTTCTAGGTGAACATTTTGAACAATTATCAGAGTGATTCACCCTGGAGCTGTATAAACCTACATACCCTACATATACTATCTAATCCCAATATGCTTGTTTCCCTGAATCATCCATTTTTTTCAGTAGCATAATGCTTAATATCAGTATCTATCCATTCCCCTCTAATTCGTGGTTTCAAAAAAACCAGACAACTCAATGAATTAGAACTATATGTTAAATAATAACAAGGAAATGTTAATAAAAGCCTGAAGACTAACCTGTGAGCAAAATTTATGCTCCATTTGTGTGCAGATATTAACTGCTCAGGAGCACTTTTGGTTTACTGTCAACTACCAGCCAATTCCAATAAGCTGAGATTCCAAATAACGCAATTCCACATTGATGGAAAAGTGTTATTCTTTGGGGAAAGTGGGGGCATCACAGTTCCAAACATAACAAATTTCCAACATATACTTGACTAACTGGTTAAATAATCAAAAAAATACCTTCATGAAGATGGGTGTCAAATTTAAAAGGCGCAAAACACTTCACAACCCATAGGAAGAGAGACATATTAATAATGGCTAATTCAGAGAATCATATTCTAGTATACCTGCGGATACACATATACCAGATTTATTCATGAAATCAGTACTCTTCCATAGAAACCCATGCTCTGATTGAACATTAAACAACAAAAAAACCATACATTACTAATTTTCTTGTGAAGCATAAGCCCTGGTATTTTTATTTTCAGTATCTTACACTGTTTTCCCTATAATCCTAAAAGAATTGAGGATTTTTTCCAAAATAAATGTAAATGTAAATATTGTATTTGCTAAAACGCATGCCTGGAACTAATTTCAAAATAGTACTATTGATGAAAGTCTCACAAAGTCATTGCTAAATCAATGAAAGCATATCTTAAGAGCAAAAGGCACTTTAACTTATCTCTGGAATCTAAGCATTAAGGTAACAGCAATACACTCGCTATAGCATATACAAAAAACATCAAGGCGTCTGGAATCAGAATACCTGGGTCCTGGCTGAGCAACTTTGTAACCAGGTTACCTAGACAAGTTGCTTCATCTCTCTGAATCTCATTTACCTCATCTATAAAATGGGGATATAGTATTAACTACTTTATAGTGTTGTTATAATGATTAATCACATTATTCACGGCCACTTTCTACAAAAACAACCTATTTATTTTTATCTTCTTACGCCAAGAATTGTACCATGATACAATTAATCATTAAAAAAAAAAAAAAATGGCCAGGTATGGTGGCTCATCCCAGCACTTTGGAAGGCCAAGGCAGATGGATCATTTGAGGTCAGGAGTTCGAGACCAACCTGACCAACATGGCAAAATCCTCTACTAAAAATACAAAAAAATTAGCCGGGCATGAGAGCATGTACCTGTAGTCCCAGCTACTCAGGAGTCTGAGGCAGGAGAATCACTTGAACCTAGGAGGCAGATGTTGCAATGAGCTGAGATTGACCACTGCACTCTAGCCTGGGCAACAGAGCAAGACTCCATCTCAAGAAAGAAAGAAAGAAAGAAAGAAATGTGTACTTTTTATTACTAAATTGATTTGAAATAACAATCAAGAAATTTACCTCAGACCATGTTATTAAGGGACCGGCTTCATGCCGTTGTTAACCACGATACTCTGGAAATAAACAGTTGGTTTGGCAAAACTAGTTTCAAGACGGTTTATCATTACCTCAAGTGATCAAACCAAAAATGCTAAGAAAACTACTCAATACCAAAGATATAAGATTTAATCACTTACAAAATTGGAACCTACACATTGTTTGGAAGTATATCTCTCTTCCCAAAATATAAACAAAAACAGGAATGGAGATTATAAACTGAGAACCCAAATCAACCGAATTGTGTTTTGTTTTGTTTTGTTTTTTGAAATGCAGTCTTGCTCTGTCACCCAGGCTGGAGTGCAGTATCACGATCTTGGCTCACTGCAACCTCGCCTCCCGGGTTCAAGCAATTCTCCTCACTCAGCCTCCTGAGTAGCTGGGACTACAGGTGCACACAGCCATGCCCGGCTAATTTTTATATTTTTAGTAGAGACAAGGTTTCACCATGTTGGCCAGGATGGTCTCAATTTCCTGAACTGTGATCCACCCACCTCATCCTCCCAAAGTGGTGGGATTACAGCATGAGCCACTGAACCCAGCTGAACTAAACTGTGTTTCTAAATTTTATACCGTATCAAATGCATTACAGACACAAGTATATATTGGAATCATTTACTAAAGATGTCCATTATGTGCTAAGTCAAAAAAAAAAAAAAAAAAACCTAGGAAAAAACTCAACTCAAAATGGAATAAATACTCCTTTTTCATGTAAGTTCAAAGGTACAAAACTTCAGGGAAAACAAACTGTTCTTTAACTCTACCCTCAGTTTTTCCTTGTTGTTCTACTCACACAGGTTTTTATATACATTTTTACATTGCACTCGACAAATTTCAAAAACAATTTGATTTGTATAACCAAGGATGATTTGTTTAACTCAACATAAAAAGGCAAGAGTGCAATCTCTACTTTAATGAAAATCCTCTTCCTCTGAACAATGAAAATGCTTTTACTCTTGAAATCAGGCAAAACTCCCCTTCCACCACCACCCTACCCCCCAAAAAAATCAGCTAGAAAATTATGATAAGCAATCCAACAAATTCATTTACTCATCATGGTAATTATGTTCTTAGTAGAACAATATCCAGGGAACCCGGTTGGTCCTGTTAGTACCAACACACACACTTGTCACACCCACGCATGCGTTCTGCCCCTCCATTCTCCATTACAGGGTGGAGCATCACAGGAGGCACCACTATCTTACATCCTGTCATCTTCATTCCTGTCTCAAACCTCATGGGTCTTACTTAGAAGTATGGAGCTGTGACAACAGGGTCAACATATGCATGTTTCACAGCTTTCTCTATGCATAAAGTACACATACAAATAGACCTCTCCCACTCTTAGAATCTGCTCTGGCACAAAATTTCTGACTTTCTCAGCCGTGCTGTTTCTTCAAAATATTATCTCACACCTGCAACTCAAATCTAATATAAGGGATAGACAGTACAGGGTGCAAGTACCAATTTTCAGCTGAACTCTGCCAGTGAAATGAGATGATGTCATATCATTTCCTAAATGCAGTTCCAATCAGCCATGAGGTGATCTGTTAATCTCTCAATTCCTCTCTTCCACATTAACATAGAATTATCAAGAAATGGGCTGTCTGAGCACAGTGGCTCATGCCTGCAATCCCAGCACTTCAGGAGGCCGAGGTGGAGGGTGGATCACCTGAGGTCAGGAGTTCAAGACCAGCCTGACCAACATGGCAAAACCTCATCTCTACTAAAAACTCAAAAATCAGCCCGGCATGGTGGTGGACACCTATAATCCCAACGAACTGGAAGGCTTGGAACGCAGGAGAATCGCTTGAACCCAGAAGGTGGAGTTTGCAGTGAGCCAAGATTGCGCCTTTGCACTCCAGCCTGGGCGACACAACTAGACTCCAACTCAAAAAAAAAAGAAACAAACAAATGGGTTAAAAACTCTAACCTAATTTTTAGATGTCACAAAGAGACTACACTTCCCAGGGGAATACAGAAATTCTAAGTTGCTACCTACTCTTTGGCTTTAATCACCATACAATCTAATACTGCAGAATAATGTACAGCTACTATTATTCTCTCTTTGCTAATAGAAATTTTTATCTAAAAAAATTTATGGCCGGGCACGGTGGCTCATGCCTGTAATCCCAGCACTTTGGGAGGCCGAGGCGGGTGGATCACAAAGTCAAGAGATCGAGACCATCCTGGTCAACATGGTGAAACCCCGTCTCTACTAAAAATACAAAAAATTAGCTGGGCATGGTGGTGCGTGCCTGTAATCCCAGCTACTCAGGAGGCTGAGGCAGGAGAATTGCGTGAATCCAGGAGGCAGAGGTTGCGGTGAGCCGAGATCACACCATTGCACTCAAGCCTGGGTAACAACAGCAAAACTCCGTCTCAAAAAAAAAAAAGTATATGAGAAAACAACTTAAGTGATACTGACTTATTTTCATCTTTCTAAATATTATATTTATGCATTAAACCTAGACAACTAGCTAAATTTTCTCGAACTGTATACCAAAAGGATTACTAATATTTTAACCAAAAGTACCACAAACAGTCCCTTACTTTCCCTATTGAGTTAAATATTATGTGATTCTAAAGAAAAAACTTTACATTTATTTAATTACTTGTAAATTTGGAAGTGAACAAAAATGAAACACTCATTTCACTATAGCAAGTAAAACGTAGTATTTCAAACATACTGATTTAAGTTTGGAATTAATGCCTACACTCACAAAAAGAGCAAAAAATACTTATTATGGCCGGGCGCGGTGGCTCAAGCCTGTAATCCCAGAATTTTGGGAGGCCGAGGCGGGTGGATCACGAGGTCGAGAGATCGAGACCATCCTGGTCAACATGGTGAAACCCCGTCTCTACTAAAACTACAAAAAAAAATTAGCTGGGCATGGTGGCACATGCCTGTAATCCCAGCTACTCAGGAGGCTGAGGCAGAAGAATTGCTTGAACCCAGGAGGCGGAGGTTGCGGTGAGCCGAGATCGCGCCATTGCACTCCAGCCTGGGTAACAAGAGCGAAACTTCGTCTCAAAAAAAAAAAAAAAAAAAAAACTTATTATAAAATCATCTTTTAATTTATTCACAAAGTAAAGGCTCTCAATACATTTTTCTCAGCTAAATCTTGCATTTAAAATAATAGTAATAAGTATTATTTATTTAAAAAAAAAAACCAAGTTTTAAGCATGTATCAAAGATTAAATTAATGGCTACATAAAATACCTAAAATGTTTCCGTCACAATTTAGTCCAAAAAGTGTTTTCATTGTCTTGAAATAAACTATCATGAAAATATTATAACTAAGTTTCAAGTGTGAGGCTCTTGAAGCTGTATTTAAAAAAAAAAAAAAAAAAAAAAAAACACACATACACAGTAAAACAAACAAACAAAAAACTAAGGACTTTGATGAAAAGCTTTTAAATAAAAGCCCTTAGTTTACTGCTCCTGAATATAAATCCAACATTTTTAGGCGTAGAAAAATTAGAAACTGTGCAATTAATAGACTAGGAAGTCAAATATTATTGCCAGTAACTAACTGCTGTCTGCTGAATTTCAAGGGAACCCATTGTATATTAAATTTTAAGAAAGTAAACTCATACCCTCTCACCTCAGCACTTTTCTCAATTTTCCCATTACAATTAACAATATAACTCAGCAGTCGAGTCTTCCAGGCCAGTAACATCAGAATTTATTTTTAACTCTTGACTCCTTCACAAATATTCCCCTTAAGTCCAGTCTGAAGTACTGCCAGTTTTTCATTCACACTGTCTCACAAACCTGTTCCTTTCACCTGATTTTCACATTTTACTTTATTCTCTCATGATTCAAAACATACCCTACTGGCTCCCTAAAAAAGGCTCTAGCAGCTCTCTATTGTAATTCATTAATTCAACAGCAAAAATCACCTTATACCTTGTTCAGCAACCAACATGAATCCAGATCTCTTTTAAATCTCAACCAAACTTTTACAGAACTTCTCTGCCCTCCATGAGCTAACATTCTCTTATTTCTCAAATTCCATCTGTTCTTATGTTTTTATTTAGGCCCCTTTAACACAGATTTGCCAACTTGATTATTGCCTCTCATGCATGCAAAAATCACCATCTTTGTGCCTCAGTACACTCCTTCCACCAAGACCTTTTATGCTTTTCTATCAGTTCAAGTTACCACCTCCTTTAACATGTCATAAAATATACCTTGTCCACAAGAAGTCTTTCCTCTCCTGCCCATCAGTCTCAGGTCTTACCCCTTTACTCCTGGTCACTCTGAACAAATGATCCAATTTGTATTTTATAATTTTGCAGTCATCATGCTATTAATTTTTTTTCCCTAAAGCCTCCTCTACAACTAAATGATAAACTTTTGAGACCAAGGACTACAATTTCTTATGCCTCTGTTCTGAACAGGGGTCCCTTAGAATGCTAGCTTAAAGACTTAAAATGCTTAAAGACTCCCCTTTTAAATATCTTTAAAGTCAAAGCTGTCAAAACCATATAATTAACACTAAACTCCAATTTTTTAAACATCTTTATCTGTAAATTTTACAAGAGTTACTCCATCCTTAGTCAATATCTGTATTATCAAGAATTCAAGAGTCATTTTAAAGAAAATCCTGGAAAGAAAGTGAAACGTCTCAAAATGCAGCATTATAATCTAGCATTATAGATCTCTGAAATAAAGCTAATAAATCAATTACCTGAAATTGACTGACTGGTTTTAAAACTATATTATCAAGATGTAAAACACACAAACACTCCAGTACCACAAGAGGCTCTTAAGTAGCTATTAGAAGACTTGTATCATTATAGCTGAAAATTACCCTGGAATTTTAAAATATTTTTCAAATGACCCCATGAAGTGCTCAGAAAGCAGGACCCTTCCCTGAAAGATACATAATCAGCTTTCCTCTTTACCTACCCCAGCATTCATTTGCAAGACACCTAAAAAAAAAATTTTTTTACTTTCAAAAATAATCTCCAATTCAGCTATTACCTAGACTATCCTGTTTCAGGCTAGTTCCCAAAGGCAACATAAATTGAAACATTTAGTTCAACTAAAAGTGATCATTTCATGTTGCCTAAGGATATAATCAATTTCACATAACATACATTTTTGTGGGGGGGGGGTGGTTCTTAAAATCTCAGTTCTTTAGTTCTCTCAGTTCTTCTAGGCAACAAAATAACTTGTCCTTGCCCTCATCATGCCCCTCTTTTCCACAATAAGGAAACAATATAGATATTTTTGTTAAATTCTGGAAGTATGTTTAAACAAGCTGTCATTAAATACCACATGAACAGCTCCACAAATAGAGATACACTAGAACATTAGATACTTAGTATATACTACACACTTCATACTAAACACTTCAAGAGCATACTTTTCAGCCCAAACCTAGGACAAGAGTACAATCTATCCACAACCTTGAACACAGCCCAAATATCCCTATTATTTCTAGGACCACAGCCATCTGCAAAAGCCAAAATGGAAAGGACTAAATCCACATTCTTCTAACTAAATCCAGTGTTATCTAAATGAGGTGGTAACTAAAGCAAGAGTATTTTAAATAGTCCTTTTTAAGGAATCCCCTGTGCTACAGAACATTTAACAGGTAATGAATGCAATGGCACTCCAAAATTTAACTTAAATGATAATGAGTCAATGACAACATTTAACTTAGTATTTGGCACGATGACAAAACAAACAAAACTTGGACCTATTAATATTTCTAAGTTACCTTTTGATTAAATAATTATACGGTGGCAGGTTGGTAATGTCAAAACAGTAGTTTAAGAGATAACACATCAAACCACTTATCCAAATTGAAGACAATGCATATAGAGATGCTACTGCTTGTGGGTATGTATTGGCTCCCACTGGTCCCTTCTAAAGGGAGAAATCAATGCCAGTCTCCAAATGTGAATGGTTACGGAGCAAGTTCATCCACAGATTAAGAATAAATATTATGTACAGTCACACAGACAAGAAAAAAATGTTGGGAGAGTGGAACATTTCACGTTTCTATTAAGTATACCAAACTATGATAACTCCTGAGAGCTAAAATGCCCTCACTCATTCCAAAAGACATACGTTCTGCAAATGTACATAATGGTTTATGAATCAAATCTTGTCCTCTTTATTCTAAAGGATGAGCAAGTAAACACTGTCATCACTACTATAACGTGGAAACACTCAAGCGCTTGATGAAACTAACTACCAACAGCAAGAAAAGTAGACGAAAAGAAAGCAGTTTCAAATCGAATCGTCCAAATAAAAATCATATTCTCTCAATTCAAGGTTAATGAGACCGGGGGAGGGGGTACGGGAGGAGAAGAGAGGGAGGTGCTTCATCCTTGACTGAAGACAGGTTTTGCCCTTTTCCATTACCTGACTGTTTGACTGTTGTATCAGGAGGCCTATTATTTTCAGATCCTGGTATTCCGAGGTTTCTTATTTTAAGGGCGAGGCGGAAAAGGGGTGCAAAATAAAATCAATACTCACTGCTAACTTTCATGCTGCCAAAAGCTGAAGGCTGCTGCACCGGCTTGCAGCTCTCCGCAAAGGAGGTGGTTCTGGGACGCCCTGACATGATCACTCTCTTCGCGAATCACCTTTTCCTTCCTTCCTCCTTTTCTTCCTTTTGTCTTTCTGCTGGGGTGTTAGGTTAATGATAAATGCAGCATTAAGTTCTCTCACAGAAGAGAAAGAAAAAGACTCGTCCTCTTGGCTTTTCACTCCTTTTGTATACTATAAAAAAAACGAGCGATGTGTTTTTCCTTCAAGACAGATCTGCACGGATATTCAACAGACAGATGATTTAGGGCTGGGGAAAAAATACAGTTCTTTCCCCTCCTTTTCTGGGGAAGAGAAAAAAGGGGGGAAAATCCTAAAAAAATATATCTCACATGAAACGGGGGCAAATACTTGATTGAAAATGAGTACTTCGAATATTATATTTTCCTCGGGGATTTTTTTCCAAGTCAATGAAGAAGGGAAGCGGCGGAAGGATCACGAGTCTCACGCTTAAGAGAAAGGGGGATGGGAAGGAGGGAGGGGGGGTGGCTCGGAGATGCGACGGGAAACGCTGCAGCTCCGGCAGCCGCGGGATCCGGCGGGCTGACGGCGGGGGCCCGGCGAACTGGAGGGCGGCGGAGTCGCGAGTCAGTCAGAGACGGGCGGTGGCGGCGGCTCCTCTCCTCATTGCGCCAGGAGCAGCTGCAGGCGGCGGCTGGATCCAGCGGCCATGGCGGCGGCGGCGGTGGCGGAGGCAGCTCCCTTCAGACCCCAGGCAGCGGCTCCTCGACTGCTCCCCATACGCAAGGGACATGGGAACCCGGCAACCGCTTCCGTCTCTCGGGGCCCCCTCCCCCGTCCCCGGCACCACTGCGGCCGCCCTCCCGCCCCCCCGCCCCTCGCCTCTGCTCGGTGCCCGCTCAGGAAGTGTCCGCGCTTTGCCCCCAGCCCAGAGCCCTGTCAGCGGCTGCGGGGCCGGCTCCTCCTTGCTTCCTTCCTTCCTTTGTCACTCGGCCCGGGCGGCGGCGGCGGCGGCAGCGGCGGCGGCGGCGGCGGCACAAGCCCGCATTCGCCCGGGTCGGGGGCTGCTCTGTGTGAGGAGCGCCGTGTGCGCAGCCGCCTTGCACTTCCCCACTTCCCCCTCCCCCTCCTACTCGTCCTCCACCTCCTTCCTCCCCCACCCAGCCTTACACCGCCCAGCGTCCCGCCGCCCGCGTAACAGGCGTCTGGGAATCGCCGGCCGAGCCCCGCGCTCGCCCGCTTCGGCTGGGAGCCGAAGCTCGAAAAGAGCCAATCGCGGACGTCGTTTGTTTGCGGCTCCTCCCGGATAAAGCCGATCGGCCTGAGAAACCAATTAGAAAATGTCGATGGGAAACCACGCCCAAAGAGCGGAAAACGCCGAAGGTAGCCGAACGGAAAGGGCTGGCTGGAGGAGACGTTCGACAATGGCAACTGTGGCCAATCAGAATCGCCGGCCTCAGGAAAACGCTTGAAGAGTTGAGGACGGTGAAACCCGGAGACGCTGCTGAAACCGCACGGCCGGGCGCCGCCGCCGCTTTGTAATTGGTTGAAAACTCCGCTGGGAGCGTACCGCCCTCGGTGATTGGTGAAGGAAAGGGGGCTTCCGAGGTCAGTCTAGCCAGTCAGGACTTCTCCTCCCTCTCCAAGGTGGGGAGAAGAAGAAAGCGAAGGGAGGGCGCGTATAAAGCGCCGTCTCATTGGCGTGAAGCTTAGGCGCTGGAGTCGGGGCAAAAGGAAGAGGGAGGGAGCCCGAAACCCGCAGCCGTGGCCAATCGGCTCTCACTGCCGTTCAATCGCAAGACCTAGCTGCAGTCTGATTGGCCTTCGGCCTTGGTCCCAGGGAGCGGGGAGAAGCCCGACTGGGGTAGTGGCTGACGGCCTGACGGCTAGCCTGCGGCCGCCTCCAGCGACGGTGAAAACCCCACATACAGAGACCGCGGGCCCTTGCCTAGCAAGTCGGAAAGCACTGCGGTCGGCGGTGCTGGGGTCTCAGGAGGCCCTCGGCCGGGCGGGGCCCATTCTGCGTACCCAAGGCTCCCCTCTGCCCGGGATCGCGCGTGCGGGGTGTCGGCCTCTTCCCCGAAAGGGGCAGACGGACCAAGGGGCCCTTCCCGGCCTGCTTCAAACTCTCAGACGCTAAAATGGGAGCATAGCTTCCAGAAAGGCAGCGCCTTTGGGCGGTCGCGCCCCGCCTAGCCGCGGGGGCCATTGATAGAGAGGCTCGCTGCGCTTGGTGTGTGCGGCCGGGCCGGGGCTCTGGAAACGCCCCTGAGAAATGAGCTCATGCTGGATGCGCGCGCTCCTTGGGCGCAAATGCCCAGCGCAAAACGAGCCCCGAAAGCAGGTGAGGGGAAATACGGTCAGGCCGGATATTCTCAAGCCTCCGAGGAAATGGGGGGCCAGAGCAACTCGTGGTAGCTTTGGATCTTTTGAAACTAGGGCGATCTATAAAATACAGCTTGAGTAGATGTCATACATAAGACCAGTGTCCATTGTTCTACCAGAGAAGCAGTTCCTTTGGTCTGCTTGAGAACAGTGAGGTATGGCTACGTCAAGATAGCAAAGAAAGTAGAATATAAAGTTGCCATCCTGATTGTAATCCAGTGGTGCCTACAAAGTCATCTCTTTCTGTTACATGCTGTCTCCAGAAAGCACATGTAAAAGTACCCATATGTGATCAGATTACCTGGCTGATGCTTTGAAACACTGATGAAGGGCTTGGGACAGAACCAAGTAAGCTTTGATGGAAGACAGGAAAGGTCTAGATAGTGTTTGCAGATTCAAATGGCTACAGAGGCCAGACAAGTACAGCAAATGAGTGAGACTGGCCTTTTGTAAGACAATGGTGAATGACAGGGAAAATGGCAAATTGGAATATCCATGCTATAACTAAAAGGAGCAGCTGCTCAGCTCTAGCAGATTGTTGCCTTCGGGAACATGGGTCCAGTGTTCTCAGATGTTCTTTTTCTCCCAGAAGAAACCCCAAAATTGGATTTTTGTGTGAAATCTCTGCATCTTTAAATGTTGGTAACCAAAATTTCAAAACGCTGCAAGCCAACCTAAAAACATCCCTTGACCCGTGAGGCCAACAGGCAGTTTGTAATCACAAACCTGAGAACAGGCTTTACCACCCAAGAGCAGTAGAGGTTCTTGTTCTTTGCAATTGAAAGAGCATGAGGCCAGGCGCAGTGGCTCAAGCCTGTAATCCCAGCACTTTGGGAGGCCGAGGCAGGTGGATCACGAGGTCAAGAGATCGAGGCCATCCTGGTCAACATGGTGAAACCCCATCTCTACTAAAAATACAAAGCATTAGCTGGGCATGGTGGCGCGTGCCTGTAATCCCAGCTACTCAGGAGGCTGAGGCAGGAGAATTACTGCCTGAACCCAGGAGGCAGAGGTTGCGGCGAGCCGAGATCGTGCCGTTGCACTCCAGCCTGGGTAACAAGAACGAAACTCAGTCTCAAAAAAAAAAAAAAAAAAAAAAGAGCATGAGGTCACTGGATGCCATGGGGGAGGGTAAAGAATGTTAAAAGCAAATTCACCTTGACAACTTCGTTATCTGAATGGTGCCTCTCTGTGCTATTTATTATGAAAGACCTTTGCCACTGTTTCCTAAAATGCTGTAAGGCAAAGCTTTAAATCCTGCCTAGCTCTTCTATACTTCCCATCCCTACTCCTAGTTATACTAGCTGGAAAGTAAATAACAAATGTTTAGTTTATACAATTTGGAAACATGGCTATTCTCATGTATATAATAGGTGTAAAAATAGTCTTCCTTAAGGATATGATTAGTAGCTTCTCTGTTGCTGCCTTCAAATATTTTCAGCTGATCTACTTTCAAAAATCTGGCCAATAGGAAATTTTATAGGGAAAAAAAGTATATTTCAATCTAAAATGAGGACTTGAGGAGGGAGAAGCTTATGAGACAATACAAAACTATTGAAACTCATATTTAGTAGTTTCCCTGAACTTTCAAACCGTCTCTTACTTTCCTACTTGCTATCAACGACTTACTGGTTTATAATAATTAGTAGTTAATATTTATTCGGTGTTCACAGTAAACCAAGTAGAGTTAAATGCTTCACACAAACTGTCCCAGTTAAATTTATAAAAATTGTATGAAATAAATATATCACCTTTAATTTTAAGATGACAAAACTGAGGGCCAGAAACATATCCTAACTTACCCAAGACCCATAAAGCTAAAGAGACAGAACCAGGATTCAGGTCTCCTGTTCTTACCCATTCTCAGCCTCCACTCCATACCTCTCCTGATATATCTTGCTTTGCTTTATCTTACAGTCTAAACCATATGCCTTGTACTATGGTGTGTACCTGGTTGTGAGCACATCCACTAGTATACAGTTTGGTTTCCTCTGAGGCTCATCAGAATGTCCTTTGTAGAGATCAGTGATTCTAAACCAAAGCAACAATAAACGAAGAAATTAGAAAAAGATAAATGAAGGAAAGCTAGGGGTACAGAACAGGTGAGTAGTATAGTGGGAAAAACTGTTGGTGAGTGCTGTACAAGATTATACTTAAGAATGAAAGTGGACAGCCTGGCACAGTGGGTCACACCTGTAATCCCAACACTTTGGGAGGCCAAGGCAGGTGGATCTCCTGAGGTCCAGCGTTCAAGACCAGCCTAACCAACATGAAGAAACCCCACCTCTACTAAAAAAAAAAAAAAAAAAATACAAAATTAGCCGGTCGTGGCAGCACATGCCTGTAATCCCAGCTACTCCTGCGGCTGAGGCAGAAGAATTGCTTGAACCCAGGAGGCAGAGGTTGCGGTAAACTGAGATTGTGCCATTGCACCTGGGCAATAAGAGTGAAACTCTGTCTCAAAAAAAAAGCCAGGCATGGTGGCTCATACCTGTAATCCCAACACTTTGAGAGGCTGAGGCCAGTAGATCATGAGGTCAGGAGATTGAGACCATCCTGGCTAACATGGTCAAACATGTCTTTATTGAAAATACAAAAAATTAGCCCAATGTGGTGGTACATGCCTGTAGTCCCAGCTACTCAGGAGGCTGAGGCAGGAGAATCGCTTGAATCCCAAAGGCGGAGGTTGCAGTAAGCCAAGATCGTGCCACTGCAGTCCAGCCTGAGTGACAGAGCCAGACTCCATCTCAAAAAAGAGAAAAAAAAAACTGTACAATGGCTTATAAGAATTCGTATAGCACTTTGCAGATTATGAAGCACTTCAACGTGCATTATATCATTTGGTCCTCACAACAATCCAGTAAAGTAAGAAGGGAAACTACCATTCTGTTTTTACAAATGAGGATACTACATTAGAGTGATTGAGTGATTTGCTTAAAATCACTTAGCTGCATGTTTAACTGAAACTAGAAAAAACTATAGGCAGGTTTAATAATGAAGTAGAGGCCGGACACAGTGGCTCATGCCTGTAATCCTACCACTTTGGGAGGCTAAGATGGTAGGATCACTTGAGGGCAGGAGTTCAAAACCAGCCTGGTCAATATAGTGAGACCCCACCTCTATGAAAAATGATAATTAAGTAGCACATAAAATATGAGATGCAGTTAATTTAGATGAACCCAGAGTGAACTATTCCAAACAAGTCCAAGGCAAAACTCTTCCAAGTACTTCAATTATTCTGTCCTGGGTGACAGAGTGAGACTGTCTCAAAAATATATATATATTTATATATTTTATATAATATATATTATGTATTTTGTTTATATATATTATATATACATATATACACACATATATGATATATATATTATATATATATATATATATATATATATATATATCATATATATATTTTTTTTTTGGAGACAGTCTCACTCTGTTGCCCAGGCTGGAATGCAGTGGCATGATCTCAGCTCACTGCAACCTCTACCTCCCAGGTTCAAGTGATTCTCCTCCCTTGACCTCCTGAGTAGCTGAGATTACAGGTGTGTGCCACCATACCTGGCTAATTTTTGTATTTTTAGTAGATACAGAGTTTCACCAGGTTACCCAGTATGGTCTCGAATTCCTGACCTCAAGTGATCCACCTGTCTCAACCTCCCAAAGTGCTAGGATTACAAGTGTGAGGCACCGCACCCAGCCATATATATATATTAAACTTAACATATACTAAATGGGCTGGGCTTAGTGGTTCTTGCCTATAATCCTAGCACTTTGGGGGGCCAAGGTGGGCAAATTGCTTGAGCCCAGAAGTTAGGCAGGCATGTGGTGCATGCTTGTAGGCCTAGCTACTCAGCAGGCTGAGTTGGTAGGATCACCTGAGCCCAGGAAGTCAAGGCTACAGTGAGCCAAGATTGTGCCACTACACTACAAGCTGGGCAATGGGAGTGAGATCCTTAAAAAGGGGGAAAAAACCTAAAAACTATTATTTACCCAATAATAGTTTTAACATTTAAACTGATCTTTAAAATGTTATAAGATATGGTCTCTGTGCTCCAGATACTTGTAGTCAGATATGATGAAATGGAAAAGTTGTTTAATAATGAGGCTTAGGAAAGCCCTCCAGTATGACAGTCAAAGAGAAGAGTAACAGGAAAGGGCCAGACACAGTGGCTCCTGTAGTCTCACTCCTATAATCCTAGCACTTTGGGAGGCCAAGATCAGGAGATTGAGACCAGCTTGACCAACATGGTGAAACCCCGTCTCTACTAAAAATACAAAAATTAGCTGGGCATGGTGGCACATGCCTGTGGTCCCAGCTACTCAGGAGGCTGAGGCAGGAGAATCGCTTGAACCTGGGAGGTGGAGGTTGCAGTGAGTGGAGATTGTGCCACTGCACTCCAGGCTGGGCAACAGAGCAAGACCTCATCTCAAAAAAAAAAAAAAAAAAAATTAACAGGAAAGGAAAATAAGCATATATTTATGGAGTGCCTGTTCAGTCTTCCCTCAAAATCCCAAGAGATAGGCATTTTTAGACTCATTTTTTTCTCATTTATTAAAAAAATCCTTTTAATAAATGAAGAGAAAAAAATGAGTCTTCAGATATATACTTATCTTCAGCAATATACTTATCTGAAGACTCATTTTTTCTCATTTATTAAAAAATTCCTTTTAATAAATGAAGAGAAAAAAATGAGTCTTCAGATATATACTTATCTTCAGCAATATACTTACCTGAAGACTCATTTTTCTCATTTATTAAAAAAATCCTTTTAATAAATGAAGAGAAAAAAATGAGTCTTCAGGTAAGTACATTGCTCTAGGTCACATGATTAGTAGATGACAGAGTTGAGATGAGATTTACACCAGATTCTTTTGAGTGCAACGTCTTTATACTAGATCAGTTGACCTTCTATAGTACTGGCCTGGCATGGTGGTTCACACCTGTAATCCAGATATTTTATGAGGCCAAGGTGGGAGGATCACTTGAGGTCAGGAGTTAGAGGTTACACTGACCTATGAGCACACCACTGCACGCCGGACTGGGTAACAGAGTAAGACTCTGTCTCTTTAAAAAATAAAAATAAAAATAAAAAAAAGGCATTAATATCATTGAACTCATTTCTTTAAAATTATATACATATTAGTATGTGCACATATAAGTGTCTAGAAATTTTAGCTTTGGATCTTTATTGTCTTTATGCTGTATAACAATTGTCTTTATTTTGGATCTTTACTGTCTTCATGCTTTCTAGTAATTGTCTTTACCCTACCTTTTGTCAATGACTTTTACGTATATTCCACAGGAAAGTAATCTAACAGAAAAGTAAGTAGCAGCAGCTAAATGGGTACTTTCAGAAGGATTTGAGGAGGCAGTTTCAGGGCTGAGCAAAATAACTAGAAAATCAGAACACTTTTAGAAGCTCTGAAGCAGCAGCAGAAATTTACCCCTTCATAGGCAGCCTTTAATGTCAAAAAGAGATTGGCTGTGACTGACAGTACACTATGTAAAGGAATCAGTTTATGTCAAAGTCAGCGTGTAAAGTCACCTGTTGACTGTACTAGAAATCTGCAGCGAGAGCTTAATTTGGTAATACTATCAAGAGCCATCTTAAATATTATGCTCTTTGGGCTGGCCATGGTGGTTCATGCCTGTAATCCCAGCACTTTGGGAGGCCAAGGCAGGCAGATCACCTGAGATCAGGAGTTTGAGACCAGCCTGACCAATATGGTGAAACCCTGTCTCTATTAAAAATACAAAAATTAGCCAGGCATGTTGGGGGCATCTGCAGTCCCAGCTCCTTGGGAGACTGAAACATGAGAATTGCTTGAACCCAGGAGGCAGAGGTTGCAGTGAGCCAAGATCATGCCACATCCAGTCTGGGTGACAGCAAGACTGTCTCAAAAAAAACAACAACAAAATATATATATATGCTCTTTGGTCAATAATAAAAGTTAACTCATCCCAGATACTGTGCTTGGTGTTTGGGCATATAACTATCAAAACTCCTTATATAGTAAGTGCAACATTGTTATTGCCTCTGTTTTACTGATGAGAAGACGGAGGAACAAGAAAACTTGCCCAAATTCATACAGCCAGAAAGTACTTTTCAAACCTGTAGCTTACCTCTTGTGCCCTAGCCCTAGGAATTTCTCCTTAGTCATTAAAAAGAAACAAATTGAACTTTACTCAAGTCTGTTTAGTGAGCATTTATCCAGCTCCTGTCACCTTTGTAGAACACTGTGGTAGGCCCAAGGAGTACAAGACTATGAAGATGAATAAAAGTCATCCAAAGATGCCTGCTATCTTGCCCCAGACTTGAAAGAGCTCTCTTACAGTGGAGGAGACACCTAAACAAATAAGGTCAGCTGAGCAGCTTTAGAGCAAACAGAGGAAGGGAAGTGTCCCAGAGAGTGTTTCCAAGTTATATTTAAACTAGTGGTCTCCAGAGTGCAGCATATGCACCTAGAAGATAGATAGGATGATCTTTTGGGGTGCTAGAACTATTAGAATTTATTTTTATCTTAAAAAGTAAAAAAAAAAAAAATTACTTTACCAATGGTATTCATAGACACTGGCACCCTCCTTCATCCCTGCAATGAAGGAAGAGGGGTCATGCGATCCACAGTACAAATGACCTAAGGGAAGGGGATGAATCCACAGCCTCAAAGGGGTTGTGAATTTCAGATGCCCTCCTGCTCTTTTAAATTTTTAGCAATGTATATGTAACACTTCACTTGTACTTAATTAAGTGGATTTCCAAATTATGTTTTTTTGGTTTTTAACTAAATTCATCTCCATAGATTATTGAAAATGATTTCTACAAATAAAGTGTAGATAACAGATTTTACTAACATTTCAAGAGTAAACAAAATGGTACAAAAAAAACAAAAAATAAAAAAATAACAAAAGAAAACAAAAACAAAAAAAATAAATAAATAAATAAATAAATAAAAGAGTAAACAAAATGGCAAAGCTGACATTCTCCTGCACTTAGTAGGAACTCTTCATCAGTCATATCACTAGATAAAAACAATAATGTACTTATTAAATTTGACAAGAAAAGGGCCTCAAAATTTTGAAATTCTCAAGAATTTTTGAAACATGAAGTTACTGTCTGCTATTGTTAAAGTCAAAGCCTACTCTAAAGTATGATTGAGATGTAGCTATGCTGGTATGAAATTTTCACAATTATCAAAACAAAGACTAATGCATTGGGGAAAATATTAATAATTGTTAGGGGGCTGATAGCAGTTAGAGGGTGAAAACAAAATGGTTTGGGACCTAAGTAATTAAAATTTATTTTTAAAATACTGCACCTTTAATCCTTTATTTCTGTGTGTATCTTATAATGTGCATATCATGTTAGCTCAAGATCAAAAGCTTATGGACCAGTTGGGCACGGCGGCTCATGCCTCTAATCCCAGCACTTTGGGAGGCTGAGGTGGGGGATCACCTGAGGTCAGGAGTTCAAGCCTGGCCAACATGGTGAAACCCTGTCTCTACTAAAAATACAAAAATTAGCTAGGTGTGGTGGCGGGCATATATAATCCAGGCTACTTGGGAGGCTAAGGCAGGAGAATCACTTGAACCCGGGAGGTGGAAGTTGGAGTGAGCCAAGATTGCGCCATTCTACTCCAGCTGGGGCAACAAGAGCAAAACTTTGTCTCAAAAAAAAAAAGTTTATGGACCACTAGTTTAGACAAAGAATAGTTGTCCAGATGGATAAGGAAGGGAAAAACATTCCAGGCAAAGAAAAGGTTATGCAATGACTGATATGGTTAACAAGGTATTTGGAGACCTTGAGATAGTTTGAAATTATGTAATGTCTAAGATGTGGGCCTAGAGAAAATAAAGGAAAATACCACAGGATAATAGAGGAGTAAAGTAAATTATGCTATATTAACTCCATATTAGGCAGCCAGTAAAAATAAATACAACTACCAAAAGTAACTCAGAAATATGTTGAGGAAACAATATTAATTGAAAAATACAGAACTTAAGGTTGTATATGTACCATATTTCCAATCTGTAAAATATAAGTACATTTGAATCAAGATTGGAAAGGAAGACAGAAATTAGAATAACTTGTCAATAATGTATTTAATTATAAATGAAAATATTTAAATGTCTTTGTTAGTATTTTTATAATAAATTTCTGTTTAATTTTATTTATTTTTTTAAACTTGCTGTTGTCCGGGATGGAGTGTAGTAGCACAGTCATAGCTCACTACAGCCTTGAACTCCTGGGCTCAAGCAATCCTTCCACCTCAACCTCCTAAGTAGCTTAGATTTCAGGTGTAAGCCACTGCACCCCACTTCTGTGTTTGATTTTAAGGGGAATTGGCCTCAAAAATAACATTTATATTATTTCTTCATTATGATTCACATGTGCCTCAGAAGACTCTAATTACAATGGAGTTCTTAACAAAAACTTCAAATTTTTCAGCAAAGCTGAGAAATGACAATGATAATCATTTGCCCCATGAGTTAAAATAATAAAACTAGACAATAGTGAGTAAGTACTATATTGGAGACACCTTAGGCATCTGATATAAAGTGCATGAGAGGCTCAGTGTCCTTTGGGAGTTTACCCTCTAGGGAAGCAACTACATGAAAAGTTTAATAAATTATAAAAAAATCTGTATTTGGATTTATTAAAAAACTTGTGAGGCAGAACATAATTTGGTTTTTATTTATTTTTTTGAGACTTTGGGTCTCACTTTGTCCTCCAGGCTGGAGTGCTACAGCCTCGACCTCCCATGTTCAAGGGGTCCTGCTGCCTCAACTCCCCAAGTAGCTGGAACTACAGGGATGCACCACCACACCCACCTAATTTTTGTATCTTTGTATAAATGGGGTTTCCCCATGTTGCCTAGCCTGGTCTCGAACTTTTGGGCTCAAAATCTGCCTGCCATGAATTATCAAAATGCTAGGATTACTGGTATGAGCCACCATGCCCGGTCCATAATTTGTTAATATGGTTTTTACTACAAAGCTTAAATAAATTGCCTGTGCATTTCTATTTATAATAGGTGAGTAGAAGATACATCAATCTAAAGTGATCTTAAAGGATGAGTAGTAGGATTTGGAGATGAAGAAAGGAGAGGGGAAGTAAATTACTTGCCATCACTTCAATTTTAACCCATCAGATAAACCCTCTCTTTAGTAAACCTGCATGCGAGTGGAGCTGTAAGAGCAATTATGGGCAGTGTGTCTATGTGCATCTGACTTTGGGAAAACCAGTTTGGCTGGAACAAAAAGCTGATAGAGAAGACTAATGGAAGATAAGGTTGAAAGGTAGTTTGGGACAGGTTTGAGGGAGCTTTGAATGTTACGGGGGGAAAAAAAAAAGCTGGGTTTTGTCCTATAGACAGTGGAGAGGTATTTTAGCAGATGTAAGATATTACCATTATAGGAAAGCCTCTGAAGTAACATACACTGTGGTTTTTCCTGTTGCTGAAAATATGCCCGTAGTAACAAAACATAGCATAGTTGGTCACGTGTCTTATAACCAGTGTGAGGTGTTCCCAAATGGGAAACTAATGAATGACTATCCAAAAAGAAGAGGGAGAATGTTTGAAACACTGTCCTGTGAAGTAGACTGGTTGTATTAAAAGTTGCATATCAAGGTTTTGACAAATTTTATAAATACTCTTAATTTTGACATCTTAAAGGAGTATATTATATAAAATAAAAGAAAAACCCTTGATGAATCTGTTACAGGAACGGGGTCACGATCCAGACCCCAGGAGTAGGTTCTTGGATCTTGTGCAAGGAAGAATTCAGGGTGACTCCATGGTGCAAAGTAAAAGCAAGTTTATTAAGAAAGTAAAGGAATAAAAGAATGGCAACTACATAAAGCAGCCCCGAGGGCTGCTGGTTGCCCATTTTTATGTTTATTTCTTGATCTCTAAACAAGGAGTGGATTATTCATGCCTCCCCTTTTTAGGCCATATAGGGTCTAAACTGTCATGATGCATTTGTAAACTGTCTTGGCACTGCTGGGAGTGTAGCAGTGAGGATGACCAGAGGTCACTCTTGTCGCCATTTTGGTTTTGGTGGGTTTTGGCCAGCTCCTTTACTGCAGCCTGTTTTATCAGCAAAGTCTTTATGATCTGTATTTTGTGCTGACCTCCTATCTCATCCTGCCTTAACTGTCTGGGAATGCAGACCAGTGGGTTTCAGTTTTGTTTTACCCAGCTCCTGTTTAAGATGGAGTTGCTCTGGTTCACATGCCTCTGACAAATCTTTTTTGTTTCATACTTGTCAATTTTTGCTTCTAAGGATATAATCATGTGGTTTACCATATTATTACTGATTATTTTGAACTACTTTAATTTTATTTATTTTACCTCATTTCCATTCACATTTTTGGAAAAGAGCTTTCTTATACGAGTATAAATATTTTCACATTGAATTAAATAAATGAATTGAAAACAGTATATTGATTGAATACTTTAAGTATACTTCTTTACAAGAAATTGTAGGAATCCAGCTTTGTTTTATTTGCATTAAAATGTAACAAATATAGGCCTGAGAAATTCTCAGAACAAATATTTTAGGCCCTCAGTAGCTGTAAATCAGAAATGGTCAGATTTCCTTCACATGGAAATGGGATTCACATCTCTCAGAATGGAACAGAAGTCTTTAGGTCTTTAATCTATGTCATGTTGATGGGAAATGTGAAAGCTACAAGAAAATAGGTATTTGGTTTCTTAGATATGGAATATCGTTGGCATGGGGTGTGGGGAAGTGGAAAAAAAATTAAGACCTATGGATCATCCAAGAAGGAATTTCAGAATGCAGAGAGGGCTGGTCTCCCTTAATCAGGCCAAAGTTTTATTTGAATTGTATCAAGATGCTTCATTCCTGTGCCCTGTAGGATGGAATCTTGAAAGGAAATGGGAGAGAATGTACAAAGCCTCAAGGAATGTGTTTCTCTGTAACATTTAGATCAGATAATAGTATGAAGTGCCAGATATGAAGCCAGGAGGGATTCTTATGAGAGTTTACAGCTCAGTCTTATAAAACCATTAATGTTTTACTATCTCTGCTGCTTTATTTTTTATTTTTATTTTTAGAGATGGGGTCTCACTCTGCTGCCCAGGCTGGAGTGCAATGGTGCGACACAGCTCACTGCAACCTCAAACTCCTGGGTTCAGGTCGACCCTCCTGCCTCAGCCATGCCCCCGCCACTATCCCCTTCCCCGCCCAGTAGCTGGGGCTACAAGTGCATGCCACCACACCCAGCTAATATTTAAAATTACTTTGTAGAGACAGGGTCTTGCCATGTTTCCCAGGCTGCTGCTGTTGTTCTTTATTTTAATAACGTATGTTGTGTATGCACTAGTAGTGTTCGGTACTTGAAGATAAAAGTAATAATTTTTACTAGTTAGGAACCATTATTCCCGTAACTAATCTTGCTACTCTTTTAGGACCAGTTAAGATTCTTAGGAAAATATCAATTCTGATTTTTGTTTTGTTTTTGCTTGTTTGTTTTTGTTGTTATTGTTGTTTAGACAGTTTGTTGCTCTGTCACCCAGGCTGGAGTGCTGAGATGTGATCATGGCTCACTTCAGCCTACCTCCAGGGCTCAAGCAGTCCTCTCGCCTCAGTCTCCTAAGTAGATGGGACTTACAGGCACATACTTGACCTGGCTAATTGTTTTTGTTTTTGTTTTTTTTCTTTTTTTTTTTTTTTTTTTTTGAGGCGGAGTTTCACTCTTGTTACCCAGGCTGGAGTGCAATGGCGCGATCTCGGCTCACCGCAACCTCCGCCTCCTGGGTTCAGGCAATTCTCCTGCCTCAGCCTCCTGAGTAGCTGGGATTATAGGCACACGCCACCATGCCCAGCTAATTTTTTGTATTTTTAGTAGAGACGGGGTTTCTCCATGTTGACCAGGATGGTCTCGATTTCGCGACCTCGTGATCCACCCGCCTCGGACTCCCAAAGTGCTGGGATTATAGGCTTGAGCCACCGCGCCCGGCTGTTTTTTTTTTTTTTTTTTTTTTTTTTTAAGACAGGGTTCTCCCTATGTTTTCTAGACTGCTCTTGAACTCCTGGCCTCAAGCGATCCTCCCAACTTGGCCCCCCCAAAGTGATGGGATTAAAGTGTGAGTCACCACACCCAGTCTGGTTTTTTTCTTTTTGAGGACTCAAGATGTCCAAGACAGTTGAGTCCAACCTCCTATCAGTACACTTCTACTTTCTCTAACCACTTCTTGACAATTTGAATAGAGTTTTCATTTTTAGTCTTCTTATCAAAAGTGCTCTAATTATTCTACTTTTTATCCCTAAGCACTTTAAATATAATTATATAGAATTTCGTAAGTTTTGCTGGCCTGCATTGGACAACACATGAAAAGACATAATATTAAATATCCTAATTCCACCAGGAAGTTCTTGTTGTCTACTATGTGCCCAGAATTATGCCACATATGTGGAAAACATTGGCTTGCAACCCATTGAGAAAACTGCTGTATATGTCTTAAAACCTAACTGGTTTATTCAACTGCATTTTAAAAATATTACCAAGGCCAAAGGGTCTTGGACCCTTTTAGAATTAAAAACAAATCTCTTATACAGCCATGTCAGTTGAACTCTGAGTAGGCAAACTATTCTATGGAGATTAAGCTTTTAATCTGGCATGAGAGGAGTTAAAGTGAAGTACTTCTAAGCACCAGAGAAACCATCTAGTGGAAAAAAACATTCATCAACAGGCAGTTGCCAAATGAGGAGCCGCACAAGCTTTGCCTTCGTTATCTAACTTTCTTCCAGTATAAATGGAATTACATGGAGGTGTAAGGCATTTCTCTTGATGTCAGTCAATGTGTGCACATCGTGGGAACTCAGTAAATGTTGGCAAAATGAGTAATGTGATTGTAATTTTAAAAGCAAAACAATTACAATTTTATAAAATATCTGCATATAGACAAGCACTCCGAGAAAATACTCCCCCAAAAAATTACCTTATTAATTTGTTGGTTTTCTGGATTTTTTCTTACATTATTTTTTTTCCTATTATTGGTTCTACAATATAATTTGAGTATCAAAATTTCTTAATTTGATGCATTCAAATATAACAGAGAATCACAGCTTGGGACAAGTCTCTGCTTACCACCAGGCTTCAAACATGTCATGGCATATCTGGCAAATTGGTAGGTTCAGGCTGCCAAGAGGTGATTTACATAAGGGTTTTGGCAGAAAGACTGCCAAGAAGTGTGGATGACAGAGAGGTGGGGGTTGGCCAGGCTGCTTTTCAGTCAATTTGCACAGCTACAATGCACCAGCCAGTGTTCCCGTTGGCCAATGCCCATGCCATGCCAGCTATTAACCCTTGGATTGAGGAAACAACACCTCACCTATCTTGAAGATTCATATTTTAGTAAGCCTCGTGGAGTCCTCTAGGAAAATACCAAGAGCAGAAATTGGAGTGCACTAAAATTGTTATTATACCACACAATATAATCCAAAGATGAGAGGTTGGGGCTTGTCCCCACTTGTGCAGAAAATGATGGCACAAATCGGAGATTACAGAAAAAAGGAGCATTTTGATTATCTGAGGGCCAAAACAGAAATCATGAAGATGTCCATCAGCATGTGGTAATGACCTGGCTTAATGGGGCTGGCTCACTGACGAGTACCAGAAGTGTTGAAGAAAACTCAGCAGCAGATATCCACGTGGCCGCAAATATGCCTCATTCTTGAGCCCATGTAAAACACTGTGTAGGGGCTCTTGGAAATTATGGGCAGGGCATTTTGCAAGGAGCTGAAGTTCGACATCAGCAGGCAAAGGCAGGAGCCAATGAAATACGGATTGCAAAACTATTTGTAATTAGTTCATTATTAATTTTTTTAGCTCACATAGAATATGAGAATGAGAGGTACATTTGCTGTTTTCTCACTTGGTGGTCTGCATTTCCACATGGTTCTTATTTGTGTGATCATTTCATGGAAATGAGAGTATTGATAGTTTTTAAAAACACAGTTCAGGGCTTTTTTTTTTTTTTTTAACAACATAACCCATATATGCAAATCAAATACAATTCTTCATCTGTTGCTCAACCAGAGAAACAGTGTTATATTCCAATACTGGAGAAAAACTGGCCTGACTAAATTTATTGATATTAAAGATCTTGTAAAGGGTAATTTTGAAAGTATGTAATTTGCAATTTAAATGCTATTTTAAGAACCTAAACCTTGCTGTATTCCTTTTTATGCCGCTAATAACAACATACCCGAGATTGGGTAATTTATAAAGGAAAAAGATTTAATGGACTCACAGTTCCACATGACTGGGCAGACCTCACAACCATGACAGAGGACAAAGGAAGAGGACATTTACATGGCTGCAGGCTACAGGGTGTGTGCCAGGGAACTCCTCTTTATAAAATCATCACATCTCATAGGCAGCATGGGAAAAACCTGACCCCATGATTCAGTCACCTCCCCCCCAGGTCCCTCCCACAATGCATGAGAATTCTGGGAGCTACAATTCAAGTTAAGATTTGGGTGGGGACACAGCCAAACTGTATCAGCAAGTGATTTGGGTGGGGACACAGCCAAACTTGCAGCAAGTGATATGGTTTGGCTGTGTCCCCACCCAAATCTCATTTAGAATTGTAGCTCCCATATTTCCCATGTGTCATGGGAGGGACCTATGGGAGGTAACTGAATCATGGGGGCCAGTCTTTTATGTACTATTCTCATGATAGTGAATGTGTCTCACAAGATCTGATGGGTTTATCAGGGGTTTCTGCTTTTATTTCTTCCTCATTTTCTCTTGCTGCCACCATGTAAGAAGTACCTTTCACCTCCTGCCATGATTCTGAGGCCTCCCCAGCCATGTGGAACTGTAAGACCAATTAAACCTCTTTATCTTCTCAGTCTTAGGTATGTCTGTATCAGCAGCATTAAAATGGACTAATACATTTGCTTAAGAGGAAACTCTGGGGTTCTACTTTTTATATAGTGCTGAATAGTTTATAATGAACATTATAGTAGTAGTTACGCATCAAAACCTATAAGGTGAGCAAAACAGGTAATACTACTCCCATTTTACAGATCACAAAATGGAGGCATTGGCTTGATACAGTCGCTCACACCTGTAATTCCAGCACTTTAGGAGGCCAAGACAGGCAGATTACTTGAGCCCGAGAGTTTGAGATCAGCCTGGGCAACATAGTAAGACCCTGTCTCTAAAAAAACAAAAAGTAGCCAAGTGTGATAATGGACACCAGTATTCCCAGTTACTTCGGAGGCTGCGCAGAAGAATCACTTGAACCTAGAAGGTCAAGTCTGCAGTGAGCTGTGATTGTGCCACTGCACTGCAGCCTGAGTGACAGAGACCCTGTCTCAAAAAAAAAAAAGGAAGCAGAAAACTATAATTAACCTTTACTAGCTCGACTTTACCACATCAATGAAAAAGTATCGAGCAGCCTCAGATACATGACACTCCACTATGTTCCTGGAATAATATTAAAGAAAAGGCATGAATGCATGCTCTGAGTAGGCAAGAGATGTCTCTCATAAAATGAAAGTAATTTATAATGTGACTTCCTTTTCTTTCTCATGGTCCTTTTTCTCATTTAACTGTTTACTCTTTTATATGTTGTAGTAATTGTTGTTTAATAATTGTAGTGAAATAAATAGATGTCTTGGAAACTGATACTCTTGGAATACAGAACAATGTTTGTGACATTTGATATATGGATACAAGATTTTTTAAAAGGAAAGGTGTACATATAGAGTCCAAGCAGATTAGAGGTATGATTGTGATTGTAATTTAATTAGTGAGCACTGACTAAATACCTATTATGTGCAATGAGAGTGATTTTTTTTTCAAATGATAGCTTTTATTTTCAAATTAAATTATGTGTGTGCTTAAATGCTACATGCAAGTAACAATTTAGTATGAGGAGCTAGGGTCATTACTATTTTAGAAGAAAACAAGTTGCAGTTTAAATGATTTCCATATGATTTTGGGGAGCTTAAATTAAGCGAATTGAACACTTTCATAAACTAATAAGGAACAATGTCCCTTAAAATGTTAAAAGTGTTTAGGATATAAAATTATAGGTAATTTTAGTTTTTTAAATTCTAAGTTTACAATGTTTTTATTTTTGGTATTATTTATCACCATGTGAAGAGGCCTTATAAGATAGTCTTGACTCAGACCTGAGTTCAGACTCTGTCTCTGCTATTAACCAGTTGAATGATTTCAACTTGGTTACTTTAATTATATTAAGAGTTTTTACATCTGAAAATGGGGATAACTATACCCACTTGTATATTACTGTGAAAAATTAAGAATGTGTATTTCGTTATTTGCTAAGGATAAGGCAATGCAGTTATGCCAGGAATATTTTTTGTTGTTATTGTCCAAGCTTATTTTTTGCTGTTTTAAAAATATATATATAAAGCTCTGGGATACATGTGCAGAACATGCAGGTTTGTTACCTAGGTACACATGTGCCATTGTGGTTTGCTGCACCCATCACCCCGTCATCTACATTAGGTATTTATCCTAATCCTATTCCTCTTCTAACCCTCAACCCTCTGACAGGTCCCAGTGTGTGATGTTCCCCTCCCTGTGTCCGTGTGTTCTCATTGTTCAACCCCCACTTACGAGTGAGACTAGGCACCATTTGATTTTCTGTTCCTGTGTTAGTTTGCTGAGAATGATGGTTTCTAGCTTGATCCATGTCCCTGCAAAGGACATGAACTCATCTTTTTTATTGCTGTATAGTATTTCATGGTGTATATGTGCCACATTTTCTTTATCCAGTCTATCGTTGATGGGCATTTGAGTTGGTTCCAAGTCTTTGCTATTGTGAACAGTGCTGCAATAAACATATGTATGCATGTGTCTTTAGAGTAGAATGATTTATAATCCTTTGGGTATATACCAGTAATGTGATTGCTGGGTCAAATGGTATTTCTGGTTCTAGATCCTTGAGGAATCTCCACACTGTCTTCCACAATGGCTGGACTAATTTACATTCTCACCTACAGTAAAAGTGTTCCTATTTCTCCACATCCTCTCCAGCATATGTTGTTTCCTGACTTTTTAATGATTGCTATTCTAACTGGCATGAGATGGTATCTTATTGTGGTTTTGATTTGCATTTCTCTAATGGCCAGTGATGATTAATTTTTCTTCATATGTTTGTTGGCCGCATAAATGTCTTCTTTTGAGAAGTGTCTGTTCATATCCTTCACCCACTGAAAGCAATGGTTTTTTTTGTTTTTGTTTTTGTTTTTGTTTGTAAATTTGTTTAAGTTCTTTGTAGATTCTGGATATCAGCCCTTTGTCAGATGGATAGATTGCAAAAATTTTCTCCCATTCTGTAGGTTGCCTGTTCAAGGGTGAATTTTTAAAAAAGAATACAAGACATTATCAGCACCGTGAAGAATTTTTAATCTGGTTTAGAAGAAAAAAGATATAGGCTAGGTATTTTGAAGGTCCTCAACAAATATTTGTTGAGTGAATGGATGGATGAATTGTTACTGGCCCAAGGTAGCACATGATGAATACCAAGAAAATGAGGGTATGTGTACATACATAAGAGTTCAGGGCATAGCTGAAGTGAGGAATGAAATACTCTACTGGTCAGATCCATCCCATATACCCACCCTTGTAGAAAATGTCCCCACAAGAAAGAAGAGTTCATTACAAAACAATTTTAAAGATGAAGGTCTGCTACAGCACACTGGACAATAAAAAACTGCAGCTACCCCAGGCGACCATAGGCCTCTTTTGTTAACAGATTCCAGTAGGATATTTATGTGCCATCCTCAAAGCAGGAGGAAGGTTCAGACCAATGCCGAGAAGGAAATCTGGAGCTATATCAAGAGAACAATCCCACGTGGGGTTGAACACTAACTTTATAAGGATGGACAAGGCAGATGAGAAACAGTACAATTACATAACAGAATTAAGACTCTCTCACTTTTAAGGACCGTGAAGATGTGGAAATAGTAGAAAGGTCAAAGAAGGGAGACAGTAGACCATTATATCGATTTTTTAAAAGACTGCAAAGAATATTAGATTCATAATTAAGAAGACTTTAGAGTCTTCTACAACTATATTGAGTCAGAATTATGAAGGTAAATTCACACTGATTGCAGGGCAACTTTGAATAGATAGAATACTTAAGCTAAGGAATAGATAGAATACTTAAGCTAAGGAAATGAGGAGTTAGAAGTAGGTAACAGTACACTCAGAAGGTATGAGGATACTGAATGTTTCTCTTGAAAGCAAAACAGAAATTGTCCTGACACCCCCTACCCCAGTAATGACTTGAAGGAGTACCTTGAGGCCAGCATGATGATCACTCTGGTAGCCAAGAAGTGGCTGTCTTCTATCTAAATTAAGATTTGAATTACTTGCTAATGGAAGCAGTAGTTTGGAATCTTCCTCACAGAAAAAGTACAAACTCTCGGCGGCTCATGCCTATAATCCCAGCATTTAGGGAGGCCGAGGCCGGCATATCACTTGAGGTCAGGAGTTCAAGACCAGCCTGGCTAACATAGTAAAACCCCATCTCTACTAACAAATAAAAAAATTAGCCGGGCACAGTGGTACATGCCTGTAGTCCCAGCTACTTGGGAGGCTGAGGCAGGAGAGTCCGTTGAAACTGGAAGGTGGAGGTTGCAGTGAGTCAAGATCATGCCACTGTACTCCAGCCCAGGTGACAGAGCAAGACAAACCAAATTGAAATAATCCATGCTGGACCGGGCATGGTGGCTCATGCCTGTAATCCAAGCACTTTGGAGGCCAAGGCAGTTGGATCACCTGAGGTCAGGAGTTCAAGACCAGCCTGACAAACATGGTCTTTAAATAAAAATAAAAATAACATCCATGCTGATATTTTGTACATTTGCAGGGTTTATGGTAATCTACAGGATTTTGTCAAAGATACAGCAAAACTTATCTTCAAAGGGAATGAGTAAAAAGTTGCAAATTTTAGAGACTGGCTGAAGCCTTACAAACAATCTAATAGATTTTTTTCCCCTCTAGAAAGTGGCCCAGGACCCAGTGAATCTGGGAACAAACCTCAGTGCTTTTGCCAGGTTCCCATGTAAAAGACTGGACCCTTGCCTTGAACTTTAGTGTTGAAGCTATAATCTATTGGCATCCAAATGATTACTTATGAAAGAAGCTTCATCATTCTCCCTAAAAAAAATAACTTGTTCCCTGCCAAAATTAGGATTGCCTTGCTTTAGGAAGAGGATACATACTATGCTGACAGCCAAATGATGATTTGCCAAAAAAAAAAAAATCAAGGCTAGGCGCCATGACTCATGCCTGTAATCCCAGCACTTTGGGAAGATGAGGTGGGTGGATCACCTGAGGTCAGGAATTCAAGACTAGCCTGGCCAACTTGATGAAACCCTGTATTTACTAAAAATACAAAAATTAGCCTGATGTGGTGGCACATTCCTGTAATCCCTGCTACTCGGGAGGCTAAGGCAGGAGAATCGCTTGAACCAGGGAGGTGGAGCTTGCAGTGAGCCTAGATCGCACCATTGCCCTCCAGCCTGGATGACAGAGAAAGACTATCTCAAAAAAAAAAAAAAAAAAAGAAAAAAGAAAAAGAAAAGAAAGAAGTGAAAGAAACTTGGCAATTGATTGAGTATTTCTGATAAAGAAACAGAAGAAGGAAAAGGTGATTGCTGGATTTCTAAAACCTGGAAGAGGTGGATAGTGAGATTATAAGTAGCTGATGTTGGCAAGAGTGCAACTCCATCTAAAAAAAAAAAATCAAATTCCATCGTGGACGGCAAAAGAGCCTCCTACCACCCAGAAGAGGGAAGGCACCCTATATTAGACATGGCCTTACAGACTGTTGATGAGGAACTTGCTGAAGGCTATCCTGAAAATAAGATAGTAGGAACTGGGCATTTTGCTATTTAGTGATCTGGAAAATTGTAAACCATCTTGGTCTAGGCAAATCCTTGCAGGAGGAATGTTTAAGCCTTAAGTGTTAAGGCAAAGCACTTAAGGTAGCCACACCTATCAAGAGGAATTGTCAGGTCATTTTCAACCTATTTCTTTTTTTTTTTTTTTTTTTTTGAGACGGAGTTTCGCTGTTGTTACCCAGGCTGGAGTGCAATGGCGCGATCTCGGCTCACCGCAACCTCCGCCTCCTGGGTTCAGGCAATTCTCCTGCCTCAACCTCCTGAGTAGCTGGGATTACAGACACGCATCACCATGCCCAGCTAATGCTTTGTATTTTTAGTAGAGATGGGGTTTCACCATGTTGACCAGGATGGTCTCGATCTCTTGACCTTGTGATCCACCCACCTCGGCCTCCCAAAGTGCTGGGATTATAGGCGTGAGCCACCGCGCCCGGCTATTTTCAACCTATTTCTTTGCCTATGAGGGCTCTCATGTAACATATGCCTAATCTACCTTCAGATGAGAGGATAGCAGCCCTGTTAAGCACTTGACTGTGGGAGGCATTCTCATCTCCCAAGAGGTTGTGCTGTATAACTGAGTCAATGTACACTCATAGGGGATGTCCAAGAGGCCAGAGATCCACTTGCCATTCATGTGGCTCCAGGAGGTAGATGGCCTTCCATGCTTCATTACTCATGGCCACTGCCCAAGAGTACCTGCTCTGAGTAGCCATCAGTAAACCATTCCATAAAGAAATGCTAATGTGACCAGGTGGCCTAAAAGAGTCTATGGTCTGCTGCTTCTTGGCCCTGGATTAGAACTGTTTCTGTTGCTGGAAAATACTTGATTCTTGAGGGAGATGAAAATTATTTGAAAACTCTAAATGCCTATATTTGTGTAGGGGATGTGGGTGAGATGACTATTGGTAGACAACAAAAATTTTCCTGAATTTTCCTCTTAGCTTACAATTTCTTATTTAAGTATCTCTTTTCAAGAAGACTGGAGTGGAATCTTCTCCCTTCTGGGTGATAAAAATAATGAGGGGATGTTTGCCTTGACTTTGCTATTACAGTGTATGTGTGAGATCCCTAAATCCACTCTAGTGCGTATTACACACTTGTCAGATTCATCTAATTCTCACACCACTGTCATCATTTCCACCTGCCCCTCAGAAACCTAAATTGATACCTCTGTCTATTGTGGAAAATCTAAGCTTGTCAGTCTTGCATTCAAACTTCTCCTGAAACTACCTGCCCCAGCCTCCATCATCTTTCCAATCTGACCTCTCCCTGCTCCACACTGTAGAAGCAGGTATTGTTGGAGCTGACAGTCATCAAAGAAGATGGTGCATATCCAACTCTCACAGGTCAAAGTTGGGGAAACTGAGAAGTGAGGTGAATATTTCCAAGACCACACATAGTCCTTCCACTGTGCCCATGACAACATGCTTTCCATTCTGCACACAACTTGTTCCTCTGATCCTAAGCCGTGGGACCAGGTGAGTAGAACTGGTACCCAGAAAACAGTATGGCATGGGATAAATGACAGATGAAGCAGTGTTGAGAATTAAAAACTCCAATGTACTTACTACACGCAGTGTTTACAGCAAGTAAACTTTACGTAGAACTTGCCACCCTCATAGTAGGGAATTCACCAAAGCTGAGAATGAATGTGCAAATGTTTGTTTGCTTTTTTGTTTTGTTTTACCATAGAAGGGAAATTTGTGACAATCTTTTTCAACCTAAATTGAATAAATGATTCTGGACAAGAAATGATTACCACATGTGTTAGGGTTTTGATGGGAAATGGCTCATCAAATTACTATTGTTTGCCAAATTTTCCCCTTAGAATTGAAGCTAATGAGGCCATTTCAAGGATAATCATGTTGGGGAACCTCGATGCAGTAAGGCTGTTACAACTTGCCCAATTTGAAGCTAGGAAACCATGCCTTCTTTGGAAGATTTATGTGGTAAGAAATGGGGCGTGGTTAGTGATCTAAACCTTACTGATTATCACGAATGGCAAGAAGAGGAAAGCAATGAAGGAAAAGCCTTGATACCTATGCAACTATCTTGCATGTTCTTCAAATGTACCCCAAAACCTAAAATGCAATAAAAAATAAAAATAAAAATAAATACATGGCAATCCACAAATTACAAATAAATAGCTCTCTACAAAAAAAGAATATTTTAAATAAATCAAAAGAAGTTTTATAAATATTCAAATATGTAATGTAATTCAAATGAGACTGATCAACTTTCCACATCTGCTTTGGTAAGTAGATAAGGATACTTAAAATTTGTGCATTCAATATTTGAAAATAAATTACTTATAATGTATTTGAGGTTTTTAAAATGTTTTCTTTGGTATTTAAATCACCATAGAACTGAAAAGATAAAGCATTTCATCATTATTTTTCCATTATGACTACACCCAGACTATAGGACTTATTTAGATTATTACGAATTCCAAATAAATGGAACATACCTTACTAAAGTTTTTTGGTTTTGTTTTGTTTTTTTAGAGATAGTGATATTGCTCAGGCTGGTGTGCAGTGGCTATTCACAGTCATGACCTCAATACTGATGAGCTTGGGAGTTTTGGCCTGTTTCTTTACCAACCTGGGCCAGTTTGCCCCTCCTTAGGCAACTTGCTGGTCACCCATTCCCTGAGGTTACCATATTGATACAGAACTTAGTGCAGGCACTGGATCAGCATAGTACACTAAAGCCCAGAATTCCTGGGCTCAAATGACCCTCCCACCTCAACCTCCCAAGTAACTGGAACTACAGGTGTGCACCACCCTGCCAGGATAATAAAATTTTAATTTGCCTACAAGTTACTGCATTAGTCTGAGTGCCCAGGTTCAGATTTAGTGCTTTTCAATCCTTACCACTAAAAAACTATCCTATTGCACCAGGACCTGCCCATAATGAAGTCTAAAGGTAGCCTTATGGAACAGACTTTGTCCTCTACTCCACAAAATAGCTATTTGTTTTCATGTAAAAGTACACACCTCTCCCTCTTCCATACATGTACACACGTAAATCCTCCAGTAACTGACTCCTCAGGAAGATGCTTCATGTCATCCACAGCTTCACTCTCCTGGCACATGGCACAGGTGCATCAAGAGCCCTCCGTAACCCAGGAGGAGAAGCAGTGTGTTAGATATATGTTTAGAAAAGACATGTGTAGGCCGGGCACGGTGGCTCACGCCTGTAATCCCAGCACTTTGGGAGGCCGAGGCGGGTGGATCACCAGGTCAAGAGATCGAGACCATCCTGGTCAACATGGTGAAACCCCATCTCTACTAAAAATACAAAAAATTAGCTGGACATGGTGGCACGTGCCTGTAATCCCAGCTACTCAGGAGGCTGAGGCAGGAGAATTGCCTGAACCCAGGAGGCGGAGGTTGCGGTGAGCCGAGATCGCGCCATTGCACTCCAGCCTGGGTAACAAGAGTGAAACTCCGCCTCAAAAAAAAAAAAAAGAAAAGACATGTGTAGAGGTCATGTCATCCAATTTGAGTGGGGAAAAGTGGCTGTGCTTTGTATAGGAGCAAAACTCAATGAATGTTTATTGAATTGAATTAGTCAATTATTGAAATGACCAATTTTCTGTAACAGAAAAGCCCTACATAAACATAATGTATTAAACATAAATACTGATTAGGCAGTCCCTTGATATGTAATTATTTCAAGCCCCAAACTCAGAAAAAGCAGCAACATGTGTTTTTATTATCTCCTCCCTCAGGTGGGCTTCAATTTCTTCTGTTTATTCTAACCTCTCCAGTTAAACATCATTCCCTTGCTTGAGGTCAAAGTAGCTCTGCATTGTTTCAATTCTTTATTAGCTTTACACATTTCTTGTCTGGGCACTGTGGCTCACACCTGTAATCCCAGCACTTCGGGAGGCCTAGGTAGGTGGATCACCTAATGTTAGGAGTTTGAGACCAGCCTGACCAACATGGTGAAACCCTGAATCTACTAAAAATACAAAAATTAACTGGGCGTGGTGGCAGGCACCTGTAATCCCAGCTACTCGGAAGGCTGCGTCAGGAAAACCACTTGAACACAGGGAGGCAGAGGTTGCAGTGAGCCAAGATCATGCCACTGCACTCCAACTTGGGTGAAAAGAGCAAGACTTTGTCTAAAAAAAAAAAAAAAAATTACTTCTCAAACAGCAAGATGGTGAGGGCTACCCCTTTGTAATTTTTGCTTCTTGCTCCCAAACATAGCTTGAAAATCCTTTTTACTTGGCTTTGGCATTTGGGGCATATCTGGATTCATTCCGGGTTTTGTCTTCCTGACACATAGATGCAGAAGTGTACACTGTCCTCTTACTAATACTGGGTTAAATACACATCAGACAGGCCTGAGGTTCTCTGCCTTTGTTACGTCTCCAGCCTCTCACAGATAAAGCCCCAGATAACCTCTACCTGCAGGCCCCAGCCTGCCTGAACCTGAGTCAATTGTCCCTAAGGCCAGAAGAGTATCAGCCTCAGTCCCAGTTGTCCAATATTAGGCTTGCTGCCTATAGTGTGCTAGCAGTAAAAAAGTCTTGGGGCCTATAAGGCTTTGGAGTAACAGCATCTTCAATCTGTGCTGGCCTCAGTCATGCAACTGGGAAACCACAGAATGCAGTGGGGAGAGCAGTAGCTGAGAAGCCTGCCAGGTTAAGGTTAGTCTTCCCATTCTCACCCTTAGCTGTGTGGCCTTGGATCACCTGTTTTCTCATCTGTCAGGGGAAGGTCTAATTTCCATCCCCTGCAGGGGCTCATGGTGTTATCTATATTCAGTCTTTCTATTATACTATTTTCAAATTCAATACACATAGAGGCTTCCCTCTTAATTTTGTATCTCAAATTATCTTTGCCTGATAGGATGATAGAAAATGTACCTAATATAAGGTCAATCATTTGCCTTCTCTTGTTACTTCTGTTCAAAATGTTTTATTTTCATACCCTCAAACCATACTTTCAAACCATAAAGCTATGGGAGGGCAGCAAAGCCTGAGGCCAATAATAATAATTGCTAATATTTAGTGAGGGCTAATTACATGATAGATACTGTACTTGGCATTTGCCATAGATTATTACACTTAATCCTTGAAACAGCCTTATGAAAAAGGTGCTTCATAAGTAGGCACTGTGATTGCCATTGTACAAATGAAGGAACTGAGGCATGAAGATGTTAGGCAACTTGCCTGGGGTCACACACACCTTGTAAGTAGAAAGGGATACAGCAGAAGTTGGGAGAAAACTTTTTTTCTTTTTCTTTTTTTTTTTTTTTTGAGACGGAGTTTCGCTTTTGTTGCCCAGTCTGGAGTGTAATGGCATGATCTCAGTTCACCGCAACCTCCACCTCCTGGGTTCAAGCAATTCTCCTGCCTCAGCCTCCCAAATTGCTGGGATTACAGGCATGTGCCACCATGCCCAGCTAATTTTGTATTTTTAGTAGAGAACAAGTTTCTTCATGTTGGTCAGGCTGGTCTCGAACTCCCAACCTCAGGTGATCTGCCTGCCTCGGCCTCCTAAAGTGCTAGGATTACAGGCATGAGCCATGGCACCTGGCTGAAAGTTCTTAATTATACCAGTAGACTATTATCTTTCTCACTTCAGCAGTGGTCATGTCTAATTCAGTCTGGATAACAATAAGTAACTTACTGCCTGGTGTGACATTCGTATATCTTCTTGGTGCAAAGCCCTGTGCTAGGAGATTTGCACTATGGGAGATTATAAAACAAGAAGTTGTGGACCCTGCCTGCAAGAAGATCAGAAGCTAGTCGAAATAGACTGAGAAATAATGAATTCCAATACAGGTAAAACACAGTGTGTGCTTTAATAATGGTACAGGCTAAGTGCCACTGGGTCCAAAGGGTGAAACAGCATGTGTTGGTGATACATAGGAGGCTTGATTAAAAAGTTTATTTTTCAGTTGAGCCTTTTTGGACAAGTAGGATTTTGAGAGGCAGAGAAGTGAAAGAAAGACATTCCGGGCAAGGGAACCACATGGGCAAATACTCACACTGAGTCACAACTGACTCACTAACCTCAGTGCAGGGTTTGTTCCTGGAATAGCAAGGAGTTTGGAGTTTCTAAGCTTTAGGGTATATGACAGGAAGTCCTAATTTGGTAAGTGATAGGAGAAAGGCAAAATCATAAAATCTGGGAATTGAATATCCCCAAAGGTCATCTAATTTAGTAACCCATCCAATGCCTAAAGCCCTGTCAAGTCATCATCAAAACTGAGCTCAAATAGTTCTAACATCACATACATTATTGTCTCCTATGGCAGCCAATCCCATCACTTTCTGAAGTTATAGTGCCCATTTATTTGTTTATTTTCTTATTGTCTATCATAGTAGAATTTAAGTTCCTCGATGGCAGAGACTGACTTATCTGTCTTGTATCCCCAGTGCCTAGCATTGTAGGCATACAATCAATATTTGCTGAATGTATTTCATCTCAGGACAGCTCTCACATCTATAAAGTTATTGAATGATTTCCACAAGATAATACTTTACATATATGAAGACAACTAAAATACTCCTCTTTAATCTTTTTTAAGTTAAATATCTACAGTTAGTCAATAATTCCACATAAAAAATAACTTTAGGCCTTTTCACTCTCCTAATCACTCTCTCAGATAAGCTCCGTTTTGTCTATTTCTTTTAGTGTGTTGTTACAAGAACAGAAGGCAATATTCCAACTCTGTGACCCCCCTCAAATTAGAGAGGCCTTATCAGCTCTCTTATTCTAGGTGTTACAGTGTGATCCAAGATGGCACTAACTTTGTTGAGGTCCACTTCGTCCAACTGCCTCATGTTTCTCTGATTCTCAGCTAACCACCTCCTTTCCACTCCCTTCACCCGTTGCTATGTTCTACTGCTTGCTCACCTCTCTCCTGTTCTGACTTGTACAGGTAAGAGTTTGAAAACGAAGCTCAGGACCTTACATGTAGGAGACTCTTACAGTAATCCAGGACAAAAGATACAAGGTATTGAACTAGAGCAGTGTGGCCAGCAAGGAAGAGCAAAAAGAAAAACATATCTGAGGCATTGTCAATGGGACTTGCAATCTACTGGTTTAGTGACACTTTCTCAATGGATGCCTCTCCCTGCAGACCATGTATGAATTAGGAATCAAGTCCCAGTTTCTCCCTACCTCACTGTCTTCGAAGCAAGCATATGACTCTTCTGAGTTCATTTATACATTTTTTTCCCCAAGTTGCTGTCTAGAAATTAGGAAAGTTCAAAGGCAGCAAGATTTCTAGCCAGGATGACTGAAAGGATGGTAGTTCCATGACTAAGGTGGGAAATTCAGGAGAAGGATCAGACATTAAGGTGACAATAAAGCACTTAGTTTGGGATATATGGAATTTGAAGACCTGAGGACATCTAGCAAGCAGTTTGAAAATTGTTTAGTTCTTTGTCTCTGGAGTGCAAACTGAAATATAGATCTGTGAGTCATCAACAGAGATGCTTGAAGCTTTTCCCAGAGAATGAGAATTTTGATTACCATTTAAACTGAAAAAAGACAAGACTGAGAAAAAAGCTTTTAACAATGACTATATAAAATGGGTATTTGGAGAAGGAATCTCCCAGAAAGAGAGAGAGGGGAAGGCTCAGGATATATGAGGAAAATGTGATGAGTTTAGTGTCAGATCTGGCAAAGCCAGACATTATTGCAGAAGGAAGAGAAATCAGTTACATCAAACACAGCAGAAATCTAGAGAACAAAACTTCTCATGATGGTACTGAGTTTATCAATGAGAGGGTGATTTAACAACCTTAGACAAAATAATTCCAGTTTTAGTGCCAGGTTGCAAGCAATTGATAAATAAGGAGTAAATGGTAGCAATGAAGTCAAAGTGGTAAATGTAGACTGCTATTTTGAAAAGATGTTATGCATTACATGTAAATAAAAAACCCAACAAATCTATATAATATTCATATGATCCACATATTCTAAAATATAACATATGGTTAATTACTATTTCATTGTAATGTTTAACTGACTCTAGAATTAAGCATTTTATAGATCTTATTATTGCACTAAGTCTCACTATATAAAAAAGAACAATGAAGTACTAGCTACTGAGGAGGCTGAGGCAGGAGGATCACTTGAGCCCAGGAGTTTGAGGCTGTAGTGTGCCATTATTTTGCCTATGAATACCCACAGCACTCTAAACTGAGCAACATGGTAAGACCCAGTCTCTAAAAACATTGTTACGGATTGATTTCCTTGAATAGGGCTCTACATGTATTTTCTTGTGTTTTTTTCTTTTTTGTCCTTGTTCCCATTTAGGTACCTAATTCTGAAATGCAAGTAATTTTCTTTGAGATCAGTTTTTATCTAAGTATGCCTGCATTGTGTGGCAGGTCAAGCTTTTTAAACTTTAACCCAGTATAGATTGTCAGAAGCACCATTAGGTTTGGCGAATTTCTAGATCTCTTCTGTATTGTCCCCTATCCCTTGGGGTATGAATCTCTGAGAAGCCCTTTCATCTTCATCCCGGGCCTCTACCTCCCACAGACTCATAGGATGCCAAATCTGGAAGTGGCTTTAGGATCTTCTAGCTCATCTCCCTTAATTTCATAGGTAAATGAACTGAGGCCTGCAGTTGGAAAATTACTTGTTCAGGGAGTACTGTTGCCAAGTGACAGCAGCATGAGCTTTAGGAGTCAAAGCTGGGATTAAACTCTGGATCCATTATTACCTAATCGTATAGCATTGAACTAGGCTCTTCCCCTCATGAACCTCTGTTTTCCCATTTAAAAATGATCATCACACCTGCCTTATGTAGTTGCTATGTGTATTGAACGAATAAAATGTGAAAGCACCTAGTCAGTGCCTGTCACATGGTAGAAACTCAACAAGTTTATTCCCTCCTTCTTAGCACAAGATTCCATAGCCAATGTGACATGAGCAAAACTCAAAGCAAACCTAGGCCTTCTGACTTCCAGGCCAGAACCCTATTCACACACAGGAATCTTCATATTGAAGTGCCCCTAGATGTATCTGAAGACTTGTCAAGGGGTACAGACACATGGATAGTTTTAAGAAAACTGATTTCCAGATCCTAAAGTTCCATATGAACTCCTTCTTAAAATTGATCTGACTATGCACCTGCAGTTGGGATTTTCATTTTCCTCCTCATATTTCACAATAGTTCTACTTTACAGAAGAAAAACATTTAAAATCTTACAGACGTGCAACTGGTGAAACTGTAAGATTTAAATGAACATCACTTGAAAGTGTTAAACATCCAAGCAACAAACAAAGGAACATTGTGACAATTGCTTTAATCAAGATATATAAGCTGCCTTTCAATCAATTTCATTAAGAGATGCAGTTCCAATTAAATATTACTTTATAGGTTTAATAAGATTATTAAAATTTGTGATAAAGTAGGCTATTTTGCTCTCTTGTGCACTCCTAATAATTGTTTTAGTGGCTCAATGAAAAAAGAAAACCCAAAGAACAACAACAAAAAAAACCCTTTTCATCAAGGCAAGGTGGCTCATGCCTGTAATCCCAGCACTATGGGAGGTTGAGGTGGTTGGATCACCTGAGGTTAGGAGTTCGAGACCAGCCTGGCCAACATAATGAAACCCCATCTCTACTGAAAATACAAAAATTAGCCAGGCGTGATGGTGCAAACCTGTAATCCCAGCTACGTGGGAGACTGAGGCACAAGTATTGCTTGAACCTGGGAGGCAGAGGTGGCAGTGAGCCAAGATAGCATCACTGCACTCCAGCCTGGGTGACAGAGTGAGACTCCATCTGAAAAAGAAAAAAAAAAAAAAAAAAAAAAAAAAAAAACTCCTTTCAATTTTTAGAGTTTTATGGTCACAGGATTTTTTTAACTTTCAGTTTACACCTGTCTATATATTTTCATTGCTGTTAAAGAATGATAAAGAGATCAATAAAAGACCTCAAGTATAGAAATATACTATATTAGTTTAAAGTCTATGGAGGAGGTGAGATGGAAACACAAGTTCAAGAACAACAAAAAAAAAAACCTTACAAAAATTTCACCTGTGAAAGCTGAGCTTGTTATAAAGTTTTAAAATGGATGAGGTGGATATCAAGATACTCTGGTATTTTAGAGAGCAATAGAAAAACTTAAAAGAGTGATGAAATAGATTTATTTATAATATGCTGGAAATTATATCCTTTCCAATGCTTTAAACTTACGATGAAAAAAAATTAAATGTCAACTTAAAAATGCATTAAAAAGAACACAGGTTTTCAAAATTACTTGAAAAAAAAAGGTACTGGTGATACTACCGTGGAAAGGTCCACAGCTGCCTCACAGTCTTACCACTATTTTCACCCTTCACTGAGGGAGATCTTTCCCCTTTGGTTCTCAAAAAGTAGACACGTGTGTGCACTATGCATACAACATACCTCCATAACTTTGTGTCCTCTTCCTCTGACTCCATGTGCTTGAGCCAACATTTTCTTCCTTTGCCTTTTAGGGGTATCTCTTTTGCTCCAATCCCTGTATGTTTACACTTTACTCTTTTCAGCCCCCTTAGCACCGTTTCTCCCACTTCACTCCCTCACACATGCTCATTTCCTTCTGAAGTTTCCACTTTTCCTGCAACATAGTTATTACCCTCTTGCTGAAGTTGCTTTTGCCATTAGAGGATAATCAGCTTCCACCTTCCTCTAGTTCTCCAACAGAAATTCTGATCGTTAGTACATCAGAATCACCTGGAGGGCTTGTTAAAGCACAGATTACTGGATCTTCCCCCAGAGTTTCTGATTCAGTATGTCTGGAGTAGGGCTTGGAAATTTGCATTTCTGGCTGAGTGTAGTGGTTTACACCTGTAATCCCAGCACTTTGGGAGACCGAGGCAGGTGGATCACTTGAAGCCAGGAGTTCAAGACCAGTCTGGCCAACACGGGGAAACCTCGTCTCCACTAAAAATACAAAAATTAGCTGGGTGTGGTAGCTCCCGCCTGTAGTGCCAGCTAGCAGGAGGCTGGGGCACGAGGATCCCTTGAACCCGGGAGGCATAGGTTGCAGTGAGCCAAGATTGTGCCACTGCACTCCAGCCTGGGTGACAGAGATTCTTGTCTCAAAGAAAAATGCATTTCTAACAAATTCCTAGGTGATGCCATGCTGCTGGTCTGGAGACGTTATTTTGAGAACCACTGTGCTAAGCTAATATCTGGTATGTTCTCCAGAGGTCATGTGGCTAAAGGCAGGTACCTGCATTTCTGAGGCTAAACGTGGCATCAAAAGAGGTTATCAAGTATGAAGGCAGAAGTATATGTGCTTTATCAAAGAGATTTCTCATGTAATCTAAAAAGTCTTCAGGATTGGATTGATTTAAAGCAAAATACCATCTCTACTAAAAAAAAAAAAAAAAATTAGCTGGGCCTGGTGGCATGCACCTGTAGTCCCAGCTTCTCAGGAGGCTGAGGCAGGAGAATCGCTTGAACTCGGGAGGTGGAGATTTCAGTGAGCCAAGATCACGCTACTGCACTCCAGCCTGGGCAACAGAGCAAGACTCCGTTTTAAGAGAAATCAGACATATTACATATAGAGGAACAAAGATAAAGATGCAAGAGATTTCTTATTAGAAACAATACAAATGAAAAGACAGTGCAACATCTTAAAAGACTGCAAGGGGCCAGGAGTGGTGGTGCATACTTGTAGTCCCAGCTACTGGGGAGGCTGAGGCAGAAGGATCCCTTGGGTCCAGGAGTTCTGAGCTGTAGTGCACTATGCTGACTGGGTGTCTGCACTAAATTTGGCATTAATATGGTGACCTCCTGGGAGTGGGGGACTACCAGGTTGCCTAAGGAGGAGTGAACCAGAACCAGGTCAGAAACAGATCAGGTCAAAACTCCTGCGCTGATCAGTGGTGATCATGCCTATGAATAGCCACTGTACTTAAGCCTGGGCAACATAGTGAGATCCTGCCTCTGAAAAAACTAAAATAAAGTATTGCAAGGGGGAAAAAGCTTGTCAATCATGAAAAATATCTTTCAAAATAGCTTTCAAAAATAAAAGTAGGATAATGAATTTTTTCAGACGTAAAAAAGCTGAAAGTTCAAAAATTTATCATCAGCACACTTGCTATATAAGAACATTTTTTTATTTTTGCCTTTCCCATCTACATGTCTTATTTCACTGGCTAGAACCTACAGTACAATGTTAAATAAAAATGGACATCCTTGTCTTGTTCCTGATTTTAAGAGGAAAAGACATCTTTGTAAGTAGTCCTTTTATCAAACTCTCTTTAGTAATTCTTTTTTTCTTTCTTTCTTTTTTTTTTAATGGGGTCTTGCTCAGTCTGTGGCCCAAACTGGAGTATAGTGGTACAATCACAGCTCACTACAGCCTTGACCTCCTGGGCTCAAGCCATCCTTACACCTTAGCCTCTTGAGTAGCTGGGACCACGGGTGTGCACTACTGCACCTTTCTAATTTTTACTTTATTTTTGTATCAATGGGGTCTCACCATGTTGCCCAGGTTGGTCTTTAACTCCTGGCCTCAAGCAGTTCTCCCAGTTTAGCCTCCCCAAACTCTGGGATTAGAGGCATGAGCCAGTGCACCCGGCCTAGTCATCCATTTGAATGTACCATCTGTTTCCTAATAGTATCGTATCAATTTTTTCCCATAAATAGAAGGCAAATAAGAATCAGAGGCTAGATCCGGGCGCAGTGGCTCATTACTATAATCCCAGCACTTTGGAATGCCAAGGCAGGTGGATCACTTGAGGTTGGGAATTGGAGACCAGTCTGACCAACATGGAGAAACCCTGTCTCTACTAAAAATACAAAATTAGCCGGGCATGGTGGTGCATGCCTGTAATCCCAGCTACTTGGGAGGCTAAGGCAGAACAGTTGCTTAAATCCAGGAGGCAGAGGTAGCAGTTAGCCGAGGTGGCACCATTGCACCCCATCCTGGGCAGCAAGAGCAAAATTCTGACTCAAAAAAAAAAACAGAGAGTAGAAATTATAGAAAATAGAACATGGCTTGGCATTAAAAAACAAAGACAAAACTTTCTTTTCTTTTCTTTTTTTTTTTTTTTTTTTTTTTGAGACAGAGTCTTGCTTAGTCACTCAGGCTGGAGTGCAATGGCGCAATCTCGGCTCACTGTAACCTCTGCCTCCTGGGCCCAAGTGATGATCCAGCCTCAGCCTTCCGAGTAGCTGGGATTACAGATAACCACCATCATGCCCAGCTAATTTTTGTAATTTTGGAGAGACAGGGTTTCAGCATGTTGGCCAGGCTGGTGTCAAACTCCTAACCTCAGGTGATCTGCCCAGGTGTATATTGAAAAGTCAATCTATACTTTTACCTATCACTATAACTCCAATTAATCAAGTTCCATAACCAGAGGCAACTAGGGTTATCAGTTTCTGGTGTCACCTTCCAGAAATAGTCTACGAATATACAAGTAGGGGATGGGGTGGGCAGGGTGGAGCATAACTGTAACATAATGAACACACTGTACTGTACCTTACATCTATCTTTTAACAATATATTTTTGAGCTGTTTCTTATTTTTACATAGAACAATCTGCTTTTTTTAAAAAACAGTAGCATAGTTTTCCTTTGTGAGGAAGTACCATTATTTATTTGACCAGTCTGAAATGATGAATATTTAGATTATTTCAAGTTTTCTTTTCTGGCTTTCTTTTTTTTTTTTCTCTTTTTTTTCTTTTTGCTGCTTTTAAAAAAGTATGCATCGTAATGATGCCTTTTAATTAGTACACTTTTTAAATGTAGCAGCTAGGAAATAACACTTTATACTTAACAAGTTAGCTAAAATAACAGGTTTAAATCCTTTGCTAAAAGGGCTGTGGAAAAATGGGCCCACTGATTGGTTCTCGGGGGTGGGGAGAGAGAAAGAGAGAGTAAGTATTTGTCCAAGTATTATGGCCATTGTTCTGAAACCTAGCTGTTTGTTAGAATTTCCTTAGTCTTTACTTGAAATACGGATGCTTAGGTCACATGCCTGAGGATTTTTATTTAGAAGGACTGAACTGGGACCTAGGTATTAATATATCTATCTGGAAATATTCCATGGGAACATCATATATTTTGAAAATACTGATTTACAGTTGGCATTGAGAACCAATCATTGATAGAGATAGTTAACTAATTTATATACTTATTAAATATAAATGGTTTATTTTATGAAAAAACATTCGTTAGTGTAAAGTGCTTTAACTCAGCTCTCTTTCAGTTCTCTACATCTGGGGGCAGAGTTGAAAGAGCTGCTCTACCCATCCTCACCCCAGGCTCAGATGTGCACATGTTGGAGTCTACCAACATTTGGGACTTGGTTCTTAGAAGAAATGGCCTTTGTAGAATTTGCCTCATGAATTCAGCTGTCTTAGGGGATGACACACCTCACTGTCTCTGTTATTACACATTAAAAAATCTTTTATAGATAAAAGCCCAAAGACTTTACTGTATTAACACAGCTAACCATTTATGTAAATCTCTTAATCCTTATTTATCATTGCAAAAATACAAAATATAGTTTTAATGCCCCTGTACATACTACTATGGTTCTCTTCCCATTTAGCTTTATTTCCTATGCACATTTCAATACACAAATATAGAACACGAAGTTATCATTTTAATAGTTATATGCTTACATTGTTGTACCTCATATTTTGCAAAATTCATCTTTAAATCTGAACATTCAGGTTTTCTCATTTTTCCTTATTATAAATGGTGGAGTTATAAATATCCTTGATCAAACACCTCTTTTCATTTTGAATTTTTTTCATACATTACCAAAAGAAGCAGCTGTAGAGCAAAGGAGTGAACGATGTTAATGCTTTTGCCTGCAGAGACTTACTGCTTTGCAGAAGGATTCTACTAAGTCACTATGTCCTGAAGAAAGGACCAGTGTGCTTCTTTTCTCATAGCCTCTCCAACAAGATGTTTTATTCATTTTAGTTAACCTGATAAAATATTAAGTTATATCTCATACCCTGATGGACTTATTGAGTATATTTGTTAAAAGGCACTGTAGGGATTTAAATCAAAGAGTCTGGTGCCAGAAAGCCTACATCCAAATTCTTGCTCTTGCTATATGACTTTCAGTAAGTTCCTTTCTTTCTTTTTCCTTTCTTTCTTTCTTTTTTTTTTTTTTTGTTATGGAGTCTCCCTCTGTCACCCAGGCTGGAGTGCAGTGGTGCAATCTTGGCTCACTGCAACCTCCACCTCCTGGGTTCAAGCGATTATCCTGCCTCAGCCTCCCCAGTAGCTGGAACTATAGGTGTGTGTCACCATGCCCAGCTAATTTTTTTTCTTTTTTGTATTTTTAGTAGAGACAAGGTTTCACCATGTTGACCAGGCTGGTCTCGAACTCTTGACCTCAGGTGATCCACCCACCTTGGCTTCCCAAAGTGCTGGGATTACAGGTGTGAGCCACCATGCCCGACCAAGTCCCTTGCTTTCTTTGTGTCTCAGTAGTCTATGTCTAAAATGGCAACAATAATGGTAGGCATGCTGTGAAAATTAAATGAGTTACATGCTTAAAACTGTTTCTGAAAGGTAGGAAGCACTATAATTACAGGGCATTATGAATGCTCACGAGAACCGCGAGAAATGCTAGACTCCAGAGAGAAGGCTGTGAACACAACAGACACCAGAACAGTTTCTCCACTCACAAGGCCATAGCCTAGCTGGGAATACAGCCAGTTGCAGTAGCATAAGGCAGGTATACAGCAAGAAAACATGTTGGGGAAAATGCCTGGCTAGAATATTTAATTTTTGCATTAGAGATGCTCAATGAATGCTCTAAATGTTGGATTATGGTCTCTCTCTCTCTCTCCATATATATATATATATATATATATTTATCTCTCTCCATATATATATATATATTTATCTCTCTCCATATATATATCTCCATATATATATATCCATATATATATATCTCCATATATTATATCTCCATATATGTATATATCTCCATATATATATATATATATATATATATATATATATATATATTTCATTGTTGTTGTTGTTTTGTTTTTGTTTTTTTGAGACAGAGTTTCACTCTGTTGCCCAGACTGGAGTGCAGTAGCACCATCTCAGCTCACTGCAACCTCTGCCTCCTGGATTCAAGCAATTCTCCTGCCTCCTCCTGAGTAGCTGGGATTACAGACGTGCACCACCATGCCTGGCTGATTTTTGTATTTTTAGTAGAGATGGGGTTTCCTCATGTTGGCCATGCTGGTCTCAAACTCCTGACCTCAGGTGATCTGGTCGCCTCGGCCTCCCAAAGTGCTGGAATTACAGGTGTAAGCTACCACGCCCAGCCTATATTTCTTACATGAACTATTTAGTCACAGTCATTGTCCACTTGCCCAAAGTTTCTAAGTATCTATTAAATAGGTGTATACCTTTTTTTTTCTTTCTTCTTTTGTAGAGATTGGAATCTTGCTATGTTACCCAGGCTGGTCTTGAACTCCTGTCCTCAAGCTATCCTCCCGCACTGGCTTCCCAAAGCTCTGAGATTATAGGTGTGAGCCACTGTGCTGGTCTATGTTTTTAAATGTATTTAGTTAAAAATAGAGGCAGTGTCTCACTCTGATGCCCAGGCTGGAGTGCAGTGGTGCGATCTTGGCTCACTGCAACCTCCACCTCCCAGGTTCAAGCGATTCTCATGCCTCAGCTTCCCAAGTGGCTGGGAAGCCTAAAAATATGTTTTAATCTAGAAAACTACAAAGAGAAAAGCAAAAAATTCATTCATATTTTCCCCAGATTGTCTCTGTAAAAATAATATCCAGATTTTGATTATTTTTCTGCTACTTTTTTTTCTAGACTAGTAAGCATTACAGGATACCCACTGATATAAGGAGAAATGGCACTTTGACCCAATTCTTGGCACCAGGCTTAGGCACCACCATGCTGGCTAATTTTTGTATTTTTAGTAGAGATGGGGTTTCGACATGTTGGTCTAGAACTCCTGACCTCAAGTAATCCTCCTGCCTCAGCCTCCCAGTGTTGCTTTCTCATTGAATGACACGTCTTAAATATCTTTTGATGTTGGTACATATAGATCTGCCTCATTATTTTTAACAGCTATATAATTGTTTAAAGTTGGTGTGTACTGTAGTTTGTTTCTCATTAGTAGACATGAATCATTTCCAGTTTTGTGCTATCAGTTTTCTCATAAAAAACGTAACTATCTTTGTGCAACTGTAGTTTTGTTGTAGAATTTAAGTATTGTGCTTTTGTCCATTATACTTATTGGAAGTATTTTTCTGTTGCTCACATTTTTTCTTTTGCATACGATAAAAACTTCAAACTGAAAATAAATCTCTCTCTCTCTCTCTCTCTCTCTCTCTCTCTCTCTCTCTTTCCTGTTCCTAAATTCCCCATGGTCCTAACATACCATCTCAGAGATAGCTGGTGCATATACAGGCACATGCAACCAAAGCAAAAGTTTCATGGAACATACTTCACCTTACTACATTCAATGTACTTTAATTCATTCCATTTTATTACATTCTATTCATTTCATTTTACTGGAAAATGTTTGTAAAGTTCCTTTAAATTCATTTTTAAATCACTAGTTCATGGCAACCTATAGTTTGAAAAGCTGTTTTTCTTTTCTCTCCTACCCTGTGTTGAACCAGTCTATAGAAGTAGGCACCTATTTGAGTTTTCGTGCCTGGCAAGCCAGTAACCTATAAGAATGGAAGACCTCCCTTGAACTGCAAGTCAATTAAGTAAGGTCTAGCTCTTACCCATCTTTTCCCAAGAGTAAAGACCCAGACACCATACCTGCCAAGAATGAACAGATGGCCTCACACTAAGCCACTGCTACAGATGGCAACCACCTGACTCTGAATCTGTCTGCCCACCAGATTGATATTAGCTGCATACATACCACATATGCCTAGATAAACAGGGGTATCATTTTAAGACTGTTGGCTTATTTCCGTGTTGATACTTAAGAGAGGTTACTCTGTTAGATGGGAACTATGTCCAGGCAATGCTAGCATTAAAATCAGGAAGAGATAGAAGCATAACTTTCAAAGTTCTATTCATTCAAATCCTTGCCCAGCCTGAGTTCGGAGGTACAGGGGAAAAATTGGGAAAGGGCTGCTAGGATCCAGGTCAAGAGTTGGAGCTCTGACAAAATGGACCAGAATTCAGCGCAGAACTCTGGGCAAGCAAGAAGAGGTCAATATAGACGGACAAACATGGTATGTTGGGGTATGCAGTAGCATAGTGGACGCTTGTTGCCAAGGCCCACCTGAGACTCATAACAAATGTTAAGACTATGTGTAGGCCCCACCCACTGGTAGGTCAAGAATATCTGCCTTGGTCAAGATCAGCTCAGAAACAGGATAACACTAAACATGTAGATTAGGGACATATATACCCACAGCTGAGAGTACCAGGGCAGGCAGGAAGTCACAGGAAACAATGAAGAAGGGTCTTAGACTTCTGCATTAAATCCAGCTGAGAGCCTAACTCCTCTCCTTGGCATCTGACTCAGGACCTGTGAGATCATATTGGGTAAACCATTAAAATGCAAATTGATATGATCAGAATTTGAAGAGCAGATCAGGTCAGAAAAGCAGATTTTTCTTAATTAGGAAAAGAAAGAAAGACTTAAAAGAAAAATGTTCTATTCTTGGAAAGGATTTTCTTAAAGGTGGATTTATTAATTCACTCACTCATTCATTCATTCATTCTTTATGTATGACACATTTACTAATAAATTCTTGCTTTTATTCACCTCTGAAGTTAGATGTGCACACTCCTATTTTCTCTTTTTGGATGATAGGCATGTTTTAGCTACTTGCACTAAAATATGCAGATTTCTTAGACGACGTCATTTGGCTTTAGTGTTTGTGAGCCCCTGATGACCAATAAATCGTGCTCAAGAAGTCAGTTCTGCACAATAGGTAAGTTTCTTAATTGTGTTTCTCTCTGTTGGGTAGGTGACTCCACCTGCAGCAGCAAAATGCAGATAGAGATAATGACAGGCTCCTGAAAAAATTAAGTAGATTATAAAAGCTGAAATACTCAATACCTAAACCTAGTTGGCAGGAGAGGAGAAGTGAATTTGTCCTTCAAGATTTAAGAAATAGGCCAGGCACAGTGGCTCACGCCTGTAATTCCAAAATTTTAGGAGGCTGAGGCAGATGGATCACTTGAGTTCAGGAGTTCATGACCAGCTTGGACAATATGGTGAAATCCCATCTCTACTAAAAATACACACACACAAAAAAATTAGCTGGGAGTGCTGGCAGGCACCTGTAATCCCATCACTCAGGAGACTGAGGCAGGAGAATCACTTGAACCCAGGAGGCAGAGATTGCAGTGAATCCAGATTGCACCACTGCACTCAGCCAGGGTGACAGAGTAAGACTATGTCTCAAAAAAAAAAAAAAAAAAGAAGAAGAAGAAGAAGAAAAAACATTTGGCTGCTTCCTCTTATCCACCTGCATTCTGAGGTAATGGTCCAGCCCTTTGTCATTCTGAAAGGGAGGGGCCAGGCACCTCTATTGTCTTGGTCACTTCAATCCAGTTCTGATTTCTGATACTTTATTTGCATCTCACTTTTGGCAGCTCTTTCTTTCCTGTGTTCCTCTATCCTATCCTATAGGGAGCCTCGATCTTTTTTTGTGGGTTTTTTTTTTCCCTGATATCTTCCTTCCTTTCCCCACCTTCCCAAATCTCCTATGAGATATTGGAGTACGCAGTAGAGTTCACTAAAGACTCAGGGTGAAGTGGAGGTTTATACAGGTATTAGATATTGCTTATTCTGATTTCCTTTCTCCTCTGCCTTTAGTTCCCCAACCCAAACTCAAGGTCCCTCAGCATAGTGGGAAGAGAGATGATGCTATTTAGAATCATTAAAGACCCAGCTAAGGCCAAGTATGGTGGCTTAGGCCGTAATCCCAGCACTTTGGGAGGCCGAGGAGGGTGAATCATCTGAGGTTGGGTGTTTGAGACCAAGCTGACCAATATGGAGAAACCCCATCTCTACTAAAAATACAAAATTAGCCAAACGTGGTGGTGCATGCCTGAAGCTGAGGCAGGAGAATCACTTGAACCCGGGGGGCAGAGGTCGCAGTGAGCTGAGATCATGCCATTGCACTCCAGCCTGGGCAACAGGAGCAAAACTCCATCTCAAAAAAATAAATAAATAAACCATGACAACCAGCTAAAACAAAGAGGCCCTCGTTTTTGGTCCCTGCAATTAGTATCACCCAACACCACTGATAGACATTTTGACCTATCAATCTTTCTTTTTCTCTTGTACCAATGAGAAAAATTCGTACCACTCCCTTAAAGGGGTAAAACAAAACAAAAAATACCATGGTCAGTTGGGTTTAATTTATACTTAAAAATTATTATTCTAATATGGATTCATTAATGTAAATAAGCCCTGCTTAGCTGTCAATGGATTACATGTGATCAAAATTATTACACTAATATATATATATATATATATATATATATATATATATATGTATGTATGTATTTGAGATGAAGTCTCACTCTGTTACCCAGGCTGGAGTGCAGTGGTGTGATCTCAGCTCACTGCAACCTCCATCTCCCAGAGTTCAAGTGATTCTCATGCCTCAGCCTCCCTAGCAGCTGGGACTGCAGGTGTGCACCACCACATCCAACCAATTGTTTGTATTTTTGGTAGAGATGGGGTTTCACCATGTTGGCCAGGCTGGTCTCAAACTCCTGACCTCAAGTAATCCACCCACCTTGGCCTCCCAAAGTGCTGGGATTATAACATGTGCCACCATGCCTGGCCTAAAAATATGTTTCAATATAGAAAACTACAAAGAGAAAAGCAAAAAATTGGTTCATATTTTCCCCAGATTGCCTCTGTAATTTTTCTGCTACTTTTTTTTTTTCTAGAATAGTCAGCATTATAGGATATCCATTGGTATAAGGAGAAATAGCACTCTGACCCAATTCTTGGCCCGAGGCTTAGGGACCAAGGATCTTGACATGAGTCCAGTAGTGGGACCTGAAACATCATGGCATAAATTAGGAACTGACTGAGGTTAGGGAATGGAACAATTACAGATAGGAAAGCTTATGAGGAAAGAGTGGAACTAAAGGTGGTCCAAGACCAGATTTCAAGACAGCCATAGATATCAGGCCCAATAAAGGGCAAGTATGAGAAGCAAGATCAAAGAGAAACTCCTAGATTCAGGCAGAATGGGGTGCAGAGCTACCAGGGAAGAGAACCTGAGTGGATGTGTCATAGATCCAGTTGGTGTGACCCAGGAAGCATTTGCCATTGTGAAGCTCTTCTGGAGCTCTCAGGGTCCTCCTGTGGATGGGCCTATGCTGGTCCTCAAAGACTGGAGCTTTGCAGGCAGCTGCTGATGCCACATTCAGTCACTGTGATCAGTGGAGTGCAGGACCTCATGGCTCTATGAAATGACATTGGTAGACTAAATTAGGGGCAGGCAAGCCAGGATCATTAAGGGTGCCCAGAATATCAGTCTGTACTCTGAGGTATACAAGGCCTCAGTAAGGTTAAAGGTCAGGATGCCAAGAACCGCAGCTGTATTGTAGACAATATGGGTTGGGTTTTTGTTACTTGCATCTGAAAGTACTAATTTTGTGTGTGTGTGTGTGTGTGTGTGTGTGTGTGTGTGTGTGTGTATTTTATTTTATTCAATTGGGTTACTTAGCAAGTCTTGTTCTTTCTTGGTGCTATGCCTATGTTCGCACCATCCTCTCTACCTACAAAACTTTCATCAGCTCTATCTACATCAATTTTACTTATCTTTAAAAACCAGGCTCATGTCCTCTGTACTATGTGAAGATTTCTTTGACTCTTAACTCATCAAGTCAATCTAATTGCTATAGCAAAAAGCATTCACGTTCCAGTTCTTAATACTGTTATTAGGTTGTAAGGTGTTTCACCACTTGTTACCACGAAGCATTAAAGCAGAAAATCATGAATTTTAAAGTCATTAATTAAATGAAGCATTTTTAAGATTATCTTCCACATGAATGCCACTGTCCCTCACCTGAGTCCGGCTGGGCTTTCTGCATGGGGAGCCACCTCTACAGCACTGGTGACTGCATGTTACCTAGTATCTGCCCAGGAGTATGTCTTGTTGAATGCGTCTGAGTGCAACACTTTGCCATTCACTCAGCTTGTCCTTCAGATCAGTACCATGGGCTCATTTTGGAGTATCAGAGACCACTAAAATATTGAGTCCCCATGCAGGGATTTAGGGGAGGGGAAGACCCTTGAGAGACTCTAAATCTATGATGTGCCTAGCAGTTTCAGCAGTAACTGGTGGTTGGACATGTTGGGAAAGGAGTTATAGTTGGGTGCAGAGACATGCTGAAGGCAACATGGAAGCTGCCAGGACAGGTAGTGGTAGAGGGATGATAGAGAACACTTTGGGAAAACACATGAGACCACACCCATCCCCAGCCCTTCTTAGGGACTCCCAGAAATAGTTGGCTGGTATTTGAGAGTGGTCAGATTTCCCAGAGTTGAAGGTGACAGCAGAGTCAGAGAAATGACATTTTTACCATTACTGTGACCCTATTTTATTTCAGACAGGTGTGGCCTAGGACAACATGGGTTATATTCAGATGTGTTTATTTGCCATTTTAAGGCACACAGAAACAGCAGGGAGATTAAAATAGTATGTTTAGGTTACAGGATTATGAGTAATTTTTGTGGTAACTGTTTAATAACATATATAGTTATTATTAACCAGTTACCACAGAATTAACAAATATTAATAAATATAAAAATGTTATCAAATTGCTACTATAAAATTTTATATATTTAAAAAATATGGGCCAGGCACAGTGGCTCATGCCTCTATTTCCAGCATTTTGGGAGGCCAAGGCAGGTGGGTCACTTGAGGTCAGGAGTTTGAGACCAGACTGGCCAACATGATGAAATCCCATCTACTAAAAATACAAAAATTAGCCAGGTGTGGTAGCATGCACCTGTAATCCCAGCTACTCAGGAGGCTGAGGCATGAGAATCATTTGAACCCAAGAGGAGAAGTTTGCAGTGAGCCAAGATTGAGCCACTGTACTCCAGCCTGGGTGACAGAGTGAGACTCTGTCTCAAAAAAAAAAAAAAAATGTAGTGACTATATGTATATATTTATATACATACATCTTCATATACACGTACAAGGCATACCTTGTTTTATTGTGATTCCCTTTATTGCATTTCACATATGTTTATTGCATTTTTACAAATTGAAGGTTTGTAGCAACCCTGGGTCAAGCAAGTATATTGGCACGTTTTCCAACTGCATATACTCACTTCACGTCTGTGTCACATTTTGGTAATTCTCATAATATTTCAAACTTTATTATTATATCTGTTATGGTAGTCTATGATAAGTGACCTTTGATATTACTATTGTGACTGTTTTGGGGGGCCATGAACTGTACCCACATAAAATGGTGAACTTAGTTGATGTTGTGTGTGCTCTGACTGTTCCAACTGCCCAGTCCCCCATCACTATCCCTCTCCTCCAGCCTCTCTATTCTCTGAGACATGATGATGTTGAAATTGGGTCAATTAATCACCCTACAATGGCCTCTTAAGTGTTCAAGTGAAAGAAAGACACACATCTCTCACTTTATTTATATTTATTTATTTACTTATTTTTATTTTTTGAGACAGAGTCTCACTCTGTTGCCCAGGCCAGAGTGCAGTGGTGCAATCTCGGCTCACTGCAACCTCCGCCTCCCAGGTTCAAGTGATTCTCCTGCCTCAGGCTCCTCAGTAGCTGGGATTACAAGTGCATACCACCACAACCCAGCTAATTTTTGTATTTTTAGTAGAGACGGGGTTTTGCCATGTTGGTCAGGCTAGTCTTGAACTCCTGACCTCGAGATCTGCCCTCCCCAGCCTCCCAAAGTGCTGGGATTACAGATGTGAGCCACTGCACCCGGCCGCATCTCTCACTTTAAATCAAAAGCTAGAAATGATTAAGCTTAGTGAGGAAGGCTTGTCAAAGGCTGAGACAGGCCAAAAACTAGGCCTCTTGCATCAAACAGCCAAGTTGTGAATACAAAGGAAAAGTTCTTAAAGGAAATTACAAGTGCAACTCTAGGAACACACTAATGATAAGAACGTGAAACAGGCTTATTGCTAATACGGTGAAAGTTTGAGTGGTCTGGATAGAAGATCAAACCAGCCATAACATTCCCTTAAGCCAAAACCTAATCCAGAGCAAGGCCCTAACTCTCTTCAATTCTTTGAAGGCTAAGAGAGGTGATGAAGCTACAGAAGAAAAGTCTGACAATAACAGAGGCTGTTTCATGAGGTTTTAGAAAAGAAGTTCTCTTTATAACATAAAAGTGCAAGGTGAAGCAACATGTGCTGATATAGAAGCTGCAACAAATTATCCAGAAGATCTAGTAACATAATTGATAAAGATGGTTACACTAAACAACAGACTTTCAATGTAGACTAAACAGCCTTCTATTGGAAGAAGATGCCATCTAGGACCTTCCTAGCTAGAAAGAAGTCAATGCCTGGCTTCAGAGCTTCAAAGGACAGGTCAATTCTCTTGTTATGGGTTAATACAGCTGGTGACTTTAAGTGGAAGCCAATGCTTGCTTACCATCCCCCAAATCTTAGGACCCTTAAGAATTATGCTAAATCTACTCTATCTATGCTCTATAAATGTAACAACAAAGCCTGGATGACAGCACATCTGTTTACAGAATGGTTTACTGAACTTTTTTTTTTTTTGAGACAGAGTCTCGCTCTGTAGCCCAAGCTGGAGTGCAGTGGTGGGATCTCAGCTCACTGCAACCTCCACCTCCCGCGTTCTGGTTCAAGCAATTCTTCTGTCTCAGCCTCCTGAGTAGCTGGGATTACAGGCACGCACCACCATGCCTAGCTAATTTTTGTATTTTTAGTAGAGACAGGGTTTCACTCTGTTGGCCAGGCTGATCTTGAACTCCTGACCTCATGATCTGCCCACCTCAGCCTCCCAAGTGCTGGGATTACAGGCATGAGCCACCGTACCCGGCTGGTTTACTGAATATTTTAATACCACCATTAAGACCTACTGCTCAAGCAAAAACTTTCCTTTCAATATATTACTGTCATCAACAATGCAGCTGGTCACCCAAGAACTCTGAAGAGATGTAAAAGGAGATTAATGGCTAGGTGTAGTGGCTCACACCTGTAATCCCAGCATTTAGGAAGGCCAAGGTGGGCAGATACCTGAGATCAGGACTTTGAGACCAGCTTGTCCAACATGGTGAAACCCCATCTCTACTAAAAATCCAAAAAATCAGCAAGGTGTAGTTGCAGACGCCTGTAATCCTAGCTATTCGGAAGGCTGAGGCAGGAGAATCACTTGAACCCAGGAGGTAGAGGTTGCAGTGAGCTGAGATCATGCCATTGTACTTCGGCCTGGAGGACCGAAGAGCCAGACTTCATCTCAAAAAAAAAAAAAGGAGATTAGTGTTTTCATGCCTGCTAACAGGCATCTATCCTGTAGCCTATGGATTAAAGAATAAGTTTGATTTTTGGGTCTTATTATTTAAAAAATATATTTGATAAGGCTGTATCTGCCATGGCTAGTGATTCCTCTGATGGATCTGGGAAAAGTAAATTGAAACCATCATAGAAAGGATTCACCATTCTAGATGCTATTAAGAACATTTGTGATTCATGAGAGGAGTTCAAAATATCACATGAACAGGAGTTTGGAAGTAGTTGATTTCAACCCTCATGAATGACTTCAAGAAGTTCAAGACTTCAGTGAAGGAAATCACTGCAGATGCAGTGGAACTAGCAAGAGAACTAGGATTAGAAATGGAGCCTGAGAACTAGAACTAGAATTAGAAGTTGCCATCTCATGACCAAACTTGAACGGGTGAGGAATTGCTCCTTATGAATGAACAAAGTAAGTGGTTTCTTGAAATGGAATATGGTAAAGATGCTGCAAACGTAGCTGAAATGATAACAAAGAATTTAAAGTATTACATAATCTTAGATGATAAAGCAGTGGCAGGCTTTGAGTGGACTGATTCCAATTCTGAAAAAAATTCTGTGGGTAAACTGTTATCAGACAGCATCTCATGCTACAGAGAGATCTTTTGTGAAAGGCAGAGTCGATCGATGCCTCAAACTTCATGGTTGTCTTATTTTTAAAAATTGCCTCAGCCATTCCAACCTTTAGCAACCACCACCCTGAATGGTCAACAGCTATTGACACTGAGGCAAGACCCTTCACCAGCAAAAAAATATTACAGCTTGCTGAAGGCTCAGATGATCATTAGGATTTTTAAGCAGTAAGACATTTTTAAATTAAGGTACAAACATTATTTTTAGACATAATGTTATTACATACTTAATAGACTACAGTAGAGTATAAATATAACTTTTATATGCATTGGGAAACAAAAAAAATTATGTGACTCACTTTATTGTGATATTTACTTTACTGCAGTGGTCTGGAACCAAGTCCACAGTATCTCTGAGGTATTGTCAGTATATATGAACAGTGTGTGCAGTTAAGGCATGCATTCTTTTTTTTTTTCTTTTCTGTTCTTTGAGACAAGGTTTCACTCTGTCATCTCAGCTAGAGTGCAGTGGATCACAGCCCACTACAACCTCAAACTCCTCGACTCAAACAATCTTCCTGCCTCAGGCTCCTGAGTAACTGGCGTACAGGTGCATATCACTGCACCTGGCTAATTTTATTTATTTTTTTAGAGACAGAGTCTTGCTATGTTGATCAGTCCAGTCTTTTTTTTTTTTTGGCTGAAGATTCAAGATCTTTTTTTTTTTTTTTTTTTGGCTGGAAGGTTCAAGATTTTTTTTTTTTTTTTTTGAGAGGGATTCTCGCACTTGTTGCCCAGGTTGGTGTGCAATGGAGTGATCTTGGCTCACTGCAACCTCTGCCTCCTAAGTTCAAGCCATTCTCCTGCCTTAACCTCCCAAGTAGCTGGGATTACAGTTGCCCACCACGACGCCTGGCTAATTTTTGTAGTTTTAGTAGAGACGACGTGGCCAGGCTGGCCTTGAACTCCTGACCTCAGGTGATCCACCCACCTTGGCCTCCCAAAATGCTGGGATTACAGGCCTGGGCCACCTCACTAATCAGGCTGGTCTTAAACTTCTGTCCTCAAGAAATCCTCCTGCCTCAGCCTCCCAAAATGCTGGGACTATAGGCATGAGCCACCACACCTAGCTGACATACATTCTTCACATTCTTTTGGAAACAATTTCTGACTGGACACTTCATGAGTCAATCACAGATTCCACATGAGGCCTGAGGTTTCTTGTAGGAAAATCCAATGTGCTTGGAGGTAGGAAGAAAAGCTTCTATCAAGACATGAACAGGGAGATGGGAGATGAGAAGTCACTACCTGTGCACCAAGGCAAAGATAAAAGAGAAAACTAAATGATACAAGCTCTCTAGACATCAGGGTCAGCTTAGGGTAAGATCAGCTTGTAGACAGGTCTTCAGTCCAATTCAGTTCCACCCTCATTTCCACCCTCATTTCAAATCCTTATTAAAACCTATGAAAGCATGCCTCATTTCTTTGCCTTACTTTGTGTTTCTTGGGGCTCTCTTAGCACAAGAGCTCATCTTCTGCCTCTGAGTTCTTGAGCTCCAGTTCTGGCTTTACTTTCAAGCACCAATTGGGGGATCTTGGACTCCACATTATGCCTTTTTAGGCCTCAGAAGGTTCCCTCACATTAAGCTGGCTGTGTGGTGGCTTAACGCCCGGCTGTTACCTGCCGTATTGCCCTATGGGTGTTCATCCACCAAGGATGAGCTTTGGTGCAGACCCAGGGAATCAATATAGTCTCATGAATGAAATGGGCTCCTTTCCCAGATAGACTGCATTCCTATCATCCCTGAGAACATGCTCTGCTCTGATCCATAACTTATCTGACCTCAGGAAGGCTTGAGAACATTTAAAGAAAGCAGATGAGCTGGGTGTGGTGACACATGCCTCTAATCCTAGCTACTTGGGAGGCTGAGATGGGGAGGATCACTTGAGGCTAGTAGTTCAAGGTTACAGTGAGTCATGATCCTGTCACTGCACTCTGGCCAGGGTGAAAGAGCGAGACCTTGTCTCTAAAGAAAGTAGAGTGTGGTTGAGGTTAGGCCCAGGCCATCTTTTCTGGGCCTACTGCCCTGTGGAACATTTCTGAGCTTTACCGTGGTTTAACCTCAGGGGCGTCTTCAGAGTTCATGAATAGCATTTAGGTAAGCCCAGGCTGTAGATGGCTCCCAGGTCACAAAACTCCCCCACACTCATCCCAAGTGGCTTGCTGATTCTCAGATTCATCTGATGCATTCACTAAGAAAACTCCACTCAGAGTACTGTGCCTTTACAGATCCTATGAGAAATCCTTCCTTTTGTCTTTACTTGGTCCATATGCTATTCCAGGTGGCTCCAGGGATTCCTGGCCTAGTTAACGTAAAGGAAACTTCTGGTAGCCTGACAGAAACCCTAGTCTAGGTTCCAGGTTTTCACCAGCTGAGAATTAATGGTTAACTCCCAATATTTTGAAGAAGTATCAGAGCTGTCTAATGCCCCAGCATTGCCAAATAACAAGCTTTTTGTTGAACACCTGGAGCCTGCAGAGTTTCATTAATCCCATTGAGATCCTGACTTTTGGGATCAGACCGGACATCCCAGAGTTTGCAAAGACACCACACCCAGCATGAAATACTATGGCCTCAGGGCAGGCTCTAGATCAGTCTTCTCACACTTTAATGTGCATGTGAGTCATCTGGGGATTTTGTAAAAAATGTAGATTCTGATTCAGCAGATGTGGGTGGGGCCTGAGATTCTGCATTTCTAACAGGTTCCCAGGTGATGCTAATACTGCTCGCCTGAGGATCATGCTTCAAGTGGCAAGACTCTGAAGGCAGCAGTGTGGATGGAAAACACTCCAGAACTCAGATTCCCTTCAGTGAATGTAGTTTTCCTGCAATCAGAAGGGAATGTACCTTTGAGACAAATGGAAATAGTCTTGATACACTTGGCTTTTGACATTACCTTATAAGCAAGCAGAGATAAGGAAACTGATCAGTGCTCAAGAGGAACCCACAGACATGTAGGTATTTTTGCCCAACTGCACATATACTCCCTCAAATACTTCTCATAGCACCCCATCCCTTACCCACCCACCCACTCATGCTGACTGATTCAGCCTTTAGGCCCTAGGATAGGGCAGAAGAGAGGGTGTGATATTGCTCAGTAACTAAACAAGGGTTAATGCTGGAGAGCTGGGATTTTTAGAGAAGGTAACAGGGTTCTCTTCTCTTCAGTCTCTACTGGCTATCCAGGTAGTAGTTGGCAGCTCACTGGTCAGGGCACTGTGATAATCATAAATAAACAAATAAGCCAGGAGAGGTGGCTTATGATTATACTCCCAGCACGTTTGGAGGCTGCGATGGGAGAATTGCTTGGGACCAGGAGTTTGAGACCAGCCAAGGAAACATAGTGAGAATCCCCCACATCTCCACAAATAATCACAAAATTAGCTAGTTACGGTGGTGTGAGTCTGTAGTCCCAGCTACTCAGGAGGCTGAGGTGAGAGGACAGCTTGAGCTCTGGAGATGGAGGTTGCAGTGAGCTGAGATTATGCCGCTGCACTCCAGCCTGGGTGATAAAATGAGTCTTTCTCTCTCTCTCTCTCACACACACACACACACATACACACACATACAAAAGGAAAGAAAGGAAAAGTAAAAATAAACATTTAAAATAAATAAAAGCTTATTCCTGCTCTCCAGACTCTTCTTATCAAGTAAAGGAGACACACGTGGACAAAAAACAGAATGATGTGCTAACTCTCTAAAAGGCTTATGACTAATATCTGTATTGAATGTACCTAGCAAGATGGTGGAAAATGAGGTTTGGGAGGCATTCGAGAAAGACTTCTCAGAAGAGTAGGCTGGGAGCTAGGACTTTTTCCAGTGAAGAAGGAAGCATGGAAGGGTTTTCTAACCAGCATTTTCCTCAAGGAAAGGCCAGGGAGAGAGCAGCTCCAAAGGGGAGCCCCGGTGCCACGATTCTTAGAACATATGACACATCGAAGGTGACTGAAGGAGGAGCAAAGGCTCTTGCTGAATATTAGATACATGATTGGGTAGATGGAGTGCCTAATACAGTATGAAAGTTTTCTCTCTTCACTTCAATGTTTCTCTGAGTGAATTTTATAAGTATTTCTGGTACAGTTAAAAGTAGATAAAAAGTTGAGTACTGTAATGAAAGGGGTGTTTATGAGCTTCTCAAAGATCTTTGCACCAAAAAAAGATCAAAGTCAGACCACAGTGCTGCAGGGGTGGGTCTGTTGCCTGCGGCCAGCTGCAAAAGGGCATAATTGCCATCTAGTGGCACAAATCCACAAGTGTGAGCATCAGTAGTCTCTTCAGGTAAGAAACTGTTATGGCCTATACAACCTCTTCTGTTCTCTTCTAGTTCCTAGCCCCTTAGTTTGGTTATTGCAAAAGACTGCTCCAACTAGGAAAATATCAAATGAACAGTATTATGCAAGATATTAACTGATACTAAAATGTAAAGAACCACTCAAACGAATGTGAATTACTGATGTTGCCTTGATGTCTAATTTGAGAGAGGAGAGGGGTTGGTGGAGGGACCAGGAGAGCAGGAAGAGCAGGAATAGGGTGGGGATGGGCTGTCCCTTAGAGAAGGAACAAATACAGGAAGAGGCCCTGTGGGAGCAGCTGCCTTTGATTTTATTTGTTTACCTTCTCCTGGGAAGAAGCAAATAGAAGTTACTCGTGACATTATTTTCAGAGCTATTTTCAGATAGTGTGGCTAGAAAAGGCCGTGGTGCTATTTTGCTAGCAAGAGTGTTTAGCATGGCTAATTTTGTCACAGAGCGGCTTTGTTCCTAGATGCACCAGCATGTTGAATTAAACATTTTGAAGAAAGGAATCCCCTGTCAGTGCTTCTTCGATGATGTGAGGTAGCTCCTTTGGTACCATGAGGGCCAGGGCATGGTCTTCTGCCAGTGCCTGACAGGGGATCAATTTTCATACTGGGTGCCAATTCTCCAGGGCCCCTTATTATTTGCCAAATTCTTACATTACATAGAGAGAGTCTCAGGGCTCCTTCTAGACTGGGAGAAGCTGTTTTCAGTTAAGAAGAGTGACATGTACCAAAGCAGAGCCATTATAGAGCAGGTGAGGGCCAGAATCAGAAGGAGGCCAAGATCAATAAAACAGAGGCAGAATGGGATTTCTGCAATCAAGTATTTTACAGTCAGACAGGCACAGTTCTCATCCTGGCTTCTTATGAGCTGTGTGACAATTTAATTTTAATTTTAATTTTTAGAGAAGGATTTAGTTTTGCCACCCAGGCTGGAGTGCACAATCATGACTCAGGAAAGCCTGAAACTCCTGGGCTCAAGTGATCCTCCTGCCTCGGCCTCCTGAGCAGTTGGGACTACAGGTGTGCACCACCATGGCTGGCTATTTCTTTTAATTATTTTTTTTGTAGAGACAGAGTCTCACTATGTTGCCCAGGCTGGTCTTCAGTTCCTGGTGTCAAGTGATCCTCCTGCCTCAGCTTCCCAAAGCACTGGAATTACAGGTGTGAGCCACAGTGCCTGGCTGTGTGTGACAATTTAGGCAAGTTAGCTGATCTTTCTGGGCTCAGAGTCTGTCAGTAAAATGGACATAAAAAGATGCTGTGGGTTTTTTTGTTTTTTTTTTTTTCCCAATGCCTACCTCCAAATCTCCCTTCTGAGTGTACTACTTCCTTCCCTGTGCCTCCCACTTCCTGTTGGCACGGTACCTGCCTCCAGTGTTGCTCAGAGATCCCCCTCTTCTAGAAGAAGGAGTTTTCATGGTGGGTAGGTGGTTGGAACAAAGCCACAATGAAGATGTATGAAGGCTGAAGCTTCTGAGTGGCCAAGAAATGTTCAATATTAGGGATACCAGGTGGAGGGCCCCTCCTTTCAGAATCCCCTGGCTTCTCTTTGGAATCCCTTCCTCCCTCTCATGCCAGGGGCCCCTTAACAAAACTAGGTGTGGGTGGTTCAGGCTGATGCTGCTTTGAGTCCAAATGAGGGATGCTTTTTCTCTAGACATTAATTATTTTGTTCCATTTTCCAAAGGGGCTTTTTTCACCACCTGAGTGTTAAAACCTCAGAAGGTACAGATTAAGCAGCTAGGCCCAAAGGAAAGAGTTTTAGAAAAACTGCCAGCTGCTCTTAGCCTGATTCTGGGATTTCTCATATTTGGATTACATACAATCCTCTTTTTAAAAAATTATAGTAAAATAGACATATCAAAAAATTCGGCATTTTAAGTTTTTTTGAGACAAGGTCTCACTCTGTCACCCAGGTGGGTACAACCATGCTCACTGCCGTCTCCACCTCGTCTGCTCAGGTGATCCTCCTGCTTCAGCTTCCCGAGTAGCTGGGACCACAATCAGCTAATTTTTAATTTTTGTAGAGACAGGGTCTCCCTATGTTGCCCAGGATGGTCTCAAACTCCTGAGCTCAAGGACCCTACCACCTCAGCGTCTCAAAGTGCTGGGCTTACAGGCATGAGCCACTGTACCTGGCTCTTTTGAAGCATTTTTAAGTGTAAAGTTCAGTGGCAAAAAGTAGATTTACATTGTTGCACAATCGTCACTACTATCCATCTCCAGAACTTTTTCCATCATGCCATATTTAAATTCCATATCCATTAAACACTAACTCTCCATTCCACTCTCCCCCTAGTCCCTGGTAACTGCTCTTCTACTTTGTCTCTCTGAATTCTAGGTTTAACTTATATAAATGGATTCATACTTGTCCTTTTGTGTCTTATACAGGCCTTTTTTAAAGGAGAAATATTTTATATTATAGTCGCGCTCTACTGAGTATTCTGATGTTGCATACACATACACACAGGTGTAAAAGTAGATATAAAATGCTAAGCTTACAGCTCCATTTACAGCTTATGCAATTATAAAAAATTACCAAACTAAACCTAAAAATCCACAAAATCTTGTATTATTAAGTTTAGTGTGAAAGATAATGTTTAGCTAAAACAAAACTCCAAAGGTGTTTAATAATAGAAATAGTTTTGGGTCTGGCTTCTACATTTAATTTGTGTTTGCATTTTGGCTCCAACTATTTTAATGCAGAGGATAACTGCGTACATATGTTGTAGAAAATGTTACCAGTAACATGAAAGCTTGGTTTGATACTGCAGGATAATCAGGCCAAATACTTAACCATAATATTACCAGCCAGGAGTTCTTGGAGGCCAATTTTAATGAGGCATTACTTATAATGTAAAATTATCTTTTCTTGGAGACAAGAGTAGTATTGTGGTATTACTGAAATATGAATTAAAGGGGCATCTACTCTGATTCTTGTTAGAATTGGTAAGAGAAAAATCCCTTATTGTGATTACCTACTTTGCTTGCTGCTGCTAATGAACTGCTGCAAGTCGATATATACGAAGATAAGCTTTAAACAATGGAATCTGAATACAAAATCACCAGCAATATCCAGGTTCTCTTGAGTTCAGTGTCCTTATAAAACTGTCTTGATTGCTATGAAACAAGCCACCCCAAAGCTGAATGGCTTAAAACAATAAGTATCCCGCAAGTCTATAATTTGGGCAGAGCCTCCTAGGGATAGCTTATCTCTACTCTACTAGACCTTACCTGGCATGGTTCAAAGAGTAGAGGCTGGAATTACCTCATGCAGAGGTCAGTAAACATTTTCTGTCAAGGACCATATAGTAAATGATTTTCAGCCTTGTGGGTAATGTAGTCTCCATTGTTAATACATTTTGCCATTGTAGTGCAAGAGCAGTCACAGACAAGTACGTAGGCATAGCTGTAGTCCAATAAAACTTTATTTACAAAAACAGCCAACAGGTTAGATTTGGCCCACAGTTCAAAATCTGCCAAAGCCTGATCTAAAAGCTTGCTAACTCACATGCTTGGCAGTTGACAATGGCTGTTGTCTGGGACCTTAACTGGGTCTTCCAGCCAAACACTTCTTTATCTGGCCTCTCCATGGGGCTTGAGCTTCTGTACAACATAGACCTGGGTTCTAAGGGCAAGTGTTTAGAGAGAGCCAAGCAGAAGCCCTGTCTTTTTAATAACCAAGACCGAAGAACCATGATGCATTACTTCTACCACATTACTTGTTGAGGCCATCACAAAGGCCCATCCATGTTGAAGGGGAAGAAATATAAGACTTCATTTCTTGATGGGATAGTGACAAGATTCTGGAAGAGCATATAGGACCAGGAATATTGCTGTGCTCATTTTTTGAAAAGACAATCTTTCACATTTACCACTTGCCATGTGATGACTCAATTCTCCTACCACTTTCTTACATTCAAAATCATTTCAAAATTGTCACTTATATAGCAGGCCTTGACGTCATTTGAGCTTCATTTGTTGGGAAAACATTCTCAAACACAACCTTAGGCACTGAAATTCCATGGAACATTCCAAGGCAGTCATACAGATGATTCAGAACAAGCCAAGAAGTATTTTTACATTATTATTAAAATAAAATCCAAATTTCGCTACATCCCTGAAGATGTCTACCCCATTTGAGAAACACGGATCTAAGTCTTAGGACAGAGGGGCTAACAACATCCTCCCCGCTCTCACACGATCCAGCCCGACTTTCTGAGCAAAGGTCTCAAGTCCTGTCATCATAAGCAGTGTGCATTTGCTGCAACAGTCCTCTTCTGGCACTCCCTTGGGAAGCGTAGTTCAAGGATTTGGTCTTGGCCATCTCTCTGTCTTGCCCTCAGAGACACTACTAAAGGCCCTTAATTGCTCTTAACCATTTTCAGCTGCATTGTGATTCTTCAGCAGCCTTTTCACAGCAGTGTGAGACAAAGGTCCTCTTCTTTCTTATTATTGTCTAGAATTCTGGTTGATGTTCCTCAATTTGTGAGTCATCTTCCAAAAATCATTGGTAGAGTTTTGCTTGGTGCCTAAGCTGGAGGACTGGACAGGCTGCTTGGTGCTCAATCTAGAAGACTGGACACCTGATGCCAGCTGCCAGGTGGTAGAAAAGAAAGCATGGGAATCTTTTCCTGCTTAACTATTTTACCCCCTCTTTTTTTTGAGACTGGGTCTTGCTGCGTTGCTCAGGGTGGTCTCAAACTCCTGGCCTCGAGTGATTGTCATGCCTCTGCCTCCCAAGTCGCTGGGATTATAGATGTGAGCCAGCATGCCTGGCTAACTTCTCATTGTTTGTTTGGTTTTTGTTTGTTCGTTTGTTTGGTGGAGTGCAGTGGTGTGATCTCTGCTCACTGCAACCTCTGCCTCCTGGGCTCAAGCTATTCTCCCACCTCAGTCTCCCAGGAAGTTAGGACTACAGACGTGCACTACCATGCCCGGTGATTTTTTTGTATTTTTTGTAGATACAGAGTTTTGCCATGTTGCCCAGGCTGATCTGGAATTTCTAAGCTCAAGCAATCTGCCCACCTCTCTCTTCCAAAGTGCTGGAATTACAGGCGTGAGTCACCGTGCCCAGCCAAACTTCTCATTCCTAATTAACTAAACAGGTAGATCTCAAGAATACTGCCCACTCTGATAAAGCCTTTGCTGAGATCTTCGTTCAACATTTTTAGTGATGTAAGATGACATGGGAAGCATGTCAGGTGTCTCTGAATACCTCCTTTAGAGAATTGAGGAGAGCTGGATTGAGACACCGTATCCGAAGTCTTTAGTGAACAGTAACAGCACATGGTGGACCTCAGTTGTCAAAGAATGCATGTAAGCATGGTGGTGACAGCCCATAGCTCTCACACCCAGGGTGGCTTCTCTCAAGGTGGTTGGGTGCTGAGCTGCTCACTTTTGGTCCAGGGACTGAGGGCTGGGGGCCCAGCTGGTGTGGGACTGTGGGTACCTTTACAGAGCGGCTGGAAGGGAAGTGGCAACATATTCTGAGGTGAGAAGACCTTCGGTCAAAAGCTGTTTTGTGTTTCTGCTGCATTTGGCAAATGAGGCTGAGCTGTGAGGTCACCTTTTCTACAGTACGTTTTAAGAGGCTTCCCTCTTTCCTGTTCATTTCCCTCCTGAGAGCCAAACATTCTCTCTCTGACTCATGTAGTTGTGTAGAGATAATGCAGATGTCAGAAGCAATGGCCATTAATTTGAGAGGAGGAGGGCAATGACTATTCAGAAACAAGTCTCCTCTCATCATGCAAATACCCCTAATTAAGAAATCCAGAGTTAGATTATGTGTCATGGAAACATAATTTCCTTTGACTAAGAGAGTAGGACTTGCTGCAGGCTATGAACCCTTCTTAGTTTCCTGGGTTAAATGACTTCACCCCCTGCCCTGAGTTTTATTGGACAGAGGTGAATTCAATGTGATATGGAAGATGAAGCATCTTCCATGTACTAGGCACTATTTCCAGTGACTCAAGACATAGGAGTGAATAACAACAGAGTTGTACCCTCAAGGAGCTTACAACTGAGTAAAGGAATCTTTAAGTGGCAAACCCTGAACACTCTGTGGATCCTGATAGAAAAATGAAAACTGCCGGGCGTGGTGGCTCAAGCCTGTAATCCCAGCACTTTGGGAGGCCGAGGCAGGTGGATCATGGGGTCAAGAGATGGAGACCATCCTGATCAACATGGCGAAAGTCCGTCTCTACTAAAAATACAAAAAATTAGCTGGGCATGGGGGTGCATGCCTATAATCCCAGCTACTCAGGAGGCTGAGGCAGGAGAATTGCCTGAACCCAGGAGGCGGAGGTTGCGGTGAGCCGAGATCGTGCCATTGCACTCCAGCCTGGGTAACAAGAGTGAAACTCTGTCTCAAAAAAAAAAAAGAAAAGAAAAATGAAAACTTTGTTTGGACACTGTTATGTGTTGAATTGTGCCCCTCCAAAAATTAGTATGCTGATATCCTAATCCCCAATATCTCAGAACATGACTTCACTTGGAGGCAGGGTCTTTACAGAGATAATCAAGTTAAAGGGAGGTAATTAGTGGCTGGGCATGGTGGCTCAAGCCTTTAATCCCAGCACTTTGGGAGGCAGAGGCAGGTGGATCACGAGGTCAAGAGATAGAGATCATCCTGGTAAACGTGGTGAAACCCCATCTCTACTAAAAATACAAAAAATTAGCTGGGCATGGTGGCACGTGCCTGTAATCCCAGCTACTCAGGAGGCTGAGGCAGGAGAATTGCCTGAACCCAGGAAGCGGAGGTTGCAGTGAGCCGAGATCGCTCCATTGCACTCCAGCCTGGGTAACAAGAGCGGAACTCCATCTCAAAAAAAAAAAAAAAAAAGGGAGGTAATTAGTGTGTGGGCCTGTATTAGTCCATTCTCATACTGCTATAAAGAAATACTCAAAACTCGATAATTTATAAACAAAAGGGGTTTAACTGACTCACAGTTCTGCACGACTGGGGAACCCTCAGGAAACTTACAATCATGGCAGAAAGGGAAACAGGCATGTCTTACATGGCAGCAGGAGAGAAAGAGAGAGATACAGAGAGTCTTAAGGAGAAACTCTCAAACACTTATAAAACCATGAGATCTCTTAAGAACTCACTCACTATCACAAGAACATCCTGGGGGAGACAGCCCCCATGATCCAATCACCTCCCACCAGGTCCCTACCTCAACACATGGGGATTACAGGGATTACAATTCAAGATGAGATTTGGATGGGGACACAGACCCAAACTATATCATTCTGCCCCTGGTCCCTCCCAAATCTCACATTCTTTTTACATTTCAAAATGAATCATGCCTTCCCAACAGTCCCCCAAAGTCTTAACTCACTCCAGCATTAACCCAAAAGTTCAAGTCCAAAGTCTCATCAGAGACAATGCAAATCCCTTCTGCCTATGAGCCTCAATCAAAAGAAAGTTACCTCCTAGATACAATGGGGGTACAGGTATTGAATAAACGCTCCCATTTTCAATGAGAGAAATTGGCTAAAACAAAGGGGCTACAGGCCACATGCAAGTCCAAAACCCAGTGGGGTAGCCATTAAATCTTAAAGCTTCAAAATGATCTCCTTTGACTCCATGTCTCACTTCTGGGATATGCTGATATAAGGAGTGGGCTTCCATGGCCTTGGGCAGCTACTTCACAGGCTTGCTTTGCAGAGTAGAGACCCCCAGCCTGGCTGCTTTCGTGGCTGGCATTGAGTGCCTGCAGCTTTTCCAGGCACATGGTGTGAACTGTAGGTGGATCTATGATTCTGGGATCTGGAGGACAGTGTCCCTATTCTCACAGTTTCACCAGGCAGTGCCCCAGTGGGGACTCTGTGTGGAGTCTCCAACCCCACATTTCTCTTTCGCACTGCCCTAGCAGTTCTCTTTGTGGGCTCTGCCCCTGCAGCAAACTTCTGCCTAAACATCCAGGCATTTCCTCTGAAATCTATGCAGAGGTTCCTAAGCCTCAGTTCTTGACTTCTGTGCACCCATAGGCCCAACACCACGTGAAAGCCAAGGTTTGGGGTTTGCACCTTCTGAAGCCACAGCCTGAGCTGTACCTTGGCCTTTGTTAGCCACACCTGGAGCTAGAGTGGCTGGGACTCGGGGTACCAAGTCCCAAGGCTGCACAAAGCAGCAGAGCCCTGGGCCAGGCCCACAAAACCATTTTTTTCCTCCTAGGCCTCTGGGCCTGTGATGAGAGGGCCTGGGGCAAAGGTCTCTGACATGGCCTGGAGACATTTCCCCATTGTCTTGGTAATTAACATTTGCTTCCTCATTATGTATACAAATTTCTGCAGCTGCTTGAAATTCTCAGAAAATGGGTTTTCTTTTCTACCACATTGTCAGGCTGCAACTTTTCCAAACTTTCATGCTCTGCTTCCCTTTTAAACATAAATTCTAATTTCAGATCATCTCTCTCAAGTTCAAAGTTCCACAGATCTCTAGCATAGGAGCAAAATGCCACCAGTCTCTTTGCTAAAGTATAGCAAGAGTGACCTTTGCTCCAGTTCCCAAGAAGTTTCTCATCATCATCTGAGATCACCTCAGCCTGGACTTCATTGTCCACATTGTTATCAGCATTTTGGTAAAGTAATTCAACAAGTCTCTAGGAAGTTCCAAAGTTTCCCACATCTTCCTGCCTTCTTCTGATCCCTCCAAACGGTTCCGACCTCTGCCTGTTACCCAGTTCCAAACTTGCTTCTACATTTTCAGGTTATCTTTAGAGCAGTGCCCCACTCCTGGTACCAATTTATTGTATTAGTCTGTTCTCACACTACTATAAGGAAATACCTGAGACTAGATAATTTATAAACAAAGGAGGTTTAATTGACTCACAGTTCTACATGCTTGGGGAAGCCTCAGGAAACTTATAATCATGGCAGAAGAGGCAACAGGCACATCTTACATAGCAGCAGGTGTGAAAGAGAGAGAGAGAATCTGAAGGAGGAACTCAAACACATATAAAACCATCTATCTCATGAGAACTCACTGTCATGAGAACAGCATAAGGGAAACCACCCCTATGATCCAATCAACTCCCACCAGGTCCCTCCCTCAACACATGGGGATTATGGGGATTAGAACTGGAGATGAGATTTGAGTGGGGACACAGAGCCAAGCCACATCAAAGCCATAATCCAATATGACTGGTGTCCTTATTAAAAGGGGAAATTTGAATACAGAGACACACATAGACGGGAGACAATGTAAAAAGACAGGGAAGAGATGGCTATCTACAAGCCAAGAAGAGAGACCTGGAACAAATACTTCCCTCAATTCTTAGAAGGAACCAACCCTGCTGACAGTTTGATCTCGGAATTCTATCCTCCTGAACTGTAAGACAATAAATTTCTGTTGTTCAAGCCACCCAGTCTGTGGTATTTTGTTATGACATCCCTCACAAACTAATTTAAACATTTAGTAGCTCCCTCTAGCTTTCATACATCTGGTGGGAAAAATCCTGGGTGGGCATAATATTTACCAGAAATTTGATACATTCATACATTCATTTATTTATCCATTGCCCATCTCCTTACCCTAATTTATTAATTTTTAAATTATACATAGCACTCTCTAGAAATTATTGTATCTTTTATTTACTTGTTCATTGTTTCACCAATAGCTTCATGAGAGATGCTGAATAAAAATTTATCCTTCCTTGTTTCCTTCTCTCTCTTCCACCCCTCAATATTTAAGCATCTCTTATGTCTATTGTGTGAAACAGCTTTCCATGCTCATCACTGTTAAAGCATAAAGAGGTACAAGGAATAGTTCTTGTCTCCAAGGAGTCTGTGATTTCTGGGAGGAGATAAAGCATGACCATGTGAGCAGCTGTATTCTACCACCAGGTAGCAGGTGATTGTGGGCTGGCCAGGTGCTACATTATAACTCCTGCCAAGAGGGAAGGTGCAGGGGACTGAGGGTATGCAGGAAAAGTCTCCTGGAAAGGAGGAGCCTTTCAGATAAAAGAGGGGAACAGGAGGGAGTATAGAGGAGCAGAATGTTAGTAGTCCATTGCTTTCCCTGATGCCTGGGGGCAATGTTTAGGGAGGAGTGGGGTTGCCTCAGGCCAGAGTTGATCAAGGCCTGGGGATGGAGATGACGGACAGAACCCAGAATCTTCATTCTGGCATCCCAGGAGGTCAAAACTTAGATGCAAAAACTCTGGCCACACATTAAAATTATCTTGGGAACTTAAAAAATGCTAATGTCAAAATCCTACCTTAGCCTGGTACATCCCTGGATCTGCAGGCAGGACCTGAGAGAAAAGAAATCCTTTTAGGATGTGGATTGACAGCAGTGGCTCCTGACTGCAAGGCTCAGGCTACCCTGGCCCAGTCATAGGACACCTGCAGTTCTGGAGTGATGAGGGTAACTGCTGGAAATAAGGCATCTGGCTGCAGTCCATTGGTATGGCCTCCTTGTCCTGGGAGTAAAAGTGCCTGCTTGTGACATCAGAAGAATGTGTTGACAGATCTGTATCCTGCTTCCAAGTTTTACTACATTTTCTGGTGGGAGCAGCAGGATAATTAAGCTGGTTTCCCTCTTTTTTTTTTTTTTTTGTCCCCATCAGCTTTCTGCAGCTGTTCATGGATAGAAACCATCCAGAAAGGTGTTTTGTTGTTGTTTCTGTTTTTCTGAGGATATTATTGGGTCCAGAGTTTTAGGGATTGTTATGGTTTGAATGTGACTTCCCGTAAATTCAGGTGATAGTATTAAGAGATGGGGCCTTTAAGAGGTGATTAGGTCGTGAGGACTCCTCCCAGCTGAAAGGGACTAAGACCCTTATAAAAGAGGCTTCATACAGTATTTGTCTGGTTGACCTGTCTGCCTTCCACCATGTGAGGACTCGATGTTCCTCCTCCTCTCTGTAGGGTACAGCCCTCACCAGGAAACTGAACCAGCCAGCGCCTTGATCTTGGAGTTCCCAGCCCCTGGAACCATGAGAAATCCTTTTCTGTTCTTTATAAATTAGCCAGTGTGTGGTATTCTGTTATAGTGGTAGAAATGGACTGAGACAGGAACCTTCCTCCTTGGGGCTTGTTGGCTCAATTTTTTCTAGCTGTATATGAAAGCTCCTGTCACGGTGCCTGGCACATAGTGAGCCCTCAGCAAATGTTTGTTTCCTTCGTTTCCAATGAGACAGCAGAGATTCTCAGAAATGCTTAATTTCAAATATGTTCTGACAGAAAATTGCCACCAAATTACTTTTTGTCTGTTCAGGACACTCTTGGTGAAAAACAGAAGATGGGAACCCAGAGAGTGTTGGCCCATCTTCAAAATAAACCTAGAAATGTTGGTTGAGACCTACCAACATCTGATCTACCAACAGTGTATATCACTGCATTTCCACACTAGCCTCTGCACTGCATATATTATACAGGTTACTTGCCCTCTAGCATCTGATAACCTATTTCAACAGGTAAGATGTGAACATGTGAAAACTTAACAATAAAAGATTTATACAGCAGCCTAAGACAACAGTAGATTTGCTGTCAGGGGTCATATCAGAGGTATATGATTTATCGCCTAATAAATCTGAGGACAGCTGGAACTGGTCAGAAAGAGGAAAGGCTCCTTCAGGTTGGGGTAGTTAGAATGAAGGAGAGTGTGGCTGGTGTGAACAAAAGTGTTGAGCCTGACATCGGCCTAGGTGTGCCCCAGATACAGCAAACTCAGCTGGCAGGAACAAGGAGCATTTTATGTAAATTTAGCAGGAAGGTGAGCTGTACCTCACTGGGGTCCTCCTTAAGACAGTTCTGGTGAGACCAGTCTTCCTCTTTTGAATTTCTTTTGACAAGTATTTGCTGGGCATTGACCATGTGCCAGGGACAGTGCTAGGTGTGGGGGATTTCAAGATAATTATAACAAGTTCTAGGCTCAAAGAGCTCACAGTCTAGTGGGAAAAGTGAGATTGCAAACCCCAAACCAAGGTGAGATTTCATTCTGCAGGAAGTAGGGAGGAATGAAGATTTTTTTTTTTTTTAGCAAAGTGGTTGTAAATTGAAAAGGGATTCTGGGACGGGCATGGTGGCTCACTCCTGTAATCCCAGCACCTTGGGAGGCCAAGGTGGGTGGATCACCTGAGGTAAGGAATTCAAGACCAGCCTGGCCAATATGGCAAAAACCCATTTCTACTAAAAACACAAAAATTAGCAGGGCTTGGTGGTGGGGACCTGTAGTCCCAGATACCAGGGAGGCTGAGGCAGAATTGCTTGAACCCAGGAGGCGGAGGTTGCAGTGAGCCGAGATTGCGCCACCGCACTCCAGCCTGGATGACAGAGTGAGACTCCATCTCCAAAACCAAAAAGAAAACAAAAGAAATTCGATGGCTCTTCCCTTAGCTCAGCAGATCTGAGTGACACTGATTCCATTTGTCACAGGGTCTTCTGGGTCTCTTGTCCAAAATAATCTTTTTGTGCCACTTACAAAGCATAATCCTTGAGAAACATTTTTTTCAGTTTGCAGGACTGACTGTGGTCTTTTTAAACAGGGGGATTGCTTGTTGTTAGTATCACCTGTATTTGGCATTGAACTTTCTGAAGCTGGAGAGGACCAGGTAGCTTTAGGGAGCTCCCTTCCAGCCTCCAGGACGCTGATGCAATGACTCAGCAATGGAGTTTTGCAATATGCTTACAGAACCAGACAAGCTTGCTTTTCCTAAGGAAACCTTGGTGTCCTAAGAAAACCTCAGGCTGGGTCCCTGCCCTGCCGGGTTGAAATTCCTTCTCTCTTCTGGTAGCATGCCTGTAGCACATGCTCTGTAACCAGCTTTAGGGAGTCCACAAAAGGCTTTGGAATGAAGTCAAATTTCAGTGCAATCTCAGTCTCTGCCTTTAACCAGTTGTGTGATTTTTGGCAAGTGACCTAAGTTCTTCTGGTTAAAGTTTCCTCATCTGTGAGACAGAGACGATAACTACTTTGCTAGGTGGTTATAAATATTAAGAGAGTATTAAGTGAGACATAGCAGATTATCTTACATATATTTTTTTCTATTGCAAAGTGCATACTATTTTTCTCTTTTTGTTTTTTTGAGACAGAGTCTTGCTCTGTTGCCCAGGCTGGAGTGCAGTGGTACGGATCTCAGCTCTCTGCAAACTCTGCCTCCTGGGTTCAAGTGATTCTCCTGCCTCAGCCTCCCGAGTAGCTGGGATTACAGGCAGAAGCCACCATGCCTGGATAATTTTTGTATTTTTAGTAGAGACAGGGTTTCACCATATTGGCCAGGCTGGTCTCAAACTCCTGACCTCAGGTGATCCACTCACCTCGGCCTCTCAAAGTACTGGGATTAAGGTGTGAGCCACTGCACCTGGCCAAAGTGTATAATATTTCCACTAAGGAAATTAGTGTCTCTTGGCTCCATGTTAAAAAAAAATTGGATTTCCTGGCTTTCCAACTACACCTTTCCTTCTGGCCTCACCCTGATATTTGAGTTCTGCAGGTGGATGTTCTCCCTACAGTAAATGCACCTGGATCAGAAGGGTGTAGGCAGAAAATTCTATCACCCCAAAAGTGGGCTAAGCCAAAAGGCCACCCTTGCTTTTCTAGAGCTCTTCCCTCAGGAACAAATTGAAGACCGAAATGAGGAATTTTGGTGTAATGCAAGAAACCACAAAGAGGATTTCTGCATATAAATCTGTTTTCCTGACTTTTTTTTCTACTTATTTTTATTTAACAAACATATGAAGCTTGCTATGTGCCAGGCACAGTTCAAACCATTTTTAAAATATTCATTTAGCCCTCATAACAACCTCATGAGGCAGGTGTTGTTATCCCTGGCTGTAGTTGGGGAAACTGAGCCACAAAGAGGTTCTGAACTTACTGAAAGCAACATAGACATGCAGGTGACTTAAAACCCAGGCATTGCAGTGGGGATAGAAACTTATTGTATAAAAATGCCCATCTAAAATGCCTTTTTTCTGCAAAGCGTTCAGATATTATCACAGGGGATTTAAATTTAGATGAAGCAGCAACACTGCCAGCCATCACATAAGCTTAAGAGATAACTAAGCCCAACTTCCCACTTGAACTTTTGTGAACTGTGCCTCACTGGGGTGCGCCTTAAGAGCAGTTCTGGCGAGGCCATTCTTCCTTCTTCCTTAATTTTTTCTTTTTCTTTTTTCTTTTTTTTTTTTTTGAGACAGAGTCTTTTCTCTGTCCCCCAGGCTGGAGTGCAATGGTGCGATTGTGATCTCCAACTCCCAGGTTCAAGCGATTCTCTGCCTCAGCCTCCCGAGTAGCTGAGATTACAGGCACGCACCACCGTGCTCAGCTAATTTTTGTATTTTTAGTAGAGATGGGGGTTTCACCATCCTGACCAGGCTGGTCTTGAACTCCTGACCCTGACCTTGTGATCCACCGACCTCGGCCTCCCAAAGTGCTGGGATTACAGGCATGCACCAGCATGCCTGGCCAATTGATTTTTCTTTTGACAAGCATTTGCTGGGCATCAACCATGTGCCAGGCACAGTGCTAGGTGCTGGATTCCAAGACAATTACAATAACAAGTTCTAAGCTCAAAGAGTTCACAGTCTGATGAGAAAAGTAGAGAAATGGACAGTCACACATGCTCTAAAGAAAGAACTCTGCAAGGATATCTCTGCCATTCTCCTCAGAAGCAAGCCTCACCTCTCAACTTAGAACTGGAATCAGTACATTTATATGAGAGGCAATTGCCACAGACTGTCCACATAGAATGCGTTTTGTTCTTTGGCTTCCTCCTTCACTATATCTCTCTTCTCTCTCTCTGTTTTTTGGACTTTTTCTTTCTCCTCCCTCTCCCCTCCTTCTCCCCTTCTTCTTCATCCTCCTCCTTCTCCTCCTCCTCCTTCTTCTTCTTCTTGAGTTGAAGTCTCACCGGGTCACCCAGGCTGGAGTGCAGCGGCACAATTATGACTCACTGCAGTCTCAACCTCCCAGGCTCAAGTGATCCTCCTGCCTCAGCCTCCTGAGTAGCTGGGACCACAGGCATGAGCCACCACACACAGCTATTTTTTATTTTTCGTAGAGATACCTTCTTTCTATGTTACTCAGGCTAGTCTTCAACTCCCGGGCTCAAGCAATCCTCCCACCGTGGCCTCCCAAAGTACTGGGATTACAGGCGTGAGCCATGGTACCCTGCCTGAACTTCTTGTCTACTTTCCTTTTTCCCCTCCTAACCTTTTGCTTTTAGTCACACACAGACCTTTCCAGGGCATCTCCCAGGCACTTATTCCCTGAGCCTAATGTGTCTTGGGAAACCCTGACACAGACCTGGTCAAGTTCACAACAGGTTATTTTGATTTGTGACATTGGCATTTTCCTGCCTCCTTGTGACCTAAGTGGTGAAAAAAGTATCTCAGGATGTTCTCGTATTCAAATGTGGTTTCACTGGGGAATGCTAAGATCAAGAATGTTTCAAGCAGCAAGACATCAGAGGGAGTGCCAAGGATGAGGAAGAGCAAGCTCTCGGGGCAAAGTGGTAAGCTCTCCCCTGGTTTCAGCCTCCTAAACACCACTGCCTGCATTAAATATTCCCTCTTGGGAGACCGAGGTGGAAGATCACAAGGTCAGGAGTTTGAGATCAGCTTGGCCAACACGGTGAAACCCCTATTTAATGAAAATCCAAAAAATTAGCTGGGAATGGTGGCAGGCGCTTGTAATCCCAGCTACTTGGGAGGATGAGGCAGGAGAATCACTTGAATCCAGGCGGTGGAGGTTGCAGTGAACCGAGATCATGCCACTGCGCTACAGCCTGGGCAACAGAGCGAGACTCAGTCTCAAAATGAATGAATGAATGAATGAATAGATGCACGTCCTCCCTGCCCGCCCACCCCACTTAACAGAGCCCAGATTGTGTTACTGGGAAAAGTGCAGCAGCCAGAGGGAATAGAGAAACTGTTTTGTTTGGAGTTCTGAGAAAGGATACTCAGGAAAGTGATGGTGATAGAGACAGATTGTTCTCCTGCTAATACTGCTTGTTACCCATTAACAAGCCTGCAAAGAAAGCATCTTTATGACCAGAACTTTATCAAGAACTTCGTGCTTCTCTTCCATAAACTTCATTACCCTGTGACCTCACCCCACAACAAACTTAAAGTACTGTCATTTTCAGATTTCAGTTACTCCTGGATCTGTAAGTGACGTAGTTTCATGCCCTTAACTCACTGGAAGGCAGTAGAACCAGATGCCTGTTTCTCCTCCTGCTCCTCTGCTCTGGCCCCAAAACAGGAACTTTGCCTTCCTTTGTTTCACCCATTTATCTACCCAAAAATCACCCATTGTGCAAAGATCTCTAATGGCTACTCTAGAGGAGAACAAATATGGAGAAGACATGCTCAGTGCTTTCAGGAACCTGGAATCTGTGGAGGAGACACATATAAAGACAATACGATAAACACAGATTTGCATTGACTTTTCTCTTTTCCTCTTTCAAAGTGATATTGTTCTTTAAAAATGAGCCTCCTATATCTGATGCTTTTTTTTTTTTTTTTTTTTTAGACAATCTCACTGTGTTGCCCAGGCTGGAGAACAGCGGTGCGATCTTGGCTCAATGCAACCTCTGCCTCCCAGGTTCAAGTGATTCTCCTGCCTCAACCTCCCAAGTAGCTGGGACTACAGGTGCCTGCCACCACGCCTTTTTGTGTGTGTGTGTGTGTGTGTGTGTATTTTTAGTAGAGATGGAGTTTCACTGTGTTGTCCAGGCTGGTCTTGAACTCCTGACCTCATGATCTGCCCACCTCAGCCTCCCAAAGTGCTGGGATTACAGGCGTGAGCCACCTTGCCCAGCCAGATGCTTTTTTTCTCCTCTATGAACTCTAGGAAGGCCAAGTTGGTTCTTTAAGGAAAGAGGGTTTGGGGCAGGCCAGGATAGGGAAAAGACATTGGGATCAGGATGGAGACCTCCAATTCCAAGATTTTCAATCAGCAGAAGACATGCTGGAGTCAGAACCAGGCCTGGCTCCCTGCTATGCCTTGGGACCAACAGAGACATGTCCAGTCCAGATGACAGCAACAGAGGCAATGTTTACTTCTCCAGGATTCCTTTGCACAATTTACTGCCCTTTCTTCAAGAGCAGAACAACCAAGAGCATGCCAAAAGTCATGGCACATTCAGCCGTTTATGAATGTCATCTTTGGATTAGCTGATCCTGGGTAAAAGATTTAGGAAAGGAGGTGGGGAAGGGTAGCAGTGATGCACAGAGTAAACGATATATTTGGAGACAACATTTAGTTGAGTGCAGTTACAGCATTCGCACATTGCTTTTGAACAAATGATAAATAAGGAAAATGCAAGGTAGATTCTCTACCTTTTCAATCAGATCTGGCAAGGGTTACCAAGGTGACCCGATTCTAGGTCAAATGGGTAACAGAAGCCTCTGTACAGCTGAGTCCAAAATATAAGCCCTAAGATGTCCTTCATTATTTAGTTTTTTTTTTTTTTTTTCAAGACAGAGTCTTGCTCTGTCACCCAGGCTGGAGTGCAGTGGCATGATTTTGGCTCACTGCAACCTCTGCCTTCCAGGTTCAAGCGATTCTCTTGCCTCAAACTCCCGAGAAGTTGGGATTACAGGCATGTGCCATCACACCTGGCTAATTTTTGTATTTTTAGTAGAAATGGGTTTTCACCAAGTTGGCCAGGCTGAATTTGTTGGCCAAACTCCTGACCTCGTGATTTACCCGCCTCGGCCTCCCAAAGTGCTGGTATTATAGACATGAGTCACCATGTCCGGCCCATCCTTCCTTAACTAGGGGATCAATCAACTTTATTTGGGGATGATTGGGAAAAGCTGAAGCGAGATTATATGCTCCACCTGAGCCTTGAAAGATGAATAATTCACAGAGTGCACAAAGTGGGGAAAGAAATTCTAAACAGAAGGATGGAGATGTAGAAGGGGTGGGATGGTGGGACTAAGGGTCTAGAAGCAGACAGAGTGAGAGGACTAGAAGAATTGCCAGATTTAGAGTCCACATTAATGAACGGTGTGTTGCTAGTGGTGGCATGCTGGGAGGAAGGGAGCTGAAGGAGGAGGAGCCCAGCCACAAGACCCCCAGGGACAGGAAGAGTCCAGGGTCTCCGGGGTTTACCCTGTGCACTGAAGGAGTATTTCTGGGATAAGAGGTTTCCTAGGGAGAGCACAGAAGAATCTGTTCAAATGGAAGTTTGGTAGAAAGTACCCTGGGACCCAGGGTAGCCTGGCAGCAGCTCTGAGGGCTTCTTTAGGTGGTTCATCCCCTCTCAGCCAGTCAGGACTATAATTTCCTAAGAAATTCCTCTTGGGAGTCATTTATCTTTTATTACAGTACCACTTGGACAGCACACACACAGCACAAGAGGAAAATACAAACCTATGCACAGAATAAATTAGAAAATTCCTATTTCAAAGTAGATGACAAAAGAAGCTGTGCTACCAGGAGGGTCTCATGGTTCAGTGCCTGGAGAGTCCTGGGGTGTCAATAGCCCCAAGATTCCAGGATCAGTTGATGATACATTTAGAGCCAAATGCCCCCTTCTGAGCATATTTTAATAATGTCTAAACTCCTTCATGCAAACATGTGCACACTGATAGATGTACACACAGGCCTCAGGGCAGGGGACAGGCTGGACATGCCAGCCAGCTCAGCAACAAGCACAGCAGACCCAACTGTGCTCTCCCTTTGGCTCTGGTAGAGTTCCTGGCACTCATTCTTCACCAGCTCCCCAGCTCCCTTGGGAGGTCCAGTGTGCCCTGTGGCAGTGGGGAAGTGGAGGCCCATTTCCCAAGGCGAGGACACAGGTCTATCATTCTGGACTGAGGGAGCACATCTCAGCTTTTTATACACAAGCCTTGCTTTGTTGTCTCATCTGCCAAGCCTCGCCTGCCACTCCCAGAGGAATGAGTGAAGCCATGTGTCCTGGGAAAATTCACCTACTCGAGTCCCAGGAGCTGTGCGTATGTCTCTGTCCAGCAGTGTGACGTTGGGGGAAGTCATCTCATTTCTCTAAGCCTTATAATCCCTGTTTGTAAAAATGAGAGTTGCTACTTCACAGGGTTATCAAAAGGAATCACAGAAATAGGATATTGCCACGTACTGTGCCAGACTCAAGTTAAATGTTCAAATTCTGTTTTCTTTCCTGTCTTCTTGCGCCCAATGCCTTCCTTTTTATTTCCCCATTTGGTTTCCAGCTTTATGTGTCTGTTTGTATTCATGTAACCTCAGTGGAACCAAAAGCACCTCTTGACCAACAGATTCTCCCACACCCTGACAGAAATTGCTGGTGTGTGTCCCCCGGCAGTACAAAACTGCAACACTGGGTGAATCAAGAGGATGAGCCACAGGACCAGGGGACAGTGGGGACAGTCAGGAAATCAGGTACATCCAAGTCCAGGAGAGAGATCTGGGTAGCCTGTGGGTACATGGAGATCTATCTCAGAGAGGAGGGTAAGGTGCCATAATGGTGAAAAGACACAAGAAATAGTGGTATGAGGGTGGCTCTGAGCTGAGTCTGGCCAGAAGCTGGAATCTAGGGAGGTGCTGTTCACAACATTCAGTAGAAACAAAATCACTGCCTTCCAGGAGTAGGAGGCCCAAGGATGCAGGAGATTTATCTTCTTGGTAGGTCTGTCCACCGAAAGGCCAGTTTGATGGGTCACAGTCTACACCTCAGGTTCTGCAGAAATTTCCCATTTTTTCATCTGTCTGTTCATTCAGCCATCTATCTGAATATATTAAGAGTTTTATAGAATGCAGGCTGACCTGGACAGAAAATCCTGTGTTCATGCAGCAACTTTTATCCAAGGAGTCAGTAACTTTTATAGTCACTCAACTGGAGTCTTTTATAGTAAGGCTGCGAGGTAGTAACAGGACAGGTAATGCCCCTCTTTTTATAGATCAAGAAGTGCTCAAAGTAACACAGTGAGCCTAGCTGAAACATGGTTTGGGCTGGTCAAATGCAGGGCACTAATCTGTTCCCCGAAGACCAGAAATTGGCTGTCTTCCTGTGGGCCTTGGTACAGCTTCTCCTGGCCTGACCTCTGTGTCTAGACCAGCTCTGTTGCTTTTCATACCAGTGTGGGTTTCAAGTCATCTTTGAAGTTCACAATAGGGCTGGAGCAGGCCCACAGCTTTTCCCAGGAAGCCAGACCCCCAGTAGGCTCAGAGTCAGTGTCTGATGTGCAACTGTCACTAGAGTCAGAAGAGCTCTGGAAGCAGATTTCACAGTAGGGCCGGTGGCAGCGGCAGAAGAACTCATCTGAGCTGCTGGACTCAGTGTCAAAGTAGCTGTGTCGAGAAGACAGGGAGGGACAGACTGAGGAGACTGGGGGCCACAGCTGCCACTGCTCAGGCAAGTCAGGTGAGGCTTTGGAGAGGCATGGGGCAGCAGGACTTGGTGCCTGGTCAGAACCAGAAGGCTGGGGAAGAAAGGCTGCTTCACTCTCTCTAGCCCTTTCTGGCTCTGTCTGGCTTTGTTTGCTGCCCTCCAGGGTACCTGGAGAATCTGAAAGCAGTGAAGGCTTTCTGGAAGAAGGTCTTCGTACTCTGGAATCAGCAGTTTGTGGGGCCAGGCTGGGGCTGTCCCCATTCTCCACATATAGCCTGCTGTGTACCCCAGAAACAGTTCTGTTTGCCCAGTGCCCCACAGATGAGGGTGCAGAGCCAGGAAAGTGTGAGCGGGCCCGCTGAGCTGCCCGCCTTCTCCTCACCATGTAAGGGCTGAAGCCCAGCTCCTTGGAGAGGGGCATCTTTTGGGGGCTGAAGGCAGCACTGTTCCTCCAGGGTTGCTGGCGACAAGAGAGGGCAGTGGGGAGGGAAGCCTCAGGGCCCAGGCCCAGATCTTGTAAGACCTCCTGAAGTTTCTCCCTGATCACTGAATTGACCCTTGACTGCCGCTCTAGGGGCTCCTCTGAGTTCTCCAGATGCCTCTGTGTCTGGGGATCTGAGCCTCCTCTGCCTGGTAGAAAACTGTGGCTGGCGGCCATGGGGTTTTGGTCTCCTCTTTTTGGACCCAGCCTTTGCTCAGTCCATGGCTTCTGGCTACAACCTGAGTCTAAACGATCAGAAAAGTCTTTCAAGTCAGGTATCTTCTCCTCTTTCCCTGGGGAGGGGCTGATGTCCTTCCCAGGCCCCTCAAGTCTTTGCGCATGTGAGGAGGGCCCTGAGGTGCACTGGGAGTCCTGGGCAGCCATGCCGGGATCATTCTGAAAGTCAGAGAGGCGTCCTGAAGGCCCCTGAGTATCTGCCAGGCTGTGGACCGAGGCTATGGCCTGGACATCCTTGCTTGGGGAAGAGGCAGGTGGGGCAGCCCCCTCTGGGAGGTCATAGGTGCACTCACCTGACATCAGCCTCACAAGCTTCTCTTTGGCGTTGTTTACTTGTTCCTGCAGGCTTTCAATCACGGCATTTTTCTGTAAAATTAAAGCAAAACCATCAACAACAGATGTAACTGAGGGTTCCATAGTGCCCACCACGGTGGAGAAGGTGTGGCTTTGGAAGAACCTTGGCTTAAATCTCAGTTCTTCCCTCAGGTTCTGAGAAGGTACCTTCCTCCAGTGAAATGGGTTGGTACATGTAAAGTGCTTAGCACAATAACTGACGTATATGGTGCTCAATAAAGGCCAACTGTGATTTATTGTCATTATCTCAGTCTCCTCCTTATATCCCCACACTGTGAGGCATTGCTTATGAAAAGCAAGGAGGCACAGCCTGAATGCTTGCTGGCCACTGCAGTGCCCTCTCACCTTTCCCAGAACCAAGAGGGTCAGGTCACTCTGCAGGCACAAGCTGAATAATGTTTAGAATGGTCCCACTTGTGGTTTATCACACTTCTGCAAAAATTTAGATTAATGTGAAGCATATCTCCAGGGGATGAACAAATAGAGAAACAAGTATTTTGCTTTACTAAACAGCCTAGAAAATGAGAAGAACAAGGATAAGTGTGGAGATTCCTGAGACAATCAAATAAGATTGGAGCTGAGAGGGGCCAAAGAGAATCTCAGATTGGTGTTATCACCTCCCTAGGCTTGACCTCTGGTAGTGAGTGGTCAAAGCTGCCATGTGGTACTACCAGATGTCAATTTCACCTAAAGCAGGGGTCCTCAGCCTCTGGGCCATGCACTGGTACTGGTCCATGGACTGTTAGGAACCAGGCTGTACAGCAGGAGGTGAGCCGGGGGTGAAAAAGCTTTACCACCTGAGCTTCCATCAGATCAGCTGTGGCATTAGATTCTTATAGGAGTGCAAACCCTATTGTGAAGTATACATGTGAGGGGTTTAGGCTGTACACTCCTTATGAGAAGTGAACGCCTGATAATCTGAGGTGGAACAGTTTCATCCCAAAACCATTCCCCTGCCACTGTCTGTGGAAAAAATGTCTTCCACTGAACTGGTACCTGTTGCCAAAAATGCTGGGGACCACTGACCTAAAGGAGTGCAAGCATCAGAACTATTGAAGAAGCATTAAAAAAATGAAAGGATTGTTGGGCCTAAGCCTTGGCTAGCTTGATTCAGCAGCCCTAGAATGGAGCCCAGGAGATGAAGGAGCCTGGGGCAGTTCTGCTACTGAGCTGCCTACTCACTGCGTGGATGTTAGCTGATAAACAAGCTGTGCAGGAGAGGGCTGGCAGGTGAGAGCTGCAGAGGCGTGCCTGCCCTAACTGCGAGATGGCGGGGCATGAAGTAGGAGTAGGAGCGTTGGCGGTAGGTTACAGGGAGTGACTGCAGCCCAGACATCTTTCTGTGGTGCAGCAGCTAATTCTCTAAGCTCAGACTGTGGGTCCACCTCTGGAAACCTCTGATCCTCAAAGACAGAGCAGGGATGAGATCTTCAAAGGGAATGGCTGGACTTGGGGCAGATTACATGGGGTTGAGAGCTCTGGGAAGGCAATAATGTAAGCAAGTGTTCTAGAAAGTGCTTGTCTGAACACCAAAATGCTGCATCTTTGTTACTATCATCTTTAGAAGCTGGGGATGAGCATTTGGACCTCCACTTATTATGCTCTAGAAACAAAAGGATGTTCCCTGTGTTAGGATAACTAATACAAATTGCCTAGTTATACCAGTCCATAACTGCTAACGAGGACTACTAGTTGTGGAGTGAACCTCTATAACCAGTAGTCTCATATGGCGTGAGATGTGGTTTCATCTCAGGTTTACATGGGAGAGTTGCCTAGAAATGCTCCTTTAAGAGAGCAGTAGCTTAAGTAAAATAGTCCAATATTCTGATCAGCAACCCTCCAAACAGATCCACTGCTTCCCTTGTAGAAGTGGGAATTTTTCTGATAGTTGGTATTGCCAGTTTCACCCTGGTTGAGTCTACTTCTCTATCAGAAGAAAGACCAGGGCCAGTGAGTGACTGCTGAGTAAGGTGGAAGGGACTTTTCGGTGAGCACATGCGTGCCTGTCCTCTCTCCCTTCCTTCTACCTGCAGAGTGGCAAGGTCTGGGTGTTGCTGGGTGCGTGCAGATGACTCAAGGACTTGCCAGGGGCAGAATGGATGAGTAACAGGAAAACACTCAGGTGTTTGTGATACTGGGCTGTGCCAGGTATCTCTCTGAGGCTCTCTGAGGGGACCTCAACTCTCTTCCTCCTCCTCTAGCCTGTATTCCCAAAGCCCATCATGCACATGCCCATGTCGGCTTCTGAAGGCCTTTACAGCCCCATAGAGCTAGGAAGGGACCATCTGTTGATGGCAACTATGCTGTGGGTGAAATCTGAGTGCTGCCTTTTTATGCCTTACCCATACACTCCTTTGAGTATAGAAAGATACTATAAACATGGAGTTGGGAAGAATATTCTTCTCCCAGCAAGCCAAACATCTGAAGCTGGCTGGTGACAGATTTAGAAATGTCAACCTAAACAGAAAATTTCCTTCTTCCAGAAAAAGAAGTGAGACTCTGTTTTTACCATGGCTGCATACTAATTAGAGGTGTGGTGTGAGGCACTGCCATTATGAGACTGAAATTTGACCTACCATGGCAGCTGCACTTCAATGAGCTTATTAATCATTATTTTTGACACATCGAGGGAAGCAAAACATCCACCTGGCCACCTGCATGTTTCACAGGGTGTAAGCCGTAAGGAGACATGGAGTCAGCCTCTTGTTTCTATGGTTCAGGGAAGAAAAGTAATAGGTGAGTTTACTTGGCTGCAGAGTGTACAAGGAAGGCACTTCAGCCTTGTGGGAGGTTCTATCTGCTGGCCTTCTCTTAGACAGTGAAGTCGGTCAGTGATAGATGCTGCCCCAAACAGCTTCTAGGGGACCCCTGGCTATAGGGGCAAGAGGGGAAAGAGTGAGAAGATGGGCTGCCCAGACTGTGGGAAAGTAAGACGAAGGCCTTAGTGGGGGAGTGGGGCCCGCACAGGTTACTGCACACCATGAGCCAGAATCAAGGTCTGTGCATATGTCAAGGCAGGAGAGATAATCCTGTTTATCTAATGGGCAGTGCTGGAGCTGAGGATGCAGATGCTGGAACCTCTTGACACCTGCCATGGGGCCCTAGGACTGGCTCCTAATTCTCAAGTCTGTTCTGGGAAAGACATTCCAAGTGTAGCATGTACTGGGGAGGCCAGCTTCTTAACACTTGTGTGTGTGTGCCCATTGAGGGGCTTCCTCTGCAGACTCAAGGCATCTTTTTGGATATAGCAGATTGAGTCCCTGCATGGGAAATGGGTAGCATGGCAGAAGTACAAACAGCACATTGCAAATTACCATAAGGCTAAAGAGTCAGTCCACTTGGCTGTTCCAGCATCAGCTGACTGTGAATGAAAACCATCCTGGCTGTTCTAGCCAAGCTTCTGGCCTTCTGTGCAGCCAGGAAAAAAAAAATGCTTATTTGAAGACTTCACAGAGTGTTAAAGGCAATATTACTTCCTTGCCAGGTGGAAAGAAATCTGGTTTTGAAATACTAAATAGTAAAGAAATGGAGAGGTGTTACTCCGATGGACAAAAAAGGTTCAGAACCATAGAGGGGCATGAACAGTGGGTGCCTGGGCATGCTGAATTCCTTCATCTGTTGTGTTTTTTAGGTCCTCATCATACTATCCTCTCATCAGGGACTATTAATACCTAGGCAGCAGTCCTATTACAAAAAAGCCCAGTTTCCTAAATAACACCTACTGAAATAGATTCTAAACAGAAAAAAAATATGCAATGTAATTCAGTTAGTGTCAAAATACTGACTAATTCCCTTGGGCCCTGTGCCTTCTTCCTGAGTCAATGAAGCCCTCAAGCTTTTCCACGTGCTTTCTTCAAGCCTGCACCACACTGCCCAAGTCTGGGAGAGGGGCCAACTCTGGCTAAAATACAGAAGGCAAAAGCCTAGGGGGCTGCCTGGTTCTCCCTTAGCACTACAATTCCATTCAGAAGCTCTTATTAAGTCCCCTACTCCATCTGTAGACATGCCTGGAGTTTCTGGGATGATGGGCTGATTAAGATCTGTAGCCAGTACCTGGAAAAGACAGTAACGACCCCATGAGATCTTGAAGATGAAGACACTACTCTATGTAAAAAGAGAAAATGAGGCCAGGCATGGTGGCTCATGTCTGTAATTCCAACACTCTGGGAGGCCAGGGCAGGTGGATCACTTGAGGTCAGAAGTTTGAGACGAGCCTGGGCAACATGGTGAAACCCCATCTCTACTAAAAATACAAAAATTAGCCAAGCGTGGTGGTGTGTGCCGATAGTTCCAGATACTTGGGAGGTTGAGGCATGAAAATTGATTGAACCTGGAAGGTGGAGGTTTCAGTGAGCTGAGACAGCACCAGTGAACTCCAGCCTGGGAAACAGAGAGAGATCTCATCTCAAAAAAAAAAAAAAAGAAAAGAAAAGAAAGAAAAAAAAAGAGAAAATGTATCACACAGAAGCTAATGTCCACTACATCTCAGGGCCTTTATGATATTGTTCCCTCTGCTTGGAATACCTTTCCCTATACTCTTTGTCTGGTTAATTTGTACTTAACCTTCAGCTCTCAGCAAAATGAGTCTTTTCTGACTGCCCTAAATTAGGTTTTCTTGCCCTTTTTACACATTAGTCTGTCTTACCATTCTGATTTTCTTTCATAATTCTTATGACAATTTATAATGATATGTTTGCTTAATGAATGAATATCTATTTCCTCCACTAGGCTGTGAGCTCCGTGAGGGTAGGAACTATGCTTTTGTTCACTGTTCACTGGCACAATGCCTGGCACATAGGAGTGACTCATTCATATCTGTCCATTGAATGAATGAAGTAGATGCATGTCACTGGGGAAATGGTGAGGCTTTGCTTGCTTTTAAGGAATGTGGGAGGATGACAGGAAAAGAGAACATCAGCATTAAGAGCCTCCGGAGCCACCGATGCATGATTGGACCCTTGAAAGGGAATCTTCCAGGCACGGGCGCAGCTTACTTCAGTGAGAAGCCTCTCCATGGAGCTTTTCTCTTCCCTCAGGTGGCAGTTCTCTTCCTCACCATACTGGGTATGGAAGCTTTTGCTGGGAGTGCTGAAATATTTCGCCATGTGTCTGATTGTTTGGTTTTCCTCTTCGAATGCCTTCCATTGCTTCAGCTGTTAGATAAAAGACCACATGTTATTTATTTAATCACACACCCAGAAACACATTATCTCACTGTTTCTTATAAACACCAAGGAATGACACTATCATAGACACACACATGCATGAGCTATTCTCTCCTTAAAATGTACTTTGCTCTGGAGGGCTCATAGATGATAATGACAAAAGGTATAGAGAATGCTAGGATTATAAAATTTTTAAAATGCCAAAGGGCCAGGAGCAATGGCTCACTCCTATAATCCCAGCTACTCAGGAGGCTGAAGTGGGAGGATCACTTGAGCTCAAGAGTTTGAGGCTACAGTGAACTATTGTTATGCTACTGTACTCTAGCCTGGGTGGCAGAGTGAGATCCAATCTCCAAAAAACACACAAACAAAACAAAAACAAAAAACAACCCTAAAAACAAACACAAACAAAAACCTCCAAAGGAAGAATAAGGCAGGTAGATAAAACAGAACAGCCTTAGCCCATCTGCCTACTTATTGCCAAACTGATCAAATAAGAATAGAGCTGAAGTATCTTCTACCACCACATTCTAAAGCTACAGTTAGGAGCTAGCTTAGGGTTAAGCAATCTGAACACGATATGTTTCAAATGAAAATTTCTAGTTGTATGCAGCTATTTAATTCTTTTACATTTGTTGATTAATGGTGTGCTTGCTGCTATTGAAAATTCAGTTCCTTTGGGTGGACTTCTAACTCAAGTCAATAATCAAGGCTCAGAGAGCCTTTGAGGGAGGCCCCCTCACCACAGTGGGATGCTCTAGCACAGGTGTCCCAAACTTTTTACACAGGGGGCCAGTTCACTGTCCCTCAGACCGTTGGAGGGCCGCCACATACTGTGCTCCTCTCACTGACCACCAATGAAAGAGGTGCCCCTTCCTGAAGTGCGGTGGGGGGCTGGATAAATGGCCTCAGGGGGCCGCAGGCAGCCCGCGGGCCGTAGTTTGGGGACACCTGCTCTAGCTCATCACCTAATTTCTTTGACCAACTAGGAAAGGCTGAGGAGTGTGGCTGTCTAAGCTCACACAGTCACTTAGCAGCAGAACCACAGCTGTACGCAGGACACCACGCCAGGCTGCACGTCCTCACTCGGCTGATGAAGAGAGAGACTTAACCGTGGCAGTGCAGGGAAGGCTCTTCAGGAGAAACTGGTCTTGAGGAACATTCTGCAGAAGGCTGGGCTGCTTTAGTTTAACAGGGATGAAGCTGAACATAGAAACAGGAGCCTCCGCCTGTGTCTGTGGGCACTCCTGACCCGCCGAATGCCAGTAATATAAGTGACACAGGAAGCCATGGTGCGAAAGGCCTCTGTTTTCTCCTCAGGAATTCTCATAACTAAGTGGCCTAGTGATGGACACTGGGGACCTGGGACCTTGGTTCTAGAAATGATGCTGTGGTATCCATGAGTAGCCTCAAGGGGAACCTGGGATCTCTTTACTCATCCATCAAACATTTATTAAGCTCTGATCATGTAGTATAAACCAAATTTTGTAAATCTCAGATAGGATTCTGAATCCTGCCATCAACTTTAATACCACTGAAATTGATATTATCACCCAAGTCCTCTTGGGTCCTCTGCTGACTCATCATGAGTCTCTCATGGTATCAGGAGTCTGTGTGACCTGTGCTGGGTCAGGCCTGGTACCCCACTCTCAGATGCCCTTCTTGAAGACCTCCTCCTCACAAAAGGATGCTCTCAGCTCACCTCCCTACTTGGGAGCTACCGGAGCCAACACCATAGGTCATCTGTGGCCTTGGGTGGATGAATCAGCCCTCCTAGGGTTATTCTCCTCGCACTGACCCTGGCAGTGTAGTGGTGCAGTTTTTCCTTTGTCTCCCCCAGCACTCCCCGCCTGAGGCCTCTCTGCAAGGCTGGCAGAGGAGCAGCTCAGCACTGGCCTAAAGACTCTCCCAGGGCTTTTGGTCTTTCTCTCCCCAAACTGGCCAAGTGGATCCAAGATACCCCTTGGTTACTCTAGCCCTTCATCCCTTATTTGTGAAGATACTGATCCTTAAGGCTCAACCCTTCAGGGTTTCTGGAATCCAGCTACAAATTTCACAGTTCAGGGCCTCTCCTCTACTTTCCTGCAGAAGGACACACAGGTTCTGGTTTTCTGAGCCTCTGGGCTATAGTGGGTGTGGCAGGCTGAACAGGAGCTTCTCAAAGATGTTCCTTCTCATCCTAATCCCTGGAGCCTGTGAGTATGTGACCTTATGTGGCAAAAGGCACTTCGCAAATGTGATTAAGGATTTTGAGAGGGGTGATTATTCTGGATTATCCAGGTGGGCCCAATGTAATCATAAGAATCCTTATAGGAGGGAAGGAGGAGAGCCAGAGTCAGAGGAGATGCGACAATGGAAACAGTGGTGAGAGAGATTTGAATCTCTTCTGGCAGATTTGAACCCTGCTGGCTCAGAAGGTGGAGAAGGGGACAACGAACATAAGAATGCAGATGGCCTCTGGAAGCTGAAAAAGACAAGGGAACAGATTCTCCCTTCACATCTCTGGGAGGAACACAGACCTCCTGACACCTCAAGTTTAGCCAAATAAGACCTATTTCAGATTTCTGACCCCCAAAATTTTAAGATAATAAATTTGTATTATTTTAAGCCACTGAGCTTGTGGTAATTTGTTAGAGCAGCAATAAGAAACTAATACGGTGGGACTGAATGTCAACTCTTTAATGGGGTCCAGCAGGGCCTCCGAAGCGCCCCAGGTGTGCCTCTCCCCGCTCTTGTCATTCTTCCTCTGGTTTCCATTTGGGCTTCAAAAATAACAAAGACTGTGGTGCTCCAAACATAACTTTCTCTCTCTCTTTCTCTTTCTTTCTCTCTTTCTCTCACCTCCTTGTCTCTGGTCATGATATTATTCCATCAAAAATGTCACCTACTTTCCTCCATCTCTTCAATTAACTCTTATGGTTTCTTCAAGACTGAGCTCAAACACCTCATCTTCCTCCCTCCTTTCTTTTCTTCTTCTTTTTTTTTTTTTTTTTTTTTTTTTTTTTTTGAGACAGGGTCTCACTTTGTTGCCCAGGCTGGAGTGCAGTGGCACAATCACAGATCACCACAGCTTCAACATCCTGGGCTCAGGTGATCCTCCCACTTCAGCCTCCTGGGTAGCTGGGACCAGAGGCATGGGCCCCCATGCCTGGCTAATTTTTGCTTTTTTTTTTTGAGACAGAGTCTCATTCTGTCTCCCAAGCTGGAGTTCAGTGGCATGATCTAAGCTCACTGCAACCTCTGCCTCCTGGTTTCAAGTGATTCTCCTGCCTCCAAAATAGCTGGGATTACAGGCACCTACCAGCACACCCACCTAATTTTTGTATTTTTCGTGGAGATGGGGTTTCACCATGTCGACCAGGCTGGTCTCGAACTCCTGGCCTCAAGTGATCTACCTGCTTTGGTCTCCCAAAGTGCTGGGATTACAGGTGTGAGCCACCACATCTGGCCAGTTTTTGCATTTTTTGTAGAGGCCAGGTTTCGCCATGTTGCCCAGGTTGGTCTTGAACTCTTGGGCTCAAGTGATTCACCCACTTTAGCCTTGAAAAGTGCTGGGATTACAGGCATGAGCCACCATGCCCAGCCTCATTTTCTGAGAAGGTGTCACCGAATTCCCAGATGGGCTGGGGAAGGCCTTTCTCAAAGCTCTCAACACATGTATTATAATTCCTTTCATGTCTGCTCCCCACTAGCACTAGAGGCAAGCCCTCTGTTTAAGTGCAGGTTCCCAGCAGTTAATAAATGGCTGGCTGGCTGGATGCATGAACAAATGAAGGAAGCTTTCTTTAAAATGCTCATTGGTCTAGTAGGGGTGCTGGGACATATATGGATAATTATAAGGCAGATTAGAAAGGCCTAAGCATCTTCAGGGAGGAGCAGATGAAATGCTTTGGGGGTTAGAGGAGAGAGAAAATAATGTCCTACCTCAGGACCTGCCTGCCTCTCCAAGGGAGTGGAGTGCTGCAGGATGGGTCATATTCGGGTCAGAAAAGCAGCGGCTAGCTGACTCCTGGTGATGACCTCAGTGCTTGGCATAAACACTCAGGCATTTCCTGAGTGCCTGTGTCAAAGAAGGCTTCTTGGGCCCCCCTTGCCTCCTTAGTAATGTCATCCATTTCATCTGCTCTCTGGCGCTGCCTAGCTGCCCTGGGAAGTATCTGTGCTTTTGCTTTCACAAACCCTTCCCATTACAGTCCTGACTAAAAGCTCACTGGCAAGAAGGAATCCCATCTTGCTGCAACCCCTAATTCCTACCCAGATAGCTCCCCTCAAGCACTTTACCAAATTTACTCAGCTGTTCTTCTCTTCTACGAATACACAGTGCAAGTATCACAGGAAGAATCATTTTTCTATCAAAGACCTCTGAGCCAGAGGGGAAACAGACAGAAACCTAACAGACCTCAGTTACTTTTATTTTTGAAAAAGAACTTACCTTCTAAACCTAAAATACAACAGACTACAAAAAATATTTTTTAGTTTCACATCACGGTCAGTTAGTTTCAGAGGAGAAAAAAAAAATTACAAGGGAGAAAATGGAAGAGGAAAGACAGAGTAAGAGAAAGGAAGCTTAAGAAAGCTAGGAGGGAAAAAGGCCAGCGCCATCCATCCACCCAATTCCTGTGCCTCATAATCATTCCATTTCCATTCCCAGTTCAACAAATCAAGTGCTTGTTGCTTACTGAAAACCTGGAAGGCAGATTTCAAGCAGCACTTCACCTTGCATTTTTGTGTGTATATGAGAGTACCCAGATATCACAACTGTCCTAGCTGCTAAGAACTCCAACACCAGGCAAAGTGGAAGTGATGCAGCTGAGGCTTAGGATACAAGGAGGGCAGTGGTGAGAGGTGAGGGTGGAGTGCGGAACCGTAAGCAGGGTGCCATCATGGAGATTGCCAGTTCATTCAATTTTCTGACCAAGGCCTTGTTTGTTCAGAAAGGCTTTCCTCTGATAGTTCCTTTATAACACTTCTGCCCCAAATAATTTTGTTTTCCTTCAGAGGCTCCTATCAACTCTCAATTGTATCCCTAGATGTTTTCCATATTTTCTTTCTTTCTTTTTTTTTTTGAGACAGAGTTTCGGTCTTGTTGCCCAGGCTGTAATGAAATGGTGTGATCTTGGCTCACAGCAACCTCCGCCTCCTGGGTTCAGGCAATTCTCCTGCCTCAGTCTCCCTAGTAACTGGGACTACTGGCAGATGCCATGACGCCCAGCTAATTTTTGTATTTTTGGTAGAGATAAGGTTTCACCATGTTGATCAGGCTGGTTTTGAACTCCTGACCTCAGGTGATTCGCCTGCCTCAGCCTCCCAAAGTGCTGTGATTACAGGCATGAGCCACCGGGCCCAGCTGTTTTCCATATTTTCTTATCTTGTCTTTCATTTTTTCCCCTTATTTTCTGTTTCCTTAAAGTAATTCACTAATTCAATATTTTGTAGTGTCTAATTCAATATTTTGTAGTGTCAATCCTTCTATTGAGATTTTAGATTTAATACAATATTTTTAATTCTTACTCAATATTTTATTAACAGTAGGGTTTTTTTTCACATTGGCTTGCTTTAGTTGAACAGAGACAATATCCTTTGAATTCTATTGACAAGTTTGGTATCTTCTAAACCCTTCTACTTCAGAGGAAGGCAGATTCTCTAAATCTTGAGACATTTGTAGTCCTCTTCCTGTGAACTGCAGACTCCCTTCACAGACCATTTCCTCCAGAATTTATAGTCTTACATAGAAAAAGCTATATTTTCCTAGTATGATAACTATATTCTCTTGGTCTTTTCCTCATGGCCACAAAAGGGCTGCCATACCTCCAGGAATCACATACTTTCAAGGCAGGAAGAAGGTAAAAGGGATGATGTTTGCTATGTTTACGATTTTTTTCAGGAAAGCGAAAGCTTTCTCAGAAGCTTCCTAGAAAACCTCTAGTGTTCAAAATGGTGCCTTATAAGCACCCTTATCTACATGGGAGGCTGACAAAGGAAGAGTTTAGCTGTTTCAGTCTCTATACGCAGGCAAGTAAGGAAGAAAGACATTGGCAAAGAGGTTACCAATCGACAGTGTTGGCCACAGGGCCTAAGAGGTGGGCTTCCCAAAAGGCCCCTGCCTACTCCCTTCCCCCTGTCTCCCAGGGAGCAACAGTCCTTTCTTCTCAGAGCCCATTTTAGCCTCATCCCAGACAAACAAGTCTCAGCTTTCAGTGGCTTCCTTCATTCCAGTTTTTACAACACGAAGATTTGGCAAAAATTCCTCCAGTTTCTGGCACAAAGGCAATATCCATCCACAGTTTCTAATGCTGTTGATGCAGATTTTTCCATATTTATGTATTCTGTTGAGTACTGTAACGAGGAGAATAGTAACAGGGCTATGCCTGTGTCGCACCATCATACCCCAAAGTGCACTCTTCCCTCTAACAAATACACTGTAACCTGCCATCAGGCAACACTTAACATTATCAGTTAGCTCCCTCATGAGGAATTAGTTTACAGTTAACTGGAAGCTGCAATGGGAATCAGGACAGGGTCATAAGGGAGGAGTGGGATGAGGGAGGCCTCAGAGGAAAGAAAAGGAGAACTAGGAGGGAAACAAGAAAGTGCCTAATGCCAAGTTCATTAACCTAGATATATGTGGTCCCCAGGGCACAGCATGAACAATTCCACATCACTTTCCTTTCTGAGCCTAGGATTCCTTCTCCAATCCCTCTAACTCCCTTTTTCTTTGCTCTCTGGCTATTTCTGCTTCTGTCTTCCTCCCTCATTTGATTTATTTAAATCCCCATAATATGAAACATATTTTTATTTAGTTTCTACTTCTCTTTATTGTAAAAAGAAGAGAAATGTTCTCTACTTTCCTCCAGGAAAAAGAAAGAAAAAGCATTTTAAATCATAAAGTTCCAAATGGATTTTTCCCTGTGAGTCTACAATCCTCAATTGGAAAAATATAAAGGTTCTTTGCTCCCAGGCTAGTGAAGGGAAGATCAATAACATGATGGAAATGAGGGGAGGGTTGGGAATGAGCACAGCAGACTGGAGGGTGGGTGGAGAAGTGGGACTGTGAGGGACTACCCCCAAGGGACAGACACCACAGGTGTAAAGAGTGCAAATGGGGGTTGCCACCACCACTTGGACCACTCTGGCCTGTCCCCCTTGCTGACCAGGACAATGAGGAAGCACAAAGACAACCAGCTCACTAGGATCTCCTGTCTGCTTTCTGACTCCCCAATAAGTGGCATGGAAAGATATCAGCAGAAGACAAAATGAGCAATTTGTCAGTAAAAATCTCTGGAGTGACTAAGAGGACCAGCCCCGCAAAATCCATACCTGGGGAATGAAGATGAAGCAGTTGATTGTAGTTGTGCAAACAAAGATCCCTCCAGACATGAGTCCAAAGACCAGGTTGGGCCAGGAGTGCAAGTATCTGGTGACTATAAAAAGAAGCCCAGCAGCCAGTACGAGGAGGTTGACCCCTACCATGATGGTTAAGGACTGATTCACAGGAGGAGAGCTGACATGGCCAGTCAGGCCAGCCAGGTAGGCACCGTACAGCAGGAGCAGGCCCTAGGAGGTGAAGAGGTGATGGAGGCTCAGAAAAGTGGAACAACAGGTCAAAGAGCAGTAGGTGTGCAACCAATTTCCTCATCTGTAAAGTCAGGATAATAATACTTACCTTAATGACTGCTATGAGGATTTACTAAGATACCACATAGGAAAATCCTCAGGGCAGCCCCTTGTACCTACTAGGTACTTTGTAAATGTTATTTTCCTCTCCTTCACTGAGAATTAGTTTACCAGAAGTCAGCAAGTCAACCATTAAACAGGATCTTCTGAGAAGAGGCATAGTATTGGATCATGTGGGTGGGTTAGAATCCCTACAGAAAGAGCTCTCGGGCACTAGGAGGGCAGTGGGCCCAAAGAACCTCTGGTAGTGACTGCTGCTACAGCCATTGTCAGTGTTGGCCTGCTCAAAGCTGAGGGTACACACAGAAGCTGAAAGTGACCTGTCATCTGCTTGTCAAGTCACGTGCCACAGCGGGGCAGTGCCCAGGGGAAGGGGCTTTTTTCTCTAATTTGCCCAAAGGTACCATGCTTGCCATGCCTTGCACCTGCAAGACTGCATCTGACTAGAAGGGATGGGACTTCTAAAAATTTACATAAAGGATCTCTACAGGCTAGCAGCCGCTGTGTGCCAGTGAGTGTTTATGGGAGATGAAGAGTAAAAAAAGGGGAAGACAAAGGCAGGCTGGTACCTAGGCAAGACTGTGGGGCAGGCACAGGCAGCAAAAGTTCCATCAATAGTTTCCCCTACAAGGAACCCAGGGCCCTATTCTTTTCTCTTTCCTATGAATATAAACTTGCCCTCTGAGTTGTCATTTGTACTAAGGAGAAAATAACTCATAGCACCTTAAAATGCTGCCCCACTCCCACATAGGAGCTGCACTCATACAGAAATCAAAGCTTTAGTCAATAATATATAACATATAGATTGAATATAGGTTCACCTTTCTGACTATGTGCACAGGGCTACAGTAGGTGTAGGGCAGAAAATAGTGACACAGGAAGTCATGGTCCTGGCTTTTAAGGTACTTGGTTTGGTAGGTGGATTTAAGGTAAGCACAAAAATTTTTTTTTTTTTTTTTTTTTTTTTTGAGACGGAGTTTTGCTCTTGTTGCCCAGGCTATAGTGCAATGCCATGATTCTGCTCACTGCAACCTCTGCCTCCTGGGTTCAAGCCATTCTCCTGTCTCAGCCTCCTGAGTAGCTGGAATTACAGGCATGTGCCACCACGCCTGGCTAAACAATTTTGTATTTTTAGTAGAGATGGGGTTTTACTATGTTGGTCAAGCTGGTCTTGAACTCTCGACCTCATGTGATCTACCAACCTCGGCTTCCCAAATGCTGGGATTATAGGTGGAAGCCACCACACCCAGTCTAAAAATGTTAATGTTGATGACTCAGAACATGAAGATGCTATGGGAGACGAGGTGGGGGTGGGACTGTGGGATTCAGAGGGAGAGCTAATAATAAAAATAAGGTCAGGTATCAGCAGGGCACCTGCTGGTGACCCTGAAATAATACAATGTGGTCAACTCCTCCTTCAGGGTTGGCCTTAAAGAAAATATTTTGGAGAACTGGCTGTGCCAGGAGGGAAGGAGTCAACACGGAAGAGATGTCTTCCAGGTTCCCCTAATGGGGCCTGAGGGCCAAATGTGACCACCCTAAGATCTTGAATAACTAGAGGACACATAAGTCAGGAGATCAGGGGAGCCCATCTTTTGGGTGACTGACGCCATCAGGTGGTATTCAGCAGAGTTGGATCATTGCTAATTTAATCAAAGGCAAATGAAATTAATTCTGTGATTTTGAAATGTTCAGATATGATTCCATTAAAAGATTTTAATTCCATTAAAATTCTTGTTAAAGGGGAGATATGTATGAATCAAGTGTCTATATGTTCTTGGCTGGTGTTTGAGTGAGTCATGTCTGATCCTTGCATATCATTGCCCTTAACTGCCAAGAAGTGTGGGGTATGGGACGGTTTACAGGTTCAGGTGGGGGTTCCTAGAACTTAATGTGGAGATTGGGGTTCTCCTGAGCTTCTCACTGACCAGGGAGTCTACAGGGTCTGGCTCAGTAAATTTCCTAATGCTCCTTCCTTTTCCTTCTTTGTCGTATGGGAAGATATTACAGAGAAATAAAATAGAAATGGGAATATATAAAAGGCAATGGGGAAAACAAATCAAGTTGAGTCACAAAGTAAGTTGCTATGGGGGAAGTGGTGGCTTTCTGGGCTGGGGAGGACACACTCTTCTACAGGGACTTGAGGAACTGACAGAGGCGATGTATTTTCCAGAAGTGTCTAGGGAGCAGGGGAAGAACAGTAATAATAACAGCCAACATTTACTGAGCTCTTGCTATGGGCCAGGAGTGGCTGAAAACCCTTAAAAAGCATTAACTCTTTAGAAACAGAATAGTTCTGAGGCATATTATCACTACCCCCATTTTAAAATGAGTAAACTAAGGCTCAGAGAGGTCAAATGGGGCTCAGGGTCAGCTAGGCAGGGGTAGAATCAGAATTCAAACACTGATCTGTCACATCTGAAGCTGATTTTTTAACCATTAGCAAAATTCTGGAGATCAAGAGCTGTTCGCTTCCTAGAGCCTTTTTTTTTTTTTTTAAATTCCTGTCAAAGTAACATTTGCACATAGTTAAAAATCAATGTTTTCCTGCCCTAGTCCTGCCCACCACATGAGCTGTTTCTCAGAAGCAACAACTTCTAATACTTTCTTAGTGGTGGAGTGGTAAAGTTTACCCTTTTTAAATTGAGATGGAGTCTCACTCTGTCGCCCAGGCTGGAGTGCAGTGGCGCAGTCTCGACTCACTGCAACCTCTGCCTCCCGGGGTCAAGCAATTCTCCTGCCTCAGCCTCCCCAGTAGCTGGGACTACAGGCACGCGCCACCACACCCAGATCATCTTTGTATTTTTAATAGAGACAGAGTTTCACCATGTCGGCTAGGCTGTTCTCGAGCTCCTGATCTCAAGTGTTCTGCCCACCTTGGCCTCCCAAAGTCCTGGGATTATAGATGTGAGCCACTGCTTCTAGCCAGAGTTTACCCTTAAAGGGCACTTATTTCTACAAAAACTCCTTTTCTTCTCTCAGTAGTCAGTCAACCAGACCTCTGTGCCTTGATAGTCAACAGGTAGCCTGCTGTCAGGCAGGGCTTGCTTGTTTATGGAATCAGGACTGCCCTGTATCCCTCAGCAGCAGTTCTCTGTCCCTCTAAGCTGAAAGCCAGATGTCCCATTCTCAGGACTTTCATCAGGGCTCTGTACAGGTATCCTCTACCTTCTGGAAATAATATCTTACTTTGCCCATCTAACAGAGACAAATGAGTGTAATGGTGAGAGATTTGGGGCAGTATGGGAGATACTTTGAGATAGCTGGAGCCCCTCAAAGGGCACCGTGAATGCTGTCATCTGTCTCAGAGCCAGCCTTGCTTCCAACCAGAGCAAGGAAGTCAGGTGAGTGAAAGGCAGCAGGACACCTTGACCCAAATCTAAAGGCACTTAGGAGAACAAATAAAGCTGGGTTAAATGTCTCCTCATAATTCCCCTTGCAGAGAAGCTGAAGGGAAAACTGGTATTGTCAAATCAATTAAAAAAACAGACTAATTAATGGGAGAGGCAGTGGCTGAATTCCAGATGATTTGAGGGAGGACGGAATGAGGGAGTCTAAAGAGTTGGGAAAGTCTCCCTGAACAAATAAAAATAGAAAAGTAAAAATGGTCATGGCTTTGAGGTTATGTATCAACAGAGGTCTCCTCTGAGTTCAATATTCTTTGCAGACATCACCTCGTTAATTCCTATAATTCCCTCTTCATATCCATTTTGTTAGTGATAGAGACCATATCCCAAGGAGATGTGGTTACCAACCTTGCATCCCCAGACGAGAGCAATCCAAACATCAGAATACTGGGAAGCACAGAAGTGGGTGCTGGTTAAAGTGCAGAAAATATCTCTCCCTGTCACCTAGAAAGGACACAGAGTCAGAACTGAAGGTGTCCACAATTACCAGAAACACATAGCAGATCTTTGTGAATATCCTGGAGTGTGAATTCTTCTACAGCACATGATTTCCCCCTTAGCATGTAAAAACCGTAGCATTTAGGTGACTCCACTAGAACCTAAATGAGAGTGACACGTGCTAGGAGAAGAGATGATAAAATTGGACTAACAGCTGTGTGCTTGGTGACAGTACAGCTTACCCCTCAGTTATGTGCTTTGCTACCCCAATCGAATTAATGCCTCAACAAAATAATAAAGTATTTCATTTTGCACCTGCTTTTTTGTAAATCACTGAATCCTTAAACATAATCTTGTAATGTCATGATTCCTCAATTCTACTGTATTCCTCAGCATCTTGTGAGGCTAGAGAAGCATAATGCTTTATATTTTTTCTTTTCTTTTCTTTTTTTTGGCAGAGTCTCACTCTGTCACCCAGGCTGGAGTATAGTGGTGCAATTTTGGCTCACTGCAACCTCTGCCTCCCAAGTAGCTGGGATTACAGGCATGTGTCACTGGCTAAGTTTTGTGTTTTTGGTAGAGATGAGGTTTCACCATGTTAGCCAGGCTGGTCTTGAACTTCTCACCTCAAGTGATCCACCTGCCTCAGCCTCCCAAAGTGCTGGGATTACAGCTGTGAGCCACTGTGCCCAGACATACTTCTTAATAATTGAATACTATGTACTGGACATAGTTAATTTAAGTCTTTCACCTACATTGTTTCACTTAATCTTTGCCACAACCCTATACAATAGGTAGTAGTATTATCTCAATTTTACCTATTAGGAAACAGACTTAGTGAGGTTAAATAACTTACCCACGGTCACACAGTTGGTGAGCTTGGTAGGGCTGGGATTTGAACTAGGGTTGACTGACTCCAAAGCCCACCTCAAACTACTACCTCTACCTCTACAATTAGGGGAAGATAACTGCCCATAGCTGAAAGTTCTCATTATTGATAATGTGGAAGTGGCGGTAACTGCCAAGTAGATTCCAGCCTGCTGGATGCCCACGAAGAGACACTTGGGCAGGAGGAGCAGTGGGAGTGGCAGCAGACAAGGGCAAGGAATTCATGGAAGGCACAGCTCCTGACGTTCCCTCCTCCTGGACTCCTTTATCTTCCTGTTGCAAGGATGACTCCTGTGTATCCACAGAGGTCAGTCCAGTTTGGGGATGAGATTTCCTAGGGATTTGGCCCCTTACCGTCATACTGACACTGAGGATCTGGAGGCACTGGATGGGATCAGTCAGCACCCATGTCATGAGCAGGATCACATCAGCCATCACCAGGGCTGCCACCAACCCCAACAACTGCAGGTCTTTAATAATCTGCAAAAGAGTCAAGGTCAAAACTTTTCCTTGTTGACTGGCTATATGACACAGGGGCTAGAGTATCCCATGCACTCTCAGCTATATGCTCCAAAGCCAGCCCTCCCAAGGTGCTTCATATGTAGTTATCAAAAATGAAACAGACACCAAACATTTACAATGACTTCTATGTTTATATCATTATTCCCATTAAACATTTCTATTTGTTTAACTTTTTAATATCCTACCTTTTCCCACAAAGATCTCAAGGTGCTTTACAAAATAAATAAACTGTTATTTCTAGATGTTTATATGAGCACATAGATATGGATATTTTCACACCACACTGTGAATAACTATTAACTGAAAGGGTGGGATTCAGAGATGCAGGAGGAATCATTAGTATTTTCTTTATATACATATGAAATACAGATTGACTTAAGATCTTGACTTATGATGGGGTTATGCCCTGATAAACCCATTGTAAATTGAAAATATCATAAACCAAAAATGCATTTAATACAACTAGCCTACCAAACATTGCAGCTTAACCTAGCCTACCTTTAATGTGCTCAGAACACTTATATTAGCCTACAGCTGGGCAAAATCATCTAAAATAATGCTTAATTTATAACAAAGTATTGAATGTCTCATGAAATGTATTGACTACTGTCCTGAAAGTGAAAATGGTTGTAAGGGTATTTTAAGTATGCTGTTTGCTGAATGTAGATTGCTTTCACACCATTGTAAAATAGAAAAACTGTAAGTTGAACTGTTGTATGTCAGGGACCATCCATATTTGACTTAGAATGAAGGGAATGTGTTAGTTACTTTGTGACTACAAAAATAAAATTGAGAAAAACATGTACTGTGACAGAATTAAAACATTAAAAATCAGAGAAGAGAGAAAATAAAGGGAATTATGATGAAGGCTCAGATGAAGAGTGTATATATAATAGCATTTATTAATTGGGGCAGAAGAAATGTGGATCTGAGCTTTTGACAACCAATGAAGAGAAAGAAGCATAACCAGTTACATGATTCAAGGTGTTTGTAAAATTAAAAACAAACCAATTGCCTAATCAAACTGTTCAAAACCAGTGTTAAAGGGAAACTACGCAAAGCAAACAGTGAAAAAAGACATATTTTGTGTAGACATAAAAAAAAAAAATGAGACTTCTCATCAGATACAAGGCCAAGTGAGAAGAAAATGCAAGAATATCTTGAAAGTACTGGAAGAAGAAAAGAAAATTTCAGTCTAGAATTCTATACTCAGTAAAATATCTTTAAGAAACAAAGTTAAAATAAAAACTTTTTCAGATAATCAAAAGCTGAAAGAATTCAGTAGTAGCACACCCACACTGGAATGTCAGATATCCTTCAGGCAAAGGAAAATAATTTGACATAAAAATGTGGATCTATACAGGAAATTAAGAGCACTGAAAATGGTAGCTAAACAGAAATATACATTATTAATTTTCATTACGTAAATATCATTAAAGAAAATAACAAAATTCAGCATTAAAGAAAATACAAAATTAGCTGGGCATGGTGGTACATGCCTGTAATCCCAGCTACTTGGGAGGCTGAGGCAGGAGAATCACTTGAACCTGGGAGTTGGAGGTTGTGGTGAGCTGAGATTGCCCCATTGCACTCTAGCCTGGGCAATTTATTTTTAAGTCTGGGTCTTAAAAATAAAGAAATAAAAAATATATATCTAATATATATTACAAAATATATTTTATCTGAAAAAAATATAAATATATTTTTATCTCAAAAAATATATTTTTATCTCAAAAAATATACATTATTAATGTTCATTACTTAAATATCATTAAAGAAAATAACAAAATTCAGCATTAAAGAAAATACAAAATTAGTTGGGCATTCTCAATCTCAAAAAATATATGTTCTTTATCTCAAAAAAATATATTTTATATATGTATTATATATAATTATATATATAATTATGTATTATATATTATACATATATGTGTATTGTATATAAACTATATATTGTGTATATTATATATGCATTATATATATTATGAATATTATATATGTATTTTACATATATATATATATTTTGAGATGGAGTTTCACTCTTGTTGCCCAGGCTGAAGTGCAATGGTACAATCTCGGCTCACTGCAACTTCTGCCTCCCAGGTTCGAGTGATTCTCCTGCCTCAGCCTCCCAAGTAGGTGAAATTACAGGCATGCACCGCCACACCCAGACAATTTTATATTTTTAGTAGAGATGGGGTTTCTCCATATTGATCAGGCTGGTCTCAAACTCACGCCCTCAGGTGATCCACCCACCTTAGCCTCCCAAAGTGCTGGGATTACAGACATGAGCCACCATGGCTGGCCAGAAATAAAATATTTTTAAAGACAATTGATTCAACAAAAAAAATTGTATGGGGCTTATAACATGTTACAGTAAAGATAGGAATGGGGATCAAAGGAAGCATACTACTGTAAGGTACTTATACATGAATGCCAATTTTGCAATTACATAGAAATTCTTCCTGAAATTTAAAAGAAGAGAATAGTTCTCAACTCATTCTATAAAGCCAACATTACCCTGATACTAAAACTAGAAAAACATATTACAAGAAAACTACAGAGCAGTATGTATTAAAAACATGAATGTACAAATTCTAAACAAAGTTTTATAAAAATGAATCCAACAGGCCAGGCGTGGTGGCTCAAGCCTGTAATCCCAGCACTTTGGGAGGCCGAGGCGGGTGGATCATGAGGTCAAGAGATGGAGACCATCCTGGTCAACATGGTGAAACCCCGTCTCTACTAAAAATACAAAAAAAAAAAAAGCAGCTGGGCATGGTGGCACGTGCCTGTAATCCGAGCTACTCAGGAGGCTGAGGCAGGAGAATTGTCTGAACCCAGGAGGCGGAGGTTGCGGTGAGCCGAGATCGCGCCATTGCACTCCAGCCTGGGTAACAAGAGGGAAACTCCGTCTCAAAAAAAAAAAAAAAAAAAATGAATCCAACAATATATGAAGAGGATAATGTATCATGGCCAAGTGGAGTTTATCCCAGGAATGGAAGGTTGGTTTGACATCCTAAATCATTTAACATATGGGGAGAGAAAGAGAGAAAGAGCAGAAGCATAGAGGATTTTTAGGGCAGTAAAACTACTCTGTATAATTCTATAATGGTAGATACATGTCATCGTACATTTGTCCAGACCCATAGAATGTACCACATCAAAAGTGAACCCTAATATAAAGAACAGACTCTGGGCAATAATGACATATTAATGTAGGTTCATCAATTGTAATAAATACACCACTCTGATGGGGAATATTGATAATGGAAGAGGCTATGCATGTGTGGGGAAAGAGGGTATATGTAAAACCTCTGTACCCTCTGCTTAATTTTTATGTTAACCTAAAACCACTCTATAAAACAAAGTCTATTGTATAAGGATTTTCAAAAAAAAACATTTAACGTAAACCACCATGTGCATAAACTCAAAAAAAAAAAAATACGATCATCTCAATAGACTCAGTAAAAGCATTTGACAAAACCCAACATCAATTCTTGTTTAAAACTCTTAGCAAAATAAGAATAGAATAGTAGTTCTCCAACTGAATAAATGGCATCTACAATATAACTACTGCTAATATCATCCTTAGTTTTGAAAGACTGTTTGCCCTATAAGATCGAGAATAACAAGGATATCTGCTCTCACCACTTCTATTCAGATTGTACTATTGTTTCTAGCCAGTGCAATCACACAAGAGATTGGAAATAAATTATCTTTATTTGCTGATGATATGATCATCTATGTAGAAAATCTATTAGACTTTATAAAAAAGCTGCTCGAATGAACATATAGTTTAGCAAGTTTGCAGCATACAAGCTCAGCATATAAAAATTAATTGTATTTCCGTGGCCAGGCATGGTGGCTCATGCCTGTCAATCCTAGCATCTTGGGAGGTTGAGGAGGGTGGATCATCTGAGGTTGGGAGTTCGAGACCAACCTGGTCAACATGGTGAAACCCCACCTCTACTAAAAATACAAAAATTAGATGGATGTGGTAGCAGGCACCTGTAATCCCAGCCTCTGTAATCCCAGAGGCTGAGGCAGGAGAATCACTTGAACCCAGGAGGCAGAGTTTGTGGTGAGCTGAGATCGTGATACTGCACTCCAGCCTGGGTTATAGCGCAAGGCTCTGTCTCAGAAAAAAATTAATTATATTTCTGTATATTAGCCACAAACAACTGGAAAGTAAAATTTAAAAAATAACATATAAAATAGCATAAGAATATAAAATACTTAGAAATAAGTTTGATGAAAGATGTGAAAGAACAATATTGAAAAGTACAAAAAAATGCTGGGAAAAATTAAGATCTAAATAAACGGGCTCATGGGTCAAAAGACACAACATTAGTAAGAAGCCAATTCTTCACAATTTGATCTATTAGATTCAACGTAATACCCAAATAATTTTTGCAGAAATCAGTAAACTGATTCAAAAATTCACATGGAAATTCAAAGGACCCAGATTAGCCAAAACAATATTGAAAGAGAAGAAGAAAGTTGGAGGACTAATGCTCCCTGATTTTAAGATTTAGTATAAGGCTACAGTAATCAAGGTAATATGGTATTGTTGTCAAGATAAACAAACGCATCAGTGAGACAGAATGGAGGGTCCAGGAATAGATCTGCCCACCTATGGATGACTGATTTTCCACAAAGGTACAAAGGTAATTCAGTGAAGAAAGGACAATCTTTTAAACAAGTGGTGCTGAAACAATCAAATGTCCGTATGTAAAAAAATAAAATTCAACCAATACATCATACCGCATTCCAAAATTAACTCTAAATGGATCACAGGCCTAAACGTAAAAGCTAAAACTCTAAAATTTCTAGAAGTAAACACATGAGAAAACTTTTTGGGGCCTTAAGTTAGCCCAAAATTTCTTAAATATAATACCGAAAACATGATCCATGGAGCCAGGCATGGTGGCTCATGCCTGTCATTCCGACACTCTGGGAGTCTGAGGCTGGTTAATCACTTGAAGCCAGGAGTTTGAGACCAGCCTGGCCAACATGGTAAAACCCCATCTCTACTAAAAATACAAAAAACAAATAAACTAACAAAATCTCCCAAAAAAGAACACATTGGTAAATTGAACTTCATGAGATTTAGAAATGTCTTATTTTTGAAAGATACTCTGAAGTAAATTAAAAGGAACTGTAAGAAAATCTTTGCAAATCTTACATCTGATAAAGGGTTTGTATCCAGAATATAAAAAGAACTCTCAAAACTCTATAAGACAACAAAAAATCCAATTTAAAAATGGGTGAAAGATTTCAACAGACAGTTTGCCAAAGAAGATATATAGATGACAAAAAAGTATGTGAAGTAATGCTCAATAGTGCATTAGAGAAAGGCAAATTCAAAACCATAATGAGATACTACCACACATACCTATTAGAATGCCTAAAATGAAAAAGACTGATCAAAACAAATACTGGCACGAATGTGGAGGAAATGGACTCTCATATGTTGCTGGTGGAAATGCAGAATGGTGCAACCACTTTGAAAAACAGTCGACAGTTTCTTTAAAAGTTAAATATACACCTACCCTCTGATCCAACCATCTTACCCTTAGGTTTTCACCCAAGAGAAATAAAAGCTTATGTCTAAACAAAGACTTTGTACATGAATTTTCATAGCAGCTTTATTTTTAATCACAACTGGCAAAAACCCAAACATCCATCAACAGATAAGCAAATGTATACCTATGCATTGTAATACTACTTAGCAGTAACAAAGAAAGAACTATTGATGCACACAACATATATAAGTAACTATAATGTTCATAAAAACAATTATGTGAGTAAAATAAGCCAGAGGAAAAAAGAGTCCACACTGTATGCCTCGATTTATATAAAACTCTGGAAAATGCAAACTCATTTACAGTGACAAAAAGCAAATTAATGATTTCCTGAGGACAGGAACAGGGGATATAAGGATTGGACAGGAGAGGGAGATAACAAAGGGTGTGGGGAAGCTTTTGAAGATGAGGCATATGTTCATTATGCACCATGTGTCTTGGTTGTATATCCATGTCACAATTTATCAAACATATGCTTTAAATATGTGCAGTTCACTGCATGTTAATTATACTTCAATGAAGCTAGTTTTAAAAAAGAAATCAGTGTTCTTGAGTGATAAATGCAGTTTTTGTCTTTTTAGGCAATCTTCTTCATATGTATGGCTGTTCACAGCTGAGCTTTTGGTAAGAATGCACCATGATTCAATAACATTTGATAAAAAAAAAGACAAAAACAAAAACAAAAAAACCTATCGTTCCAGAGAAGTAAACACCAACTGAATGACACATTGGGTCTGGGAAGGGCCCACATCCAATGAGGATAATGGCGAGGAGTTGAGGTTTGCACAGTCTCATCAGACAACCTGATAAAATGGGGAAATGTGCTTAAGTTGATGACTGATAAATATCAGTCGGTGATCTGGCTGCCTCATAACTTAGGGTTGATTCTATCTGCTCTTCCTTGCTCACTGCTCCAGGCACATCCTTCTCAGTACAGAGAACTGCCTTCTACATAAAAAAAGAACTGGGCTTCAAGGAGGGAAATAACTACTTACTTGCTACAGTTTCTCTGTAATCACTCTTCCTCCCTTCTCTTCCAGCTCACACCTGTGCCAAACAACAGTCTTTGGGCATCTTGTTCTGCCTCAAACTGGTGCCAGGTATTGGCCAGCTCACATGGTCCCACAGGGCCTGGGGTACATAGAAACCAGAGCCCATGTTTGAAGACCTATCTTCAGCAGCATTGATCCACAGCCTTTCAGGCCTGGGGCCTTATGAGGTCACATGATTCCAGGGTTTGGAATGAGAAACAAGAGCTTTGGTTGTCCTGAAAGGCGCTAGGCTCAATAATCTACATGAGCTTCTCTAGCTGTTAAGCAACAGTGAAGCTGCCATCTACAGTTAAGCATTGCGTACTTGCTGCCTACTCACCACTCTCTTGTCCGGGACTCTTTGGGTAAACACCTTGTAGAGTCGCCAGCTCTTTCCCAGAATGGGGCCAAACACAAGGGAGGTCCCAACACACAGCATGGACAGTCTTGTCTATAGTGGAAGGGGACAGAAGAGTCACAAGAGTAACCTTTGTCAGTTCTCAACACACTCTGATGTATAGGGTCTGGGTCCCACAGAGGGCACGGGGTACAGAGTGAACCTCACCAAGTGTTCTGGGATTGCTCAAAAAGTGCCCACACCAAGGATAAAGGTAACCACCACCCACGGAAGCAGCTGGTTTAGGAAAATCATTAAAACTTTAACATTATAGTCAAAACCAAATTTTAAAACTTAACTTACCTGAATGAGAGTTTCCATTGAGCTCCCCACCAAAACATCTTGAATCCCAAAGAGGTAAGCACTACTGTAAGTCAGACAACTGCCCAGTAAGGTCACAATGTTCAGATTGGGACTGGACATCTTCACAATCCTAGAGAAGATCAGGAAGAAAGACACTTACAGCCATGACCTTTTGTCTTGGGGCCTAAGACCTGCAAGATCAAAGCTTCCTCACCAGCATAATCTCCAGTGCAGCCTCGGAGTGAAGGACCCCTGGGAAGAAACCACTTTACAGCCCTGTGAAAACTTATGATTTCTTTACATTCATTTTCAAAAGAACTAAACTCTGGTACTTATTGCTTGTATAACTCCAAGTCTTTTAAAAGAAGGCTGACTACCTACAAACAGGTGGTACTGGAGAAGAGTTGGGATTTTATACATGAAGTTTGGTTGCTAGGGGACTGCCATGTGCAGTTTAGTGAATAAATAACCAGCAGGTAGATGCCCACAGAGAGTTTGGAGCCTTTAGAAATGAGCTGTAAGGTAAACTACTATTTGGAAAGAGGTTTGGGTTTTTTTTTTTTCATATACTATTTACTTTATTTGATACGTAAACCATTTTCCTCCCTCTACTTGACCAAGTAGAAAAGAGGAGGAAGGGATTAGAAGCAGGAAATTGGAGAAGGGCCTTTTCTCAAGTATTAATAGTTTTAGATGAGATTAGAGACAACTTTAAAAGTTAGAGGGAGACGTGAAAAATCAGGGCTTCAGACAAATACCCTGGGCACTAACAGAGGTTCAGAATGTGATCTGGTTAACCTAAGGGGAACACCAGGCTCACACTGGACAGTGACTGATACTAATTAATTACAAGTAATGAGAAGGAAAGGCATTGTAATCTAAATAGTGTATAAAAATGCAATATTTCTACTAATAGTCATTTGATAATTATACTTTCTTATACTTTTATTTTAAATCATAACTAACGAGGAAAGCATTCCTACCTATGTCTCTTGATGACCTGGCAGGCCACCTTAAAGGCCAAGGCCAAGGCAAAACTATCCACTTAGTGAAGTCTTTTCTAATGACAGGCAAATCACCTAGGAGGCATTAAACAGTTTGGCAGTGCTGGATTGGCAAACATCATAACCACCACAAGCCCAGCTTAGTTACTTTATGTCTGGCATTGTGATACATCCATACACACAAGAACACCAAACCACTGTCCCAGGCCCCAGGTACTGTCACCATAGGCCAATGAGTCCAGTCAAGCTTAACTTTGTTTTGGAGGGAAGATATTTTTCTTTTTCTAAAAGTGAGAACAACTTTCACACACACCCTTTCTAAAATGAGAATAATAATTATAAGATCTACCTTCAAAGAATTGTGAATATTTAATAGGCAATATGGCAAACTGCTTGGCACACAGCCTGGCACATAATAGGCATGTTGCCAACATCAGTTGCTTATATTGTAACCTCACTGTCCTCTTCTTCCAGGTTTTAGAAACCTAGGAATCACATTTTCCTTCTTCTGTTTCTTTATCAGAAATACCCAATCAATTGTCAAGTTTCCTTCACTTTTCTTTTTTTTTTTTTTTTTTTTTTTTTTAGACAAGAGTCTCGCTCTGTCACCCAGGGTAAAGTGAAGTAGCACGATCTTGGCTCAGCACAACCTCCATCTCCCGGGTTCAAGTGATTCTCCTGCCTTAGCCTCACGAGTAGCTGGGATTACAAGCACCTGCCACATGCCCAGCTAATTTTTATATTTTTATTAGGGATGGGGTTTTACCATGTTGGCCAGGCTGGTCTTGAACTCCTGACCTCAAGTGATCTGCCCTCCTTGGTCTCCCAAGGTGCTGGGATTACAGATGTGAGCCACTGTGCCTGGCCTCTTTCACTTCTTATTTCAAAGTCTCTGAGTTTTCTCTCACTCTCCTTTTTTTTTTTTTTTTTTTTTTTTGAGACAGAGTCTCACTCTGTTGCCCAGGTTGTGCCCAGGCTGGAGTGTAGTGGCATGATTTTGGCTCACTGCAACCTCTGGTCCCCAGGTTCAAGCGATTCTCCTGCTTTAGCCTCCTGAGCAGCTGGAATTACAAGTGCCTACCACCACGCCTGGCTAATTTTTAATTTTTGTATTTTTTAGTAGAGAGAGGGTTTTGCCATGATGGCCAGGCTGGTTTCAAACTTCTGACTTCAAGTGATCTGCCTGCCTTAGCCTTCCAAAGTTCACTCTCCATTCTTTTTTTTTTGAGACAGAGTCTTGCTCTGTTGTGCAGGATGGAGTGCAGTGGGGCAATCTTGGCTCACTGCAACCTCCGCCTCCTAGGTTCAAGCAATTCTTATGCCTCAGTCTCCCTACTAGCTGGGATTACAGGCATGCACCACCATACCTAGCTAATATTTGTATTTTTAGTAGAGATGGGGTTTCAGCACATTGGCCAGGTTGGTGTCGACCTCCTGACCTCAAGTGATCTGCCCACCTCGGCCTCCCAAAGTGCTGGGATTACAGGCACCTGGTCTCTCCATTCTTGATACCATGTTTATCCAGGATATAATCATGTTGGGAGAAATGGAACTAGAGTCGAGTGTGACCAGTGAAAATACCAGCTCTGCCACTCACAGACGACTGAGCCTGTCTGACCAGGAAACAGGCTATTTCCTCACCTGTAAAATGAAATATCTTTTATATCTACCCCACAGGTTATTCCAAAGATGGGATGATGTGTGTGCCAAAACTCTCTGCGAACTTTAAGATGATGCAAAAATACTACTTTTTAGATTTTTGACATAAGCTTAAGCTCTCAGTAAACATCAATTTTCCCCCGTTCTAATACAGTCTGTACATTACGTTCAGACTTATTAATCTTAACACACCACCTTTATCACTTAGCAAAAGAGCTGCATGTATAAAGAACAATCTTCTATGGTTTATCTAAGTCTCCTGTATCCAAATTTAAGATCTAGCCCTATCATACGATCCACTTATTTATTTTTTTCTTTTTTATTCTTTTTTTTTTTTTTTTGAGACAGAGTCCCGCTCTGTCACCAGGTGCCAGGCTGGAGTGCAGTGGCACAATCTTGGCTCACTGCAATCTCCGCCTCCTGGGTTCAAGCAATTCTCCTGCCTCAGCCTCCCAAGTAGCTGGGATTACAGGCGCGCGCCACCACGCCCAGCTAATTTTTGTATTTTTTAGTAGAGACGAGGTTTCACCATGCTGGCCAGGATGGTCTTGATCTCTTGACCTCGTGATCCACCCGCCTCAGCCTCCCAAAGTGCTGGAGTACAGGTGTGAGCCACCGTGCCCGGCCTCTTTTTTTTTAAGATGGGGTTTCACCATGATGGCCAGGCTGGTCTTGAACTCCTGACCTCAGGTGATCCACCCACCTCAGCCTCCCAAAGTGCTAGGATTACAGGCGTGAGCCACCGTGCCCGGCTAAATAATAAGGCCTTTTTTTTTTTTAAATAGAGATAGAGTTTCACCATGTTGACCAGGATGGTCTTGATCTCTTGACCTGGTGATCCACCCACCTCGGCCCCCCAAAGTGCTGGGATTATAGGTGTTAGCCACCACGCCCGGCACGATCCACATATTCATTCAGGTCTGCCTCCTCAGCCTCCATGTCTTCAGACTGTGGACTTAGGGAGAGTGATTTTCCTTAATTTTTTTGTCTCTCCACAAAAGAAGGGGAATGTGTGGTGAATATTAACTACAGAAGTAACAGTGCTAACCAGCACCTTCGCAAAGCATTTTTAAAAGAAAAGTACCACATTAGCGAGACCAGTGCTGACAGATTCAGAGCAGAGAGTACTTTGACCTGGCACCAGCCGCTCAGTGCAGTCAGAAGCTAGGGCAACGGCACAAGCGGTCGGTGGACTCCTGAGAGACCGTAACTGTGGCCATTCCTCCCCATGGCCATTCTCACGTTCCTACACATGAGTCACGACTATCTGACAGTGACCTCCTCACCAAACAACTGCCTGGATTTCACAGCCACATGTCTGTTTTGTTTAGGTCACTGATGGGTAAGTTTCTGTCATAATTTTTCTCTGGACCCATTTTATTTTAGTACCACTATAAAATCAGGTTTCCTTGAGTGATACAGTACAGCATGAAATCCTGATTGAGGATTCCTTCCCTTTCTGATTTAGTTAAGAGGAACTCAATTTAGTTATTTTCCACAAAATATACATTGAATAGTTTTCACCTCTAAGACAGTGATGTTAATTCATTATTCAAACAGACATACTATGGACTTATATACCTATCGTGTGATATTTTTCCTGAGTAATCTTACTGAAAACTTGCCTCAGGGAAGAAAAGATGAATACAAAATGATTTCCCTTTTTTGTTTGGCCAAGTTAACACCTGTGAAGTCATTGAAAGGTGAATCATCTCCAATGCGGCAGGTGAATTACGTATGTCTGGGGAATGTCTTTGCCACGTTGGTAGGAATTCAACCACCAATGTCATTTCTATTTTTCTATTGAGCTAAAAGATGAAGCCTACATAGCTGAATATTTTAATCAGCCACAAACACATAATTTCCACAAAGCAAATAGATTCAAATATTGTATACTTAATTATAGATAGCCAGTACTATCTAGATTACTTGTCTTCCATTTATGAAGAGTAAAGAACTTGAATTGGGTTACTGTCAGTCAGAAACAAAGTGAAGTTTTTTTTTTTTTTTTTAAGGATTATATAGCTATCTTATTATCTCTTCCTCTATTTCTTGAGTGGAAATGTAAGACAAGAACTTTCTTGACTTTTCTATTCTCAAGGGAGGTTTCAATACATATAGATAAATATCAAACTACATCTGCAAAACCTGTATAATTCTGCATTATCATTTCAATAGTCTCTAATGAATTTGGATGCTCAAGTGACAACTACCAGCTCAATGGTATGAGTTGCAAAAACATTATCAAATGTTGATTTGTGAACTTGGAAGTTTATTTTATTTGGAGTTACTGAGTCTGAAAACATGGCCAGAGAATGGAGCACAAGGTACTTGTTCGCATGCTGTGGCTAATAGAAAACTTTGCTAAGATGTCACAAGACCATGCTTTCTAAAATGCTATAAGAGTTGGTAAAAATGGTATCACTGAGCTTTAACCTATCCAAAGCCAAGTATGAATGTCTTTCCAAAATGCTTTTTAATAAAACAAATAAGGTTTAAATGGTAAAAATGTATTCAATTTCTTTCTAAACTTAATATTTTTGATCCATGCTACAATGGGACTATAAATCTATCTCAAATAAAACTCCAAAGAGCTTTATCATAATGCTATCTGATATGTTTCAGCAAATTTGACCTTCTGATTTCTTGCTGATTTCTAATGTATACACCAATCTGCACCCAGTTAAAATTCTTTCACACCTCAAGCTAATATTAGTGTGACCTCTATTTGTATTTAAACTGTCTGTCATAACGCCTGGCCCCATTCCTTACTCTTGGGCCTGGCCTACCATCCTAGTAGAACATCCTAGAAGATTTCATTAGCCTTTCAGCCTACAGAGTTCTCAATTCTTCAATCCTAATGACTTAACTTTATTTTTCTTCAGACACCTGTCCCCAGGTTACACTCTGGGTCTTAGAGTCATTCAAAATGGTTCCCCTCAGGGATTCTAAACAGCAATGTCCCAACACCAATTTGACTACAATCTGTTCAAAATTTAACTCTGAGTCTCTCCCTCAATCGCTCATTCTTCCCCATTTCAGATAATGGCAACTCCACCTTTCAATTTGCCTGGACCAAAAACCTTGGAGTCCTCCTGACTCTTTCTCACTACCCACATCCAATCTGTCATGAATCTTGTTGGCTCTATCCTCGAAATACATCCAGAATCTAACTCCTTCTCACCACCTCTGCTGCCACCACCTGATCAAAGTCTTACTTTGCATTTCTTATTTGGATTATTGCAACAGTCTCCTAACTGGTCTCCCTGCTTCTACCCTGGCACTTCCCTCAAGTCTATCTTCAACATAGCAGCTGGAGTAATCCATTAAAGATAAATGAGATTATGTCACTTCTCTGCTCAAAACCCCACAATGACTCTCCATTTCCCAGAGGAAAAGCCAGACTTTACCAGAGTCTACAAAGCCTACATATTTGATACCTGCTGTTTCTAGACCTCATTTCTTTTTTCTTTTCAATGTCCACATAGTATTCTAGTTCTGGGAGTAAATCAGGAACAATTCTTTTGGGAGGAGAAAACAATAAGCAAAATCATAATAATAAACAAGTAAGTTATGTAGTATGTTAAAAGGTAATAGGTACTATGGCTGGATGAGGGCAGGAGAATAGAGCAGGATAAGGATTCAGAATTCTGAGGATAGTTCATAATTTTAAATAGGGTTGTCATCACAGCCCTGGTTGAGAAGGTACCATATGAACAAGCAATCAGGAGAGAAAGAGGATAAGCTATGCAGATACATGTATTGAAATATGCCAGACAGAGAGAACAGCCATTTCAAAGCCTCGCAGTGTGTAAGTGCCTGGTGTTTCCAAGGAACAGCAGAACAGCACACCCCACTCCAGCCACATAGTCTTCTTGCTGTTCCATTCAACCATAATACACCCCAGGGTCTATATGCATCAGTACAATTATCATGTTATATTACTGCCTTTTAATGTTAGTTCCACTAGACAGTTTCTACTCCTCAAAAGCCAGGCTGTTTCTTATTCTATAACTCACACCACAGCACAGTCTTTGGAAAATGGTTAAGTGTTCCATAACCATCTAGTGAATGAATTGATTAATGGATATGGAAACCCCATCTTTTTTTTCTTTGTCCTCTTCCCTAATCTTAGTTTTCCCTGGGAAAGCACTCCTCTGTTAGGCAGAAGGCTGATGGCTAGGCACGTGTGCCATATGGCTCTTAAAGTGCCAGAGATCTGTGAGAGTCGGGGGAGAGTCAGGAACTGTTTCAATGCCTGTGTGTTAGGAGAGGTGCATTCTGGGTAACTGTAGTGGTTTCAGGGAGATCCCCAGAGTCCCCTGAAATAGCTGAAAAATTTCTGGAATTAGTGAATACAAGGGTCAGAAATATTTGGGGGGCTCTGAGTGCTATGAATACTGTGAACTGCCACAGACACTGGGTTTCCACCACTTAGCAAATCTGTACACCCCAAACCCTCTTTAAAAAGCTTTGCATTCTGGGTGAGCCCTTCCTTTGCTTTCCCTCTCAGCATAGAGCTGAAAGGAGTCTAAAAATAAATAGAGATAGGATCCTAACAGGATGCCTGTAATGCTTTTTTTTTTTTTTTTTTTCCTCTCATCCTCTTTGTTTCTAGGAAAGTGCAGCACCTTGGAGGAGTGTATATTCACATATGCACATGAATATATATGTTTACTTGTCTCCAATGAGATCAGGCCACTTTAAAAATTCCTTGCCATTGGCTGAATTCTTGCTGGATAATTCTCCCAGGAAATGCTTTTGTCCAATATATTTCTTATGTCATGTGTTGAGGGTCATACAGGCCAGAGATACGATGCAGCCCTTGTCAAGCAGTTGATGGATGAGATCTTATCTTCATGACCACAGAGATTACAGACTCTCAGCAGACATCTGCATCTGAGGTTAACAACATGCATCCCACCCCCAGGCTTCAGAAAATGTGCTGATCTTGGACTGAATTGCTGCTTGCAGATGGGCTAGGAAGCATGCCTTTTTACATCCTTGAAGTCATTAAATTATATTTTTTTACATCCTTGAAGCCAGTAAATTTGTAAATTAGGTTTTGTCATGAGCCACACACTCAGCACTGCCTCCTTTTTTTTTTTTTAATTGCATTTTAGGTTTTGGGGTACATGTGAAGAACATGCAAGATTGTTGCATAGGTACACACATGGCAGTGTGATTTGCTGCCTTCCTCCCCATCACCGATATCTGGCATTTCTCCCCATGCTATCTTTCCCCAGCTCCCCACCCCCCACTGTCCATCCCCTATTCCCCTACAACAGACCCCAGTGTGTGATGCTCCCCTCTCTGTGTCCATGTGTTTTCATTGTTCAACACCCACCTATGAGTGAGAACATGTGGTGTTTGATTTTCTGTTCTGTTCTTGTGTCAGTTTGCTGAGAATGATGGTTTCCAGGTTCATCCATGTCCCTACAAAGGACACAGACTCATTGTTTTTGATGGCTGACTTGGTTTACCCAGAGCTGCAACAGAATTTACATCCAAATCAATCAAGTAATCAAATAAACAGAAATTTAGAGTTCAGTGTGAAAGCAGACTTGCTAAGTATCGTGCCCCCAAATTCTCCTTTAGCATATAACCTGTTGTCCCCATGCTTTATGAGTTATTGCTTTAATGATCTTCATGTGCCAAATATTAATTCAACAATTCCTGAATACCAACTTGCCAAGGTATTAGGAACCAGAGATAAGAAGGTAAAGGAGGTATAATCTCTGCTATCAGCTTATTAGGACACCACCTCCTTGGCTTCTGGCCTTTTCATTGCAAAGATGATTTTCTTATTCTTTTTCTTTAAAACAGAATAAAATTTTAATTTAATGTTAGAAGTTGTTTTATCAGTGTCTACTAGGACATTTGACAAAAATCTATGATCCTGAATCTATGTATATTATAGATATTAATATGTGAATATACATATAAATTGACAGTGTACAAATTTCAGCATTCATAGCTCCCTTGGACTACAAACAGGCCTAAGGATCAACTTTTTTTTTTCTTTTTTTTTTTTAATTTTACTTTAAGTTCTGGGATACATGTGCAGAACGTGCAGGTGTGTTACATAGATATACATGTGCCATGATGATTTGCTGCAGCTATCAATCCATCATCTAGGTTTTAATCCCTGCATGCATTAGGTATTTGTCCTAATGCTCTCCTTCCTCTTCCCCTCTGACCCCTGACAGGCCCCGATATGTGATGTTCCCTGTGTGATGTGTTCTCATTGTTCAACTCCCACTTATGAGTGAGAACATGCGGTGTTTGGTTTTCTGTTCCTGTGTTAGTTTGCTAGAATCCTTTGGGGCTTTCTCCCTCCTCATCACCAACTTATCTTGAACTTATCAGTATGTTTTTTCACCACTGTTCCTAAACTTCAGCCATAATGAGATAATGGACATTTAGTCTTATATCCAAATTTCCATATTTCAGCTTTTAAAATATTTACAAGGATGCTTTTAAAGTTGATCCTGGCCAGGAGGTTCAACTTTAAAAGCAGTCTAAATTAAACTTTCCAATTTAATTTAATTTGAGACGAAGTTTCACTCTCTCACCTAGGCTGGAGTGCAGTGGCATGATCTTGGCTCACTGCAGCCTCAACCTCCTAGGCTCAAGCGATCCTCCCACCTCAGGTTCCTAAGTAGCTGGGACTACAGATGCACGCCATCAAACCCAGTTAATTTTTATTTCTTTTGTAGAGACAAGGTCTCACTATGTTTCCCAGGCTGGTCTCGAATTCCTGGACTCAAGCAATCCTCCTACCTTGGCCTCCCAAAGGGTTGGGATTACAGGCGTGAGCCACCTCTCCTGGCCAGTATCAACTTTAAAAGCATCCTTGCAACTTTTTTAAAAGCTGAAATATGGAAATTTGGATATAAGACTAAATGCCCATTATCTCATTATTATGGCTGAGGTTTAGGAGCAGTGGTGAAAAAGCATACTGATAAATTCAAGATAAGTTGGTGATGAGGAGAGGGAAAAGTCCTAAAGGATACCCTTACTGGAAAGGAAGTTTGTGTGGCTTTACTTAGGACTATTACGGGCACATTCTGCATTTTTCCGGTTTGTTTGCTTTCAAAAAATTAGTCTCTGTGATTTTTGCCATATCTCATACAATTATATTTTAAAAGTGATTTTAAATGCCATAAGCACAAAAAATTGTCTTTTCACACACAAAATATCGTCTTTTCACCTAAAACCTCAGACTCTAGGGTTACAACCCTGGCATGTGTTATAATTTATGAGGCAGTGATTTCAACTTCCTTTCTCCACTTAGCTGCAGGAAAAGGCCTTGAGCAATTCCTGGCAGGAGACTTGTAGCTCTTCCAAAGGGCAGAGCAGATGTCCTGATTTTAAGTAGGGCATGAAGCACAAGCACAATTGGCCATAGGAAACATCCAATCACAAGGAGTCACTGCTAAAGCAGAATATTGCGTTCTACCAGGTGACATGTTAATAGATCTCTCTGAGGCGGAAGAGATTGCCTGCCATACTGGGGAAGATTCCTTTCTCTCTTTCCTTCCTTCTTTCCCTTCCTTCCCTTCTTTCTTTTAATGGGCTTTCGCTCTTATTGCCCAGGCTTGAGTGAGTGGTACGATCTCGGCTCACTGCAACCTCCACCTCCCAGATTCAAGCAATTCTCCTGTCTCAGCCTCCTGAGTAGCTGGGATTACAGACATGCTCCACCATACCCAGCTAATTTTTGTATTTTTAGTCGAGATAGGGTTTCTCCATGTTGTTCAGGCTGCTCTCAAACTCCTGACCTCAGGTGATCCACCCGCCTCAGCCTTCTGAAGTGCTGGGATTACAGGCATGAGCTACCACACCTAGCCTCTTTCCTCTCTTTCTTATTTTTGGGTCGGTGGTAGAACTCTTATTTTTGGGTCGGTGGGGCTTCGTGTATCTTGGTATTGGAGAGGAATCCTGAACAATGACAGCTGCTGGAATGGTTCCCCACTAAGCCAGAATCTAGGAATTCATGACGCTGGGATTGGGTTTTACTCAGTTTTGTCCCCATCAGCACCTTCTACAAGGCCCCAAGCCTCATAGAAACTTATTAAATGCTTGTTACACTGGATAAATCATTAGACTAGAAGGTTCAGTACTTGGAAGAGATGAAAGGAAGGGTACCGTACAGGAAGGACTCGCTTGCTCCCATCTAACTGCACCCACCATCTCTCCATGGCAGGACTGGAGTCCTTGGGTTCTGAGGAACACAGTTTGAAAATCAGTGATCTGACCTGACTCCTTCATTTTAAGATGAAGAAATCTACATGCTGCTTTATCACCAGATAGGGACCATGTAAATTCAGATGTCCTGACTCCTGTTTCCATCACACTGATTAATGAACACCAGGGTCTTCCTGCTCTGGTTTTTAACGTCCTGTCGCAGTGCTGGTAGGCCAAGAAATTTCACCTGCCTCCTTGACTGAGGATCCACGAAGTCCCTATTTATAGCCGGTAGTGTCATCAAGGGGAGACAGAAAGGAAGCCATGAATCCCCTGGGGGGCACAGAGCCTCCAAGCCTTCTGATGGGTTTTGTCTGCCCCTTTAGATTCTGAATGCTGGCTTGGAATTTGAACCTTGGCACAATTTCCATGATGCCTCTGGATTTACCTACCGACTGAACTCCAGACTGAATTCTTGCTACAATCAGCTCTGGGTTATTGGTTTCTGTCATTGTCTAGTGTCTCCATTGGCTCCGACAATGACCTGAAGGGTCTGCACCAGGCTGTGGCAGGAATTCTATAGTCTGCCATGTAACGTGATGTAAAAAGAACAACGAATAGGCATTGCATACGTGTTTACGCGTCTTTTATGGATTATTACTGCGGTAACTGTAGTGGAAAGAGCTTGGGCTTTGAAATAAGACTGGCTAGGTTTACTGTGTTGTTTATAGATGTTGGAGATTTGCCTAACCACTCTGAAGCATTTTCCTCATCTGAAAATGTGGAAAATAGTATTTATCCTGCATGATATAAAGGCTAGAGATAATGTATTTAAAGTGCAAAGCACATAAAAGACATGTAATAGAAAGTAACAACTATTAATTTTAAATTGTACTTACATGTATAGGGACTGAGCACTGATATAATTTGAGTTTGAAGTACTGAAGGATCCTGAGGAAACTTTCATCAAAAATTACACTATGGTCAGAATCATCTGAGTGTATTATTGCTACTTCTTAGAAAATTAGTAATGGCATAGAATAGTATTAAAAAGAGTAGCCAGCACTGATTATCTATGTGCTAGGTGGTTGCTAGGTGCTCTATGTAGACAATCTAATATAATCAACATTCTGAGATAAATAGTATCATTACTCCTGTTTTTAAATAGATAACAACTTAATTTAAAGGGGAAAAGTGGAAATTTTATGTTAGGGCCAGACTACAAAAGACCTTAAATGCTTACCTAAGAAGTTATGTAGTCAGTAGAAGTCTGGGTTTTAAAACTAGTTTGTGTTTGGGGAAAAAAAAATACTAGCAAGAGATCAGTAGCTGAAAAACTGGGCAAGATGAATTAGGGAACTATTGCAATAGTCCAGATGAAAAACAAATGAAGACCATGGTTGAGCAATGAAGATGGACAATAGGAGACAGATTTAAAAGACATTTCAGAGGTTAAATATCTAAGATCTGGTAACTAGCTGGATGTGTAGGGAGACAAAGGAATCCAGAATGAGAAAGGGTGGATAATAGTGCTATTAACCACAACAGGAATTACACAGAGTGAAAGAAAGATTGCTGGTAATATATTAATCTGGTTTTGGTTACTGGATCAGAATCAACTGTACAACATCTATATGACGATATCAACTATGAATTAGAAAATGCGATGAGAGGTGGGGCTAGAATATGTTACCGGAGAGGTTAAAACAAGGTGAAGGATATAGTGTAAGAAGTGGATAGAGACTGGAACCCAGAGTGTTATCAAAATTAAGTAGATAAGGCTTGTCTGAATGGAGTAGTGTTTACAATTAATTGATCACAACCAATTACAGATTCTTTGTTACTTCTCCATTCCCACTGCTTCATTTGACTAGCCTTTAAAAAAAAAAAAAAAAAGAAAGAAATACCTAAGTAATTCTGGAGCCAGAGAAGGTCGCTGGTAAGAAGCAGAGAGCTAAAACCAGGACATTCACATATGGTAAAAGTTAAGAAAAGAGGCTTCAGAAAGGAGGAAAAAAAGCATAGTTAGTAGTGTCATATCTCTAAAGGCTAAAAAGAATGAAGTCTAAAAAGAGATCTGTTGATTTAACGACTTTGGCAACAAGTCAGATTTAATGACCTTTCAATGGAGTTAGCAGAATGGGTTGAAGAACGAATTGGAGATGAGAAAGTGAGGTGGCTAGGGAAGACTATGCACTTAGGAGGCTTGGCGGCAATAGGAGCAGGAGGACAAGGGCAGTGGCTTCAGGGAGAGGCAAGACAAGAAAAAAATTTCTTCTGGAGGCCTTCAGAAATCTCAAGAGGAACACCAAGAGTTTCCAGTGATTTATCAGTATCTATTCTGTCTACTAGACTTCAAATATGCAAAACACAAAAAACTATTTAATTACCTACTATGGATCCATTCGTAGTAGGTAATTTGAATGTGCTGTCACTCTGGTATCTTTCTGAATACATTCAGAGGCATTTAATTAGTTTGGTCTATTGTCTTTAGTACCGGAGCACTCCCTGTGCCCCCTTATTCTCAGTAAAAGATCCCACTGCTATTCTAGCCTCTTCCTTTTAATAGATTTTAAATAATCCCTTTATGTGTTTTGGACTCTCTTCAAAAGTGTTTCTCAAAGTCTTTTTTCCTATTTTGTACCTAACCTAATACACTCTGTGGGCTTCCTGCTCTCCTCTGGGGAGCTTTTTACATTCTTTGAGAGACGTCATTTTCCCTCCACAATAACCACTGTGACTGTCACACTTATATGTGATTGGATTTAAAAAATTCTAAGATACTCTTTTCCTATGCTTCCAATAAAGTCTCTTAAAATAGACTCCAATCTTTTCATGCCTTTCAAAAGCCTGCATTTCCATTTTTTTTTTTAGCTAATACTCATATTTTTTTCAGTTTCCTTAATGAACATTGAATAATTGATGTAAATTATCTGGGCTTAAAGATTTAATTATCATGATCACTCATATTTATTGGCTCTCCTCATGGTTACCTCATAAAACCAGCTCCTGCTCACTAGGCAAGAATCACAGCCAGGAAAATTTTCTCTAGCTATAGGTGGTTTGAAACTTCCTGTTATAGGAAAGTTCATCAATATTTGTTAAAAATCTCATCTCTATTTTTTCACCTGATTAGGCATTTTATAATTCACATTTGAGTCAGGTCTCCCATTTTTAATACCTGGCATAACTTCTAAATTACCAAAGCTTTAACATTTTTATATTGGTATCATCAGCTTAGTCATGTGGTCTATAGCAATGACTCTCAGATATTAGAATCAACTGGAGACTTGTTTTTGTTGTTGTTGTTGTTTTTGGAGATTTGTTTTTAAAACTGTTGCCTGGGTCCTACCCTGAGATATTATCATTTAACTGGCCTAGGGTAAAGCCTGAGCCTTAGGATTTTAGCAAACTTTAATGTAAACCAAGTTTGAGAACTACGGATTTAAGAACATTTCTTCTCCTTCTCCTTCTCCTCTTTTTCCTCTTCCTCTTTCTCCTCCTCCTCCTTATTCTTCCTTCTTTTTTCTTCTTTTCTCCTTTTTTTTTTTCAGAGATGTGGGCTCACTGTGTCACCTAGGCTGGAGAGCAGTGGCACAATCATAGCTCACTGAAACATCAAACTGGGCTCAGGCAATCCTCCCACCTCAGCCTCCTGAGTAGCTGAGACTATAGGTCAACCGATTTAAGTATATTTCCAAGACTATTTATTTATTTATTTATTTGAGACAGAGTCTCACTCAGTCACCCAGGCTGGAGTGCAGTGGCACAATCTAGGCTCACTGAAACCTCTGCTTCCCAGGTTCAAGTGATTCTCCTGCCTCAGCCTCCAGAATAGCTGGGATTACAGGCATGTGTCACCATGCTAATTTTTGTATTTTTAGTAGAAATGGGGTTTCACCATATTGGCCAAGCTGGTCTCAAATTCCTGACCTCAGGTGATCTGCTCACCTCAGCCTCCCAAAGTGCTAGGATTGCAGGCATGAGCCACTGCACCCAGCTCCAAGACAACTGAATTTTTTTAATGCAAAGGATTTGAATAGACATTTCTCCAGAGAAGATATGCAAATGGGTAATATGTACATAAAGGCATCATTGGTCATAAGGGAAATATAACTCACAACCACAATGAGATACCCAGTAGAATAGCTAGAATTAAAAAGGCAGATAATAAAAAAAAGTGTTGGTGATGATGTGGAGAAACTGAAACCCTCAAACATTGTTGGTGCGATTGTGAAATGGTATAGTCATTTTGAAAAATAGTTCTACACTTACGTTAAACACAGAGTCACCATATAACCAAGGAACTCCACTGCTAGGTATATACCCAATATAAGTAAAAACATATGTTCATGAAAAAGCTGGTACACAAATGTTCACAGCAGCATATGATTCATAAGAGCTTCAAAGTGTAAACAAAAGAGACCATCAACTGAGGAAGGGATAAACAAAACATGAAATATCTATATAATGGGATGTTCAGCCATAAAAAGAAATAAAGTAATGCTTTATGTGACAACACGGGGAAATCTTATAAACATTGTGTTAAGATTATGTTACATGAAAAAAGTCAGACACAAAGGACCCCATGTTCAGTAACTCTAGTTATATGAAATGCCCAGACTAGGCAAATCTAGAGAGATAGAAAGTAGACTTGTGGTTTCCAGGTGTGGGAGGAAGAGAGCAATGAGGACAGACTGCTAACAGGTACAAGGTTTTGTTGGCAGGTGACTAAAATGTTCTGGAATTAGATAGTGATGGTGGTTACTCAACCTTGTGAATATACTAAAAACTATTAAATTGCAAACTTTAAGAAGGAGAACTTCATGGTATGTGAAGAATATCTCAAGAGGAAAACAGAGTAAATATATTCCTATTGTTATTGTATGTGTCCAAGGAATTCTTATTCATAGATATTGGAGAAAGACTCCCCTTGCCAATAACATTTCTATTGTTCTTTTGTTCATTGTATATCTGATACAAAACTAGGCCACCTCCTTTCTCTTCTTCTGAGAACTTAAAGCCCAGGGTAGCATCTCACAAAGCAACAGAATGAAACATTTGGCTTTAGTCACCTTTGCTCAAGGATATGAGGAAAACAAATTCCAGTGAGATAACTAGAATGGCAGGGTCTCTACTGAAGACAGACAATTCTGTGGCTTGGAAAGAAGGCCATTTGATAGATTTGATAGATTCGAAACCTATCAAATCACAAAGAGATCCCGACTATGGCAAATGAAATCCTAGAAGACTTGAAAGAGAAGCTACAATTTAAAGATTCAGATATGCAAATTTAGGACATGAAAAGTAAAGCACCAACTTCACAAAACACATAGTAATTTAAGGATGATAATTATCCTCCAGGTAACAGTTACAGGCAATAAAATATAGTTTTAAGAAAATGGTCCCAAAATTGATTATATAATCAAAATGAGTTACTACTGATAGGAGTTTTCATTTCTCTTTTTTGGGTGATAGGCCTAACTATGAGGTTGACATTCAGAGGATTAATCTGCCTTCTTATATTAAGGTGTTTGGCATTTAGAGACAAAAATGTTCACAGAATTGAGGCTCAAATGGTGGCAGAAGAGTTTAGACCAGAAAAGTTTAAATTCATGAGTCCGGGTGGACCCACAGTATTAGGACCCATATGCCAGATATCGGGAACATGAACGTAATAACAAGCAGTGGTGATTTAGGGACTGAACATGCAAGGATGTCTAAAACCAGAAGATCATTCTGAAGAAGAGAAATACAGAAAGAGTCAATGAAAGAGTAAACTGTGAGTTATTCTATCAAGAAGGTCGAGGAATGCAGAATATTCTCAGAGCTCCTAGAGAGTGAAGGGTGGTACCAGAAAGGCCCAAGCTAGCCAAGATATCTAAGGCCAAGGTCTTGGATTTTGGAGAGGGGATGAGCCACCAGAAAGGAATAAGCCAACTCTGAATAGTCACAGGCTGCTATTTAGTCTCTGCCCTAGGGAGTGCTGACTGATTTGGGGTGGGGTAGAATGAAAATAAACAGCCCAGGCCCAGGAAGTTCATAGTGGATTGTTTGGCAGATTTCCAACATTGACAGGGCTATAGCTACTTTGATTTTCACCCAGGCTGGTATCAACATCCCCACAGGTTGGATTTGATAAGGCTGCAGAGATATCTATGTAGTGGGGTTACTTGGGATCTAGAAAGTGTTAGTTACAGTTTGAATGTAGTGATGCCTACTATAAAATATATTTAGCAGTAAGTAACCCAGACCACTTATTTTCTTGTGCCTAGAGGCCAAGTATGCCCAAATTCTGGCTGATAGCTGTCAGTTAAAAGGGGAGGGGGTGGGCAGTTGCAAAAAGAAAGATAAAGAGATTAGAAAACAATCAGTTCTTTGCAATCCTAGGCTAGAGGGCCATGACACTGTTCCAGAATGAACGTTCTCAGCTGGGAAAGACTTTTTCTGATGTTACAGAAACAATATTACCTGTTTGCTTTCCTTTTTGCTCTTTCCTATTTCCTCCCCCCCCACCTTTTTTTTTTTTAAAGAGCTCAGAGTATATAGGTACAGATGTGTAGGAAAAAAACATGTTTCTAAAAAATTATGCTCACATACAAGCATCTTTAATTTGCCAGTTTTTCTGTGCTGAGGCATGTTTTTCAGCAAATGAAACACACTAATAAATCTATCAGGGGCAGAAAGGCAGTGGGGGACAGCTGCAGCGGCACCATCCAGGAGTGACAATGATTAATTCCTACATCTGCTCAGCCAGATAGAAACAAAGGTCACTGTGCATAGATTAGCATCCCGATCGCCACCCCCTCCTAATACACACACACACACACACAAACACACACACACACACACACACACACAGAGAGAGAGAGAGAGAGAGAGAGAGAGAGAGAGAGAAAGAGAATCTTTCACCTTTTAAAATGGCAAAATTCAAAATGCCTGAAAAATGTTTATTATTTGGCCAAAAGAAACCACAAGATTCAAGCATCTTAGTGGGATGGTGATGGAAGAAGACACAGAATAAGATGAGGCACTGATTACTGTCAGATAACTGTCTAATCTTGTTAGCATCCAAATTGAGTGAAATTTGGATGCTCAGCTACATTTCCAAAAGCAAAGGAAACAGGAAGTTTAAGATCAAATCCTGATGCAGTAATTTGATCAAGGTAAGAAAGACTATTATGGTGAAACAGTGGGATACATGTGAATATCTGGTGTATCAGTCTGCTCGGGCTGCCATAACAAAACACCACAGGCTGGGGGGCTTAAACAACAGAAGTTTATTTTCTCACAATTCTGGAGGCAAAAAGTCCAAGATCCAGGTTTTGTCAAGGGCTGATTTCTGGTGAGGCTTCTTCCTGGTTTGTAGACAGCTGTCCTTTTGCCGTGTCCTCACATAGCCTCTTTGTGCACGCAGGGAGAGCAAACTTCGATGTCTCTTCCGCTTATAGAAACACCAGCCCTATTGAATTAGGGCCCCACCATTATAACCTATTTTTTTTTAACATTTCAGGCAAATTTAATACTCTTCTTTGACAAAATGATAGGTTTAGGATATAGAAAGCAAGGATGCCTTCTTCCCTCCCTTTCTCCTTTCCTTCCTTTCTTCCTTTACCCTCTGTATTGAGAGACAAAAAAGAGCCAGGAAATATTCAAAGAATAGTACCTGCCCCAAGGATCATATAATCTAGGGACTAAAGCAAACAAATAAGCAATTTCATTAAAATAAGTTGTCTTCGATGCAAATTGAAGTTGTGGGTATGTCCAAAAGAGAGCCCTAACAGCTCCACGTAGAAAGAAGTCTCTCTTGATGCAACTTGAATGATACAGTCATCAACATGCCAAAAAGAATTTCTAAGATCATGTAACTGTAACAGTTGAGTAGGAGAAATGAAATACCACAGGCACTAATCTTGATCCAGAGCAGTTTAAAAGTTTTCCTATGACATTTAGGATGGACCAAAGAAAAGGCTCAGTAACACTGTAGCCACCTATGTAGAAAGTTCTTTAAGGTAGGGGTGACTTCTGCCTTAAAAAACAAAACAAAACAAATTTTTATTTGAAGTTCATGAGTACATGTGCAGGTTTGCTTTACAGGTAAACTTGTGTCAGAGGGGTTGTTGTTCAGATTACTTTGTCACCCAGGTTCCAAGCCTAGGACCTAATAGTTATTTTTTCTAATTCTCTCCCTCCTCCCATCTTTCACCCTCAGGTAGTGAGCAGTGTGTGTTGTTCCCCTCTTTGTGTCCGTGTGTTCTCATCTTTAGTTCTCACTTATAAGTCAAAACATGTGGTATTTGGTTTTCTATACCTGGGTTAGTTTGCTAAGGATAATGGCCTCTAGCTTCATCCATGATCACACAAAAAATATGACCTCATTCTTTTTTATGGCTGCATAATATTCCATGGTGTATATGTACCACATTTTCTTTATCCAATCTGCCATTGATGGGCATTTAGGTTGATTCCATGTTTTTGCTATTGTGAATAGCGCTGCAATGAACATTCATGTATGTGTGTTTTATAGTAGATGACTTATATTCCTTTGGGTATACACCCACAAATAGAATTGCTGGGTTGAATGGTAGTTCTGTTTTTAGCCCTTTGAGGAGTCACCACACTGCTTTCCACAATGGTTGAACTAATTAACACTCCTACCAACAGTGTATAAGTGTTCATTTTTCTCTGCAATATTGCCAGCACATAATTTTTAGACTTTTTAATAATAGCCATTCTGATTGGTATGAGATGGTATCTCATTGTGGTTTTGGTTTGCATTTCCCTCTTTTTTCTTTTTTTCTTTTGTTTTTTGAGACAGTCTGCTGGCCAGGTTGGAACGCAGTGGGGTAATCTCGGCTCACTGAAACCTCTGCCACCCAGGTTCAAGTGATTCTCCTGCCTCAGCCTCCCAGGTAGCTGGGACTACAGGCACCCACCACCACATCTGGCTAACTTTTGCGTATTTTTGTTTTTTCATTAGAGATGGGGTTTCACCATCTTGGCCAGGCTGGTCTTGAACTCCTGACCTCATGATCCAACCACCTTCACCTCCCAAAGTGCTAGGATTACAGGCATGAGCCACTGTACCTAGCCGATTTGGAATTTTCTAATGATCAGTGACATTGAGCTTTTTTTCATATGCCGGTTGGCTGCATGAATGTTTTCTTTTTAAAAGTGTCTGTTCATGTTCTTTGTCTACTTTTTAACTTTTAAAATATTTTTTCTATTACTACTGAACAAATTAACTGCCAGCTTTTTCATGGGGTTGTTTTTTCTTGTAAATTTGTTTAAGTTCCTTATAGATGCTGGATATTAGACCTTTGTCAGATGAATAGCTTGCAAATATTTTTTCCAAGTCTGTAGGTTGTATAACCTAATTTAACTTTAATTATCTCTCCAAAGACTTTATCTCCAAAAACAGACACATTGGGGTTTACAGCTTCAGCATATGAATTTGGGGGAAACACATTCATTCCATAATGTCTGGTTGCATATAAAGAAGGTATTTGCAGTCAACTCTTTCTTTTCATGTTCAAGAGTCCACTGAAGATATTGTCACTTCCTATTCATAACTCAAACAATTGTAGACACCTGACAGACTGCCTTTAAAAAAAAACTATAATCTTGGGCCAGAAAAAAAATTTTTAAGTGTACAAATTAAAAATGTATAGCTCAGTAAATCATCACAAAGAAAACATCAATGTAACTATAACCCAAGTCAAGAAATAAAACATTACAATACCTCAAAATTCTACCTCATGTTCTGCTTTTTACTCTTTCCCTTCTCCCTAAAGGTGAACTACTATATTGACTTTTAATACTATAGCTGAGTTATACCTGTTTTTTAACTTTATAAATGGGAATCATAATGGATGATACTTTGTGGTTGGCTTTGTTTGATGCTTGTGAGATTCATACATGTTGCTGTGTATAACTATAGCTGCTGTATAATATCCCACTGCAGGAATATACCACAATTTATTTATTCCTTCTACTTTTGATGAACATTTGGGTGATTACAACAATGCTATTATGAATATTTTTATACACTTCTTGGTATAAAAATGGACATATTTCCACTGAGTAGAATTTAGAAGTGGATTTGCTGGCTCTCAAGGCATATGTGTTGTTAATCTGAAAAGATATACCAATTTCTTTTCTAATGTGGTTGTACCAATTTATACTCTCCCCATAAGTAAATCAGAGTTTCATAGTTTCACATCTTTATCATTGTCTTTAAAAATTTCAAAATAAACATACATACCATTGGTATGTATCACCTAGTAGTTTTAATTTGCATTTCCCCATCCACATATAACCACGAATCACCTTTCTGTTCCTATAGATATGTCTATTTTGGTCATTTTATATAAATGGAATTATATGTGGTCTTTGTGACTAGCTTCTTTCACCTAACATAATGTTTTCAAGTTTCATCCATGTCATAGCATGAGTCAGTATGTCACTTTAATTGCTGAATAATATTTCTTTGTATCAATATAACATATTTCACATATCCATTGAATAGTTGACATATGTTTGGGTTGTTTCCATTTTAGAGATATTATAAACAACGCTGCTATCAACATTCATGTACAAGTTTTTACATGGACATAGGTTTTAATTTTCTTGAGTCTATACCTAGGAGCTTAATGACCGAGTCATATGGTAACTCTATGTTTAACATTTTGGGAAATTGTCAAAATATTTCCATAGCTGAGGCACTATTTCACATCCGTGGGAGCAGTGTATGAGGGTTCTAATCTCTCCACAGCCTCACACTTGTCAATTTTTATATCATAGCCAACTTAGGGGATATAACGTGGTATCTCATTGTGATTTTGATTTCCTTTAGGGGTAATGATGTGTTTATTGGCCATTCAGATATCTTTTTTGAGACCATCCTGGTCAACATGGTGAAACCCCGTCTCTACTAAAAATACAAAAAATTAGCTGGGCATGGTGGTGTGTGCCTGTGATCCCAGCTACTCAGGAGGCTGAGGCAGGAGAATTGCCTGAACCCAGGAGGCGGAGGTTGCGGTGAGCCGAGATTGTGCCATTGCACTCCAGCCTGGATAACAAGAGCGAAACTCCATATCAAAAAAAAAAAAAAAAAAGTCAAGAAACAACAGACGCTGGCTACATTGTGTAGAAAAGGGAATGCTTTTACACTGTTGGTGAGAATGCAAATCAGTTCAACCATTGTAGAAGGCAGTGTGGCAATTTCTCAAAGATCTAGAATCAGAAATACTGTATGACCCAGCAATCTCACTAATGGGTATATACCCAAAGGAATATAAATCATTCTATTATAAAGATACATGCATGTGTAAGTTCATTGCAGCACGATGCATGCATGTGTAAGTTCATTGCAGCACTATTCACAATAACAAAGACATGGAATCAACCCAAATGCCCATCAATGATAGACTGGATAAAGAAAATGTAATACATATATACCATGGAACACCGTGCAGTCACAAGAAGGATTAAGATAATGTCCTTTGCAGGGACATGGATGGAGCTGGAATCCATTATGCAGGAACAGAAACCAAAAACTGCACGTTCTCACTTATAAGTGAGAGCTGAATGATGAGAATACATAGACACATAGTGGGAAACAACACACACTGGGGCCTGTCAGGGAAGGTAGGGAGAGGGAGAACATAAGGAAGAATAGCTAATGGATGCTGGGCTTAACACCTAGGTGATGGGTTGATCTGTGCAGCAAACCACCATGGCACACGTTTACCTATGTAACAAACCCACACGTGTACCTCAGAACTTAAAAGTTTAAAATTTTTTTTAATTTAAAAAAAGAAGAGAACTTCCTCAACTTGATAATGTGCATCTACTAAAAAAAAATCTATACCTAATATCATTTTTAATGGTAAAAGACTGAATGCTTTCCCATTAGGATCAGAAAGAAGACAAGATGTTCACTGTCACTACTTCTATTCAACATTGGAGTTTTTAGCCAGTGCAATAAGGTATGAAAAATAAATAAAAGTCACCTACTTTTTAACAAAAGTAAGAATGAAAATATTTTTACCCACAGATGACCTATCATCTATGTAGAAAATCCAGTGAAACATTTAAAAAGAAGAAACAGGCCAGGCATGGTGGCTTACCCACCCAAAGTGTAATCCCACCACTTTGGGGGGCTGAAGTGAAAGGATTACTTGAGGCCAGGAGTTAAAAGACCAGCCTGGGCAACAGAGTGAGACCTCGTCTCTACAAAAAACTTAAAAATTAGCTGGGCATGGCAGTGGCTACCTTTAGTCCCAGCTACTTAGGAGGCTGAGGTGGGAGGACTGCCTGAGCCCAGGAGTCTGATGCTGCAGTGAGCCAAGATCACACCACTGTATTCAAAACTGAGTAACAGAACCAGACCCTATCCCTAAAACAAAACAAAACAAAACTACTAGAACTAATACATGAGTTTAGCAAGGTTGCAAGATACAGGATCAATGTACAAAATTCAACTGTATTTTCATATCCTAACAACAAACAATTTAAAAAGTGAAATTAAAAGCAATACCATTTACAACAGCATCAAATAGATGAAATATTTAGGGATAACCTAACACACAATATGAAATATGTGTACACTGAAAACTTTAAAACATTACTAAGAGGATTAAACAAAATCTAAATAAATGGAGATATATTGTGTTACTGGGTTGGAAGACTCAATATTGTTCCAATGTCACTTCTTCTTTAGTTGATTTGTAGACTCAATTCAATAATAATCACATTTCCTTTTTCTGTATAAATTAAAAACTGATTCTAAAATGCATATGAAAATATGAAAGGCCTAGAATAGCCAAAACAACCTTTAAAAAGAATGAAGTTAGAAGGCTAGGACCACCTGATTTCAAGACATATTACAAAACTAACAGTAACGCAGACAGTTTGGTATTGAGCAAAGATAGACATATTCATCAATAGAACAGAATAGACTCCAGAAATAAACCCATATGTATATGGTCAACTGATTTTCAGCAAAGGTGCAAAGGCAATTCAGTGGAGAAGGGACAGTCTTTTCAGCAAATAGTGCTGGAACAACTGGATATCCAGATACAAAAATGAACTTTGATCTATCTACATGTTATACCATATTAAGAAATTAACTCAAAATGGATCACAGACCTAATAATAAAACCTAAAACTGTAAAATTTATAAAAGAAAACATATGAGAAAAAATTTGTGACCTTGGAATAAGCAACTATTTCTTAGGTACAATACCAAAAGCATGGTCCATAAAAGAAAACACTGATTAATTAGACGTTATAATCATTAAGAACATCTTCTCTTTCAAAGAGAATCTTAAGAGAATAAGGAAAAAGCCACAGACTGGAATACAATATTTGAAATTGTATATCTGGCTAGGCCCAGTGGCTCATGCCTATAATCTCAGCAATTTGGGAGGCCCAAGTGGGTGGATCTGAGGTCAGGAGTTCAAGACCAGCCTGGTCAACACAGTGAAACCCCGTCTCTACTAAAAATACCAAAAAAATGAGCCCAGCGTGGTGGCAGGTACCTGTAATCCCAGCTACTCAAGAGGCTGAGGCAGGAGAATTCTTTGAACCCAGGAGGTGGAAGTTACAATGAGTCTAGATTGCTCCATTGCACTCCAGCCTGTGCGACAACAGTAAAACTCCATCTAAAAACAAAATAACCTCTAAAAATGCAATACAGTAGTGCTGCCTTATCTGTGGTTTTGCTTCCCAGGGTTTCACTTACCTGTGGTTGACCATGGCCTGAAAATACTAAGTCGGAAATTCCAGAAATAACCAAGTTGTAGGTTTTTAATTGCACACCTTTCTGAGGAGCATGGTGAAATCTCACACTGTTCCACTCTGGCCCACCCGGGACATGAATCCTCCTTTTGTCCAACACATCCACACCATATACACTACCTGTCTGTTGGTCTCTTAGTAGCATCTTGGTATCAGATTGTCTGTCATAGTATCAAAGCACTTTGTGTTCAAGTAACTTATTTTGCTGTGGCCCCAAAGTTCAAGAGTAGTGATGCTGACATACTGTTATAATTTGACACAGTTTGGCCCTGTGTCCCCATCCAAATCTCAACTTCAATTACAATCCTCACATGTCAAGGGAGGGACCTGGTGGGAGGTGATTGGATGATAGGTGCGGTTTCTCTCATGCTGTTTTCATGATAGTGAGAGAGTTCTCATGAGATCTGGTTGTTTGATAAGTATCTGGCCCTTTTTCCTGCATGCTCTCTCTCCTGCCACCTTATGAAGATGTGTCTTGCTTCCCCTTTGCCTTTTGCCATGATTGTAAGTTTCCTGAGGACTTCCCAGCCATCCAGACCTGTGAGTCAATTAAACCTCTTTTTCTTTATAAATTATTAGAACACATGGACACAGGGAGGGGAGCACTACAAACTGGGGTCTGTTGGGGGGAAATGGGAGAGGGATGGGGGGGTGGGCAGGTGGGGAGAGATAGTATGGGGAGAGATGTCAGATATAGGAGAAGGGGAGGAAGGCAGCAAATCACACTGCCATGTGTGTACCTAAGCAACAATCTTGCATGTTCTTCACATGTACCCCAAAACATAAAATGCAATAAAAAATAAATAAATAATAAATTATTCCATATCAGGTAGTACCTTTATAGCAGTATAAGAACAGACTAATACATAATTGTTTTATTATTAGTAATGGTTGCCAATCCGTTACTGTGTCTAATTTATAAATTAAACTTTATTATAGGTATCTATGTATGGGGGAAAAACAGTATATTTAGGGCTCAGTACATGGTTTCAGGCATCCACTGGGCGTCTTGAAATGTATCCTTCTCAGATAAGGAGGACTATTGTAATAAGAAAATAATTCAATATTTTAAAATGGGTAAAAGATTTCAACAGATACTTCACCAAAGATGATGTATGGATGACAAATAAGTATATGAAAAGATGTCCAATACCATTAGCCATTAAGGAAATGCAAATTAAATCTACATTAAAATACCATTACACACTTATTAGAATGGTTAAAATTTAAAAGACTGAGTAAATTGCATGTTGGCACACACTGCTAATGAGAACCTAATTTGGTTCGACCACTTTACTATGGAAGACATTCTGGGAGTTTATTTATTTATTCCACGCCTGGCTAATTTTTTTTTTATAGAAATAGGGTTTCACTATGTCGCCCAAGTTGGTCTCAAACTCCTTGGCTCAAGAAATCTGCCTGCCTTGGTCTCTCAAAGTGCTAGCATTGGAGGTATTAGCCACCAAGCCTGGTTGTGGCAGTTTCATTAAAAGTTCAACATGCACCTATGATGTGATCTGGCTATTCCACTCTTAGGTTTTTACCCAGGAGAAATGGGTAATGGAAACTGTATGTCCATACAAAGACTTGTACACCAATGTTCATAGAGCTTTCTTTGTAATAGCCAAAAACTGGAAATAGCACAATATCCATTAGCAAGTGAATGGATAAACAAATTGTAGCATATCCATACAATAGAATTCCACTCAACAATTTAAAACATAAATTATTGATACTTGGAAGAACAAAGATGAATCTCAAAATAATTACACTGAGTGAAAGAAGCCAGGCAAAATGACTACATGCTATATAAATCCCATTCCACAAAACTAGACTAATCTATTGTTAACTAATCTGTAGTGACAGAGAGCAGATCAGTGGTTACCTGTGGATGAATAGGGTTGGTAAAGAGTCAGGAAAGAAGGATTACAAAGGGGAATGTGGAAATTTTTTGGGGTGATGGTTATGTTCATACCTTGATTATGGTATTTCACAAGTACATATATATATCAAAACTTATCAAATCATACACTTTAAATATGTATGTTATACACTCAGTTATACCTCCATAAAGCTAGTAAAACTATTATATATTCTTATTTTTCTGAGCAGGTTCTCATGGAGGAAAAAACACACTTATCTAGTGTCCATTTTCAAAGGGCCTTGTTAGTTGTGCTAAAACCTATCTGATCACTTTGCTTGATACTAACAAATTTTTTTTTTTTTTTTTTTTTTTTTTTTTTTTTTTTTTGTAGAGGCAGGTTTTCACCATGTTGGCCAGGCTGGTCTCAAACTTCTGACTTCATGTGATCTGCCCACTTCAGCCTCCCAAAGTACTGGGATTACAGGTGTGAGCCACCACACCCAGCCAATACTAATGATTGATATGGGATAATGGTTTCTTTTTCCTAGATTCCTCATACAGCTTAATAAGGGCCATAATAACTTAACTCTTAGAAAAATGCAAATATTTCAGGCCCAAAGGGAAGCACATCTGGTGCCTCCTCTGAAATGCACCAGGGCATTGTTGTAAGTTCTGCATAAAGCTAAACTTGTTCAATTAAAGAACTATCTTTTATTCTGAAACCTTATTTCAGTGTCACTTGTGATAATGATTATAGATGGTAGCTGTTATTTACATATTGCTACTTCTCATGATTAAAGGTGGCATTTCCACAGCAGTATCTGCGATTTTACTGTCTGTGAAATCAAGAAGGTAGAGTAACAAGAATTTGTATAGGATATGAGCTTTTACCTTACATGCAAGTCAACAAGTTGGCCTGGTAATGTTTGATGGATATTAGCTAAAGACATGAGACTCTTGGGTCAGAGAAAAAAACACTTGCTTATGGTGACAAAAGTAGTAATCAGAACTTAATCTTGGACTTTTACTAGTTTCATGCCCCACATCTCAAGAGGGTAATGAAAGTCCCATAATAGATGTTTGCACACAAACAGTGGGCTACCACTTAAGGAGAAGAATCCTGACCCTGGTAAATCCATTGCTTTTATAGTGAGTTGTAACAAGCCTGTTCTTTCTCTAAGGGAAGATGTTACCTGATCCCTCAAGGTTGCTCATTGCAAACACAACCCTGAGAAATGGCCTGGATAAAGAGCAGTCAGAGCCTTCCTTCTTGGCATACCTAGCAAGAATGTACATAGCTGCTCAAGGCCCCTGATAGGTTTCCCTCCAACACTGGGGACTGTGCATGGAGGCACCTGCAACTTCTACCTGCACCCTGGGCTAGTCTGGCAGTCAAAGACACAGATACTGCTGAATGGCTGAAATATATGTTCTCACCACAACTTCCTTCCTAGTGAGGGTCCTCATGTAGGTCCTCTGTGCTGCACCTGGCAGAATAGAGTTACATACTTTCAGGTACCCTGCTGAGTTTGTCTTCTCTGCTTTCAGAAATTCCAACATTCTACATGCGTCATGGTTCTCAGAATATTATTGTTATACCCTCTCAGAATCTGACTCCCCAGGTTTCACATAGTTTTCCATTATTGAAAAAACATGAGGAAACCAGAAAGTACATTCTGGTGGGGTTTTCCTCAATAGCATTTTAAAAATAATACCTTGCTGCAGGGATAGGAGCTGTGCTGCTTTCATATTGATTTTCTTTGTGGTTTGAGTAATTGGAGCTGAAGGGAAGGTGATTGGGAATAAAGGAAAGCAGCACTGATTCTTTTGGCTAAAAGAAAGTTTTCACACTGTCATGCACTATTAGAATTTCTGGGATCTTCTTTATAGTCACTGGTTTGGTGGTTATTGGCCAAGAAGGAAGAAGGGGAACTAGTCAGGCCTAGAATAATTACCAGCCATACAGCATAATCTGGGGCTAGTGTTTCAGGACTAAGGACTGAATGAGACAGAGTGACCAAGAGCAGATCCTGCAAGGCCCTGTCCAAAAAGGAAGCTAAGGTTCATAGAAAGAAAATATTGTATTGATTATCAATTTCAGGGGATTGGTCGGGCGCGGTGGCTCAAGCCTGTAATCCCAGCACTTTGGGAGGCTGAGGCGGGTGGATCACGAGGTCAACAGATCGAGACCATCCTGGTCAACATGGTGAAACCCTGTCTCTACTAAAAATACAAAAAATTAGCCGGGCATGGTGGCACGTGCCTGTAATCCGAGCTACTCAGGAGGCTGAGGCAGGAGAATTGCTTGAACCCAGGAGGCGGAGGTTGCGGTGAGCTGAGATCGTGCCATTGCACTCCAGCCTGGGTAACAAGAGCGAAACTCTGTCTCAAAAAAAAAAAAAAAGCTCTTCCTTTTTGCGGCCATCAACTAAGCGGGAGCTGCCAAAATGAAGTTCAATCCCTTTGTGACTTCCGACCGAAGCAAGAATCGCGAAAGGCATTTCAATGCACCTTCCCACATTCGCAGGAAGATTATGTCCTCCCCTCTTTCCAAAGAGCTGAGACAGAAGTACAACGTGCAATCCATGCCCATCCGAAAGGATGATGACGCTCAGGTTGTACGAGGACACTATAAAGGTCAGCAGATTGGCAAAGTAGTCCAGGTTTACAGGGAGAAATACGTAATGTACATTGAACGGGTGCAGCGGGAAAAGGCTAATGGCACAACTATCCATGTAGGCATTCACTCCAGCAAGGTGGTTATCACTAGGCTAAAACTGGACAAAGACCGCAAAAAGATCCTTGAACGGAAAGCCAAATCTCACCAAGGAGGAAAGGAAAAGGGCAAATACAAGGAAGAAACAATTGAGAAGATGCAGGAATGAAGTAATCTTGTATACAAGCTTTGATTAAAACTTGGAAAAAAAAATTACAGGGGATTGGGCATAGAGCCAAAATTAGGAGGTATATCATGAGGTCAAAAGCCTGGCCAAGCACGATGGCTAATGTCTGTAATCCCATCACTTCGGGAGGCCAAGGCAGGCAGATCACTTGAGGCCAGGAGTTCAAGACCAGCCTGGCCAACATGGCAAAACCCTTTCTCTACCAAAAATATGAAAATTAGCTGAGTGTGGTGGCACATGCGTGTAATCCCAGCAACTTGGGAGGTTGAGACAGGAGAATTGCTTGAACCTTGGAAGGCAGAGGTTTTAATGAGCCAAGATCATGCCATTGCACTCCAACCTGGGTGACAGAATGAGACCCTATCTCAAACAAAAACAAAGCCACCGGTATGTAGGAATGGTACAGGAGAAAAGTGCAAAGCAGAAATGAGGTGAAAAGATCTAGAATTGGCTGGGCACAGTGGCTCACGCCTGTAATCCTAGCACTCTGGGAGGCCTAGGCAGGCAGATCATGAGGTCAGGAGATCAAGACCATCTTGGCCAACATGGTGAAACCCCATCTCTACTAAAAATACAAAAAAAAATTAGCTGAGTGTGGTGGCATATGCCTGTAATCCCAGCTACTCTGGAGGCTGAGGCAGGGAAATTGCTTGAACCCAGGAGGCAGAGATTACAGTGAGCTGAGGTCACATCACTGCACTATAGCCTGAGCAACAGTGAGAGACTCTGTCTCAAAAACAAAAAAGGATCTAGAAATATGAACAGGAATTAGGTCCTTCTTGGTTACTGGCTGCCAGATGGAATATGAGTTAGTCAGCAGAAGTTAATGAGGTAGGTTAAAGGTTAATGCATAGGAATAGTTTCTGCACAGTCTTCTGATGCTGTCTGTCCATCTTGCAGTAAGGCCTATATCAATATCAGCCCCAGATGAAGTGGTCACACCCTCCTCCTTTGTGCACCTTGTTACAGATAGTCATGGCTGTCATTACCCCATCACAGCTAATGGCACTTACTGGATTGAGAGAAGCAGGGCTCTGTCTCCCTTACCAGACAATGAACTCCTTGAGTTTATTCATTTTTGTGTTTCCGTTGTGCCTGGACTGCACACTGTTTCCCAAATGAACAAATTAACTGGCCTAGAATATGGTAGACTATGATGATAAAGGTCAGTTCTTAGATGATCATTTTTTTTCATTCTTTAACTGTTTAAGATAGCGTCAACTTTATGTAAAAATTGTGCCCTAGGTAAGCAGTTGCTTTCCACTGTTCTCCTCTTTCTTGGTAAATCCTCCCTCTAGGAACCCAAAGCATGACATCCAGAGCCCCGGATTCTCATCCCTCCTGGTTGTGGCCCTTCATTCTCAACTATCCTTTCAATCTTAGTATGCCATGTAAAGCTGTCTGCTTTTGATGGACTATTGGTCACAGAGTTCTATACTTTTAGAAGGCCTTCTCATAGATTCTTACAAATGTACCTATTGTTTCAATAAATATTTATTGAATTGGCCAGCAATGTTTCAGATACTAACTGCTGGGGTTACATCAAAGAACAAAGTAGGCAAAAATAACTTCCCTCATGGACTTTGGCTTCCTGGAGGGGGAACAGGCAAGACATAAAGTAAATTGTAAAATATTTGCGATGTTAGTGATTAGAGAAGAAAAGTAAAACAGGGACAGTGAATGGAGACTGTCAGAGTGGTAGTTGCTATTCAAGATAGTTCGACCAAGGAAGGCGTCACTGAGGAGGTAACATTTGAGAATAGACTAGAAAGGCATAAGGAAAAAGCCGTTAGGTAAAAACCATTCCAGGCAGAAGGAAGAAATAATGCAAAGGGCCAGGGACAGGAACATCTGTAGTGTTCAAGGAAAAGCAAGGAGACCAGTGTGACTAGAGCAGAGTAGATTAGGTAGAAAGTGGGAGTAGATAAGGTCAGCAAGGTAATGGGGGCCAGATCATGTGAGGTCATATAGGACAGTATAATGACTTGGGCTTTTATTCTGTTACGGGGCACCATTGCAGGAATGGGAACTGTGAATGACACACCTTGACTTATATATAACAGGAAATCTAGCTGCTGCGTTGAGAATAGACCTTTAAATTTTAAAAGAGATACTTATGGCACTACCTTAAATAAAGTCATGCTCCTTGGAGTGCCTCAATTCATGTACATAAATGGGTAAGAGTGGAATTTAAGAAACCCTGGAAATGTGTTTGTTTCTCCTCTGCTCATGCCTGGTGGGTGAGCACCAACACCATCTCTTCCTAAGCTAGGGCTCCTGAGCATAGCACCATGCATGTGGATTCTTCTTATGCTCTGTATTCTTTGCCACAGGGATGCTATAAGTTGGCAAGATGCAGTAAAGTCTGCCTCAAGGGGCAGTGCCTTTCTTTATCTAAAGCCAAGAGAAATTTGGTTCTGCAAGTAACAAATGGGTATTGCTGATGACACTCTTTGTACACACTTGAAGAGAGTGTGGACCACAAAATAAAAGCTGGAGCAAAAAGGACTATCAAATATTACTGACTAAAGATTGGAAAGGAGGAAAACACATTACTTACACATAATTCTTGATTGTATGAGAAGACAACTTATGTGTATGTAAGTTGTACACTTGATTGTATGTGTAGAAAATTAAAAAGTGTTCATATAAATTATTTAGACTTAAAAAGAGACAAATAATTTCAGGAAGGTGATAGTAGCAGTAGTAGTACAGGTTTTAGATATTCCTGAATCTCCACATAAAAACAGAGCAACTAGGTAGAAGACACAAAACTCATGGGCAACAAAATAAAATCCATTTATCAAGAAAATCAGGATGTTGCTGGTCTCCTGGAATAAGTTAGAAAGGAGTATCTCCTTTTCAATTGTTTGGAATAGTTTCAGAAGAAATGGTAGCAGCTTCTTGCACCTCTGGTAGAATTCAGCTGTAAATTTGTTTGGTCCTGGGCTTTTTTTGGTTGGTAGGCTATTTGTTACTGCCTCAATTTCAGAATTCATTATTAGTCTATTCAGGGATTCAATTTTTTCCTGCTGCAGTCTTGGGAAAGTGTTTGCACCCAGGAATTGACCCATTTCTTCTAGATTTTCTAGTTTATGTTCATAGAGGTGTTTACAGCATTCTCTGATGGTTGTCTTTCTGTGAGGTCAGTGGTGATATCACCCTCATCATTTCTCATTGTGCCTATTTGTTTCTTCTCTCTTTTCTTCTTTGTTTAGGTAGCAGTGTATTTTATTACTTTTTTCAAAAAAAAAAAAAAAACAGTTCCTGAATTTGTTGATTTTTTGAAATTTTTTTTGTGTCTCTATCTCCTTCAGTTCCCCTCCGACATTGGTTATTTCTTGTCTTCTGCTAGCTTTGGGATTTGTTTGCCCTTGGTTCTCTAGTTCTTTTAGTTGTGATGTTAGGTTGTTGATTTGAGATCTTTCTAGCTTTTTGATGTGGACATTTAGTGCTATAAATTTCCTTCAACACAGCTTTAGCTGTGTCCTAAAGATTCTGGTACATTGTCTCTTTGTTCTCATTAGTTTCAAGGAACTTCTTGATTTCTGCCTTAATTTCATTATTTACCCAAGAGTTATTCAGTAGCAGGTTGTTCATTTCCATGCAGCTGTGTGATTTTGAGTAAATTTCTTAATCTTGAGTTATAATTTGATTTTATTGTGGTTGGAGATAAGTTTGTAATTATTTCAGTTCTTTTGCATTTGCTGAGGAGTGTTTTACTTCTGATTATATGATCAATTTTGGAGTGCCATGTGGGGATGAGAAGAATGTATATTCTGTTGTTTTTGGGTGGAGAGTTCTGTAGATTTCTATCAGGTCTACCTGATCCAGAGCTTTGTTCAGGTCCTGAATATCTTTGTTAATTTTCTGTCTTGATGATCTGTCTAATATTGTCAGGGGAGTATTAAAGTCTTTCACTATTATTGTGTGAGAGTCTAAGTTTCTTTGTAGGTTTCTAAGAACTTGCTTTATGAATCCGTATTGGGTACATATGTATTTAGGATGGTTAGCTCTTCTTGTTGAATTGAGCCCTTTACTACTATGTACTGCCCCTGCCTATTTTATCTTTGTTAGTTTAAAGTCTATTTTGTCAGAAACTAGGACTGCAACCCTTGCTTTTTTCTGTTTTCCATTTGCTTGGTAAATTTTTTTCCATTCCTTTATTTTGAACCTATTTGTGTCTCTGCACTTGAGATAGGTCTCCTGAAGATAGCATCTGGGTCTTTGCTGATGCTGTTGGGTCTTTGCTCTTTAGCCAGTGTGCCATTCTGAGTCTTTTAATTGGGGCATTTAGCCCATTTACATTTAAGGTTAGTATTGTTATGTGTGAATTTGATCCTGTCATCATGATGTTTATTTTGCCAACTTGTTTATGCGATTGCTTCATAGTGTCACTGGTCTGGGTACTCAAGTGAGTTTTTGTAGTGGCTGGTAAGATTTTCCTTTCCATATTTAATAGTTCCTTCAGGAGTACTTGCAGGGCAGTCCAGGTTGTGACAAATTCCCTCAGCATTTGCTTGTCTGAAAAGGATATTATTTCTCCTTCACTTATGAAGCTTAATTTGACCTGATATCAAATTCTGGGTTGGAAATTCTTTTTTTTTTCTTTTTTTTTAAATAGCATTTTAGGTTTTGGGGTACATGTGAAGAACATGCAAGATTGTTGCATAGGAACACACATGGCAGTGTAATTCGCTGTCTTCCTCTCCTTCACCTATATCTGGCGTTTCACCCCATGCTATCTCTCCCCAAATCCCAACCCCCCACTGTCCCTCCCCCTTCCCCCCTCAACTGACCCCAGTGTGTAGTGCTCCCCTCCCTATGTCCATGTGTTTGTTCTCATTGTGCAACACTCACCTATGAATGAGAACATGCAGTGTTTGATTTTCTGCTCTTGTGTCAGTTTGCTGAGAATGATGGTTTCCAGGTTCATCCATGTCCCTACAAAGGACACGAACTCATCGTTTTTGATTGGCTGCATAATGGAAATTCTTTTCCTTAAGAATGTTGAATATTGGCCTCTAGTCTCCTTGGTTTGTAGGATTTCTGCTGAGAGGTCCACTGTTAGTCTGGATGGACTTCCCTTTGTAGATGACCTGGCCTCTCTGGCTGCCATTAACATTTTTTTCTTTCATTTTGACCTTGAATAATCTAATGATTACGTGTTTTGTGGTTGATCTTCTTGTGGAGTATCTTACTGGAGTTCTCTGCATTTCCTGAAATTGAATGTTGGCCTGTCTTTCTAGGTTGGTAAAAGTTCTTCTGGATGACATCCCGAAGTGTGTTTTCCAACTTGGTTCCATTCTCCCCATCTCTTTCAGGTACCCCAATCAGTTGTAGGTCTGGTCTTTTTATATAATCCCATATTTCTTGGAGGTTTTATTTTTTTTCATACTTTTTTCTCTATTTTTGTCTGTCTTATTTCAGAAATACAGTCTTCAAGCTCTGAGATTCTTTCTGCTGCTTGTTCCACTCAGCTATTGATATTTGTGATTGTATTGTGAATTTCTTATGTCGTGTTTTTCAGCTCCATTGGGTATTTTATGTTTCTCTCTAAACTGGCTATTCTGGTTATCAGCTCCTGCAATGTTTTATCATGATTCTTAGCTTCTTTGCATTGTGTTAGAACATGCTCCTTTAGCTCAGCAAAGTTTGTTATTACCCATCTTCTGAAGACTACTTCTGTCAATTTGGCCATCTCAGCCTCAGCCCAGTTCTGTGCCCTTGCTGGAGATGTATTGCAATCATTTGGAGAAGAGATGCTCTGGCTTTTTGAGTTTTCAGCATTTTCGCATTGATTCTTTCTCATCTTTGTGGGCTTATCTACCACCTTCCATCTTGGAGATTGCTGACCTTTGAATGGGGTTTTTGTGGGGTCTTTTTTGTTTATGTTGCTGTTGCTGCTTCCTGTTTTTCTGTTAACAGTCAGGCTCCTCTTCTGCAGGGCTGCTGTGGTTTGCTGGGCATCCATTCCAGACCTTAATCACCTGGGTCCATCCTGCACCTGGAGGTATCACGAGTGAAGGCTGCAAAACAGCAAAGATGGCTGCCTGCTCTTTTCTCTGGGAGCTCTGTCCCAGAGGGGTACCAACCTGATGCTGGCCTGAACACTCCTGTAAGAGATATCTGGGGACTGCTTTGGGAAGTCTCAACCCAGTCAAGAGGAATAGAATCAGGGACCCACTTAATGAGGTAGTCTGGCTGCCCCTTGGGGGATTGGGTGCACTGTGCTGGGGGGAACCCTTTTTGTGCAGACTGACCAGACTCTCCAGAGCCAGCAGGCAGGAAAGGCTAAGTTGCTGAACCACATAGACTGTGGCCACCCCTCCCCCAAAGGGCTCTGTCGCAGAGAGATCAGACTTCTGTACATAAAACCCTGGCTGGAGTTGCTGAAATTCTCACAGAGAGGCCCTGCCCAGTGAGGAGGGATGGAACAGGTCCTACTTAAAGAAGCAGTCTGGCCACGATCTGCCACAGCAGCTGTGCTGCACTGTGGGGAGGAAGTTATCTTTTTTTTTTTGAGACAGAGTTTTTGCTCTTGTTACCCAGGCTGGAGTGCAATGGCATGATCTCGGCTCACCACAACCTCTGCCTCCTGGGTTCAGGCAATTCTCCTGCCTCAGCCTCCTGAGTAGCTGGGATTACAGGTATGCGCCACTATGCCCAGCTAATTTTTTGTATTTTTAGTAGAGATGGGGTTTCACCATGTTGACCAGGATGTCTCGATTTCTTGACCTCATGATCCACCCGCCTCGGCCTCCCAACGTGCTGGGATTACAGGCTTGAGCCACCGCGCCCAGCCTGAAGTTATCTTCTATTCTTAGTTTGTTGAGACTTTATCAGAAATGCATGTTGCAATTTGTCAAATTTTTTTCCGTATCTTCTGAGATGATCATATATTTTTCTTTTTTAGTTGGTAAATGTGGTAAATTATTGATCAATCTTTGGATGTTAAACAAACCTTGTATCCCAGAGATAAACCTCACATTGTCGTGATGATGCATTTTCTTTTTAACATTTGGTCATACTAAATTTGTCAAAATTTTATTTAAAATTTTGAATCTATGTTTATAAGACATATTAGCCTATAGTTTTCTTTTCTTCTTCTTCTAATGTCTGTTCAATTCTGATATCAGGGTAATGCTGTCCTCATAGAATTAGTTGGGAATTACTTTCTTATTTTCAGTTTTTTAGAAGAGTTTAAGTTGAACTTGTAATATTTCTAAAGCACAGCTTAGCTGGGTGCCTGTGGCTCAGGTTCTTACATAAGAATACAGTCAAGGTGTCACCTGCTTCAAAGTTCACTGACATGGCTGTTAGTAAGCCCCAGGCACTTGCTGGCTACAGACTGGAAACATCAGTTCCTTGCCAATGTGGGCCTCCTTACAGGGCAGCTCATAACACAACAGCTAGTCTCCCACAGAGTGACTTTGTGAGACAATGAGAGAGATTCAAGATGGAAGCCACAGTTTTTGTGACCTAATGCTAAAAGTGACATCTCATTAATAAGGAAGTCAATACGTTCAGCCCATACTCAAGGAGAGAGGATTTCATAGGAGTGTGACTACAAGGAGGTAGGAAGCACTGAAGAACATCTTAGAGGCTGCCTACCATAGTTGTTTACAACATCACCTATTATCCCTTATATCTGTAGGAGCTATAGTGATGTTACCTCTCCCATTCCTTATTTGGGTAATTGTATCTTTCTCTTTTTTTTTCTGATCACTTTGGCTAGATGTTGATTAGCTTTACTCATCTTTCATAGTCAGCTTTTAGTTTTACTGACTTTTTTCCTATTTTTTTCTATTTTCTATTTTATCTTCTACTCTGATCTTTATTATTTCCTTTCTTCTACTTACTTTGGGTCTCATTTGTTTTCTTTTCTGTCTGCAAGGTGGAAGCTGAGATCATGGATTTGAGACCTTTATTCTTTTCCAATATGGAATTTAGTGCTCTAAATTTCCCCTTAAGTACTGCTTTAGTGGCATCCAATAAAACTTAGATTGAATTTTCATTTTAATTCTGCTAAATATTTTCTAGTTTTCCTTTTCTTTTTTGACCATAATTTTAGTGTTCCATTTAGTTTCTAAATATTTCAGGATTTTTCCAGAGATCTTTCTGTTGTTGATTTCCATTTTAATTCCGTTGTCAGAAAACATACTTTATATGACTTGAAGCCTTTAAAAGTTTTTTTGTTTTTGTTTTTTTTTGTTTTTTTTTTTTGGTTTTTTTTTGAGACAGAGTCTTGCTCTGTCACCCCAGGCTGGGGTGACACCTACAACCTCTGCCACCCGGGTTCTCCTGCTTCAGCCTCCCAAATAGCTGGGATTACAGGTGCATGCCACCACACCTGTCTGATTTTTGCAGTTTTAGTAGAGACAGTTTTCACCATGTTGGCCAGGTTGGTCTCAAACTACTGACCTCAGGTGATCTACCTACCTCAGCGTCCCAAAGTGCTGGGATTACAGGTGTGAGCCACCCTACACCTGGCTTGAATCCTTTTAAATTTAATGAGACTTTTTCCATGGTCCAGAATATGATATATCTTGGTAAATGTTCCATTTGTACTTGAAAAGCATATGTATTCTGCTGTTGTTGGGTGAAAGGTAATATAAATGTCAACTGGGTCAAGCTGGTTGATAATGTTCAAGTTTTCTTTATCTTTACTGGTTTTTGTTGTAGACTACATTTGAAATCTTTTTTTTTTTTTTTTTTTTTTTGAGACGGAGTTTTGCTCTTGTTACCCAGGCTGGAGTGCAATGGCGCGATCTCGGCTCACCACAACCTCCACCTTCTGGGTTCAGGCAATTCTCCTGTCTCAGCCTCCTGAGTAGCTGGGATTACAGGCACGCACCACCATGCTCAGCTAACTTTTTGTATTTTTAGTAGAGACGGGGTTTCACCATGTTGACCAGGATGGTCTTGATCTCTTGACCTCGTGATCCACCCGCCTCGGCCTCCCAAAGTGCTGGGATTACAGGCTTGAGCCACCACGCCCGGCCTACATTTGAAATTTTTATCAAAAATTCAATATCTGCAACTGGATTTAAACATTATTATATTATTTTTATTGTGTTAAAATATTTTTCTTCCTCTTTCTTGCACGTATATACACATGAATACACACACACGCACACACACACACAGAGTCACAAATTTAGAGACCACAGAATTGTAATGATATAAAGCATCTGAGTGTGACGCTGTATCTTTTAACAAGTGTTATTGTTCAATAAAACACTTTTGAAGCTAGGTTATTTTATCTTTCCTAGTCTGACCTTGTAAGCCACTTACTTGCAAAACGTGTTTTTATCCACAGTGCCTCTTAATATTTTATTCTTTATGCCAAGTCATGCTCCCACTGCACACAAAACAGGCAGAAAACTCTTTAACAGAATGAAAGAAACAGAGGGGTTTCTAGAATAATGCTGTTTACAGGTGTTCCTGTTTTAACAGGATATATAAATGCTTGATAAACCTTGTATTCTGCAAAATTATACGTAAAAATAATTGGTTATGGGGAAAATAGGATGGGGTTATAACACTCAAAACAGTTAACTCTGTAACAGGAATATTAAGAAAATATTAATTCTTCTAACTAAAACACTGCCACCCAGTAAATGTCCACTATCATTTGTACTCAGGATCAAAGTCAACTTCTACAGTCTTAAATCTTAAGACACAGGTCCTCAGGGGCATTCACCTCCAATAGATAACATTGTCAAAAAATTAAAAATCTGCTCTGGATCTGTGATTTCTGAAACAATCAACTGAAGTTTTTAAACATAAGACAAATGTCTTCTCTGCTTCTTCAACTACTCCTACAGCCTCATGTTGTAGAGAAGACACAAGTTCTTGAAGCCATTAAGCCAGGCACTACTTTCCCTAAGGGAAGGAACTGCCAAGCTTAAGGCCTCCTTAATTAGCTGTGAGAAGGCTTGCCCCTGAATGTTTAAACCATTGACATGCTGGGAGAAAAGTAACGTATGAAACAATGACATAATTTTCTTATTATTACCAACTGAGTAATACAAATTGAGTATTACTTTGCATTATAGAAACGTGTTACAGCTGATAAGACTACTCCATAGTTCTCTAACCTTGAAATGCATGATTGTCCCAGTCATTTTCTTGTCAGCAGCCACCAATGGAATTTAAATCTCTTTCCTCCCAGGATCACTGAATGCATATTTACTGAGCACCTATTATATCCCAGAGTCTGTTCTAAATGCTGGAGACACAGTAGTGAGCACAACAGGATAGGTAAAGTCCATGTGTTCACAGACTTCCATTCTGATAGGAGGTACTGGCAATCAACAAACAGGTAAATCAATAAATATGGTAACACCAGACTATGCTTGCCATCAGCAAAATAAAACAGGGTGATAGCACATGGAATGAGATGAGGGGCTGACCACGGGTAGAGATGCTACTTTAGATAGGATGATCAGGGAAGGTGTCTCTGAAGAGGTGACATTGGAGCCAAGACCTGTAAGATGAGAAGGAACTAGTCATGGGAAGATCTGAGGAGGACTTCCAGGCAGAGGGAACAGTAGAGGAACAGTAAGTGCAAAAGCCTTGAGATGGGAGTAAGCATAGTGTGCTTGAGGGAAAGAATGAAAAGTGTCTGAGGCAGTCTCTGGGGTATACTCTAGTTGGAGTGCCACGTATCACCACCATTCCGCAGTTGACCCAAGGACCAAGTCACTGCTGCTTAACAATTCCATGTCCTCCACACCCAACATGGCAAAACTGCAAACCAAAATGCAACTGACGGATTCTCATCTGAGTGTCAAATCCACAGGCAATGGAGCATGACACACTTCATCACTACAAAGGGTAAGGCTGGAGTGGGGCTGGATGAGTTTGGCCAGTTTGAGGAATTTTTAAATTTCTGATTGTGGGTTCCATCCAGAAGTCAGCTGTGGACTACGGAGACAGCTGGAGCAGGGCTTCACAGGAGGTACCCTGGGACAGCTGTGGTAGGATAAGGGTATAGTGTTGGGGTCGGAGAGATGAGATGGGCCCTGAGGAAGGATGAAATTGCATCCAAGGCAAGATGCTGTTACGTACCTTCAGAAAAAATCACCTTTTTGCTTCTTTTGCTAATCCTGGGAGCCATACTCACCTTGATGAGCCGGTGACTTTCCAGTCAGCCAGAATTATCTAGCAAATAACTAGGAAGTAGTGCTTCACTGCTTTTGCAGAAACCCTAACTCACCCACACTGGTTGCACTGTGCTTTCCTCAAGCTTTTGTGTTGCTTTGGAATCTTCTGCATGGTCTTCATTTTAAATATAAATACCTCACCTTCTTGGAAGGATTCTATCTCCATTATAGAGAAGACTCTTCATTCTCTTCTTTGGATACCCTTGCAGTAGTTAGCACAATACTGACCTACATCTCTCTCCTTCTCAATAGGTGGACTATTTCAGAGGTAACTTCTTGTGTGCCTTAGTGCTGTAGTGGGAGACCAGCTAGCAGCTTCTGCTGCCAAAAGATACTAACATTCTGGGTTTCATGATTCAGGCTATGTGCAATGAGAAACTGGGCTGCTTACCTGTTCTTCCTGCAGCGAATTGTAAAGGCAAGAAAGAAAAGTATCAGCAGAAGTCCACAGCTGAGAAAAGTCCAAACAATACCCAAGAGGACAGGAGATAATGAAGAGATGGTCTTACTGCTGTGGTGGGAAGATGTCTGAGGACAGAAAAAGGAGAGGCTGTAAGGAATGAAAGATTTTCTATAGGTAAAAAACAAACTGCCCCATCGTCACCAATGCTGGGAAATATGTATCCTGCATGAGCAGTTTCTCTTCCCCCTCCTCCCCTTCCTCATCCTCCTTTCCCTCTGTCTCCTCCTCCCCAGCAGCACCAGTGGTACCCTGTGGCTGCTCACTTACAATTGTTGTCTTGCAGAGATCATGAAGGGGTCTCCGATCCAGCTCCTGGCCAGAAAAGCTGTCACACAATTCAGAGCAGTTTATTTCAGGCTCCATGTCACTACATGCCCCTGTTGGTGTGTGCTTATTCACAGTCTTGGTTACCCACTGGTAAGGGATGCAGATCTCTGACTAAAACACAAGAGGAACTCCAATCTTTTCTTCAGAGGCCCCATTTTGGAGCTGGCTCCAGGCTCAGAATCCAAAGTGAAAACACATTCAGGTAGAAGCAAAGGGTTATTTCACTAGGCTCCTTCATCAGACATCCTTCATTGGACACCCTCCAAAATCAGACGTCCTTCAACTGAGGTCCCCTGCTGCCAGCGCATGCCATGTGAGTCAAGAGTGGACAGCTTAGTAACCATCAGGCTACACAAGGTGATGATTCTAGTTAACCACCAGATGGCAGTCACTCCTCCGAGTAACCTCACTGATTCCTGAAGAAAGGAAAGCAATTAAACCTGTTAAATAAATGTGCACACGCGTGCACCCACACGTAAATGGTTTATTAGAGGTTTAAAATAACATTTTAATTAGTTATATTTTATTACACTCTTTATTATATATATTACAAAGGTATTAAATATATTTAAGCAAACATATTTTAAGCCATCATAATAAACAATATTTTTTAAACAAAGATAAAACATATCTAACATTTTCTAGGGATAAAGCTCTGCAGTTTCTCTTCAGATCCTTTTTATGGCCCAGTACTGGAAAGACCTTAGCTTAGACTTGTGAGGCACATTTACCCTTCTTCCATACTGGGAAACTCCCTGCCCTCACAAGGTCTTTTCAATGCAGCTCATGGCTTAAGTTCTATCTGATCCTGGATGGTGCTGGGTTCAGGTGCCCCATGCTGTCTCCACACATGATCTGTTGGTCACTCTAGCTCTTGTTCTCTCAGTGAGGAACATTCTATGTCCAGTCAGCTGGGGTCACAGAAAGGTACCCAAGCTGTCTGCAAGAGTCTTTGTTTGTATTTAAACTGTGACACTAACAGGAGTGAGACAGACTACTCAGGCAATAGGGAGAGAAACTGGGGAGCTCTAGGAACTCCTGCAGAGTGAGTGACTGGCCAGAGGATGGTGTAATTTCTCTCAGAAAATCCTTGCAATATGAATAATGTGATCCAAAGAGAAGCTCAGTCTTGTGGAACAAAGATAGAAAGGCAAAAAGGTTCAAATTAGCACCAGTAGAAAAGATAGCCAGATCCCTAATTCTTTAAAGCAATCAATCCCTTAATAGAGAAAATAGATTTGAAATTTTACCAATGGTAATCTAAAAGAGGCTGCCACTTCTGCTTTGTGTTTTTTAAAACAGCTTAGCACAGTTTTCTTTGATTGTGGAGGAAAATTGGACTAGGCAAAAATATCAATTACTATTATTTCAATAGCCACTGAACATACGGCCCATGTTTAAGCCAGAACAACAGTGACAGGTGGAGAGTGCCATCTTTGGAGTCTGTGTGCTTAGGCAGGAACAATATAGCACCAGGTGCTGGCCATTCATTGGCCTCTCATATGTTCTTGAATTATTTACTAGGTTTATTATAATGAAATCTCAAGAGAACTAAAAGCTACCATCTTCCATCAAGGCATTTAAATTCTTGCGTATTCTGGTCAGATTACTGAATGCAAAATTAAGAAGCAAATATAAAAACCTATTTGCATTCTAATTTAGTTGAGATTTTAATTGCTAGGAAGGTATTTTTTCTTTTCTTTCTTTTTTTAAAGTTAGACATTTGCCATTGTGCCTTCTAGCGTACAGCCATATTGCAAACCACAGGGAGGACTATTACGACATAATGGAGTGGAAGAAAATGTATTTTTCCTATATTGCCCTTTTAATCATAGTGACAAATAAGTACACTTACATTCGAACAGTTATTCCATGTTTATATATTATCATATCATTTGGAAGAAGTGTGTATGTATATGTATGGGTGTGTATATATAAAACCTCATTTTGTCCTCACTACAGTGTTTTGTGATGTAAACAACACCATTCCTCATTTTCAAATAAGTAAACTGAAGAGCAGAGAAGAGGAAAACCCTGCTCCAAATCTGCAGAGGCAAGAATCCCAGGAGTTTACATTCCAAGGTCAATGTCATCCCAAATATATACTCCACATGGGGCAGACACTCTGGACTAACCTCTTCCAAGAAGATACCAATGGGCCTCTCGGGTTTCTTCAGCTTTAGTTCCCAGAGCTGCATTTCTGTGGGCTTCCTAGAGCATGGCATGCCATAATGCCTCTATACCAGTCGTTCTCAACTATGCCATTTTGTACCTTTAGGGGACATTTGGCAATTCTGGAGACATTTGTGGTTCTCAAAATAAAGAGAAGGGTGCTATTTAAATCTAGTACATAGATGCCAAGGATGCTGCTAAACATACTATAATTCACAGGATAGTCCGAACAACAAAGAATTATCTGGCCCCAAATGTCAATAGTGCTAAGGTTGAGAAACCCTGATCAACACTGTGGATCCCAGATGGGCTGACAAACTTAAACCTAAATTATCTTTGAGGGATTCTGTGAATATGATGAGGTTGTCCACTAAGCCTAAGTCCTGTAGAATGCAACTCTGACTTGGGATAAATTTCTGAGCACATTCTAGAGGTATCCTTGGATAAGCTAAACTCACTGGCGTGGAACTCTAAATGCTAGACCCCTCTTCAGTCCATGGTTATCCAGTGTAGAAACTTTATATATCATGATATTGGGCTCCCACATGAGACAGGCATTGAACTCCAAACTTGGCACACATTCTCAGAGATTCACACATGGGGAGCTGATGAAACAATGAAAGGCTCAGTCATTGAAAGGAAAGAGTTGAATGGTTTCAAAAAGTTTTAGTGATTGGGAAAGTGCGTGGGGAATTATCAGAGAAGGTAATGGTGATGCATCTGACCACAAGATATATATAGAATTCAAAGCACAAGGGGAAAGGTCTTCCAGGCCCCTCCAAAAGCTACCTTCCACCTGTACCCTCTCAACAAAGTCTCTCGGGAGAAACTGTTTACGTCACAGACAGTAATAGACCCAAGGCCATGCAGGGTAGTGGTTGAAATTTATTTGACAGAGATTATAGAATCCTTACCAGTGATTAGGATCAGAAAAACAGACACTATTCCCAAGTGCAAGATGGTCATTTGCAAGTTCACCCCTCTATATAGGCCTATATCTTTGTTACAAAAATCTCTATTCTTCTACACATTATTTATGACCTTTAAAAGCCACTCATACAAATACTATCTTTTAACAAGTTGTTTTGCAGTTGGTAGAACTTTTGCTTCTGTATGGGAAGAATTAACTGCTGTGGGAATTGCTTTTTTAGGTTAACAATTTGAACACTACCTAAAACACATGAAACAACTATTTTCAGGCATTGTATGACAGATGCCACAAGACTGGGGTATCTTTCTAAGAGATACTACCTTAGTCATTTCCAGGTCACAGCACACAGAGGGAAAACCAATCAGAACCTAGAATTCCATCTGAGGTAAGGGGAATGGATTGGAATTTGAAGATGTTGAAGTGGCTAGAATTTGCAGGGCAGAGTAATGAAGAAGAGGGAGATACGGAGAATAAGGAGAGCCCCTGAGAAATCTGCAGAGAATCCCCTCAATCTTTTTCTGAGTACTGATTTGGATATGAGTAGGAAGAAACTACTTGAAGTTGGAGAAAAAAAAAAACACTGATAGGCAACAGCTGAGTAATTCCTGGAGCTCATACAGGGCTGAGACTACCCTGTGTTCCCATCAGCCAGTGTGGAGAGACCCCACAATATGCAGGACATTGGATAGAATCCTCAGAAAAGCCACATCTTAGCACTAAAAATAAATTAACTCTAGACTAGAGGTTACTCTGGATAGACCCTAAAGGAAAGTCTCAAATGGATAAAAGTGATCCGTAAAAACTTAACTGCATTCCAGAACACAATTCAATACTCTTAAAGGAATATAACAAGATCCAGTGCTCAACAATGTAAAATTCAAAATAATTACCAGGTATTCAAAGAAATGAAAAAAATATGACATATAACCATAAAGTTTAAAAAAATAGATCAACAATATCAGACACAGAAATAACAGAAGTAATATAGCTATCACACAAGAACTTTGAAACAATTGTTATAAATATGCTTTAAGATATAAAGGAAAACATTATCAAAATGAAGAGAGAAGTGAAAGATAAAAAGCAGATCCAACTAGAACTTCTAGAGATAACAATATAATATCTGAAATAAAAATACAATGGATCAGACATTGCAAAAAGAAACTGGTTAACTTAAAAACATAGCAATATGAATTATCCAAAAATCTGACCTCATTTAAAATTGCTTCACACTCCCTCTGGCTTTTGTAAATGATTTTCTGATCTTCCTTTTTCTCCATTGTCCTCAACATCTCCCCCCGCCCTCGCTTTTTTTTTTTTTTTTTTGAGACAGAGTCCCTGTTGCCCAGGCTAGAGTGCAGTGGCGTGATCTTGGCTCATTGCAACCTCCATCTCCTAGCTTCAAGTGATTCCCCTACCTCAGCATCCCAAGTAGCTGGGATTACAGGCACCTGCCACCATGCCCAGCTAATTTTTATATTTTTAGTACAGATGGGGTTTCACCATGTTGCCCAGGCTGGTCTCAAACTCCTGACCTCAAATGATCTGCCCACCTCGGCTTCCCGAAGTGCTGGGATTATAGGTATGAGCCACCATGCCCAGCCTATCTTCAACACCTTTTAATGTATTATTTAATTTATTTTTATATTGGTGTCCATTAATTATTGTTTGACTTCCCCCAGTAGAACACAAATTCTATAAAAGTAAGGATCTTAATTTTGTATACCAGTGTATTCCAGGTGCATAAAGAGAAAAATGATTAATAAAAATGACATATGGTGGCAGATCAAGATGGCAAAATAGAAGGCTCCACTGATTATTCCTCCTGCAAGGACACCAAGTCAACACTATCTACACAGAAAAAAAAAAAAAAAAAAAACCTTCATAAGAACCAGAAATCAGAGTAGAAAGGAAAACTGGACCAAACTCAGCTGACAGGTGTAAATGGAGGGAGCATTTCAAGTAGCTCTAGCTAGAGAGGAATTGCCAGTCCCAGTGGTCTGAACTTGAATGCCTGCAAACCTCACCAGTGCGGGCTACAATGCTCTTTGTCTCCTAGTAAATTTTAAAAGCAGTCTAGGCAATAATGACTGCAACTGTTAGGTGGGTCCTCGTGCTGAACTAGGCCCAGAGACAGAGGACTGGGAATGCATGCAACCTACTGAGACACTAGCTGGGGCAGCCAAGAGAGTGCTGGCATCACCCCTCCCCTTGCCCCAGGCTACACAGCTTATAGCTCCAAAAGAGACCACTTCTATCCATTTGAGAATAGGAGAGGGAGAAATAGGAAGAACTTTGTCTCACATCTAGGATAATTGCTCAACCAGAGCAGGATAGGGCTGAGTTATGAGGCCCCCATACCAAGTCCTAACTCCAAGGTGGTATTTCTAGACACACCCTGGGCCAGAGAGAACCCAGTGCATTGAAGGAAAGGACCCAGCCCTGCCAGCATTTTTCACCTGCTAAATGAAGAGCCCTTGGGCCCTGAATAACCAGCAACAATAACCAGGGACTATGTTGAGGGCCTTGGGTGAGCCTCTGAGACTTGCTGGCTTCAAGTGGGACTCAGTACATTACCAGCTGTGGTGACTGCAGGGCAAAACTCCTTCTGCTTGACAAAAGCAGAAGGAAAAGTAAAAGGGCCTTTGTTTTGCACCTTAGGTACCAGCACAATACAGGGGGTCAGAACACCAAGAGGGCTTTGGAGACCCTGATTACAGGACTTGATTCTTGGGCAGCATTTCTAGACCTGCCCTGGGTCAGAGTGGACCCCACTGCCCTGAAGGGTGAGTCTCAGGCCAGGCGGCATTCACAACAAGCTGACTTATGAGACCTTGGGCCTTAAGGGAACATCAGCAGTAGTCTGGCAGCCCTCCTCATGGCCTGGGTTGTCAGTGGCTACAGCATGAGATTCCTCTGCCTTTGGAAAGGGAAGGGAAGAGTGGGAAGGACTGTGTGTTGTGGTCTGAGGGCCAGCTCAGCCACAATATAACAGAATACCAGGTAGACATCTAAGGATTTTGACTCTAGTCCTTGCCTCCTGGACCTAGCTGGGACATGGGGGAAGGACAAAGCTTTTCCTCTAAAATCTGAAACACTACAAGGATATCCACTGCCATCACGGTTATTCAACATACTACTAGAAGTCCTAGATAGAGCAATTAGATAAGACAAAGATATAAAAAGTATCCAATTGGAAAGGAATAACTCAAATTATCATTGTTTGCAGACGATGTGATCTTATATTTGGAAAAACCTAAAGACTCCACAAGAAAACAATTAGAACTGATAAATTCAATAAAACTTAAGGGTACAAAATCAACATATATTTACCTAAATAAAAATGCATCATTCTATTATAAAGACACATGCACATGTATATTCATTGCAGCACTAGTCACAATAACAAAGACATAGAATCAACCTAAATGCCCATCAATGGCAGACTGGATAAAGATAAAAAAATAAAGTTCTTGTGGTACACGAGAACTTCACAATGCAATCACAAGCATCCATAGAATAGATCAAGCAGTGGAAAGAATTTCAGAGCTTGAACACTATCTTTCTGCAGTAAGAAAGGCAGAAAAGAATACAAAAAAAAAAAAAACAAAAAACAAAAAACAAAAAAACAGAGAAAAGGAATGAACAAAACCTCAGAGAAATAAGAGATTATGTAAAGAGACTAAACCTACAGGTTGACTGGGGTACCTGAAAGCTGAAAGAGAGGGGCAGAATGGAACCAAGTTGAAAAACATACATCAGGATAGTATCCATGAGATCTTCTCCAATCTAGCAAGACAGGCCAAAATTCAAAATCAGGAAATGCAGAGAAGCCCAGTAAGATACTCCACAAGAAGATCAACCCCAAGACACGTAATCATCAGATTCTCCAAGGCGAAAAGGGAGAAAAAAAAAAAAGTCCTAAGGGCAACCAGTGAGAAAGTCCATGTCACCTATAAAGGAAAGCCCAACAGAAAACAGTGGACCTCTCAGCAGAAACCCCATAAGCCAGAAGGGACTGGAAAGCAATATTCAACATTCTTAAAGAAAATTATTTCCAAGCCGGGCACGGTGGCTCAAGCCTGTAATCCCAGCACTTTGGGAGGCTGAGGCTGTTGGATAACGAGGTCAAGAGATCGAGACCATCCTGGTCAACATGGTGAAACCCCGTCTCTACTAAAAATACAAAAAATTAGCTGGGCATCATGGTGCATGCCTGTAATCCCAGCTACTCAGGAGGCTGAGGCAGGAGAATTGCCTGAACCCAGGAGGCAGAGGTTGCAGTGAGCCGAGATCGTGCCATCGCACTCCAGCCTGGGTAACAAGAGCGAAACTCCGTCTCAAAAAAAAAAAAAAAAAAAGAAAAAAGAAAATTATTTCCAATCCAAAATTTCATATGTGGCCAAACTAAGCTTTATAATTGAAGGAGAAATAAGATCCTTTTCAGACAAGCAAATGCTGAGAGAATTTGCCACAACCAGGCCTGCCCTGCAAGTGCTCCTGAAGAAAGCACTAAACATGGAAAGGTAAAACTGTTACCAGCCACTATAAAAATATGCTGAAGTACACAGACCAGTGACACTATGAAGCAACCACAAAAACAAGTCAGTAAAATAACCAGTTAGCATCATGATGACAGGATCAAATTCACACATAACAATACTAACTTTAAATATAAATGGGCTAAATGCCCCTGATTAAAAGACACAGAATGGCAAGCTGGATAAAGAGCCAAGACCCATCAGTATGCTGTCTTCAAGAGACCCATCTCAAATTCAAAGACACACAGAGGCTCAAAATAAGGGGATAGAGAAAAATTTAGCAAGCAAATGGAAAACACAAAAAAGCAAGGGTTGCAGTCCTAGTTTCTGACAAAACAGACTTTAAGCCACAAAGACAAAAAAGACAAAGAAGGGCATTCCATAATGGTAAAGGGTTCAATTCAATAAGCAGAGCTAACTATCCTAAACATGTATACACCCAATACAGAAGCACCCAGATTTATAAAGCAAGCTCGTAGAGACCTATAAAGAGACTTAGACTCCCACATAATTATAATGAAAGATTTTGACACTCCACTGAAAATATTAAACAGATCATCAAGACAGAAAATTAACAAAGATATTCAGGAACTGAACTCAGCTCTGTATCAAGTGAACCTGATATGTACCTACAGAACTCTCCACCCCTAAACAACGGAATATATGTTCTTCTCATTGCCACATGATACTTTTTCAGCAAATGCAAAACAACTGAAACAATAACAAACAGTCTCTCTGACAACAGAGCAATCAAATTACAACTCAAGATTAAGAAATTCTCTCAAAATCACACAACTACATGGAAATTGGACAACCTGCTCCGGAATGACTCCTGGGTAAATAACAAAAGTAAGGCAAAAATCAAGAAGTTCCTTGAAACTAATGAGAACAAAGAGACAACATATCAGAATCTCTGGGATGCAGCTAAAGCAGTGTTAAGAGAGAAATTTATAGCACTAAATGCCCACATCAAAGGGCTACAAAGGGCCGGGCTCAGTGGCTCAAGCCTGTAATCCCAGCACTTTGGGAGGCTGAGGCAGGTGGATCATGAGGTCAAGAGATCAAGACCATCCTGGTCAACATGGTGAAACCCCGTCTCTACTAAAAATACAAAAATTAGCTGGGCATGGTGGCACGTGCCTGTAATCCCAGCTACTCAAGAGGCTGAGGCAGGAGAATTGCCTGAACCCAGGAGGCAGAAGTTGCGGTGAGCCGAGATCACGCCATTGCACTCCAGCCTGGGTAACAAGAGCAAAACGCTGTCTCAAAAAAAAAAAAAAAAAAAAAATCTCAAGTTAACAAACTAATATCACAACTAAAAGAACGAGAGAACCAAGAGCAAACAAAGCCCAAAGCTAGAAGAAGACAAGAAATAACCAAGATTAGAGCTGAAATGAAGATATAGACACAAAAAACCTTTCAGAAAAATCAATGAATCCAGGAGCTGGTTTTTTGTTTTTTTTTTGAAAAAATTAATAAAATAGGCAACTAACTAGACTAATAAAGAACAAAAGAGAGAAGAATCAAACAGACACAATCAGAAATGTTAAGCAGGATATCACCACTGACTCCACAGAAATATAAACAACTATCAGAGAATACTATAAACACCTGTATGCACATAAATTAGAGAATCTAGAAGAAATGGATAAACTCCTGGACACATAGACCCTCTCAAGACTGAACCAAGAAGAAACTGAATCCCTGAATAGACTAATAACAGTTCTGAAATTGAGGCAGTAACAAATAGCCTACCAACCAAAAAAAAAAAAAAGCCCAGGATCAGAGAGATTCACAGCTGAATTCTACCAGTGGTACAAAGTAAAGCTGGTACCATTTCTACTGAAGCTATTCCAAAAAATTGAAAAGGAAGGACTTCTCTCTAACTCATTCTTGAGGCCAGTATCATCCTCATACCAAAACCTGGCAGATATATAGCAACAAAAAAGAAAACTTCAGGTCAATATTCTTGATGAACATTGATGCAAAAATCCTCAATAAAATATTGGCAAACCAAATCCAGCACAGCTTATCCACCATGATCAAGTTGGCTTCATCCCTCAGATGAAAGCTTGGTTCAGCATATGCAAATCAATAAATGTGATTCATCACATAAAGAGAATCAAAGACAAAAACCACATGATTATCTCAATAGACACAGAAAAGGCCTTTGATAAAATTCAACACCCCTTCATGTTTAACTCTCAATAAGCCAAGTATTAAAGGAACATGCTTCAAAATAATAAGAGCCATCTATGACAAACCCACGGCTACTATTAAACTAAATGGGCAAAAGCTGGAAGTATTCCCCTTGAAAACCAGCACAAGACAAGAATGCCCTCTCTCACTACTTCTATCCAACATAGTATTGGAAGTTCTAGCTGGGGCAGTCAGGCAAGAGAAAGAAATAAAACATATTCAAACAGGAAGAAAAGAAGTCAAGTATCTTTACAGATGACATGCTCCCATAACTAGCAAATCCCATCATCCAGCCCAAAAGCTTAAGCTGATAAGCAACTTCAGCAAAGTCTCGGGATACAAAATCAATGTGCAAAAATTGCTAGCATTCCTATACACCAACAACAGGCAAGCAAAGAGCCAGATCATAAATGAACTCCCATTCATAACTGCTACAAGAAGATTAAAATACCTAGGAATAAGGCTAACATGGGAAGTGAAGGACCTCTTTAAGGAGAACTACAAACCACTACTCAACTCAGAGAAGACACAAACAAATGTAAAAACATTTCATCCTCAATATTGTGAAAATGCATCAATATTGTGAAAATGGCCACATTGCGCAAAGTAATTTATAGATTCAGTGCTATTCCCATTAAACTACCATTGACCCATTGACATTCCTCACAGAATTAGAAAAAACTGTTTTAAAATTCATATGGAACCAAAAAGAGCCTGAATAGCCAAGGTAATCCTAAGCAAAAAGAATGAGGCTTGAGGCATCAATTACCCAACTTCAAACTATAGTACAAGGCTACAGTAAGCCAAACAGCATGGTAGTTGCACAAAAGCAGACACACAGACCAATGAAACAAAATAGAGAGCTCAGAAATAAGATTGCATACCTACCACTATCTGATTGTTGACAAACTTGACAAAAACAAGCAATGGGGAAAGGATTTCCTATTTAATAAATGGTGCTGGGAAACTGGGAAACACATGCAGAAAATTGACACTGAACCCCTTCCTTACACCATACACAAAAATTAACTGAAGATGAATTAAAGACTTAAATGTAAAACCCAAAACTATAAAAAACTCTAAAAGAAAGTCTAGGTAAAACCATTCAGGACATAGGCATGGGCAAAGATTTCATGACAAAAATGCCAAAAGAGATTGCAATAAAAGTAAAAATGACAAATGGACTCCAATTAAATTGAAGAGCTTATGCACAGAAAAAGAAAAAATTATTAGAACAAACAGACAAACTAAAGAATAGGAGAAAAATTTCTGCAATCTATCTATCTGACAAAGGTCTAACAACCAGAGGCTACAAAAAACTTAAACCAATTTACAAGAAAAACAAACAACACCATTAACAAGTGGGCAAAGGACATGAACAGATATTTCTCAAAAGAAGACATACATCTGGCCAACAAACATATGAAAAAAGCTCAACATCACTGATCATTAGAGAAATGCAAATCAAAACCACAATGAGATACCATCTTATGCCAGTCAGAATGGCTATTATTAAAAAGTCAAAAAATAATAGATGCTGCCAATGTTGTGGAGAAAAAAGAACTATTGGTGGAAGTGTGAATTAGTTCAACCATTGTGGAAGACAGTGTGGCAATTCCTCAAAGACCTAGAGGCAGAAATACCATTTGACCCAGCAATTCCATTACTAGATCTATACCCAAAGGAATGTAAATCATTCTGTTATAAAGATACATGCACACATATGTTTACTGCAACACTATTCACAATAGCAAAGATATGGAATTAACCCAAATGCCCACCAATAGCCACACATAAAATTAAATACCTAGGAATTAAGTTAACTAAAGAAGTGAAAGATCTGTATAATTAAAACTATAAAACATTGATTACAAAAATTAAAGAAGACACCAAAAATAGAAAAATAGCCCATATTCATGTATTAGAAGAATCAACGTTGTTAAAATGTCCATACTACCCAAAGCAATGTACAGATTCAATGCAATCCCTATCAAAATACCAATGGCATCCTTCATAGAAATAGAAAATAATCCTAAAATTTATATGGAACCACAAAAGACCCAGCATAGTTAAAGCTATCTGAGTGAAAAGAACAAAATGAAAAATCACATTACCTGACTTCAATTACACTACAGAGCTATCGTAACTAAAACAGGATAATACTGACATAAAAGCAGACTCATAGACCAATAGAACAGAACAGAGAACCCAGAAATTATAGCAAACTCATTTTTGGCAAAGGAGACAAGAACATACACTGGAAAAGAGGGTCTCCTCAAGAAATGGTACTGGGAAAACTGGATATCCAGATGCATAAGAATGAAACTGGATTCCCATCTCTCACCACATACAAAAATCAAACAAAAATGGATTAAAGACTTAAAGACCTCAAACTATGAAAATACTGCAAGAAAACATTGAAGGAAGTTCTCCAGGACATTGATCTGGGCAAACATTTCTTGAGCAATATGCCACAAGCACAGGCAACCAAAGCAGAAATGGAAAAAGAGGATCACATCAAGTTACAAAGCTTCTGCACATCGAAGGATACAATCAACGAAGTCAGGAAACACCTTACAGAATGGGAGAAAATACCTGCCAACTACCCATCTGACAAATGATTAATCACCAGATTTTATAAGGTGCTCAAACAGCTCCATAGGAAAAAAAATTTAATAATCTGATTTTTAAAATGAGCCAAAGAGCTAACAGAAATTTCTCCAACGAAGACAGACAAATGGCAAACAGGCATATGAAAAGATGCTCAACATCATTTATCATCAGAGAAATGCAGATCAAAACTAAAATGAGATATCTTCTCACCCCAGTTAAAATGGTTTATATCCAAAAGACAGGAAATAACAAATGCTGGTGAGGATGTGGAGAAAAAGGGACCTTTGTATATTGTTGGTGGGAAGGTACATTAGTGCAACCATTATAGAGAACAGTTCGCAGCTTCCTCAAAAAACTAAAAATTTAGCTACTGTATAATCCAGCAATCCCATTGCTTGGTATATAACCAAAAGAAAGAAAAGCAGTATATTAAAGAGATATCTACACTCCTGTTTGTTGCAGCATTGTTTACAACAGCTAAGATTTGGGAACAACCTAAATGTCTATCAACAGATGAATAAATAAAGAAAATGTAAATTTACACAATGGCATGCATGCCACCACGCCCTGCTAATTCTTTTTTATTTTTTATTTTTAGTAGAGATGGGGTTTCGCCATGTTGGTCAGGATGGTCTCCATCACCTGACCTTGTGATCCACCTGCCTCAGCCTCCCAAAGTGCTGGGATTACAGGTGTGAGCCACCGCACTCAGCCTATTCTCTGTATTTCAAATATCCTCCTCTCCAACCCTTCCCACCCCCCGGTTAGTGATCTTTCCACAATCTGGAGAACATATATGCTCAACATTATAGAACACTGTACTTAACCTTTTAGTTCCACATTACTTATAACTTTTCTTCTACTAAACCTTGATGTATCCCTTTGCTATACAGCGTTTATACTTTTCTGGTTGCTTGGTGGAATTTTAGTGAGCCAGACCGGTACTTGGTTTGGGTTTTCCACAGGATCTAGAAAATAGTGTTGTAAACAGTAGGTGTGTTGTAAACAGTAGTAGGTAAACTGAATGCAGGGCACACACCAAGACCCTTGGACCAATTCACCCCTCCATCCTAGTGTTATAGGAGTTATTAAGAAAATATTTTAGGTAAAATGAAGAAGGGGTCCTTGGGAAGTTTTTATTTTTTTTAAAGCAGCTCCAGAAACGTTTCTTGTGTAGGAGGAAAGCCCCAGCTGTCAGAGCCAGGCCAGCAAGCTTTGATATGCAAATATAAGACATCAGAAACTGGGTCCACCCAAACACAGTGATTCCCGCCATCTTCTTACCCTTGCCCCAACATGTGCCTGGCAACATGGCCACCTCCACATGTCCCCATGGGTATAAAACATAATGGTGCCCTTCATTTACATATTAAAAGGCTAGGGTGGGAGAGCCCATTTTTTCACAGGCTGTGAATGACATGCCTGGTCAAACTAATCCCCTGAGCCCTGTGCAAATCAGACACCACTTCCTCCAGCCTCCTCATATAAGCAGCCACTTTTCCGACACACAGGGTTTTCTCTTTGTTGGAATCCCCGGCCCTTCTGTTTTTGTACAGGGGAGCTGTTTTCTTCTTCTTTCCTTCCTTCTTTCTTGCCTATTAAACTTTTCCCTTCTTAAAACCACTCGACGTGTGTCCATGTCATTTGATCCAAACTGACTCAAGACCAAGAACCCTGGTGTTCCTCCAGTCATCAAGGCTGAATCACTAGTACAATACTTAGAGTCTGGCTTTGCTTCACATATCCTAGGATCACTTAGTGTAATAAGCAGCAGTACAACAGACAAAGCCTAGGCTGAATTTAAAGACCAAGTTCCACAATTTTCAATCTGTGATGCCTTAGGATAGCCACTACTTCAGTTCTTAGCTGCTTGCTCAATTAAACACAGATAATACTATTTACACCTCATAGGTTTTGTTGTTTAAATCATAGAATATATAGGATGTATGAAAAGTAATTGATACATACTAGATCTTCAATAAACATTGGCTTCTTTCATTTTCACAATTTAAAAGGGTCATTTGATATACACTTGGGCACAAAACATCAAGATTATCTTGTTTCTCTAAATTTCCTAACAGAATCCCAAACTCTGAATAATTAGTATTACTAACATGAAGAACAATGAATTTTATACTGTATTTAACATCAGATTTTGTAAGAATAATGAATCCTCAGATCCCTGAAGGCAGAGATCATGTTCATTAATTCGACAAACATTGATGGATAACTGTTGCCTCATTGTGCCAAGTCCTAGGGATGCAGCAGGCAGCAAGCCAACATAGGCTTACTCTAGCACCTAGCACAGTGCCTGGCACATAGTAGGGGATCAATCCGTGTTTGTTGATATCAACCAAGTAACGTTTAGAAAACATGATATAGTGTAGGAGTCCTTGGAACAATCCTCTCATTGTCTAGACTCAGGAGAAGCAGGGGGGTTGACACATGAAGGTAGAGGGAAGGCTAGAACATCCTCTCTGGCTACTGTGGGAGCACTCCCTGCTTTTAGAGACCTGTCTTGATGCTTTATTCTGACCCTCAGGTACAAGCTGGTATAACCACATGAACTGAGTCCCTACTGCCTTATATTTGGATCCCAGAGACCTGTTGATATTCTATACTATTCCAGGGGCTGGGGTTTGGGAACTTTTCTAAAAAGCACCATACAAAAACCTTCAACTTCCCAGAGTTGCACTGTTACCTAAAAGCACTTAGGTACAATTATGCAAATTACACATGCATGATTTCCATAAAAACCAGTCACAAATGTCAATTAGTGCTCATTAATATGCAATAAAATTCTCATTTTAAAACTATTAAGAGCCAAGAATGAATTCCACTTGGCTGCCCTCCTTTAACGAGAACTGCTGAGAAGTACCCTGTGCTATTTCTCATCAGGGAAACAGTAAGGTGTCACAACAAATCAAGCTTCAGGCAACAGCAGGACTAGACAGAATAAACACTTGAAGGTTTCAGAGACTGGTTTTGGACAGTTCAGGTTTTATGCTGCTACAGCTGAGATCCCTATCCCATTGGGTACTAAAAATATAGGCTGAGTGAATTCATTAAGTTACTTTGCAAATGAAGCATGGTGATACTGAGCATTCTGTTAAAAGATACTTGTGAGGATGCCACACGGCTGGGAAGAGGGTAAGGAAACCTCATTCCTGAGGGTCAGTCTGTTCAAGGCACTGAGTGTTCTATGCCTCAAAGGAGGCTGAGAGCCAAGGTCCTTGGAATTATTGGGCTCATCCCTAAAAAGCCTTCTGGTCAGAATTTTTGTGAGCAAACTCACATGCTGTGTCTCTAAATTTCAATTTCAGCTGGACATTGGATTACTCTAAATTGTTGTTTGGTGTTGCTGTGCAACCCAAGACACTTGTGTGAGGGTGATTCGGGCTTTTTGAGGCTTTATGATTTTTCCATAAAGATGAAAAATAGAACCTATCAACATTAGACTGGTCTTTCTGCAGATACTTGCTTAGCAAACTGTTCTAAACCTGGCTTGGGAGCAAGAGTGGAGAATAGGATTTTCTAAGTATAGTAACCCAGTGGTTATCAAACTTCAGTGCACACCAGAATCATCTGGAAAGCTCCTTAGAAAACACTGATTGCTGGTCCCATCTCTAATTTGTAATTCACTAGGTATGACCTGGGGCCTGAGAATTTGTATTTCTAACAAGTTCCTAGATGATGCTGCTGCTGATCTGGGAATCATACCATGAGAACCCCAGTCCAGCATAAGAAATATAGGGCTTTCATCAGAGTATGAACCAGACAAATCCTTAAGATAACTTTTAACATGTTACTCCAGGCTGCTTTGATGATTCATGTATACATACATAAATCATTTGAATTATTCTCTAGAAATTAGTTTCAGGGAAGTATGATTAAGAAAGTAGACACTTAGCATGGCACTTGATTCTTGATTCTTTCATTCTGCAAGCCACGATTCTTTTTTTTTTTTTTTTTTTGAGACGGAGTTTCACTCTTGTTACCCAGGCTAGAGTGCAACGGCGCGATCTCAGCTCACCACAACCTCCGCCTCCTGGGTTCAAGCAATTCTCCTGCCTCAGCCTCCTGAGTAGCTGGGATTACAGGCACGTGCCACCATGCCCTGCTAATTTTTTGTATTTTTAGTAGAGACAGTGTTTCACCATGTTGACCAGGATGGTCTCAATCTCTCGACCTCGTGATCCGCCCGCCTCAGCCTCCCAAAGTGCTGTGATTACAGGCTTGAGCCACCACGCCTGGCCGCAGGTCATGATTCTTAAACAGTTTTTTGGTCATGAGAGACTGATGAAAGCTATGGACTCCCTCCTGACAAACTATATAGAAACATGCAATATCTTATATACGATATTGGGGGGGAATCATAGGCCACCCACCAACCTTCCTTCAAAGCTCAATCACCCCAAATGAAGAGCCTATTTCAAACTAAACTCAGCTGAAGCCAGGGATAAAAGAATGTTTTAGGATAGGCACGGCAGCTCACGCCTGTAATCCCAGCACTTTGGGAGGCCGGGGCAGGTGGATCACCTGAGGTCAGGAGTTCAAGACTAGCCTGGCCAACATGGTGAAACCCTGTCTCTACTAAAAATACAAAAATTTAGCTGGTTGTAGTGGTACATGCTTGTAAACTCAGCTACTAGGGAGGCTGAGGCAGAGGTTGCAGTGAGCCAAGATCACGCCACTGCACCCCAACCTGGGTGGCAGAGAGAAACTCCGTCTCAAAAAAAAAAAAAAAAAAGAATATTTTAATTATTCTTCATGGTGTTCTTATAAATGTAACTATTTCTCTGTGGCTACCTATAAATAAAACATGGTGCACTGAAATGATAAAAGGCTATGAAAAACTCTGTCACTAATTAAAACACTTAATAATCACTTTGAATGTTTATTCTTTACCTAGTTTCACAGTCTTTGTGTTTAAATTGGAGTAGTCTATACTTAATTACACAAATACGTTAAAAATCTAGGCCAGGCGCTATGTTTCCTTATTATCCTTTAACATCTGTAGGATTTGTAGTGACGTCACCTCTCTCATTCCTGATAATAAATTGTATCTCTTCTCTTTTTCCTCCCCTTCTTTGTTTTCTGTTAAGAGGTTAATCAATTTTATTAATATTCTCAATGAAATAGCATTTGCTTTCATTGATTTTATCTACTTTTCAAAATCTAGTTTATTGATTTCTGCTCTAATATTTCTTATTTTCTTTCTTCTGGTTATTTTGAATTTCATTTGCACTTTTTCTGTTTTGGTTTCTTAAGATGAAAGCAGAGGACACTGATCTAAGACTTTTCTTCTTATAAGCCTTTTTTTGGGGGTGCCAGGACAGGGTCTCACTTTGTCACCCAGGCTGGAATGTAATGGCACAATCTCAGCTCACTGCAGCCTCAATCTCCTGGGCTCAAGTGATCCTCCCACCTCAGCCCCCATCAAGTAACTGGGACTACAGGCACGTGCCACCATGCCTAGATAATTTTTTGTATTTTTTTATAGAGACTGAGTTTTCCCATGTTGCCAAGGCTGGTCTTGAACTCCTGATCTCAAGCAACTCATCTCAGCTTCCTACAGTGTTGGCACTAAAGGCGTGAGCCACTGTGCCCCACCTTATAAGCTTTCAATACTATAAAATTCCACCTAAGTACTGCTTTTGATGTATGAGTTTTTACTTTCAGCCCCAAACATTTTCTCTTTTCCCTTTTTTATTAAAAATAATTTTTTCAGAGATAGGGTCTCACTCTATTACCCAGACTTGAGTGCAGTGGCATGATCATAGCTCACTGCAAGTTCAAACTCCTAGGCTAAAGCAATTCTCCTGCTGAGTAGCTGGAATTATGAATGCACACCACTGTGCCCAGCTAATTTTTTTTTTTTCTTTCTATTTTTCGTAAAGACAGGATCTCACTCTGTTGCCCAGGCTGATCTTGAACTCTGGGCCTCAAGCAGTCCTCCTGCCTCAGCTTCCCAAAGTGTTAGGATTACAGATGTGAGCCACTGCACTTGGCCCTAATTTTCCTTTTGATTTCTCCTTTGGCTCATGAGTTATTCTGAAGTATGTTTTTTAGCTACCAAATATTTGAGAATTTTTGTTACCAAATTCTTAATTCCACTGTGATCAAAAACACATTTTATGACTAAAATCCTTTTAAATTTATGGAGACTTGTTCTATGGTCCAGAATATGGTCCATTTCAAGTGTTTCATGTACACTTGAAAGGAATATGTATTTGCTGTAGATGGGTAGAGTGTCTATAAGATCAATGAGGTCAAGTTTGTTGATTGTATTTTTATCTTCTTTCATATACTTTTTTCTGTCTTTTTGTTTTACCAATTACTGAGAGAAGGTTAATAACACTTTGGACTGCAATTATGGATTTGTCTATTTCTCCTTGGAACTCTATAAATTTCTCATTCATGTATTTTGAAGTTCTGTTATTAGATACATACATGCATAGTACTGTTATGTCTTCCTTATGAACTCCTTTATCATTATGAAATGATTTTCTTTATCCCTGGCAATATTCTTTCCTCTGAAATATTACTAATATTGCTATTCCAAATACCTCTAAATAGCTTTGAGCTTTGTTCTGGGATGCAATCAAATTAACTGGAACAGTTTGCTTTTTTTGGGTCTTTTAAAAATATTTGTTAGACAGGATCAGTGCAGTGCTGAATCTAGGGATATTTCCTACTACTAATGCATGGTCATTCAAAGTATACTACCCAACCCTCCGTGAATTATGAGTTTTCAAGTCTAGCTGGTGGGAATAGGCACTATTCCCAGCCCTGTGTGAGCAATGAGCACAATTTCTTCCAATCCTTTTGCGTAGTTCTTTCCTCATCCCAGGTAGTTTCCTTACATGCTTGTGCTGGAGATGTACTCTGTGAGGAACTCAGGAGTTCTCTCTGCAGCTATCTGCTCTCCAATACCCTATGCTACACATTCTGGTTGCCTCGGTCTCCCCAGACTTGAAGTTCTGTCTTCTCAACTCAGGAAATCTGGGTTCTGTTTGCACCATATTCTGGAAACTATATCTTGGTATGCCTGTTTTTGTTTTGTTTTGCTGAATACCAGAAATCATGTACGAAAAATATACAGGCTCTGGATCATTCTTTCTTCTCCAAAGAATATGGGGAAGGCTTCTGCTAGGGTGCAAAAATAAGCAGATTAATCAGTGACTGAGTTGATTGGGAAATGGACTTCAACATTTTATTACACTAGGTCTATTTCAGGTTTCCTTTAACTGGTCAGGCATAATCCATCAGTGGTCCCAACTGAAAGCTTAGGGTGTTTTTCAGGCCTGTCCACATTGGTGGACTTTACATTCTATAAAATTTTTATCTTCCCAGCATAACAAGAATGCAAGTAGTACTGACTGGCTTCTTGGCTTTTTAGCATCTTCTTTGTGTTTAGATTTTTACAAACTCTTGGTTTGTGCTACTTATAAATCAGTGACTGACTTGGAAGAAAAATTGCTTAGACTATTGAGTTGAGCTTTCTGTGCCTCTTTTCTGTCCATGATCATGGTTTCTCATGTCCTGAATCATTTGGTTTCTCTGTATTCATGTTTTTTTTCCTCCCCAGCCCTATCAGACTGCAGAATCATCTGCCTGGCTTCTCGGATTTTAGCAGCTGCTTATTGTTTGGGTTCTCCTCAAGTGCTACTTAATAAATGCTAAGTGTCTATAGGGAAAAAGTAGCCTAGAATACGGGACTCTCAATGAGTTTCTCTTCTTTCTGAAGCCTTAGCTCTCAAGTACTAGCTGACTCAGTAGGTCTTCTATGCCTTCAAATAGATTTTTAAAACCAGCTTTTCTAGATGTCCTGCATAAGAGTAAAAATCTATCAGATAGTCCATTATAGCCAAAATCAGATGCTTAATGTCTTATAATGTTTAACCGTAAAATTTTTTAACTGTCAAGAACTGTTTAAAGACGATCTTTACTCAGATGACAATGCAAACTGTATAAGATGTAACTACCCTTACTATTAACTGAGACCAACTAAGATACATTACAGAATCCTTAAGTTATAAAATACAAGCCTACCATAGAGTCTAATTTTGCCATTATTATTACTGGTCAGTGCATATTTGAAAATTGCATGTTTATGTAAAGTTTGCATTAACATAAACAGGCATATACATGAAAAATGCAGGCATACACACGAAAAAACTAAAGTTAAAATTTTCTCCTTAGAAATTAATTGCAATAACTTCTATTCTATTTTTCTTTTAGTTTAGTTTTCAACCTAGGACACAGAAATCCATTCTAAAACTGCTGAGTAAAAATTGCAGCATGTGTTATAGAAGCCAATAGCAAAATATCTGCCAACAGGACTTGATAATTTCTTTCCCTTGCTTAGCTAATGTTTGCATTCTGAACATAGATTCACACTGGGGTTTCTAATATGTTTTAGAGATCACAGATTTTTATAAAGTGTCACTAGCTCACAGGACCACTGGTTACATAATAATCTTCAGCTGAGAATTTTCAAATTTCATTTACTTTCTGCTATTTTATCAGTTTAGTGTTTCTATTTATTTCACTTACTTGTACTTACCAGCTTCCTTTAATGCTTCCTTGACATTTTCTCCTCTCCAGCCCTGGTGTGGTGGAGAATCCAACTCCTCTCTAGTCTGGTGGACTAGACTGAAGTTTTACAACCCAGCGAGGGCAAAATTAAAAATGAAAGCCAAGTACTCCAGGGAAGCTTGCTCCCAATATCGGGTTTGTTAAAATCATTTGTTTAAAAATGTTCACATCTGTTGCTTGGCACTGATCCTTAAGCTCCAAGACCCCTACCTTCTTAACTAATTATCCTCATGTCAAATAATCAGTTACAGTTGATTGACTACATACTCATAGAACTCCCCAAATCCCAAGTCCTCAAAATGAAGACAGAAGACCGGGATGGAAATCGAAGAACCTTTTTCAATCCAACTATTAAAGAAAGGGCATAACAAACAACATACCAGACATAGCTTTGTGAGAAAATACAGTAACTCAGCCTATTATCTCTGAAAGGACACCCCTCCCAAAAAGTCACCCCTCCGATGCTCCTGCCACGGATCAAGACCATGTATAATTCCACCGCATGGAATAAAAGAGCAAGGGGAATTGTAAACAGTCTGGCCAACCAAAAGCAAGAGAGACACAACGCAACTGAGATACTGCAGACTCCATTCCCCACTGAGCCGATATAATCCACACTTGGCACAGAGGCATTCTCACTGCAGGCTTTCCTTCCTAAACACACAGGCCCTCCTGGCGAAGTGTGGTGGGAGAGGGGAGAGAAAGAAAAAAGGAGGGAGAGAAACAACTGCTGTAAAGGAAACCTACAGTGAGAATTAAAACTGTGTATTCCCTTTGACCCAAAAATGCCAATTTTGGGAAGCTCTCCTATGGAAAAAAGAACCTAAAGTACAGGAAAAAATGTAGAATGTTGATTGCGGCATAATTTGTTGTATAAAAAAAGTTGGAAGAAAAAGATGAATATCTATCAATGGGGAAGTAATAAATGGGAAGAAATTATGGAACTTTCCATAATGGAATACTAGGTAGCTATTAAAAATATTAGATCAATTATATGTGTTAATCTAGGATAATGTACATAATATACACTAAGTAAAATGAAGGAAATAACAGAGCAGTATATTATATGATTCCATTTTCATATACAATAGAAAATAAGTCTACATACTTAAGTTTGTTTGAACATAGAAAAGTGATGGGACTGACTGCAGTGGCTCATGCCTATAATCCCAGCACTTTGGGAGGCTGAAGTGGGAAGATCACTTGAGCCTAGGAGTTCAAAATCAGCCTGGGCAACACAGTGAGGCCATGGTTCTACAAAAAATGTTTACCATTAGATGAGTATGGTGGCACGTGAATTAGAACTTATACCTGTTGAATTGGAAGAATCGTTATGACTTTTTTTTTTTTTTTTTTTTGGAGACAGTCTAGCTCTGTCACCCAGACTGGAGTGCAATGGCATGATCCTGGCTCACTGCAACCTCTGACACCCAGGTTCAAGTGATTCTCCTCACACAGGCTCCCAGGTATCTGGTATTACAGGCACCTGCCTCGTACTTGGCTAATATTTATATTTTTAGTAGAGATGGGGTTTCACCATCTTGGCCAGGTTGGTCTTGAACTCCTGACCTCAAGTGATCCATCCATCTTGGCCTCCTAAGGTGCTGGGACTACAGGGGTAAGCCACTGCACATGGCTATATTTTCTTTTTCTTTTTCTTTTTCTTTTTTTGAGATGGAGTTTCGCTCTTGTTGCCCAGGCTGGAGTGCAATGGCGCTATCTCGGCTCACCGCAACCTCCGCCTCCTGGGTTCAGGCAATTCTCCTGCCTCAGCCTCCTGAGTAGCTGGGATTACAGGCACACGCCACCATGCCCAGCTAATTTTTTGTATTGTTAGTAGAGACGGGGTTTCACCATGTTGACCAGGATGGTCTCGATTTCTTGACCTCGTGATCCACCCGCCTCGGCCTCCCAAAGTGCTGGGATTACAGGCTTGAGCCACCGCGCCCGGCTATATTTTCTTTATATACTGCTGTCTTACTAGACTTGTTATAATGAGTGTGTATGACTTTTACAACTTAAAAATGCAATTAAAGTTAAAATACAAAAAGTATTTATTGAGACTTGTAACTACAAGTAACCCCAGATCCCAGAGTTCAGTGAGATATGTGGTCCTCTGGCATTTGCTTTGAATTGATCCTAGTGGTTAATGACAGATAGCAGCTTCTATTCCTGGAGATAGGGCTCACCTTGTGTCACTCAACAGAAGCCAATTAAAGCCCAGAATCAACAGTGCCTCTGGAAATGTCAGCAGTTGTAAAACAAAAACTACATCTATTAATCCAAAGCTTCAGCCACAGAGCTTCCCAAGGGGCTGTCTGAGCCAGTAAGAAGCCAGCAAACCTGTGGAAGAAAATAACTCACGCTTTTGTCTTGGAAAATCCCACTACTCCAACTATTGACAGCCTTTGTTGGCTCCTGTTCCATACTTCAGAGATGAGAAGCACAAACCTGGCCCAGTTGCTGCAGGAATAAATATTAAACTCTGTGGGAGAGATGCTGCTGCCCAGGTTTGAAATGTTCTGTATTAGCCTTTGGTGGAAAATACTCTGAGCACCACTGGAAGCCACCTGTCACACACAAAATGGCATTAGCCAAGACAGTGGTCTTAGAGGTGTGATACTTACCTCAGTATTTGCAATTCAGTTTCATGCCAATCAATACTTCCAAATCTTCAGAGAGTGGTAAACATATGATATTCAACAATAAAGAAAAAATATGCCTAAGCTAGCAGTCTGTGAAACATTCACTTTGTAAATTGTTCATGCATCTTCCAACATATTTTTCTTTTTTACAGTCCTCTCTCACCACGCCATGCCTCTTTCTCTATTTCCCTATTTAACCTCTTTTCTCCTTAATGTTTTTCTAATTATCATAGAAATTCACACTTCTTAAAACAATCATGAAAAATACAAGTAAATTGAAAAAATACAAGTAATCATTTGTAATGTCACCACTAATATTTTAGGATAGTTTATATCCTTTTAAGTTCTTTGCATTTGTGTATCTTTGCAAGTGCAAATGAATGTCTTCCAAAATACCTACTTTTATGAATGAAAATATGGAAATGTGAAGGAGGGGTTTGAACAGACATCCTTGCTGGGACTCATGCTGTTGTGATATGGCCATGTGTTTTTGTATGTCAAGTTCGTATTAATATTCCTCAGATTGACTGTGACAGCTGCCTTTGTGTCTCCTCCCTTCCTTTCTCCTCACAGCTGCCTTGGAAGTCAGCAATATTTGCATGTAAAGATTCCTATGGGCGGTTATTTGATCATCTTTTTTTCTCACTTGCAGATAACTGGGTACCCACTATCTCTGTGATCTCAGCATGTTACTACTCTCTTCCCTTTTCCTCTTTCCTGCTGTTAAGCTTTCCTCTTCCTCTTTGCTCTGATCTTCTGCATTTATCCTAGCAGCATCCAAAAGCAGGCAGCCATCACTGGCTCATGAACAATCACAGAATAATTGAAATGTCTGTTCAGAAAAGGCACTCGGGTAGTGTGATGATCTGGTTTTGTTCTTTCGCTTAGGCTTGCTTTGGCTATTCAGGCTCTTTTTTGGCTCCATATGAGTTTTAGAATAGTTTTTTTCTAATTCTGTGAAGAATGATGTTAGTAGTCTAATAGGAACAGCATTGAATATATACATTGCTTTGGGCAGTATGGTCATTTTAATGATATTGATTTTTCTAATCGATGAGCATGGGATATTTTTCCATTTATTTTTGTTTCTGATTCTTTTCAGCAGCGTATTGTAGTTCTTTTTGTAGAACTCTTTTACCTCTTTCGTTGGCTGTATTCCTAGGTATTTCATTTTCTTTATGGCTGTTAGAAATGGGATCATGTTCTTTTTTTTTTTTTTTTTTGAGACAGAGTTTCGCTCTTGTTACCCAGGCTGTAGTGCAATGGCACAATCTTGGCTCACCGCAACCTCCGCCTCCTGGGTTCAGGCAATTCTCCTGCCTCAGCCTCCTGAGGAGCTGGGAATACAGGCACGTGCCACCATGCCCAGCTAATTTTTTGTATTTTTAGTAGAGACAGGTTTCACCATGTTGACCAGGATGGTCTCGATCTCTTGACCTCGTGATCCACCCGCCTCGGCCTCCCAAAGTGCTGGGATTACAGGCTTGAGCCACCGCACTCGGCCTGGGATCATGTTCTTAATTTGACTCGGACTGGATGTTACTGGTATTTAGAAATGCTACTGATTAGAGATCGAGACCATCCTGGTCAACATGGTGAAACCCCATCTCTACTAAAAATACAAAAAATTAGTTGGGCATGGTGGCGCGTGCCTGTAATCCCAGCTACTCAGGAGGCTGAGGCAGGAGAATTGCCTGAACCCAGGAGGCGGAGGTTGTGGTGAGCCGAGATCGTGCCATTGCACTCCAGCCTAGGTAACAAGAGCAAAAAAACTCCGTCTCAAAAAAAAAAAAAAAAAAAATGCTACTGATTTTTACATATTGATTTTGTATCCTGAAACCCTGCTAAAATTGTTTTTCAGTTCTAGCAGCCTTTTGGAACAGTCTTCAGGGTTTTCTAAGTATAGAATTATAGAATTATATCATTGACAAAGAGAGATAGTTCAACTTCTTCTTTTCTTATTTGGATGCCTTTCCTTTCTTTGACTTACCAGACTGTGCTGGCTGAGACTTCTAGCACTACCTTGAATAGGAGTGGTGAAAGTAGACATCCTTGCCTTGTTCCAGTTCTCAAGGGGAATGGTTCTAGCTTTTGCCCATTCGGTATGATGTTGGCTGTAGGTTTATCAGGGATAGCTCTCATTATTTTGAGGTATGTCCATTTGACACCTAGTTCATTGAGGGTTTTTATTATGAAGGGATTTGGGATTTTATCAAAAGCTTTTTCTGTGTCTATCAAGATGATGCAGATGATCATATGGCTTTTGCTTTTAATTCTGTTTATATGGTGAATCACATTTATTGATTTGTGTATGTTGAACCAATCATGCATCCCAGGAGTAATGCCTGCTTGATCATAGTGAGTTAACTTTTTGATGTTTTGCTGAATTTGGTTTACTAGTATTTTGTTGAGGATTTTTGTGTCTATGCTCATCAGGGATATTGTTCTGAAAATAGATGCAAAAAATCATATCTCTTCATTGTATCTTTGCCAGATTTGGGTATTAGGCTGATGCTGGCTTCATGGAATGAATTAGGAAGGAGTCCCTGCTCTTCTATTTTCTGTAAGTTTCAGTAGGATTGGTACTAGTTTTTTTTTTTTTGAGACGGAGTTTCGCTCATTACCCAGGCTGGAGTGCAATGGCGTGATCTCGGCTCACCGCAACCTCCGCCTCCTGGGTTCAGGCAATTCTCCTGCCTCAGCCTCCTGAGTAGCTGGGAATACAGGCACGCGCCACCATGCCCAGCTAATTTTTTGTATTTTTAGTAGAGATGGGGTTTCACCATGTTGACCAGGATGGTCTCGATCTCTTGACCTCATGATCCACCCACCTCAGCCTCCCAAAGTGCTGGGATTACAGGCTTGAGCCACCGCGCCCGGCTTGGTACCAGTTTTTCTTTGTATATATCATAGAATTTGGCTGTGAATCCATCTGGTCCAGGATTTTTTTATGGTTGGCAGGGTCTTTTTTTTTTTTTTTTTAATTACTGATTCAATTTTACAGCTTGATGTTGGTCTATTCAGGGCTTCAATCTCTTCCTATTCAGTCTTGGGAGATTGTTTCCAGGAATTGATCCATTTCTTCTAGATTTTCTAATTTGTGTATACAGAGTTGTTCATAGTTCTCTCCAGGGATCTTTTGTATTTTTGTAGAATCAGTTGTAATGTCATCATGGGTATTTCTAATTATACTTATTTGGATTCTCTCTCTCTCTCTCTCTCTCTTTCCCCCTCTTTCTCTCCCCCCTCCTCTCTTTCCCCCTCTCTCTCTCCCTCTCTCTCTCTCCTCCCCCTTCCCCCCTCCCCCTGGTTTGTTAACCTCACTAGCAGTCTATCAATCTTATTTATTTTTTCAAATAACCAATTCTTGGTTTCACTATCTTTCATATGGATTTTTTTGCATCTCAATTTCATTAAGTTTTTCTTTAATTTTAGTATTTCTTTTCTTCTGCTAGAGTTGGGGTTGGTTTGCCCTTTTTAGTTCCTTTAAATGCAAAGTTATATTGTTAATGTGATCTTGTTAATCTAACTTCTTGATGAAGGCATTTATGGCTATAAACTTTCCTCTTAACATTGCTTCAGCTACATCCCAGAGGTCTTCGTAAATTGTGTCCCTATTTTAATTAATTTTAAAGAATTTGCTAGAGTTACCAAAACAGCATGGTACTAGTACAAAAACAGATACAGAGACTAATGGAACAGAATAGAAAGTTCAGAAATAAGGCTGCATACCCACAACCATCTGATCTTCAACATGGCTGATAAAAACAAACAATGGGGAAAGGACTCTCTATTCAATAAATGGTGCTGGGACTGGTAGCCACATGAAGAAGAATGAAACTAGACCCTTACCTTTCACCATATACAAAAATTAACTAAATATGGATTAAAGATTTAAATGTAAGACCTCAAACTATAAAAATCCTCAAAGAAAACCCAGAAAAAGTACCCTTATCAACATTGACCTTGGCAAAGAATTTATGGCCAAGTCCCTGGAAAGAACTGCAACAACAAAAATTGACAAGTGGGACCTAGTTAAATTAAAAATCTTCTGCACAGCAAAAGAAACCATTAAGAGGGTAAATCACCTGCAGAATGGGAGAAAATATTCACAGACTATGCATTTGACAAAGGTGTAATATCCAGAATATGTAAGAAACTTAAGTCAACAAGCAAAAAGCAAATATTAAAAAGTGGTTAGAAGACATGAAAAGGCAATTCTCAAAAGAAGACATACAAGTCTGGCCAACAAACATGAAAAAATGCTCAGCGTCACTAATCATCAGATAAATGCAAATAAAACCACAATAAGACACCACCTCACACCAGTCAGAATGGCTGTTGTTAAAAAGTCAAAAAACAGCAGATGCTCACAAGGCTGCAGAGAAAAGGGAGCACTTATACACTGTTGGTGGGAATGTAAATTAGTTAAACCATTGTGGAAAGCAGTTTGGAGATTCCTCAAAAAACTTAAATACAGAGCTACATTAGACCCAACAATCCCATTACAGGGTGTATATTCAAAGAAATATAAATCATTCTACCATAAATACACATGCATGCATATGTGTATCACAACGCTATTCACAATAGCAAAGATGTGGAATCAACTTAGGTGTTCATCAACAGTGTACTGGATGAAGAAAATGTGCTACAGAAACACCATAGAATAAAAAAGAATGAAATCATGCCCTTTGCAGCAATGTGGATGCAATTGGAGGCCTATCCTAAGTGAATTAATGCAGAAACAGAAAACAAAGTGTCACATGTTCTCACTTATAAGTGGAAGCTAAACATCGAGCACACATGGACATAAACACAAGAATGACAGATACTGAGGACTACTAGAACAGGGAGGGAGGGGGTGTGGGTTGAAAAACTACCTATTGGGTACTATGCTTATGACCTGGGTCCAATTTACCTATGTAACAATCCTACATGTGCATCCTCTGAATGTAAAATAAAGGCTGAAACTTATAAAAAAAAAAGAAAAGGCACTCAACTAAGCATGCACCCTATTTACCTGTTCAGCTGAAAGACTAATTAATGCAGCACTTCAGAGATTCCATCTCACACAGAAAATCAGGAATATTTCCATAAGAGCCAAGAAAGGCTTTGTTGGTGTTAAGTCCTGACAGACCAGTGCCTTAAGGCCCTTACCACACCTTCAATCTAAACCACATGTTTAGGCCCTTGGCATTTCCTTAATTAAGACATCTACTGCTGGGCGCGTTGGCTCAAGCCTGTAATCCCAGCACTTTGGGAGGCTGAGGCGGGTGGATCACAAGGTCAAGAGATCGAGACCATCCTGGTCAACATGGTGAAACCCCGTCTCTACTAAAAATACAAAAAATTAGCTGGGCATGGTGGCGCGTGCCTGTATTCCCAGCTACTCAGGAGGCTGAGGCAGGAGAATTGCCTGAGCCCAGGAGGCGGAGGTTGCGGTGAGCCGAGATCGCGCCATTGCACTCCAGCCTGAGTAACAAGAGTGAAACTCTGTCTCAAAAAAAAAAAAAAAAAGACATCTACTTCTGCCTTCCCTTTCAAGATTTTCCCAACAACTCTTAGAAAATCAAGATGGAGAGCTGGCAGTGCTGACTGATGGTCTGACATTTCACTGTAGGCGGATGGCAACATGAAGACCCAGAGCATACTTTCCTGGGTGTTTTCAAAGTCACTGAGACCCCACGCTACCCATGGCAGCAGAATAGCAATTCCAACCAGCAAAGCCCTGGGCAGAACAGTGAAGGTCCTCCCTTGCCCTTTCCTATCCTTGACCCAAGAAATCCCTTTTCACCATCAGAACTCCAGAGATTTCTGGCTCATCTCTACATCTCTACAAAGCTCCTCACTGCAGGACAGAAGACTGACTTTCCCAGGGCAATCATTTCCACAGTTATTTTTTCCAAATGACAACATCAGGTATAGATAACTGACGTATTTAACACTCCTCTCTACTTCACTATTTTTTTTTTTTTTTTTTTTTTTTGAGACAGAGTTTCGCTCGTTACCCAGGCTGGAGTGCAATGGCGCGATCTCAGCTCACCGCAACCTCCGCCTCCTGGGTTCAGGCAATTCTCCTGCCTTAGCCTCCTGAGTAGCTGGGACCACAGGCATGCGCCACCATGCCCAGCTAATGTTTTGTATTTTTAGTAGAGACGGGGTTTCACCATGTTGACCAGGATGGTCTCGATCTCTTGACCTTGTGATCCACCCGCCTCGGCCTCCCAAAGTGCTGGGATTAAAGGCTTGAGCCACCGCGCCCGGCCCTTTACTTCACTATTTTTATTATGGGTTAAAAAATAAACATCCTAAGGCATTTTTGAATAGGAATCTGCAACCCAAAGGAAGAAGACACAAAGAAGGGGTCTGGCAGTTTTGTCTATAGGTCATCAATCTGCATGACCTCAACTGCCCCAGTTATCTCTCTGGTCACAGCCCAATGGCCTGGTCAAAGCAGGCCTGCGCTTTGGGGGAATGACTGGCCAGCCTCATCATTTAGCTCTCAGTTGCCTGGCAACCCATGTCTGAGGTATACTGGCCCAGATTTGGGTTCAAGTGGTAAGAGAGTACTTAGAACCTTGCAACTACCCCAGCTGAGGCAAAGTGGTCATGAAGGAGACTAGAGGATGCCTAGATTCAGTCTGACTCAGAATATTCTGAGTGTATGTGTGCTGGGGGCAGGAAGGTGGCTAGTGAGGCCTGTTTTTGGTCAGTCCTAGGAGTATGCTGAGTGAATCTAACCTCCTCTCGTTTACCTCTCTTAGAGTAGACTGCATAGAGTCTTTGTACCATACTGAACACCACAGAATACTGTGGAAGTACCTTGGACATAAACATACCTCAAGACCTTGCCTGGGGTGGATATACTTCCCAAGAACTGCTCAAAATGTAACCCAATCTCTGGTCAAAAGCTATGTGGCCCTCCAGCAAACAGACCAAAGTCCAGACTCCTGTGGCCTTCATAAGCTGCCCTTTGGCTCTTCTGCTTTATCTTTTGCTGCAACCCTGCCTTGACCCCCATTCACCCACCTTCTCTTTTTTTTTTTTTTGAGACGGAGTTTCACTCTTGTTATCCAGGCTGGAGTGCAATGGCGTGATCTCGGCTCACCGCAACCTCCATCTCCTGGATTCAAGCAATTCTCCTGCCTCAGCCTCCCGAGTAGCTGGGACTACAGGCATGCACCACCATGCCCAGCTAATTTTTGTTATTTTTAGTAGAGACGGGGTTTCACCATGTTGACCAGGATGGTCTCGATCTCTTGACCTCGTGATCCACCCGCCTTGGCCTCCCAAAGTGCTGGGATTACAGGCTTGAGCCACTGCGCCCGGCCCATCTTCTCTCCTTACTCACACCACACCGGCACTTCGGCCCTCACTCAAATATCTATTTATGCTATTCTGACTTTCTGGAAAGCCTTTCCACACTGCAGCTGCCAGTCAAAGAGGCACGCCTCCTTCAGAACATGACTCAAAGCCACTTCATCCTTGAAGGGAAATGTTGACTCCACCTGGAATAGCTCTGTCTCTACCTGGAAACCTTGCCTAGCTTCCACTCCTACTCTCATTCTCTCATAGCAGGTTGTGATAATTATAGCAGTCAGCACAGTTGTCTCATATGAGGCTCGTCCACATGAGTGTCAAAGGAACAGTGCTTTTTATAATGCTGATTCCCCCATTCTTCCACTTGGAATGAAGGCATCCCAACATTTCTCTCATTTTAACAAGTTCTTTTCGGTCTCCTCTCTGGATTCATACCTTTGTAGGTACTATATTAACAGGCTCCTCTTTACTCAAGCCATTTTTATCAGTACATGTAGTCTTTCTCCTGATCCAGACATTATTAATGCCAGTTGTTTTGTGTGCTCATTCTTCTCCATCCCTAGAAAACAAGGTACTCTGTGTGGTGGGGTTCAATAACACAGGGTGTTCTCAGGCTGTATCATCGATCACTATCTGAGTTCTTCCCAATTATGGCATGCATCTCAGAAAAACGCCTTGAGAAGTTTAGATGGAAACCAATGCCCTGTGGAAATACATAAATATTTTATCAGGCTCTGAACAAGACTCTTGCTCATGAATGTTTAAACCCCTCAGTAGCATAATGCTCAGAGGCTGATTAGAGTGAACTTGTACTGGGATGGGGAAGCTGAGAGGAGGAAGGAAATGTAACAGCGATGGCAGCAGGCATTCTACGGTGTCTCTTTCAAGGATGTAAAGCATCTAAGAGTGCACTGGAGGGCTCCCTAATTTGTTAGACACTCATTTTTCATTTTCCAAGTGCTGTCCCTCTAAAGTGAGAAGCAGGTCAGCTTCCAGCAGAGCTGTCTAGAGAGAGCACTGGCTGAGGTGCATGCAGGCTGCTATATCAGTTACAGCCCCCATCACCTTGCCATACTTCTCTCAGCATTGGTGGCACAAGGAAGAGTCTCATATAAAGTACAGAAGACTCAAGATGAGGCAGATCCTTTACAGGTTCACAGCAGCTTTATTCAAAATAGTCACAAACTGGCAACAACCAAAGTGTCTATCAACAAGAGAACGGATAAACACATATTCATACAATGAATACTGCCTTGGAATAGAAAGAAATAAACTACTGATATACTCAGTGGCACAGATGAATCTCACAGACATTGTGTAGGGCAAAAAGAAGCCAAATACAAGAATGCATACTAAGTAATTGCACTTCTATGAAGTTCAGGAACTATCAACACTAATCTATGATATTAGAAATCAGAACAAGATTTGCTGCTTCTGTTTGGTGGGGATGACTAGAAAGAGACAAAGGAAAAGTTCTGTGACTGAAATATTTTATGTCTTGTTTGGGATGTGGCCCAGCTATTAGCATAGGATTCAGCTGAGAAGTGCTGCGTGGATAAAAGAGGCCACTGATCTCCAGGGTCATCATTTACCTATAAAATATTGATTAACTTGAATTATGAATTACCTGAAAGGGCTTCTAGTACTTTACCAAGTGTTCTGCCACCCTTATGGGAGTCAATGTTTTATCTGGGTAATTTAATTACCTAATGAATCCAACAGTTATTAATTGCTCATAATACACCAAACAGGAACACAACAATAAATAAGACAAAAAATTCCTTGTCTTGATGGAGTTTACATTAGAGTGGGGAATATGCCCAATTAACAAGGAAACAGATATACTATATAGCGTCAGGGAGTGCTAAGTGCCATGAAGGATAAAGCAGGGTCAGAGGACAGGGAGTGACCACAAGCAGTTTTAGATCAGGTGGCCATCATTGCAGAGGGTAATATGAAAAGAAACCAGAATGAGCTGAGAAAAGCAGCAGTGCCAGTATCTGAAGGAAAAGTGTTCAGGCATAGGGAAGAGCAAGGATGATGGCAAGTGAGAGGACAGGCATAGAATGAGGTCACTAGACCAGATCACATGGGGCTGGTAAGCCCTGGTGGAGAGTTAAAGGTTATTCCCAGTGTGAGGGGAAGCCATTGGAGGGTGTTAAGCAGTGGAGTGATATAATCCAACTGACTGACATTTTAAGAATGGGAAAAAGAAGGCAATTAAGAGGTCTGCTCAAGATTCTTACGGGAAAGTCAGAAAAATAAGACCCATATATTTTTCTTAAAATGTTAATATCCTGGCCGGGCACGGTGGCTCAAACCTGTAATCCCAGCACTTTGGGAGGCTGAGGCGGGTGGATCACGAGGTCAAGAGATCGAGACCATCCTGGTCAACATGGTGAAACCCCGTCTCTACTAAAAATACAAAAAATTAGCTGGGCATGGTGGTGCGTGCCTGTAATCCCAGCTACTCAGGAGGCTGAGGTAGGAGAATTGCCTGAACCCAGGAGGCGGAGGTTGCGGTGAGCCGAGATCGCGCCATTGCACTCCAGCCTGGGTAGCAAGAGCGAAACTCCGTCTCAAAAAAAAAAAAAAAAAAAAGAAAGAAAATGTTAATATCCTTCACACAACTATATCTGAAGCACCTTCGGATTCAAGCTCTGTCCAGGACCACATCACATGTCTGAATTCTAAACACTGATTTTTATTAACAAGTTTATGTTTTAAGTTAATAAGTTTGTAAAATGAGAGGTAGATAACATCTCTGTATATCTAAAATTTTTCATAATAAAGTACTGGAGGCGAAAGGTGAGATAGTGATTTGCATCCTTATCAGGCAAAATTTATCAGCAACTAAACAAGAATGTTCTGATTCTCAAGACCTTTCTGCAAAATAAAGGCTCTGATTTTTTTTTTTAAACTAAATGTAGAATATTCCTTTCAACCCCCAAATCCACCTTCACAGCCCAAGTCAGTCCACGTTGCACTGTTTCTTTTTTTTTGAGACGGAGTTTCGCTCTTGCTACCCAGGCTGGAGTGCAATGGCACAATCTCAGCTCACCGCAACCTCCGCCTCCTGGGTTCAGGCAATTCTCCTGCCTCAGCCTCCTGAGTAGCTGGGATTACAGGCACGCGCCACCATGCCCAGCTAATTTTTTATATTTTTAGTAGAGACGGGGTTTCACCATGTTGACCAGGATGGTCTCGATCTCTTGACCTCGTGATCCACCCCCCTCAGTCTCCCAAAGTGCTGGGATTACAGGCTTTCTACAGCATGTCAGAGCCCCTGGCTTCTTTCCTGTCTCCCACTTCCCCCAATTAATCTCTGAAACCTACTTGAGAATGGAATAAAACGCAAATTCAGGGATAAGTATGCAGTTTTCAGAGAGGGCCTCATCCTCCTCCTACCCTATATGGAAATTCCCTTATGGTTAAATGACAAAAATGGAAACATTAAAACCCTCAACTGGAAACAAACACTTAAGAGCTTAGTGTCCTTTCCAGAAAATCTGTTTCCCTCAATCATTATTTTTTCACTCTTTTGAGAGCCTTCTAGGCTGGAAGTTGTTTCATCGCACCCATCCTGGGTCTCTCCTAGATCACATTTCTGCCTTCACCAGGCTTAAAGTTCTATATCCCCAGGCTATAATAACTTTGCCTCTGACCAGGCTCAATTCTAGATTTGACTGGCGAATGGGAAGAAGCTAAAAGCTGGGAGTGGAAGAGAAGGGGAAATAGAGGGAACATTCCAGAGACAGTGGTTCCTGAAGGGGAATTAGGTTGGCAAAATGGGGACCAAAAAGCTACCACCATTCCTCCCAACAGACCCCTAACTCAAGCAAAGCCTGCTAAAGCATTTTATTCTCCAGACTCAAATTGCCTTAACCTGTGCTTCCTTAGCCATTTATTCACAGGCCCATTTGCTCCACCTGCACCAATGAAAGCAGCACTGTTTTTGCAAGCCGGGCTGCTACCCACACTGTGAGGAGACACTGTGCAGAATTCAGCCACTGGTAGAGAAAAACAAGTTTTTCTTTGCAGGCCTTGCTGCCTAATACAACTATATCAACAATTTTTCCAGCTGTGTAACCCCCATCTGAAAATCTTTCCCTTTTACCTAGGGATGCAAAAAGGTCATGTTATCCTCCATGTCTGGGTTTAAAGAACTACACCAGGGAAGACATTTCATGATAGGCTAGGACATCATTTACCTCTTATTCAAACATGCATGTACCTAGAAAACCAAGAAAGGGGTAAGTTATGCCATGCCATGACTTCTCTTCCCAGATTTCTATCCTGAGATGTTAACAAAATTCGATTTTAAAAACTTCAAGGTTTGTATTCTTCATGAGCCCATGGATACCTTAAGTTCTACCTAGAGGCCTCTAGTTCTGACAGCCAACTTGGAAACAGCTGCTTGCCAGGTACAAGGACGCTGCAGCTCCCAGGTGATTCTCATGCCCAGAAGCAAGGCAGTTCAACAGACGCCGTGTAATAAAAATGTCGCTTTTCAGGACTTTTCCATCCCCATGGGGGAGCCCATCGTGCCCGCCACTCTGCACCCTGAGGGTGAACATGCCCTGAATAGCAGATTCAGGGTAAGGAGACTCTAGAAAGTCTATAGGCGGTGGGAAACTGTTCTGGGATCTCTCATTTTCAGCACAACCGGTCGCTTATTCAGCAGAAAAGCCACCGCCCCATCTTTACACCAAATTACAGTACTCTCCTCTCTCTTCCTCTGAAATTGCCACTCGCATCCCTGATGAATGACCGGTGCTCACCTCGAGTTCCTAAGAGAGTTTCTCCACCGGTTCCAAAGAAACTGCTCCGATTCTGGAAAGGAGAGAAAGCCCCTCCCCCTTTCCACTTTCACTTAATAATTATGTATTTGAAGTTTTGTGCATCCTTCAGGTCGCTGTGCTCACCTCATCGGTGTCTGACCGCGGAGAAGCGCCAAGCCAGCTGCTGCGTGCAGGACGCCCGAGGTCCCCCGGCGTCTCCGGGCTTTGCAGGGCGGGAAGGGGCGGGCCCGGGCAGACACGGGGCCGCGCCCATCGCCGCGCCGGGAGCCGGGCGTGGAGGCGGCGGGACAGCGGCGACGACCTCTGCGGTGGTCGCGAGGCGCGGGCGTCTCTGGCCAAGGCACTGGCTGGGCCGCGCCTGCCCGCCCCTCCGTGGCGCCGCCCGCGTGGCGCGCCCAGACCCAGCTCTCCTGCGAGGGCCGGAAGGGCCCCGGGACGTGCAGACTCCACGCGCCGCGGGGCTCCTCCAGCTCCCGGGATCTTTCTCCTTCCTTGGCCGCGGAGTCTCCTGGGGTGGCCCCGCCTCCTCGGAGACCTTCCTTCGGTGGGCACCTTCCCCTCAGCCCCTCTTCCCGGGCCTCCAGCCAGCAGCTGCCGGAGGAGCTGGCCCTGGGGCTGAGGAGCTTCAGGCTTGGGTCCCAAACCGGACTCCGTAAGCAGACGAGAAGGATTCTCCGCGAATGCTTATTTTAATTTCTGGAGTGGGGTCGGAGTTACCAATTAGATTCCTTATTTTATACTCTATGGGGTTGCCGAATTCTTTTTTTTTTTTTTTTTTTTTTTTGAGACGGAGTTTCGCTCTTGTTACCCAGGCTGGAGTGCAATGGCGCGATCTAGGCTCACCGCAACCTCCGCCTCCTGGGCTCAGGCAATTCTCCTGCCTCAGCCTCCTGAGTAGCTTGGATTACAGGCATATGCCACCATGCCCAGCTACTTTTTTGTATTTTTAGTAGAGACGAGGTTTCACCATGTTGACCACGATGGTCTCGATCTCTTGACCTCGTGATCCACCCGCCTCGGCCTCCCAAAGTGCTGTGATTACAGGCTTGAGCCACCGCGACCGGCCGCCAAATTCTTTACGTTGCGTTTTTGCTTATTTTATAATCAGAAAGACAAGTACGTTTCTTTTTCCAGGAATGCTAACAGGGGGCCATAAGCAAGATGTTTGCACCCAGCCTACTGTCCTCCGCTTTTAAAAATATGTGTGAGATGTTGTGTTTAAGACACACTCAAGGAGAAACATAGAGGAGAGACCTGGAAAGGGTCCTGAGAATCCACTTAGACTTTTCATATTATATTTCATTTTCATTCATTTTAAAATCTCAGACCTATTACTGTGCATTAGGACATCCCACATTTTTACAATTGCTTAGAGGAAATCTTTGGTTGTAGAGGAGGAGAAGAGAGAGGCCAGGTCCACAGATCTGGGACAAGACAGTGGCGCCATTCTTAGCTGTTTTACACACTGTGATACCCAAAGACTTCTTTTCACAGGATTCTACTGAGGGGGGAAACAAGAGAAAGAAAGAAAGATAGACAAGGTTTCCTCAAGACAGTAAGCAAAAAGCTAGTTTCTCAGGAGAATGAATTATATCTGAGATTTTACCCAGGACTCTCCAGATCTCTCATTCTACACAGCCAGACTCTTTCATATGGAGCATGCAGAAACTGAGGAGGGCCATGTGTTCCCTCCCTGGGAGCTGTCTAAGTTCAAAAGATGTGGCTGTATCTTTTTTCCCTAGGAGAGTTGACTGCAGAATGTAAAACCAAATCTTCAGTTCTGTGATTCTAGATTGAGGATTTGCCCCTCTGATCTCTGTGGGGATTTTATTTTACCTGGGAATTCTTCCAGGCTCTACACTTGTTATTCTCATCAACCCCCTCTATATTCTGCAAGATATTGAAATCTTTCTCCCAGCTTGGCCCCTAACCTCCAATCCCAGTGTTCTCTTTTGTCAGATTGGAGTATTTCCAACCCCTCAATTGCCAGACACTGAAGCTTTTCATCTTCGCATCATCCCACCAGGCCTGCCACGTTTACCTCTGAAATGTTTCTAGAAACTGTGCCCTTGTCTGCATTCTCACACAGCTGCTTTTGATATGCTGATCTTTATCTGGGCTGAATTGTTTCAATAATTTCCTAACTGATTTTCTTGCTCCTGTCTCTTCCCACTACCGAAACAGACTTAAGAATGTCACTCCTGTGGCCAGGCGCGGTGGCTCAAGCCTGTAATCCCAGCACTTTGGGAGGCCAAGGCGGGTGGATCACGAGGTCAAGAGATCAAGACCATCCTGGTCAACATAGTGAAACCCCGTCTCTACTAAACATACAAAAAATTAGCTGGGTATGGTGGCGTGTGCCTGTAATCCCAGCTACTCAGGAGGCTGAGGCAGGAGAATTGCCTGAACCCAGGAGGCGGAGGTTGTGGTGAGCCGAGATCGTGCCATTGCACTCCAGCCTGGGTAACAAGAGCGAAACGCCGTCTCAAAAAATAAAGAAAGAAAGAAAGAAAGAATGTCACTCCCTTGACAAAACAAGCCAACATCTTCTATCCTCTTTACCACTCCCAAACCTGCAGTAACTTTGCTATGCAATTGTAATACAGTGTAAACGTTCACAAGGATGGGGAGTGGCCAAGATGGCCTACCAGAAGCAGGTAATGTATGTGGTTCTCGCTTGTGGAGAGGAACAGAAGGGACGAGGTAAGATACAACACCTTCAACTGAAACATTCCGGGTATTCACATTGGGATTAATCGAGGAAACAACGTGACCCACAGAGAACAAAGAAAAGCAAGACAGAACAACAGCCCACCTGGGAACAACAGGGAGCCAGGGGATCCTCCCTGCCCAGGGAAGTGGTGAGTGAACTAGCGAACCCAGAAACCATGCTTCTACCACATGTCTTTGCAACCCTTGGGTCAGGAGATCTCATTTGAATTCACTCCACCAGCACTAGGGCCTTCAGTCTTCAGTCTGGCAGACATGGAGTCTCAGCAGAGCAGCCACTCAGGCATGCGTGGAGACCGTGGTTCTTTAGATACTTAGGCTTTCTGGCAAAGTAGCTGCAGCTCCTGTAAAGTGGGAGTTAAGACTCCTGTACATACCCCTAGAAAAGAGACTGAATCCAGGGGGCTGAACAGCAACAGCCTGCAGGGCCCACTTCCGCAGCACCTCACACAAGATAAGACCCACTGGCTTGGAATTGTAGCCAGCTACCAGTAGTGACATAGCACTTTCCTAAGAAGGAGCTCCCAGGGGAGGGGTAGGCCAACATCTTTGCTGTTCAAGAGCCTTAGCTGTTCCAGCCTTCAGGGTTTGGAGAGTCTGAGATGACCCAGGGCGATAGGGATATCCCAGCACAACACAGCTGCTCTACCAAAACGTGGCCAGACTGCTGCTTTAAGCAGGTGCCCAATCCCATTCCTACTCACTGGATGTGACCTCCCAACCAGGGCCTCCAGTCACCCCCACCTGAGCTCTTCAGCTGGCAGAGATCTGAATTCCCCTTGGGATGCTCTGGGTGCATCTGGAATTCCTCTGGGTGCTCCCAGAGGGAAGTTGTGGGCTGCTATCTTTGCTTGGGTGACTTAGCTGTTCCAGACTTTGGGCTGTGGAGTGTCTGAGGTGACTGGGAGCTGAAGTGCCCGCCCCCCACCCACAGCACAGCACAGCTGCTCTGCAGAAACGTGGTCAGACTGCTTTTTTATGTGGTCCCATCCTGTTCCTCCTCACTGGGTGGGACCTCCCAACCGGGGTCTTTAGCCACTTCCTACAGGTGCCTTTGGGCTGGCAACAGATCCATACCTCCCTGGGACAAAGCATCCAGGGGAAAGGACTGGCTGCCATTTTTGCTGTAGCACAACCTTCACTGGTGACACCTCCAGGTTCTGGAAAATCTGAGGTGACTAGGGACTACAGCCGGCCCTAAGCATACCACAGCAGACCTACAGAAAAGTGGCCAGACTGTTTTGTGGATGCCTGTCCCCATATCTTTTCACCAGGCAGGTCCTCCAGGCCTGGGCCTCCAGCCATCCCCCACCAGAGCTATCCAGCCAGTACCAACTCAGCAACTCCCAGGACAGTGCCTCCAGGAGCAACTGAAAGCCTCTCGGCCACTGACTCTGCTGTGGAACTGCCCTTGCAACCCTCAGACTAAAGAAGGAGCAAAGACCCTAAGTGTCTTATCCATACCAACAAGCTGCAGTAGACACAAGGAAAGGGAGCCAGTCCATACACCATGGGTTTCACACACCCCTCACCAGACAGGGAACCCCTGGCTTGGGCCCAAAGCACAAACCCTCCATCTTGTGCTGATTGCACTGAGCAATTGTTAATCTGCATTTCTCTGGGTAGAGCCCCCAGAGAAATAACACTTGTGGCAAATGACACTTGGCCACAATCACTACTAAGATCTCTTCCTCTGCTACCTCTAGGCTGAGGAAGGAACATAAACACTGAGATCGCTCCAGAGATGCAGTGGGCAGTCCAGGAGTGCTAAGTCATGAACTCTAGCCAGCACTCAGTGGAGAGAGGAACCCACACTTTCAGAACACTGAGAGGAAACACAGCTGCAACTGTGAAGAAACATACTAGAGCAGGAGTTTACCAACTGACCAATAAGTCTTAAGTGTCACCTGCAGGATCACACCCCAAAGCTTCAACATCAACAATACCTCACTAACATACCCACCTCTAAAACCAGAGACAAGAAGTCAGCTTCAATAAAGACCCTACACAAAGCCTCAGCACAGTGAAAACCTCCAGAAAAGAAGTCTGTTCACTGTATTCAATCTGCATTGCAGTTAAATGAACATCCACATGCAGAGATGAGAAGAACTCAATGCAAGAACTCTGGTTACTCAAATGGCCAGAATATTATACATCCTCCAAACAATCACACCAGTTCTCCAGCAAGAGTTCTTAGCCAGGCTGAACTGGCTGGAATAACAGAAATAGAAATCAGAATAGAGATAGGAACAAAGAGATCATCAAGATTCAGGAGGATGGCAAAACCCAATCCAAGAAAGATAAGAATCACAATAAAATAATACAGGTGCTGAAGGATGAAGTAGCGGGTATGAAAAAGAACCTAATGGGTCTGACAGAGCAGAATAACACAATACAAGAATTTCACAATATGGGCCAGGTGCAGTGGTTCACACCTGTAATCCCAGCACTCTGGGAGGCCAAGGCAGGTGGATCACCTGAGGTCAGGAGATCGAGACTAGGCTGGCCAATATGGTGAAACCCCATCTCTACTAAAAATACAAAAATTAGCCAGATGTGGTGGCAGGTGCCTGTAATCCTAGCTACTCGGGAGGCTGAGACATGAGAATTGGTTGAACCCGGGAGGCAGAGGTTGCAGTGAGCCATTGCACTCCAGCTTGGGCAACACCAAGATTCCATCTCTCTCTTTTTTTTTTTTTTCTTTGAGACAGTATCTTGCTCTGTTGCTAGGCTGGAGTGCAGTGGCGCAATCTCGGCTCACTACAGCCTCCACCTCCTGGGTTCAAGCGATTCTTCCGCCTCAGCCTCCCGAGTAGCTGGGACCACAGGCACATGCCACCACGCCCGGCTAATTTTTGTATTTTTAGTAGAGACGGGGTTTCACCGTGTTGGCCAGGATGGTCTCGGTTGCTTGATCTCGTGATCTGCCCACTGCAGCCTCTCAAAGTGCTGGGATTACAGGCGTGAGCCACTGCGCCTGGCAGATTCCATCTCAAAAAGAAAAAAAAAAAAAGAAAAAAGAAAAGGCCAGTTGCATTGGCTTATGCCTCTAATACCAATGCTGCTTTGGGAGGCAGAGGCAGGTGGATCACCTGAGGTCAGGAGTTTGAGACCAGCCTGCGCAACATGGTGAGACCTTGTCTCTACTAAAAATACAAAAATTAGCTACATGTGGTGGTCCACACCTGTAATCCAGCTACTTGGGAGGGTGAGGCAGGAGAATTGCTTGAACCCAGGAGATGGAGGTTGCAATGAGCTGAGATTGCACCATTGCACTCCTAGAGTGAGACCCCATCTCTTTTTTTTTTTTTTTGAGACGGAGTTTCGCTCTTGTTACCCAGGCTGGAGTGCAATGGCGCGATCTCAGCTCACCGCAACCTCCGCCTCCTGGGTTCAGGCAATTCTCCTGCCTCAGCCTCTTGAGTAGCTGGGATTACAGGCACGCACCACCATGCCCAGCTGATTTTTTGTATTTTTAGTAGAGACGGGGTTTCACCATGTTGACCAGGATGGTCTCGATCTCTTGACCTCATGATCCACCCGCCTCGGCCTCCCAAAGTGCTGGGATTACAGGCTTGAGCCACCGCGCCCGGCCCGAGACCCCATCTCAAAACAACAACTACTACAATAACAAAAAGAATTTCACAATTCAATTACATATATTAAGAGCAGAATAAACCAAGCAGAGGAAAGAGTCTCAGAACTTGAAGACTGGGTCTCTGAAATAAGACAGACAAAAATTTTAAAAAATGAATAAAAATGAATGAGCAAACCTCTGAGATGTATGGGATTATGTAGAGTCCAAATCTATGAATCATTGGCTTGCTTGAAAGGGAGGGGGAAAAAGCAAACAACTGGGAAAATGTATTTCAGGATATCGTTTATGAAAACTTCCCCAATCTTGCTAGAGAAGTCAATAGTCACATTTAGGAAATATAAAGAACTCTTGCAAGATTCTACACAAGAAGATCATCCCCCAAGACACACAATCATCAGATTTTCTAAGGCTGAAATGAAAGAAAGAATATTAAAGGCAGCTAGAGAGAAAGGGCAGTTTACCTACAAAGGGATCCAAATCAGGCTAACAGTGCGCTGCGCCTCTCAGCTGAAGTCCTATAAGCCAGAAGAAATTGGGGGGTCTCTATTCAACGATTTTTTTTTTTTTTTTTTTTTTTTGAGATGGAGTTTTGCTCTTGTTACCCAGGCTGGAGTGCAATGGCGCGATCTCGGGTCACCGCAACCTCCGCCTCCTGGGTTCAGGCAATTTTCCTGCCTCAGCCTCCTGAGTAGCTGGGATTACAGGCACACGCCACCATGCCCAGCTAATTTTTTTTGTATTTTTAGTAGAGACGGGGTTTCACCTTGTTGACCAGGATGGTCTTGATCTCTTGACCTTGTGATCCACCCACCTCGGCCTCCCAAAGTGCTGGGATTACAGGCTTGAGCCACCGCGCCCGGCTTTTTTTTTTTTTTTTTTTTTTTTTTTTTTGAGATGGAGTATCACTCTGTCACCCAGGCTGGAGTGCAGTGGTGGAGTCCTGGCTCACTGCAACCTCTGCCTCCCAGATTCAAGTGATACACCTGCCTCAGCCTCAGAATAGCTGAGGTTATAGGCACCCACCACCATGCCCAGCTAATTTTTTTATTTTTAGTAGAGATAGAGTTTCGCCATGTTTGCCAGGTTGAGATATTTAACATTCTTAAAGAAAAGATTTCGCCGGGCGCGGTGGCTCAAGCCTGTAATCCCAGCACTTTGGGAGGCCGAGGCGGGTGGATCACGAGGTCGAGAGTTCGAGATCATCCTGGTCAACATGGTGAAACCCCGTCTCTACTAAAAATACAAAAAATCAGCTGGGCATGGTGGCGTGTGCCTGTAATCCCAGCTACTCAAGAGGCTGAGGCAGAAGAATTGCCTGAACCCAGGAGGCGGAGGTTGCGGTGAGCCGAGATAGCGCCATTGCACTCCAGCCTGGGTAACAAGAGCGAAACTCCGTCTCAAAAAAAAAAAAAAAGAAAAAAAAAGAAAAGATTTCTACCAAAAATTTCGCATCTAGCCTAACTGAGCTTCCTAAGTGAAGGAGAAGTAAGATCCTTTTTAGATAAGCAAATGTTGAGGGACTTCATTGCCACTAGACCTGCCTTACAAGAGATCTTGAAAGGAGAACTAAATATAGAAAGGAAAAATTGCTACCAGCTTAGACAAAAACACACTTAAACACACAGACCAGGTCACTGTAAAGCAACCACACACACAAGCCAACATAGTAACCAGCTAACAGCGCAATGACAGGATTAAATCCATACACATCAGTACTAACCTTAAATGTAAATGGGCTAAATGCCCCACTTAAAGGGTATGGAGTGGCAAGCTGGATTTAAAAAAGCAAGACCTAATCGTCTGCTGTGGGCGTCCCCAAACTACAGGCGCGGGCCGCATGCGCCCCCCTGAGGCCATTTATCCGGCCCCCCACCGCACATCAGGAAGGGGCACCTCTTTCATTGGTGGCCAGTGAGAGGAGCACAGTATGTGGCAGCCCTCCAATGGTCTGAGGGACAGTGAACTGGTCCCCTGTGTAAAAAGTTTGGGGACGCCTGGTCTGCTGTCTTCAGGAGATCATCTCACATGTAATGACACTCATGGGCTCCTAATAAACAGATGGAAAAAAATCGACCAAGCAAATGAAAAACAGAAATAAGCAGGGGATGCAATCCTAATTTCAGAAAAAAACAGATTTCAAACCAACAAAGATTTAAAAAGACAAGGAAGGGCATTCCATTATGGTAAAGGGTTTAATTCAACAAGAAAACTTAACTATCCTGAATATATATGCACCCAACACAGGAGCATCCAGATTCATAAAGCAAGTTCTTAAAGACCTACAAAGAGATACCCTGGCACACAATAATAGTGTGAGACTTCAACACTGCACTGACAGTATTAGACAGATCATTGAGGCAGAAAATTAACAAAGATATTCAGGACCTAAACTCAGCATTGGAGCAAATGGATCTGATAGACCTTTACAGAAGTCTCCACCCCAAAACGACAGAATATACATTCTTCTCATTGCCACGTGGCACATACTCTAAAATTGACCATATAATTGGACATAAAATAACCCTCAACATATGTAAAAGAACCAAAATCATATTCAAACACAGTGCAATAAAAACAGAAGTTAACACAATGAAAATTGCTCAAAACCATACAATCACATAAAAATTAAACAGTATGCTCCTGAATGACTTTTGGGTAAATAATTAAATTAAGGCAGAAATCAAGAAATTCTTTGAAAACAATGAAAACAAAGATACAACATACCAGAACCTCTGGGACACAGCTAAGGCAGTATTAAGCAGGAAATTCATAGTACCCACATCAAAAAGTTAGAAAGATATCAAATTAACAACCTAACATCAGAATGGAAAGAATTAGGGAAGCAAGAACAAATCAGCACCAAAGCTAGCAGAAAACAAGAAATAACAAAAATCAGGCAGGTTTGGTGGCTCACGCCTGTAATCCTAGCACTTTCGGAATCCGAGATGGGTGGATCATTTGAGGTCAGGAGTTTGAGACCATTCCTACAGAAACTATTCCAAAAACATGAGGAGGAGGGGCTTCTCCCCAACTCATTCTATGAGGCCAGCATCATCTTGCTACCAAAATTTGTCAGAGATACAACAAAAAAAGAAAACTTGAGGCCAATATCCCTAATGAACACTGATGCAAAAATCCTCAATAAAATACTAGCAAACTGAATCTAGCAGGACATCAAAAAGCTAATCCACGAGGACCAAGTCAGCTTCATCCAAAGGATGCAAGATTGTTTCAACATAAGAAAATCGATAAATGTGATTTATCACATAAGCAGAATGAAAGGCAAAAACCATGTGATCATCTCAATAGGTGCAGAAAAGGCTTTCAATAAAATTCAGCATCTCTTCATGTTAAAAACCCTCCACAAATTAGGTATTAAAGGAACATACCACAAAATACTAAGAGCCATCTATGACAAACCCACAGCCAACATCATACTTAAGAGCAAAAGCTGGAAGCATTCCCCTTGAAAAGCAACACAAAACAAGAATGTCCTTTCTCACTACTCCTATTCAACATAATATTAGAAGTCCTAGCCAAGAGCAGCCAGACAAGAAAAAGAAATAAAGGACATCCAAATAGGAGGAGACAAAGTTAAACTATCTGCAGATGACATGATTCCATATCTACAAATCCCATAGTCTTGGCCCCAAAGCTCCTTCAGCTGAAAAAGAACTTCAGCAAAGTTACAGGATGTAAAATCAATATACAAAAGTTACTAGCATTCCTATATACCAACAACAACCAGATTGAGAGTCAAATCAGAAAGGCAGTCCCATTCACAATTGCCACACACACAAAAATAGAATACCTAGGAATATAGCTAACCAGAGAGGTGAAAGATCTCTACAATGAGAATTATAAAACACTGCTCAAGAAATCAGAGATGACCCAAACAGAAAAACATTCCATGCTCATGGATAGGAAGAATCAGTATCATTAAAATGGCTCTAATGCCCAAAGCAATTTACAGATTCAATGCTATCCCTATTAAAACTACCAATGACATTCTTCATAGAACAAGAAAAAATTATTTTAAAATTTATATGGAACCAAAAAAAGAGCCTAAATAGCCAAAGCAATCCTAAGCAAAAAGAACAAACCTGGAGGAATCATACTACTCAACTTCAAACTATACTGCAAGGCTACAATGAACAAAACAACATGGTACTGGTACAAAACTGGCCACATAGACCAATGGACAAAACAGAGAACCCAGAAATAAGGCTGACCATCTGATCTTTTACAAAGCTACCAAAACCAGCAATTTATTAAATGGTGCTGTGATAACTGACTAGCCATATGCAGAAGACTGAAGCTGAACCTCTTCCTTAAACCATATACAAAAATCAACTCAAGATGGGTTAAAGACTTAAATGTAAACCCCAGAACTATAAAAGTCCTAGAAGACAACCAAGACAATATCATCCTGAACCTAGGGATGGACAAAGATATTGTAACAAAGACATCAAAAGCAACTGCAACAAAAGCAAAAATTGACATGGGATCTAATTAAACTTAAGAGCTTCTGCACAGTAAAAGAAGCTAGTATCAGAGTGAACAACCTATAGACTGGGAGAAAATGTTTACAATCTATCCATCTGACAAAGGTCTAATATCCAGAATCTACATGGAACTTAAACAAATTTACAAGAAAAATACAAACAATTCCATTAAAAAGTGGGCAAAGGACATGAACAGACACTTCTCAAAAGAAGACATTTATGCAGCCAACAAATGTGAAAAAAATTTCAATATCACTGATCTTTAGAAAAATTCAAATCAAGGGCCGGGTGTGGTGGCTCAAGCCTGTAATCCCAGCACTTTGGGAGGCCAAGGCGGGTGGATCACGAGGTCAAGAGATCGAGACCATCCTGGTCAACATGGTGAAACCCCGCCTCTACTAAAAATACAAAAAATTAGCTGGGCATGGTGGCATGTGTCTGTAATCCCAGCTACTCAGGAGGCTGAGGCAGGAGAATTGCCTGAACCCAGGAGGCCGAGGTTGTGGTGAGCCGAGATAGCGCCATTGCACTCCAGCCTGGGTAATAAGAGTGAAACTCTGTCTCAAAAAAGATAAAAATTAAAAAAATTAAAAAAAAAAATAAAACAATTTAAAAAAAGAAAAATTCAAATCAAAACCACAGTGAGATACCATCTCACACCAGTCAGAATGGCAATTATTAAAAGTCAAGAAAAAGATACTGGTGAAGCTGTGGAGAAATAGGAACACGTTTTCACTGTTGGTGGAAATGTAAATTAGTTCAACCATTGTGAAAAGCAATATGGAGATTCCTCAAAGAGCTAAAAGCAAAACTACTATTCAACCCAGCAACCCCGTTACTGGGTATTTACCCAGAGGAATATATAGCATTCTTTCATAAAGACACATGTATGCAAATGTTCACTGCAGCACTATTCACAATAGCAAAGACATAGAATCAACCTAAATGTCCACCAGTGACAGACTGGATAAAGAAAATGTGGTACATATACACTATGGAATATTATGCAGTCATAAGAAAGAAGGAGATATGTCTTTTGCAGGAACGTGATGAAACTGGGAACTATCATCCTTGGCAAACTAACACAGGAACAGAAAACCAAATACCACATGTTCTCACTTACAAGTGGGAGCTAAAGGATAAGAATTTATGAACACAAAGAAGGAAACAACAAACACTGGAGTTTACTTCAGTGGGGAGGATGGGAGGACGGAGAGAAGCAGAAAAGATAACTATTGGATACTGCGCTTAATTAATACCTGGGTGATGTACAACAAACCCCCGTGACACGTTTATCTGCGTAACAAACTTTCATGTGTACCCCCAAACCTAAAATAAAAATTCAAAAAATAAATTAAAAAAAAAATTTAGCCGGGCGCGGTGGCTCAAGCCTGTAATCCCAGCACTTTGGGAGGCCGAGGCGGGTGGATCACGAGGTCGAGAGATCGAGACCATCCTGGTCAACATGGTGAAACCCCGTCTCTACTAAAAATACGAAAAACTGGCTGGGCATGATGGCACATGCCTGTAATCCCAGCTACTTAGGAGGCTGAGGCAGGAGAATTGCCTGAACCCAGGAGGCGGAGGTTGCGGTGAGCCGAGATCGCGCCATTGCACTCCAGCCTGGGTAACAAGAGCGAAACTCCGTCTCAAAAAAAAAAAAAAAAAAAAAAAAAAATTTAAATAAAAAAAAAGAAAACCTTTCACAATTGGGAATCAGCTTACCTTTCCAATTTCATTTGTCCATTCAACACCTGTGTTCCAGTTGTACCAAGCTAGGCCAATTTGCAATCTTTGGATACACCCCATGTTTTTAACAGCTCTGATGATTTTGCTCACTCTGTTCCCTTGTCCTGGATTTCTCTTTATCTCCATCTTTACCTGTTGAGACTTCAAGATCCAGCTCCAATACCTTCTCCTATAATGATATTCTTCAAGATCTTTCCACTCAGATCTGTAGAATCAATTCATGTTTCGTTCCCAGCACTGCCCCTGTTCCAGCCCTCACTGAGTACAGATACGTGTTACAGCGGCTGTGTCCTCCTTTCTCCCAACAGGGCCTGCAAGGCAGGATGTGTTTCTGTTTAATAGTCAACCCCCAAGGCAATTAGCCACACATACATTTAAAATTAAATAACTTCCCATATACCAGCAATCATCAAGTAGAATCTGAAATTCAAAAAAAAAAAAAAAATAACATCCTTTGACTGTATATGAACCATGTACTTATTGTAAAAATGCAAATACATAAACAAGAAAGATAATAAATCTCCACATTCTGCATTAATCACGGGTAATGTTTCAGTAATCATGTTTTCATGCATCTCTTTATGCACATGTCCATGCAGAGATGCACAGATGGAATCATTTTGTGCATGCTTGGATTTCTATTGGACACCCTCTTTTTAAGTCTTTTCTTACCTGACTCTCCCCCTTATTGCTTCTCCCCATTCCCAGCTATTTAACAGGTTAAGCAATGTATAGCTTTTCTTAATTTTTCCATGCTAATATATCTATATCTATATCAGTTTTTTGCTCTTGTTTATTTTACAAAATGAATTATCATAGTACATATACTTCTCTGCTTCTTGCTTTCCTCATTAAAAATAAGTCATAATTGGCCGGGCATAATGGCTTATGCTTGTAATCCCAGCACTCTGGGAGGCCGAGGCAGGTGGATCACGAGGCCAGGAGTTTGAGACCAGCCTGGCCAACACAGTGAAACCCTGTCTCTACTAAAAATACAAAAATTAGCTGGGTGTGGTGGCGGGCACCTGTAATCCCAGCTACTCAGGAGGCTGAGGCAGGAGAATTGCTTGAACCCAGGAGGCAGAGGTTACAGTGAGCCAAGATCTCACCACTGCACTCCAGCCTGGGCGACAAACCTAGACTCCATCTCAAAAAAAAAAAAAAAAAAAAAAATGGCATAACAATTCTTCCAATTCAACTGGTATAAGTTCTAATTCATTCTTTTATTTTAGAGCTTGTGCAATGTTCAATGGTATGGATGTACCACAATTTATTCAAAAGATCCCCTAGCTATGACATTCAACTTTTTTTTTTTTTTTAAATAGCTTTTGCCATCAATGTTTCAATAACTGTCCTTACATGTATATCCAGATTCCCTGGTACTTTAATTTCTGAGGGACTGATAACCAGGTATCAGACTGAATTATTTAAAATGTTAATAGATTTTGCCATCTAAAAGGCTGTAACAGGTTGAGTGTAGTGCCTCATGCCTGTAATCCCAGCACTTTGGGAAGCCAAGATGGGTAGATCACCTGAGGTCTGGAGTTCAAGACTAACCTGGGCAATATGGTGAAACCCTGTTTCTACTAAAAATACAAAAAAAAATTAGCCAGGTGTGGTGGCAGGCACCTGTAATTCCAGCTAATTGGGAGGCTGAGGCAAGAGAATCGCTTGAACTCGCAAGGCAGAGGCTGCAGTGAACCAAGATTGTGCCACTGCACTCCAGCCTGGACAACAGAGTGAGACTCTGTCTCAAAATAATAAATAAATAAAATGAAAGCCTGTAACAATGTGCTCTGCGTAATTTTAGCCATTCTAATGAGTGAATAGTGATAGTTTATTGTTCCTTTAATTTGTATTTTACTGAATACTACTGAAGTTGCTCATGCTTTGTCTTTTCCCCCTAATAATTTTTTATTCTGTAAATTGCTTCTTCACATACTTAGCTCATTTTTCTTTTGAGCTACTGGTCTTTTTCTTCTAACCTGCAGGAATTTCTTGCGTCTTATAGATAGCAACTCTTTAATATGTTGTTATATACTGCAAGTACTTTCTCCACTATGCTTGTAATTTTTCAAGACATTACAACTTATGTAGGTTGACATGAAGCTAATGTAACATTTATTTTGTAACTAGAATCAATATAGCACTTAGGAAATGAAAACAGACTTTGCACTTTCAAGCTTTCTAGGGAAACCATTCTTCTATTTCAGTGTTTCACAACTTATTCTAGAATGTGACACACCGTCCTATGCCCTAATTCCATGCTTAGTTAATATTAGTTCACATTGCCCCATCCACAAACATAGTTGTGTTTATATTATAGTACAACTTTTTAAATATATTATTATCTAGCATAATCACGTCAAATAAACCATTTTGGTCAAACAAAATTCTGGTTAACAAATATATGATGACCACTAAATGTGGTTACCATTTAGTGGTCATCTTGTATTTTTTTCTGCCCCAAATTCACTCCTTTGGAAAATGCCTGCTTCCCATTGTCACTCCCATGCAATTATAGTGGTCTGCCAATTTTGAAATCCACTCTCCTGACCCCAATAGTGGGCACAACCTGCACTAAAACACATAGACCTCCTGTCCCAGAAATTTGAATCTTGAATTTAAGGATGCCAGTGTCTTTAAATGATTTAATTTCATTTCAGCCACTAAAATCCCCAGATCAACCCTGCTTGTCTTAATGTACATAGTTAGTTATTTTCTTAGTGGATGATGGTGATGGTTGCATAACAATGTGAATGTACTTAATGCCACAGAACTGCAGACTTTAAAATGGTCAAAATGGTAATATATATATTTACCACAATTTACCAAAAAACAGGACATCATAAAGAGGCCTTTGGAAAGACTGTAGCCTCTCCATGGGTTTATACTTAACGGTCATTGCAGAAGTACAGCATGGGCATGCACCCATTTGTGAGCCATGCCACTGACATTTCTACTTCTCTCTAACCTCTGTTTTCTGATCTGGAAAATAGGAATGACAAAGCAGCATGGCTGTAGTGCTGTGGAGCTTCAAATCTAAAATTATGTTAGGCCACCATAGCATATACTTGCCAATATAAAATGGCATAAAGTGTAAAAGGAAGTAAGTTTTTCGTTTAGGTTTTTTTTTTGTTTGTTTTCTTTTAAGATGGAGTCTCCCTCTGTCACCCAGGCCGGAGTACAGTGGTGTGATCTCGGCTCACTGTACCCTTCATCTCCCCGGGTTCAAGTGATTCTCCAGCCTCAGCCTCCGGAGTAGTTGGAACTGCAGGCGCATGCTACTGCATTCAGCTCATTTTTGTATTTTTAGTAGAGATGAGATTTCACCATGTTGGCCAAGCTGGTCTTAAACTCTTGACCTCAGGTGATCCACCTGCCTCGGCCTCCCAAAGTGCTGGGATTACAGGCATAAAGAAAGTAAATTTTTTTTTTTTTTTGAGACGGAGTTTAGCTCTTGTTACCCAGGCTGGAGTGCAATGGCGTGATCTCGGCTCACCGCAACCTCCGCCTCCTGGGTTCAAGCAATTCTCCTGCCTCAGCCTCCTGAGTAGCTGGAATTACAGGCACGCGCCACCATGCCCAGCTAATTTTTTGTAGTTTTTTAGTAGAGACGGGGTTTCACCACGTTGACCAGGATGGTCTCGATCTATCGACCTCGTGATCCACCCGCCTCGGCCTCCCAAAGTGCTGGGATTACAGACTTGAGCCACCGCACCTGGCCGATAGTAAATTTTTAAAAGGAAAAATAAGAAATCCCACACCATTTAGCTACCAACTTCTAGTCCCCATCTTGCCCACCCACCAAGTTCCCACCTCAGACTCTCAGCCCTAAGCAATCTCTAATCTACTTTCTATCTCTATAGATTTCCCTGTTCATATGAATGGGATCATAAAATATGTGGTGTTTTGTGACTGAGCTTCTTTGTTTTGCTTTTAACTAAGCTGCCTCTGCCTGTGAGAAGCTGTATTTCCATAGTGGAAACCCAGGAGCTCTGAACAAGCCTATGAGTTTAGAAATGTTAAAGTTGGCCGGGCACGGTGGCTCAACCTGTAATCCCAGCACTTTGGGAGGCCGAGGTGGGTGGATCACGAGGTCAAGAGATCGAGACCATCCTGGTCTACATGGTGAAACCCCGTCTCTACTAAAGAAAAAAAAAAAAAAAAATTAGCTGGGCATGGTGGTGCGTGCCTGTAATCCCAGCTAATCAGGAGGCTGAGGCAGGAGAATTGCCTGAGCCCAGGAGGCGGAGGTTGAGGTGAGCCAAGACCGCGCCATTGCACTCCAGCCTGGGTAACAAGAGCGGAACTCCGCCTAAAAAAAAAAAAAAAAAAAAAAAAGAAAGAAATGTTAAAGTTTTTCCATTTAAAGCAGTTTTAAGTTTTCTTGTTATAAAAGTAATAGATGTATTGCAAAAATCTCAAAGGATATAGAATTAACAAAAATAATAAAATAAAAATCGGCTCTGATCCCACCACCCAGAAATAACCACTGCCAACATTTTGGTAAATATTCTTTCAGAGATAGGCATATTATAAACACATACACATACATATATCATATAACATATATTTAAATTTTTTTCCTGATTATAAAAGTTATAGATGCTTGTGGATAGTTGTTAAAATGGAATAGAAATGTAAAATTTAGGCTGTACTTCAGAATCCTTCTATATATCTTCGCTTAAGAATATATCAAAACATTTTCCACATTTGCTCATAGAGATCTATGTTGTTCTTTCCAACAGTTGTTGTAGTTCACTATAGGAATCTGCCATTATTTGTTTTGGCATTCTCCATTGATACAATTTGTGTGGCTTCTGTTTTTTTTCACTGAAATGACACAACACTTGATTCTTTGTGTTAGTATTTCACAGTATTTCATGGAATTGCTGAGTCAAGGGGTATTGTTTAACCAATTAAGATATTATGAACATTTTCAAGATCATTAAATATTTAACTACCTAGTTTTATAATCTATAAATATATTAAAATTTATTTTCCCAATCCCCTAACACTAGAAATTGAGTTATTTATAAATTTTTCACTATTAGAAACAACCTTGCAATAAACATTACTATAGCTAAATCTTTGCATGCATGCTTAAAATTTTATCCTTAAGATGAATTCCTATAGAATTGCCCCTTCAAGGAGTATGTATATTAAAAAATAATAACTTTTGTTTTTTTCTTATTACAGCAATAATACATGGTTGGATAGTCCTAGATTAGAAAATATAGATAGGCAAGTAAATAAAACATGTATTACTTTACCACCCAGAGGTAACCACTGGTAATATTGTGAAGGTAATCATTGATAACTATATTGTTTGCATACTTTTTTTTTTTGAGACGGAGTTTCACTCTTGTTATCCAGGCTGGAGTGCAATGGCGCGATCTCGGCTCACCGCAACTTCTGCCTCCTGGGTTCAAGCAATTCTCCTGCCTCAGCCTCCCGAGTAGCTGGGACTACAGGCGTGCACCACCATGCCCAGCTAATTTTTGTACTTTTAGTAGAGACGGGGTTTCACCATGTTGACCAGGATGGTCTCGATCTCTTGACCTCATGATCCACCCGCCTCAGCCTCCCAAAGAGCTGGGATTACAGGCTTGAGCCACCGCGCCCGGCTTGCATACTTTTTTTAACATGAATGCAGGCTGGGCATGGTGGCTAATGCCTATAATCCCAGCACTTTGGGAGGTCGAGGTGGGCAGATCACGAGGTCAAGAGATCGAGACCGTCCTAGCCAACATGGTGAAACCCTGTCTCTACTAGAAATACAAAAATTAGCCGGGCATGGTGGCACATGCCTGTGGTCCCGGCTACTTGGGAGGCTGAGGTGGGAGAATTGCTTGAACCCAGGAGGCGGAGGTTGCAGTGAGCCAAGATTTCGCCACTGCACTCCAGCCTGGCGACACAGCAAGACTCCGTCTCAAAAAGAAAAAAAAAGAAAGAAAAAGAAAAGAAAAACATGAATGCAAATACAGAGCACATGTCACTTTAAATTACCTGTAATCAATTTCTTGTTATGTCCATTATCATTTAAAATATCTACATAGTACTATATCTTATAAATGTACCAAAATTTATTTGCACAACCCTTATTGCTGAGCATTTAGATTGTTAATGTATATACTTTGAAAACTTTTCAGGTTCGTGCTGTACACACAGAGGGAATCGTCTCCCTGCTAAGGAGCCCGGAACAAAAGGCTCCTGCCTCTTTATAGACCTGAGAGCCAGTGGGAGAGAGAGAGAGGGAAGGTTTAGGAGTAAGGCACTGAATCAAAGTGGAAAAAAGTGCCTCAGCAAGGCCCCAAATAAGGAGGCAAGTGAATGAATGCACCAGGGCCAGGATTGTGAATATGCATCTTAGAATGGCTGGTTGGGTGGGGAGAAGACAAGCTGAGTTCTTGACTGCAACTCCCTTCAGAAAAATTACAATGCACTGACAGTGCAAGTGTAGTATGGGGAGGCAGCTTCTCCTCAATCAGGCCTGCCAGGCAAAGCCCAGTAATTGCTTATGATCAGGCCTGAAAGATCACACATCTGGATTTTGACCTGGAGCTGGACTCCTTACTAAATAATAACAAGTTGCCAAGACGTGTTCAGTATTCCTCCCTACCAGAGTACACAACAGTGCCAGTAGAAATGGAAATATGTCGGGGACCCAAGAAGAAAGACTAAAATGATTTCTTTTGGGGTATGTAAACTGACAACTGAGGGCAGGTCAAAGAGTTCCAACATGACTGGGCAACTGAATGAGCCTCAGAGAATCCTAAGCAGGCTGAGCCAAGTCTGATGCAATTGAGTCCCACTTTTTTAGGAGATGAGACTGAGTCATTGCCATTCATCTCCTCTGAGGCCTCTACTTCTGGAGTGAATCCAAGCACATATTGTACAAATGCTTGATTCTGCTCCATGACTTCAGAAAGTTATGATAAATTTCCTGAATCTTCATTTTTTCCTTAAGAAATTATCTACTTTAGTTTGTATTTCTTGAGTTTCCTTTAAACCCTTTTGATATTTGTAGTTTGCACTATTTCAGTCTGTTATCCACTGTGCTTTTATTAAGTTTTCCTGCTTCAATAATTAAATATTTGGTAATTTAAGCACTCTCTGGGTTGCCTCAGTAATACTTTTTATCATTTCATAAACTGTCATCACATTTCCTTTCCATCTTTATTATTTTGGCTTGATCTTTTCTTTTTTAACCCATAAGATAGATAGATGATTCTCAAGCCATTTGACCATATGTGGACTTTCCTGAGTTCTATTAAATTATTATTACTGGCCAGATGTTGTGGCTCATGCTTGTAATCCCAACACTTTGGGAGGCCAGGATGGGCATATTACCTGAGCTCAGGAGTTTGAGACCAGCCTGGGCAACATGGCAAAAACCCATCTCTACAAAAAATACAAAATACAGTTGGGTGTAGTGGCGCATGCCTGTAGTCCCAGCTACTTGGGGAGCTAAGGCAGGAGGATCACTTGAGCCTGGGAGGTCATAGCTACAGAGAGCCAAGATTGCACCACTGCACTCCAGGCTGGGCGACAAAGTGAGGCGCCATCTCTAAAATAAAATAAAATAAAATAATTATTATTATTACCACTATTACTATTATTATTTTAATTATCTATCACAGGGAAGCACTGTTTTAGGTTCTCAGAGAGGGACAAAAAGTTGAATAACTTACAGCTCTTGATGAAACTATTATCTTCCCTTGGGCTGTAGAAGTAGCCTATTGGTCCAAGTCTATAGAACAGAGATATAAAAGAACATTCCAGTTGGACAGTCCATTTGCTAATTCACGGGGTTGCTCAACTCTTTAGCAATGAGCATGAATGGAAATTAATTTTCTTAACCCTTTGTGTCAAAGAACTAGACTTTCCCCAAAGGTAGGAGTGACTAGACCTCACCATCCCAGCTTCTGCCTAAAGATTCTCCCTTCCTTCAAGTTCTAACACCAACTACCAGAGTTAGGCCAAACCACCCTCACTTTAGACAGTAGCTGCAAATTCAAGGGTCCCCAGGTCCCCTTACCTCTGACCAACTGCCTACAAATAATTCAGGAAAGCACTATACTTACAATTATAGTTCTAATTATATGGAAACTAATGTCTTAAGGGATTACTTAGGTTAGAAAAAGACAATTTATAATTTGATTTTGGAAAATATATCAAATATAAAAGGTTTAAAACACTTGATATTACAAAATAGGATTACAGATCATTGTAAAGTCATTTATTTATTTATTTATTTTGAGATGGAGTTTCACTCGTTACCCAGGCTGGAGTGCAATGGCGCGATCTTGGCTCACCGCAACCTCCGCCCCCTGGGTTCAGGCAATTCTCCTACCTCAGCCTCCTGAGTAGCTGGGATTACAGGCATGCGCCACCATGTCCAGCTAATTTTTTGTATTTTTAGTAGAGACGGGGTTTCACCATGTTGACCAGGATGGTCTCGATCTCTTGACCTCGTGATCCACCCGTCTCGGCCTCCCAAAGTGCTGGGATTACAGGCTCGAGCCACCGCGCCAGGCCATGTAAAGTCATTTATTTAACCAAAGTAATAATTCAAGAATTTCAAAAAAAGCAAAAGCCTTCATTCTTTGAGAGAGGAAACTTAATTTTCTAAATAAGAAGCCCTAATAAAAAGAGCATGAAGCCAATTACATTTGTTTTTCAAAATTCTGTAAACAATCTATAAAATTTAACACTGATTATAAAATATAATTTCCATAAACTTTTTATAACTTTTATAACCATTATTAAGAAGTTGGTTAATGCTTCAAGAAAACCTTGTTAATCTGACACAGGGGTCCATACACTGATTTTGCTTCAGTGTGCCTTTGACATTAAGAATAAATTGGCCCTTACAATCTTACATACCCACCTCTTCTGTGATAGTCCCTGGGCCTTAAAGAGTTGAATAGCTTTAATCTCTTGCCCTGCATCTCAGAAATGCAGTTTATTTTGATTGGCATCTTCTGTGGGGCCTGAAGATGAGGCTTTAATTGCTGTCAGTGCTTAAGATTCAGCATGACTTGGTGACCTTTCTTGACCCAGCAGTTAAAGCCCTGTAACTCAATGTTACAAGGACTTTAAAAGCACATACAGGCCGGGCGCGGTGGCTCAAGCCTGTAATCCCAGCACTTTGGGAGGCCGAGGCGGGTGGATCACAAGGTCGAGAGATCAAGACCATCCTGGTCAACATGGTGAAACCCTGTCTCTACTAAAAATACAAAAAAAATTAGCTGGGCATGGTGGCACGTGCCTGTAATCCCAGCTACTCAGGAGGCTGAGGCAGGAGAATTGCCTGAACCCAGGAGGCGGAGGTTGCGGTGAGCCGAGATCGCGCCATTGCACTCCAGCCTGGGTAACAAGAGCAAAACTCCGTCTCAAAAAAAAAAAAAAAAAAAAAAAAGCACATACAGGAAGATACATGGATATAATAACTTTAATTAAAAGAAAAAATTATCTCAGCTTTTTTTTTTCCCTAAGCAAACCAAAACTTAATAATAATGACAACTTGATTATATAAAAGTTTTTAGTTTTTTTTTTTGAGATGGAGTTTCACTTTTGTTACCCAGGCTGGAGTGCAATGGCACGATCTCGGCTCACCGCAACCTCCACCTCCTGGGTTCAAGCAATTCTCCTGCCTCAGCCTCCTGAGTAGCTGGAATTACAGGAACACACCACCATGTCCAGCTAATTTTTTTTGTATTTTTAGTAGAGACGGGGTTTCACCATGTTGACCAGGATGGTCTCGATCTCTTGACCTCGTGATCCACCTGCCTCGGCCTCCCACAGTGCTGGGATTACAGGCTTGAGCCACTGCTCCCGGCCTCAAGTTTTGAGTTTTTAAAAAAAATATATAAATCCTCTTATTGTTCATGACATGGTCAGAATTTCTGATTTGTTCTGAACATCCCTCCTTTTTAAACAACCAGTTATTTTATTTTAGGACTAAATTTACCATACAAGATTCTTTGTTATATAAAATTATTTCTCTTTAAGGTTTTTTACCAAAAACAAAAAAACAAAACAAAAAAACCTCGGCTGGGCATGGTGGCTCATGCCTGTAATCCCAGCACTTTGGGAGGCTGAGGCGGGTGAATCATGAGGTCAGGAGTTCGAGACCAACCTGATCAACATGCTGAAACCCTATCTCTACTAAAAATACAAAAATTAGCCGGGTGTGGTGGCACATGCCTATAATTCTAGCTACTCACGAGGCTGAGGCAGGAGAATCCCTTGAACCTGGGAGGTGAAGGTTACAGTGAGCCAAGATTGTGCCACTGCACTCCAGCCTGGGCAACGGAGCGAGACTGTCAAAAACAAAAACAAAAACAAAAATCCTCTTTATATTTATAACTTTTGTTATATGTAAATTTTGTAGTCGCAAAAGAAGTAGCATCTGAATATAAATTTAATTTTTCTTAGCAAGGCAACTTTACTTTCTGCAGAAAGGGTGTTCCCGTTAGCCATCTTGCCGTGAGAGGGCACTGAACAAAGGAGGCAGGGCCATTTATATCTAATGCATCTGCCCTACTGCTGTGTCCTGATTCTATTGGCTGGAACTGGACTTCAGTCTAGGCTGCACCCAGTTGGGTAACAACTTAAAACTTTTCTAAAGAGGTAAAGGCATGGGAGAATAAAGGAAAAGAGGAAGTAACTTGAGGAATACTTAGAGAAGCAATAACATTTCCAAATAAGGAAGGGGAATAAGCTATGTCCTAAGACTTGCTGGGTTTGTGCAGACATGTCAGGGCAATTATCTAGGCTAAAGTGTAAGAACTAAGAACACAGGATACACTTATTTCTTTATTATGACTAACAGCTACTTTAAGATTACTAGCAAAAGCTTTCAAGTAAATTAACCTTTGAAGAAACTAATATTTATTCATAAAAAACTAAGAGGAAAGCTTTGAAGAGGAACCTTTTATTTATTCTTATTTCCTACAACTTTCTTTACATCTTTTTAAATTCCTTGTTCCTTTCACCTTGTTTTATATATAACCTTTAATAAGTTTTGAATTAGACAAAACTTGCTAACCTTTTTTTATTTAAAGACACACTTTTTTTCCTTTAGCAACAATGTTTTCCTACTCTCTATATATTTATTGGAACATACCCAAATAATGAAATACCTATTCTTTAATCAAAGTTTATATTCTAAATTATGACTAGTTTGTCTATAAGAATTTTACCCCATTACATTTACCTAATTGTTTTGTTTACCTAGATTATTTATGAAAACTCCGTCATGATTTAAAGTATTAAACCAGTATTCCAAAATTTTAACTGAGACAGTGAAAAAAGACGACCTAACTGACTGCATATTACTCTTTTCTTTTCTTTTCTTTTTTTTTTTTTTTGAGACAGAGTTTCGCTCTTGTTACCCAGGCTGGAGTGCAATGGCGCGATTTTGGCTCACCGCAACCTCCGTCTCCTGGGTTCAAGCAATTCTCCTGCTTCAGCCTCCCAAGTAGCTGGGACTACAGGCGTGTGCCACCATGCGCAGCTAATTTTTGTATTTTTAGTAGAGACGGGGTTTCACCATGTTGACCAGGATGGTCTCGATCTCTTGACCTCGTGATCCACCTGTCTTGGGCTCCCAAAGTGCTGGGATTACAGGCGTGAGCCACTGTACCCGGCGACTCCATACTACTCTTAACCTCCAAGTTCTTCTTGTTTGTTGCTGGACATAGGCCAAACTAATTTTGGGAGGAACTTAGTTTATAGTTTAGCTTTGAAACAAAGATAACAGTCCTTTTCCAAAACAAACCTCCATATTGTCTGTGAACCAGACTGTCTAAAACCACAGGATTAGAAGTTATGGTAATCTTACTAAATTCAAGATGCAGCTATTTTCATTAAACCCTTATCAATGTCTTATTTATTAAAAGTTATGCAAGTGAAGATCATTCTGTTTTGGGCTAGGTTTATAGTTTTATAAAGTTTGTGCCGGGCATGGTGGCTCAAGCCTGTAATCCCAGCACTCTGGGAGGCCGAGGCGGGTGGATCACAAGGTCGAGAGATCGAGACCAACCTGGTCAACATGATGAAACCCCGTCTCTACTAAAAATACAAAAAATTAGCTGGGCATGGTGGCACGTGCCTATAATCCCAACTACTCAGGAGGCTGAGGCAGGAGAATTGCCTGAACCCAGGAGGCGGAGGTTGCGGTGAGCTGAGATCGCGCCATTGCACTCCAGCCTGGGTAACAAGAGCGAAACTCCATCTCAAAACAAACAAACAAACAAACAAACAAACAAACAAACAAAAAAAACTTTGTGCCAAATTTTGACACCTTCTAGCAGTATGTGGCAGGGATAAGTATGAAATTGCTTGATTAATAAGTGCAAACAAAATGTATGCTGGGCAGTTCTTAAGACATTTCTAATATTACACTATGAATATTTTAAAATCTAGTTTATTAAAGATTTTACTTATTACATAAACTTGAAAAAGCATTTGATTAGTCTTTTTTTCAGTATCTAATTTAAGCACTTTTATTTTTTAAGCCAGTTCATTAGAGCTCTTTCATATTTTTAGTAGTGGAACATTCTGTACACAACACATAAATATATATAAAGACATATTAGGCATGCCAATGAAAGTACATTTTATACATTTATAAAGACTCCCCCCACCCTCCCTTTTTTTCCTATCTTAGACTTTCAGATTCTTGGTAACCTGTTTCACAACCCTAGGCAGCTGTCAGTTAAATGGCCTTAAATTTGCACATTAAAGGAAACAACTCAGGTGAAAATCAAAGAGCAAAATTTACATCATAAAGTACAGAGAGAAAAAGTCTGGTGGTGCTAGCAGGAGACACTTTTATTTTTCTTTGAGTCAAGTTAAACATAAAATTAAACTACATTCTTCCTTAAAAACCCAAGAGTAGCCTCTGTGGCAGTAACTATTTTAGAAAAAAAACAAAAACAAAAACAAAAACAGGTGAAAACAATTCAGTTAACTGAGAAAAAAAGCTTTTGCTCTAACAAAAAGACAAGGTCTTAGGATAGAAAAACAAACAAAAAGACCCCAAAACATGAAGGACACACACACACACACACACACACACACACACACACACACCCCTTGGATGTTAGTCTTCTAATTAAGCTGGCTTTTAACCACTGAGCTCCTTTAAAAAAAGTTTGTTTTTTTTTTAAACCTTATTACCATATTTCAGCTAGGACAAAATGCTGCTAAACTAACAATGCTCACACAAATCATACAATTTCTGAGGGCTCTAAGTGTAAGCAGAAATTATCACCAGCTGGTTGTTAAATGCTAACTATAGTCATTTAAAAGGGATTTGCAAGACAGAATCCCAAACCAGTTTTTTACCTAGTGATGGGTCTCAGGTGGTAGGCTGCTCTCTACCATCCTAGATGCAGACAAAAAGACAAAACAAAACAACAACAACAAAAAAACCCTGGTCTTCTCTGTTGGAAGTGAGCTCAAACTCCATAAAAGAGTTACCTGCTATCCATCGTCAGAGAAGCAGGAAAACTTGCCTTCCTGTTGGAAGCAAGTAAAACTCAAAAAAAAAAAAAAAAAAAGGAGTTGTACAGCAAAATAAACTTTAGATCCCCACCAAATCTGGAGAGATCAGGGATTCTCTGGAGTGGGTGCTCTAAGACCTCAGCAAATTGTCCTATTGGTTTGAGCCATAAAGTTAGTATCAGGTCTACATATGCAAGCCTGGAGCCTGGAGCCTGAAAGTCTGAAGTCCTGCTTGCCTGGGCTAATGTCTCCCACCCACTGCCTGTGTTTGCCATTGTCCCTTATTGCCCAGCTGAGCTTCCCCGGAGAAGCCCCTTACCCAACCCTGCCATCTTAACTGTTCTTATAGTAGTGTAAATACCTCTCACCCAACCCTGCCATCTTTAACCATTCTTATGATAATGTAAATACCTCTCACCCAACCTTGCCATTGTAACTGAACTTTTGGTCATGTATACTCCTTGCCCCTAACCACCACCACTGTAACTGAACTTACTCTGCAACATTCCCGCCCCCAAAAAACTACCCAAACCTATAATACCAACTCCTATTGGCGCTTTGTCGAGCTTGACGCTCATTTTCTCTACGACTTTCTCTACAACTTACTGTGTCTCTGTTCACAAACACCTGGTTAGCTATTTCTAGTAACTTCTGCACACTGACTGACTAATGCCATATTTCCCATGCATTGGTTTTCAGGGCTCTCAGGATCGAAAGGAGTATACATGCAAAAGGTTTCACACACCCTTTCATAGAACTGTTTCGGGTTTCCTCTTTACCTTGAATAACCTTAGAGACTTTATTGATGTTTGTAGCTTTCTGGGCTCCCTTTTTCAATCCTTCTGGGAAGGCCTCTCTGTACCGGATTAGCCTTTGCATGCCCTCTGTTGTTTGGATCCCACTAGGGGTCAGTCCCCAGTAACTGGACCTGACATACTCTTGGGGGTTCTGGCAATCTGCTGGAACATGCTCCTTCAACCATTTGGAAGCGGCTTGGAGTACTCTCTGCCTTTCATCAGTGTTAAAACGATACGTAAGAGCCCGGCGTGGTGGCTCCTGCCTGTAATCCAAGCACTTTGGAGGCCAAGGCGGGTGGATCACCTGAGGTTGGGAGTTCAAGACCATACTAACCAACATGATGAAACCCCGTCTTTAAAATAAATAAATAAATAAATAAATAAATAAATAAAAACGATACATAAGCAGCTGGTGGCAATTAGCCCAAGTAAGGGTTATGAGTTTGGACAATAGTTTGCAATAGGTCAATGAGAGCTTGTGAATTCTCCGTATAAGATGGGGTGTTATTTTTCCAGTTGATAAGATCAGCTGAGGTGAACTAGAGGTACGTAAAAACACGCCTTTCCATCACAGGGCCATCCTCATCCACTCCCATATACCTCTGCTCTCTTAAAGACATCTGCACCCCTGCCTTGGGTCACAGGCTGGCTGCTATACCAGGAGTTCCTCCTGGGAAGCGGATGGCTATGGGAGGAGTCTCTTCACATTCTCTCTTGTCTACCCTGGGCAGTTTAGGGGTGTGTAATTCTGGCCAGAGTGCTGAGGTTTCAGGCCCGGGGCGAGGAGTCCCTCCTTCAGAGCAGGGGAAGGGGGTATCATTGGCAAAAGCTCTTCTGCTGCTGGATCTGCCAGGACCTTAGGAGTCTGTGTCCCCCAGCAGGTGGAATGGGGTTTGTTCCTAGCTGCCTGTCTCTTTGCCATCAGTACAGTTGCTGCCTGTCCTCTCTGCCACTGTGGGGGGTTTAGAACTAGCTACAGCCACGAATCTATGTACAGAAATTGATCAGGGTGTCCTGGCTTGCATATAACCTTATGCCATACTTCGGAGACAAGAGACCTGTCTAGGTTCCCTCTGAGGGCCAATCCACCCTAAATACTGGCCAGTCTACCTCAGATAGGGTCCTCAGCTTTCCTGGTGTCATAGTTACCCCATAATCCCCACTAAATCCCTTATTGAAAATTTTCCACATAGTCCCCAGATGAGTAGGCTTACTGAGTGTGGCCCACGTTTTTGCACAGAAAAACAGTATTCACAGGAAGTAAAGAGAGTTTTACTTCACCCTCAGTTTCTCCTGCCGTGCACGATGCAACACACTCTTTCACTTTCACTTCAGGCCAGTAGAATCGTCTCCCTCTCCCTTTCGGGGTGTGTTTCAGAGAGTTCGTTAATCCCCTCACAATACCTAGATTGCGAGGACACCTCCTTCTAGCCGTATGTGGATCATTCCTAATCTAGCTGGCCCCACAATTTGCCAGGAGCTTAGGGCCCTCTCTAATGGACCTGCCACTACACATTTCACAGCTGGTGAGTCCAATTGGACCACTCCAATGACTCACACAATCATACACCTCCCCGTTTCCCTGACCCTGTATGATGAGACACACTCTCTGTTCCACTTTTGCTTCAGGTCAGTAGGATTGTCTCCCTTTCAGGGAGTGTTTCAGACACTGCTTGGCATCGGAGAGTTTGTTAATCCCCTCACAATACCTAATTTTGAGAGCACCTCCTTCTGGCCGTATGCGGATCACCCCTAATCCAGCCAGCCCCACAATATGCCCAGAGCTTGTGGCCCTCTCTAACGGACCTGCAGTTCCCACATATCATGGCTAGTGAGTCCAACTGGACTCCTCCAATTACTCACACAATCCCACTCCTCCCTTCACCCAAATTGAAACCAAAAACAAGACTTCCAAGGTTAGTTACGGGGTTGGGGGGAGTAGAGTTCAGGAATGCCAAATCTGGCACACATGGATGATCAGTCCACACTTCCATCTAAAGGAGGTGGGCAAGTTTCCCAGGATTGATCCTACTGTGTTTCTGTCATCTGGACACTCCAGATACCCATTCCTTCTTGGTGTTCAGCCACTGGGTGGATTCACACTGCAGGGGCTTTCCTGCCTTGCTCTGGTGAGGCTTTCCACTGGGGCCAATACCAAATCTCAGGAATTGTGTCGCCTAAGTAATCTGGAGTCCCCCGCAGGGAAACTCCGCAGGGCAAGGCAAAACCACCTGAAAGGCTGTCTCAACTGTCCACCAATCAAAACTCACTTCCTGGTCAGGGAACCAAATAATGAAGCAGGAGGGGCCACAAACAAACCTCTCGAACACGGAACTGGGAAGGAAGTGGTGTTTTATTCGGCTGGGAGCTGCAGCGGCATAGAGGTCTACCAACCAAACTCCCCAATAAAGAAAATCCTTGCCCTTTTAAAGTCTTACAACTCTAGAAATTACATGTTAAAGGGTATTGATCGATGAAGTAGGCATGGGGTACATGACTTAGGTGGGGGGTCTGATCATGTTACAGAAATATTCCTCCATACCATATCCATGATCTATAGATGGGATTGTTCAGCCAGGCTTAAAAATAGCTGCCCAGAGGAAACCCTTTCCAACATCTTTTTCCTCCCTGTGGGAGAAAGACTAATTAATCTGCTTAGACGGCCAAAGACTGAAGATAATTGGTCTAGTTTCTCTACTGGGCAGCATTAAGGAGTTTAAGAATTGAAGACCTGTGGTCCTTTGGATCTGTCTGCCCAAAGTAGTATGTTCTGTTCTGGCCAGTCGTATAGAATACTATCCAAGGGTAGACTCAGTCCTTGCAGGGGAAGACTGTGATTTTGGTCGGTTACATTCAATTTAATTAAGGGAAAGAATATAGAAAGCTCAATTCTGATTTGATAAAACTGGTGTTGTGTTCTGTATCTCAGGTCAATGTCAATTTCTTAGTTGATTTTAAACAGTGGAAGGGGGAAGGCTTTGATAAGCCAAATGAACATACTTCACCAAATCTAGTTCTGCCTCACAGTGTCATGACGATTAAATAAGATAGGCTCTTGAAGGCCGGGCACGGTGGCTCAAGCCTGTAATCCCAGCACTTAGGGAGGCTGAGGCGGGTGGATCACGAGGTCAAGAGATCGAGACCATCCTGGTCAACATGGTGAAACCCTGTCTCTACTAAAAATACAAAAAAAAAAATTAGCTGGGCATGGTGGCGTGTGCCTGTAATCCCAGCTACTCAGGAGGCTGAGGCAGGAGAATTGCCTGAACCCAGGAGGCAGAGGTTGCGGTGAGCCGAGATCGCGCCATTGCACTCCAGCCTGGGTAACAAGAGCGAAACTCCGTCTCAAAAAAAAAAAAAAAAAAAAAGATAGGCTCTTGAATGTGCTTTAAAGAGGTACCCAGATGTTTATTCTTAAAGTCGTCACCAGATCTAAAATTCGGAATACAATGAGATATAGCACAGACTGCATTACTTCAATGCTAGTAGGCCTGTTATTGTGGACTACCAGTAGTACTAGTACTGTTACTGATTTCCTGTTATAGCATAGTAAACAAAGGAAGCAGCATCCTATAGCAAAAACAAGTCCTTTTTTTTTTTTTTTTTTTTTGAGATGGAGTCCCACTCTGTCACCCAGGCTGAAATGCAGTGGCATGATCTCAGCCCACTGCAATTTCCACCTCCTGGTTTCAAGCAATTCTCCTGCCTCAGCCTCCTGAGTAGCTGGGATTATAGGCACACATCACCAGGCTTGGCTTTTTTGTATTTTTAGTAGAGCTGGGGTTCCACCATGTTGGCCAGTCAGGTCTCAAACTCCTGACCTTGTAATCTGCCCACCTCAGCCTCCCAAAGTGGTGGGATTACAGGCCTGAGCCACTGTGCCTGACCAGAAACAAGTCTTGAAGTGAAAATTTGAAAGCCTGGATTCAAGACTCAGCCATATAGATTCTAGCAAAAGTTTCTCTTGGTTTGAATTTTTTTCATCTTCCAAACAAATGAGTCAATTTTGGACTTCTAAAGTTTCTTCTAGCTCTAACATTCTATGGGATGCTGACAGATTGCTCATGAAGCTGGACATGACTGGTATGATGGATGGAACATGCCCGTCATACATATCCCCAGAAATGTTCTGGCTCTCTATTTGGTATCTACAAAGAATTAGACAAGTCACTGAAGAGTAAAACGTTCTTGTGGCATTAGTTCTAAGGAGACTGGGTTGTTAAGAGAACAGTTTAACCTTTAAGAAAGGAAAGAGAGGTGGGGCGTGGTGGCTCACGCCTATAACCCCAGCACTTTGGGAGGCTGAGGTAGGAAGATCACCTGAGGTTGGGAGTTCGAGACCAGCCTGACCAACATGGTGAAACCCCATCTCTACTAAAAATACAAAATCAGCCGGGTGTGGTGGCACATACCTGATATCCCAGCTACTCAGGAGAAGGCAGAAGTTGCGGTGAGCTGAGATCACACCATTGCGCTCCAGCCTGGGCACCGAAAGTGAAACTCCATCTCAAAAATAAGAAGAAAGAAAGAAAGGAGAGAGGTCAGAGTTACAGTCTATGTGTTTGCCCTTCTCCCTCAAATTTCTTGAGCCTCTCTTTGCCAATAAACCATCTATATTTGTCCATTTTCATACTGGATGAAGAAATACCCGAGACTGAGTAATTTGCAGAGAAAGAGGTTTAATGGACTTACAGTTTCACATGGCTGGGGAGGCATCACAATCATGGTGGAATGCAAAGGAGGGGCAAAGGCACATCTTAAATAGTAGTAGGCCTGTGCAGGGGAACTGCCCTTTACACAACCATCAGATCTCGTGAGACCTACTCACTATCACAAGAACAGCAAGGAAAAACCTGCCCCATGATTCAATTACCTCCCACTGGGTTCTTCCCATGACATGTGGGGATTATGGGAGCTACAATTCAAGATGAGATTTGGGTGGGGACACAGCCAACCATATCACTGTCCTCTATATCATCACATTTGAAACATAAGCTGTTTTGCAAAGTACATGTCCTTCCTACCCACTCTGTTTACCCCAACACAACCATAATATTCTTCCGTATCCTGGAATCTAGAAAAATGTCAGGTGTTCCAATATCACCAAAATAATGGCACTATAAACTACTGATATGAAGTGCTATAATGTCAACATGCTCAGTTAGAACTATATTACTCTGGGTTAAGACTGTGTATTCAATATTTATTGGATTGAATACTGTCCTTTACTAGAACTACTGAGAGAGGCTAACAGGTAGAAATCCAGTAGCACTCTGTCAATTCAAGAAATAACTGACCTTAGCAAGATAATCTCGCCAATTTCTTATTAGAGCATGTATCCATAAGTCTATTGAGACTGTGGAAGCCAAAGAAAGACTAGCAGACAAGTCTAATTAATCTTTTATCCACTGCATCTAGCACAGAGAGTAAATGTTGGTACATACGTGATATAACAAGTAATCAGGCAAATATCAACATTATAGACTTTAATATAGAATCGGATTCCAACAAAAGTTTTAATAAAATAAGGCACAATGTTTGATATGGCAAAATTTACACAGAGGATTAGTTAATCTACGTATGTCCTGGAGCGGGGGGAAGAAGATGGTTGAGTTTAAGTAGCCTAAATATTCTTTTTAGAGCACTTAGCATTACAAGGCAATATATAAATTTGATACTAATACAATAAATGATAACTTATCCTAAAAATAAAAATTGTTGAATCATGTTGCTGAATTACTTTTACCAGTTTTAGCTATCTATAGATGTAGATATTCCTAATTCGCAAGATTTGAAATACAGAAAATTAAGAAATCACACCATAAAAAGTAATTTGACCAAAGTAAAAGTGTTTTCAGTATCCTTCGTTAATATTTTGAAGTCCCAAACTTTATGAAAACTTACAATATTGGTTATTTAAAACTTTTCTCCCATTATGTTTTTGTTTCTTATGAATACAAAGTGGGCTCAGAAATGCAAAAAACCTCAACTGCCGGCACACAGTCTACATGAATTGTTGTAAAGTGACTGTTGAGGTTAATACTCTTTCTCAATATCACAACAATGTTAACAATTTAAGTTAGTGAAAGGATTCTCTTAAACATAAGTTGTAGACATAATTAACCAATTTAGTCATGTTTTTGCAAGACTGCAACAGTAACATCAATCTTATCGCCATATCTTCCAATAGCTGGAACTTAACAATAAAAGTCTTATCCAGTTTAGTCACAGCCAAAGGAACAAAGTACATTCTGGTGAATGCAGATGTTCTTTCCACCACAGCTTCGTGGTATGACAGTATATAAATAACCTACATTAAACTAATAAACTTTAATATTTACTGGGTTGAATACTGTCCTTTGCAAGAACTATTGAGAAAGACTCATGTTAGGTAAAAGTCTAGTAGCACCCAAATCAATATTACCCTGTGAGTGTTCAATAATATGCAAAGTTCATTAGTGAAGTTTTTTTTTTTTAAGTCAATTCTTTTTTTTTTTTTTTTTTTTTTTAGACGGAGTTTCGCTCTTGTTACCCAGGCTGGAGTGCAATGGCACGATCTCGGCTCACCGCAACCTCCGCCTCCTGGGTTCAGGCAATTCTCCTGCCTCAGCCTCCTGAGTAGCTGGGATTACAGGCACGTGCCACCATGCCCAGCTAATTTTTTTTTTTTTGGTATCTTTAGTAGAGACGGGGTTTCACCATGTTGACCAGGATGGTCTCGATCTCTCGACCTCGTGATCCACCCGCCTCAGCCTCCCAAAGTGCTGGGATTACAGGCTTGAGCCACCGCGCCTGGCTTTAAGTCAATTCTTAGTAAATACAGACCACGAAGAGATAGAAAAAGAATGGGAGATACTTACATACATAAGTATTCAAACATGTCTCCCTTCCAACCTATATTACGAAGAAAACCAATGGCAAAATATGCAAAGCCTTACAATATCTTTGTATGATGCTAGAAATATGAAGCTGGTTAGAAATTGCTGTCATTCTTTGGTGGCATCAGATAAATTTTTTAAATAATATATAAGAGAACATACCTTTTCAGTGATTTTATTTCAAGGGACCCTGATCCTTATGGTTTTGACATCCTGGGACAGAATGCATGATAGAGGTTCCCTCCCCAAAAGCCCTGGACTCATAAAATGGGACTCATAAAATGGCCTATACATTAGGCCATTTTATGAGAAGAAATATTTCAGGATCACAGTCTTTCTCCCTCAAGTTAAATGAAAAAGGTAACAAGGCTGTCCCAAACAACCTATTAAATTAATATAGCTCTCCAAACTTTGGGTCTAGAGGATTTAAGGCACATACTTCCTGACCACAAGTGAAATCACTGATACCTTTAAAAAGATATGACTATGAACATACAAAATTGCATGCAATTTTTTTTTTTTTAATGGAGTCTTGCTCTGTTGCCCAGGCTGGAGTGCAATGGCATGATCTTGGCTCACTGCAACCTCCAGCTCCCAGGTTCAAGCAATTCTCCTGCCTCAGCCTCCTGAGTAGCTGGGACTACAGGCATGAGAATGTGATTCTACCATGTTGGCCAGACTGATATTGAACTCCTGACCTCAGGTGATCTGCCTGCCTTGGCCTCCCAAAATGCCAGGATCACAGGTGTGAACCACTGCTGCTGCCTGGCCCAAAATTGTACACTATTAAATTAATGTTATACAGGCCATAGTACTTAATATGGAAACAGGGACATTCAATACAGAAGGAATCAAAACTATGCATTATAGGTCACACTGAGTAAAAAATCTACACAATAGCTTTTACTATTGTTAAGTACCTGGCACAACTTAAAAGCTCACTCTTTTGGACTAAATGGGGAATAATATTTATAATGACATAATAAAAGCTCTATTTTTGAATGAGAAAAGCATTTAGGTAAAAATTAAATGTTTCTAACTAAATGCAGCTTAACTAACCTTTATATATACATAACTGATAGTTTTGTCTACCAAGCGTCTTACAAAAATTTAGGAATAACCACTAACTACTTTTTACATAAATAGCTACTGCTAAAATGCTTTAAAAGATCAAATTTTATTTGTACTATTTGCTTAGTGTTTTTTCTTTTTTACATAATGAAAAGGTAAACATTAACCAAGGGTACCCGTTGTACCACAAATTCCAGGTTAATGAGGTATGACTTTCTCCCTTTGGGAAGAGCAAAGTTGGCTGTAAGATCTTATTACTTGGTGGCCCTTAATTATGGAGGGATATGGACTATTTCCCAATACACTGAACAAATTTTGTAATAAGGGCTTTTGGATGGTAGTCAGTAGGCCACTTAATAATTTAATTTTAAAATAATTCACTATTACTTTAAAGGGCTTTCTTGGCCTAGGACTGTCCCTAGGTGTTTGGTTATTTCTCTTGTAGCCCAGTGGTTTCTAAAGCTTTCTTTAACACTCTAGCAATCAGCCTCTTCCTTCTCTTTTTTTGTTTAAATCTGATAGTTACAGAATCTGGTAGAACTGGTGTTCAGTATTATAACGCATTATTGTGGATTAATTGTTACTTTTACATAAGCACAAAAGTTCCTCAAATTTGAGGTACAATTTACAATGCAAGTCTTTTTTTTTTAAGACAGAGTCTCACTCTCCTCTCTTGCCCAGGCTGGTATACATTGGCGTGATCTCGGATCACTGCAACCTCTGTCTCCCAGGTTCAAGTGATTCTCTTGTCTTAGCCTCTGGAGTTAGCTGGTACTACAGGAACGTGTCACCACACACAGCTAATTTTATTTTTAGTAAAGATGGGGTTTCACCGTGGTGGCCAGGCTAGTCTCCAATTCCTGACTGCATTCAATCCACCCACTTCAGCCTCCCAAAGTGCTGGGATTATAGGCGTGTGCCACCACACCTCAGCCAAGTCTTTACTTTTAAATGTGGTAACTTGAAGCTCTAAATATCAAGAATTTTTGAACAAGAGACAATTCATCACACATTCATTAGTAAAATATGACCAGTTGCCTTTGGATTTACCTCCACTACTCAAATACTAGAATGCTGAGGACCCTGGCCAGCTGGTCCTTAATGTCAGCCAATCCCTAGCACCCTGGAATCAATATATCATACACTAACCTTCCTATTTCCCAGAATCTTAGCACTCTCACCAGCTCAGTTTGGTGATGCTGAACAAATAGATTCAAGGAATAGACTACTAATAATGCACAATGTACTAATTTCAATTTCAAATACTAGCACTGAATGATGCCATTCTAAATATATTAATGTTATGCTTAAGTAGTTTTATCCATAGTTTTGGTAACTAAAATTGTCCAAGTAGAGCAATATCAAAAAATTACAAAAATTAGACTTTGCTGATTCTGTCTTTTAAAACCCCCCAATTAAAGTTTATGTACTGTAATTAAACACAAATATATGACTTAGGAACTAAAGAGACAGACTGTTATTTTAAATACATAGTTAGCTATACGACTTGGGAGCTGACAACACATAGTTAGCTATATGACTTGGGAGCTGATTATCTGGTTTCTAGATTATCAAGTCTCTTATATCTGACTTCAGATTAATTTCTCTAATCCGGAAAAAAGAAAAGATAGGAAAAAGAAACAGGGAAAATCTTAGAAATCATTAGCTCCTCTTACAAAAGGATAGGTCAAAGATTTTAAGAAAGATAAAATTGACAGCTATAACACAGACTTCACTAAAAATTACCAAAGACAGTTGCACACTGATCACAGATTTTTTCAACTATACATAGAACCATAACATTTTGTTGAAATAATACTGTAGTATACATCTATATTCTTACATGCAAAGGCCAGAAACTGTGTCTGGTTGGACCTATTTACATCTGTAAAAGATGAAGCAGTAGATCGTCTTTCTAGGAAGCTGGAAAGGAAGACTACTCAAGCAGTTACTTAGGTCAAGCTGGTAACTGATTAGGAAGTCAGCACACACGCATTTAAGCCAGAAAAAGTTGATCCTATCAATATGAGTACTTTACTATGAATACATTATTTTCTATGAAAATATCTTATGTATCTTAGCTAAGTCACTTATTTAAAAAACATTTTATATTTGTCACTTAGGCACAGCCTAAGTTATCTTTACCTTTTGTAACTGTACAGTCTGCAGCTTGCTGTGGCTTGCATGGAGAAGTAAGCAAAGACTATATTTTATGATATAATCACCTATGTATCACTCTTCTAGGCAGTAGGAACATATAAGATTACTTCTATAGATACAGAAAATTTCTGAATCAAAAAGAATACAAAATCTTACTACATTATAACAAGGTCAAGGTAAAGGGATTTGTTCTATAGCAGCGTTTCACATTCTGCAGTTCATGAAACTCTCATGTTTCATGAATTAACATAAAAATAAACATATAAACCCTGAATTATACTAGTTTCTTCTAAAATATAAAACATATATGAAAAAACTCTAATACATGTATATGTTACTATACAACAATTTGCTTTTAAGAAATGGTGTGCCATGAATGCCAGAAATCAGAAAAGGTTATCACCTGATGTTCTAATGCCTATCTGACCTGTATATTTAACATTTCTTACTGTATTTTTAACATTTACCAACAAATCACGTTATTATTAGTTATCTAATGATTACCAGTAAGCATTTACATTTTATTAACTTGTAGTTAGTTGTACTATTATTCAATTTGTATTGCATATTAAACTAGTTAATAAAACTTTGGTAATTTCTAATAGCAACTAATTTGTGAAACTATTTTCCTGTTATACATTAAGGATACATTTAGTATTTTTTTCTATTTTATTAATACTTTATTTTCTAAAATGCTTCCATGGTTAAAGTAGTTCTGGAAACTGTTCTATTATGTATAAAGACAAGGACTCCTTTCCCCATTTTTATTTGGCTTGTTGTGATGTTTTTCGAGTTGTTATTAGTTTTTCTTTAAAAAGCAGAAAAAGATGGTCCAATAAATGCCATGGGCAAGAGTCATATTTTTCTCCACCCATTTAATGCAAAAGATAAGGAAGCTTTCCCAGTTTATAACTCTTAAAGAATTTTCTGTCAAAAATTCTTACTCTGTCTTATGATAAACAGATTGATTAAGATTGTGCCCTACCATTAAGTGTAGAAATAATGTGCTTCTAAGGGATGACTACACATTTAAACAAAAAAATTTTAAGAGGGCCATGAGATATTAGATATACAGTTATTTAACTAGTTCTGTTAAAGAATATTTTAAGGTGTTCTGTATAGCATGCCAGGTTATAGGTTGCTCTGGCAATATTTCTTGAATACATTTTTATATCCATGCTGGATTAAGGCACTGTTATAGTCATTGCTGGATTACATAAAGTTAACAGCAATCATATAGAACAAAGGAAAAGAACTAAGAAGTTTTAATATCGCACTTAAATGTTATATGCCTTACTTTACCACTTAGTTTGTCAGAAAGGTTTAGGTCCTATGTAAACATCTGTGAGCTTCTCTGAATAGTTCTGTAATCTAGACATCCAGGCAATAAAAAAAGGGAGGGTTAATCCTGTTTATGGTATATAATATATATATGGTATATACAGTATATATGGTAGTGTTCTACCTAAACACAGGGCAACTCTGATAATTACAACTTTGACAATGTCTCACTTTCTCCATCTCAACTGCCACAAACTTATACTACTCGTGGCTTACTGTAGAACTGCTCTTCAGAAGGTGCCATTCCACTTTGTGATTCATGCAACACTTGAGTGAAAACTGCAAACCATGAGCCAAATGTGGAACTATCATTCACAATAAATTATAATAAAAGAATCTAAACATGGGACTAGACTCATTCCTGCTGAATGGGTAGATGAAACACAAAATGTTTTATATCACCCCAGACTCTTTCATGAACACTTAAGATAAAGATAAGGTTTCTAGTGAGCTTCAAGCTCTATTTTCTTTTCTAACCATCTTTGCTCAGTTTTTAAGTATTTCACACTACTGTGCACTCTTGTTCAACCAAGAAGAACTTTCTGCATTCTGCGTGCAGCAACACTTGCTTCATCTTCTGAGTCAGATTCACTCTGGGATGTGGAGCTGTGAGAGGCAGAACTGCAAGGGGAAGAGCATTCTGGCGAACACAAGTAGTGCATCAGTGGGAGGCGATACTTCCCACAGAAGTCCACAAATTTAATTTGTCTGACACAGCAGTCAAAGTAGACTCCTAGAAAGAAGGAATACAAAGTAATCATTACAAAGCAAGAAGCCAACTTTTTAGCCCTTTTTCCAGTGTTCTGGAGAAATGTCATACACCATCTTCTGTTATGAATCTTAAACAGAAGTAGTAATTCTTTGTATAAGCCTACTGGAAGGTCTTAAAGGTAGAACTTGGCTGCAAAGAGGTAACCAGGAAATTTATCTTAAAGGGAGCAGGCACAGAAAGGACACTGTCTACCTAGCTTCTTTTCTCTGGGAGACTTGGGGCAATGGCTGATGGAGATTTTAGGATACCTGAGGTGTCCTTTCTCTATTACCCAAGCCACCCCCGCTTGGTACTACTCTACAGTCAGGAGACTAAAACAAAACAAAATAAAAATAAAAAGTCTTTTAGTAATTATCTTAAAGAATAAGTACACAAAAATTTGCAGAAAGGGGATGACTTTTGATACCTCTGTTCTTACGTACCGAGAAAGCAAAACTGAAAGAAATAAAATGCCATTTTACATTTCCAAAGGCTGTATCTACAGGCCTCAAATCTGTTTCACTGATAATCTCACTTGATTTTCACGCAATTATACATTGTCAGGTAAACTGAAAGTACTATCTGGCCCTTTTGATTCCTAGTTAGTGCTCCTGATCTATGGCCCTTCAGTTAAGCAAAAACAGAGCAAGAGCTAAGAGGAAAGCAGATGTTGCTGTGCCTCTGGATTCTAGTTGATCCTTAAAATGATACTGCAAATCTCTAACACACAAAGACTGTCACAATGGTTGCAGTATAACCAGAACATCTAGAACGTTGGTCCCATCGCTTCTCTGGAGAGGAATCTCAACCTCTATACTCTGCCTAAGTTTCTTCTGGCACCAAATACTGTGCGTTTATCCCAAAAGGGACCAAAATTAAAAGATGTGGTTCAAGCAAAGGAAAAACAATAAATTCTACTTCTATTTTTTCCTGATACCTCAATTAACCATGTAGTTTTTTATGTTGTAGTAAGTATAAAAAACGGGAAATTTGTGATATGTTACTTTGAACAATTTAGGAAAGCAGATACATTCAATAAGTTGGCCAATCACAGGCCGATAATAAATCCTCTCAAATGTGTTAGTTTCTTGAAAACAGATGAAAGAAGTAAAATAAAGCAAAGCATTATGGGAGTTACTATGCACTAAAGCAGTGTAACACTATCTTGTGATTTGTAAGATTTCAGATCATACAAAGAGAAAAATATCTCCGAGAATATAAAAGTAAATTTGTTTAAGTTACAGTTTAATAACTAATGAATTCGAGTGGGAAAGTATCTACTGATTCATTTCATAGATTATCTCAAATTTTAAACTGATAATTTTTTTTTTTAAGAGACAGGGTTTCACTCTGTCATCCAGGCCAGAGAGCAGTGACCTGATCACAGCTTATGGGAACCTTGAACTCCTGGACCCAAGCCATCCTCTTACCTCAGCCTCCTGAGTAGCTGGGACTATAGGCACATGCTACTATGCCCAACTGATGTTTTTATTTTTTGTAGAGATGGGGTCTTGCTATGTTGCCTAGGCTGTTCTCAAACTCATGGGCTTAAGAGATCTTCCTGCCTCAGACTCCCAAAGTCTGGAATTAGACAGGAGGAGTGAGCCACCACGATCGATCAGCCTTAAGCTGGTAACTTTTAAAGCATTTTGTTCGTAAGGTAAGTGGCAGTATACTAAAGAAGTCATTAGGAAAATATTTAAGAGAGAAAAGAGAATTTCTGTAGAGGTCTCATTTCCAAAAAAATATGAATTCAAATAAAAGATTTAGACTCTCAGGCCTGAGGGTCTGCCCTATGTGTTTTCCTCTGTCAACTGTGAAAGCTAATTCAGGAATGGAGAATCACAGAGAAAAGCATAAGCACTTTGAACTTGGCACAGTGCTGCAATCTCTACTTCTAAGAGTGGGTGGCCAGAAATGACCCAGAGCATTACCTTTTTTAAACTCAAAGTGTCTTTTTAATCTTTTAACAATCTTGGAAGAATTTAATAATTTTTTCCCTTTTAACTTTGTAATAGCTTCAAGATAAGATGGGACTGCCAGGGCCGGGCGCGGTGACTCAAACCTGTAATCCCAGCACATTGGGAGGCCGAGGCGGGTGGATCAGGAGGTCAAGAGATCGAGACCATCCTGGTCAACATGGTGAAACCCCATCTCTACTAAAAATACAAAAAATTAGCTGGGAATGGTGGCATGTGCCTGTAATCCCAGCTACTCAGGAGGCTGAGGCAGGAGAATTGCCTGAACCCAGGAGGCAGAGGTTGCGGTGAGCCGAGATCGTGCCATTGCACTCCAGCCTGGGTAACAAGAGCGAAACTCCGTCTCAAAAAAAAAAAAGATGGGACTGCCAGAAAAAGTCTCACCTGGTTTTGATCATCGTTATGCAGCATTTCCTCAGTACCTACTGGATTTTTTAAAAGGTAGTCTTTTACGAGGGCGCCAAAGTAAAAATAACCTACTATCAGTCACCAATTCTCATCCACACACCCTGGAACTTCAGGCCCTTCACAACCTGGCCTCAATGTAGCTTTTCACTGGTCTCTCATTACTCCTCTAACCTCACATTTGGGCCAAATTCCTACTCATCCAACATTCTGCCCCGTACGGTTCTGTCTCCACTTTGCACTCTCCATTTGAAAAATATCCTATCTAGAATCTTATCCTATCAAAATCTAATTCATACCTCAAGAATGACCTCATTGTTTCCAGATCTAATTAAATATACTCTCCCCCTCCTTTGATTTCCAGAAGCATTCTGAATTCCTTGGGATACTTACCTGACTCTGCCTTATATCATTTGCATAATTCTCTCCAAATGCTCTAAACTCAAGACATTTTGAACCATGAACTTAAAAGAATATAAAGTTTTAGGTACATTCTGAAACTGGCACACATTCAGCCCATTCTCATACATAGTGAATCATACCCTGTTAAATCTGACACAGGGAATGGTGAGGTGTCCAAACATTTTAGAAACACTTTTTAAACAATTAGAACTGTTTATACTTCCTTATGTTTCCTCTCAATTTACCATTTTGATTTATTATCTTATGATAAGACAGGATGAGACTTCCTGGACATGTTCCTTCCGTATGAATCCTAAAATATCATGAAAATAATTTTTTTTTTCTTTTTAGGCGGAGTATCACTCTTGTTACCCAGGCTAGAGTGCAATGGCACGATCTTGGCTCACCGCAACCTCTGCTCCTGGGTTCAGGCAATTCTCCTGCCTCAGCCTCCTGAGTAGCTGGGATTATAGGCACAAGCCACCATGCCCAGCTAATTTTTTGTATTTTTAGTAGAGACGGGGTTTCACCATGTTGACTAGGATGGTCTTGATCTCTTGACCTCGTGATCCACCCGCCTCGGCCTCCCAAAGTGCTTGGATTACAGGCTTGAGCCACAGCACCCGGCCCTGAAAATAATTTTTTAAAAAAATCCAGAGTGAAATGTCTTACTCTCTCATAAACAAATGAAAGGATAAAGGGAACAGAAACAGAGACTGCTTTTCTCTGAAAGAAGACTTAATTAATTCAAAAAATAGTTAAATGAGTGGGAAACATGAATACTGAATTAACTTACCTCCACACTTTGGGTTTGGGCAATTGCTGGCTGAACCCAAGTATCTAAGAAGATTCCCAGGAAGATCATAGGGAGTGTAGGAAATATTTCGGATCTTAATGGTCCGTGCAGCTAATTCCAGGAGAGTTGGAGGATCATAGGTTAAATCTCTAACAAAACGAACAACCAATGGATTTCCTCGTAAACTCAACTCTTCCAAATGAATGAGGTTGAGGATCTCTCGAGGCAGATATGTCAGCAAGTTATTGTGAAGACTTAGGGAACGAAGTGAATGCAACCTAGAATAAATACAGTATAAAAATCAATGGCAGTGAACAACATAACTATCAAAAACATTGAGTATATGTGTGCATATAGAACTTGATTTCCCTTTAAGAATGAGCAATTAAGATTAGGGTCAGTTGAAGTAAAATAAAAAGGTGCTAAAACTAGATCAAAGTGCAGATTTGTAGATGTCATGGAGGACTTTTGCCCTTGGAATCTTGGAGAATTTAGAATACTTGGAGAGTGTTCTGATGTGCTAACTGCCATAAAAGCTGGATTTGAAGATTTAGGGGTGGGCAGTGGGCATGCTTTTTCATTTAGGTATTTTAAAAAATGAAAGATTTCAAATGCAACAGAAATTAAGATCCTTCACATTATAAAGCCTAATTAGGATAGAAATGTTTCATATCAAATATAAATTCACTAAAAGTACCATAAAACCTAGGGAAATATATGCTAAATTAATACTCAATTCTTTGATTACAGAAAATAGACTGTATTTTTGAGGAATAAACCAGAGTATTTTTAAAGCAATCCTCAGAACTATAATTATCATGTATCATTTACTTTGAGAATATCTAATTCTTTTCTACATGTAAAACATGTGAGAGAATGCAGACAATAATTACTAAGCATGGATGTCTGTTTATATTCAAATGCCTTGAACTACTCACTGTGAAAGTTGAGGAGGTACACTTTGGATTTTGTTGTCACATAACACCAAGTAATTTAGAGAAGGCAGATTTGCTAATTCTGGTGGGATTTCTTTAATAAAATTTCCTCCAAGATATAAACACTCTAACCTGCAAAAACAAAGAAAACCAAAAAGTAAATAAACAAAAGTTGAAAAAGATATACTGTTGTTTCTACTACAATAAACATGTTTCATCTACTCATTCAGCAAATGTTTTACTTAAGATTTGCTATGTGCTATTCAGTCTCTAGATAAATAATGCAATTTTCAGGGAGCTTATATTATAGCTAAGCAGACAAGACAGATCAATGTTAGATAATATTAAAATAAAACACGGGCTGGGTGCGGTGGCTCAAGCCTGTAATCCCAGCACTTTGGGAGGCCAAGGCGGGTGGATCATGAGGTCAAGAGATCGAGACCATCCCGGTCAACATGGTGAAACCCCGTCTCTACTAAAAATACAAAAAATTAGCTGGGCATGGTGGCGCGTGCCTGTAATCCCAGCTACTCAGGAGGCTGAGGCAGGAGAATTGCCTGAACCCAGGAGGCGGAGGTTGCGGTGAGCCGAGATCGCGCCATTGCACTCCAGCCTGGGTAACAAGAACGAAACTCCGTCTCAAAAAAAATAAAATAAAATAAAAAATAAATAAATAAAACACAAAACAAGGCCAAAAACAGGCATTACAATACCAAAATAAGAGGGACAAACCATAAATGATATTAGGAGTTGAATGAAAAGGAAGCTAAAAGTTTTAAAAGGCCACAGTAGTTCTGAATGGAAAAGGCTTCCCCAAAGGGTTGTGACTTCAGCTGGGCTATGGATTTAGTACATTTAGATGAGAAGAAAGAGTACACTTCAGGTTGGAGGAGAGGGCTTATAAGGCACAATGAGTATACCTTTTAATGGAAGAGAATTCATCTTGAAGAATCAAAGATAGGGTTGTAGAGAGACTAGATTAAAACAATCCTGAATTCCATGGTAGTATACTTGGATTTGATGCACTTACAGGCAATGGGAAAACCACTAACTTGTTTTCGAATACACTGTAAAACTAGGACGTCTCTACATTTCTTCTTTGCTCTTATTATAGCAAATATATTCTTTAGAGGCTGTGTCAATTGTCCACTACTACAAAACCAAAGTTCCAGGTAATTATACTGTTTTCTAACAATAGGTTAACATTTTAGAAAGGACATGTATTGCACCAAAATAGAAAAAAGGAATACTCTTTAGTGATTACTGTTGAAAGGCTTCCCCTAAAAGATTTTTCCAAGGGTAGCAGGATCCGTTCTTACAATATATATATAAATAAATAAAATGTATACAAACACATACAGACTTCCCCCCCAATACTATATTACTTTTATCTTCCTGTTAAATCTAACTCAGTAGAACTATTGTTCTTTCAAAACACACTTTAAATGTGGGAGAAAACAGTCTACTAAAGTGTTATTCAAACTTCCATGGTAAGAATTCCCCATGATAGTTTTAAGGCTATGAAGTCCAGGGTCCATCCAGATACACTAAATCAGTCTTCCTCTTGGATTGCCTGTGAAGTGGCAGATTTTAAAGTATAAGATATAATTTTAACAGATAAAGCCAAGTTACCTTGTAGCGCCATGGCTATTTACAAATCCATAATTAGAATTTAAGAGCACTACTTAACCTTTAACTTTGCCAACACCTAATATTATCACCACCATTTATTTATTTACTATTTGATGGCATGAAAAATGGTACCATTCTGTTTTTGTTTTTTTTTTAATCTGCAAATCTGTAGGTCACTATTAGTGAAGTTTAGCATCCTTTTATGGTCTTAGATATTTGTATATCTTTAGAGAATTACCTGTTCATATCATTTACCTATTTTTCTCATGAATCATGCAGCTTTATCTCATTAATTTGTTGGGAGCTCTGCTGTTGTTAAATATATATATTCTGCATAACTTTGTTCCTTTGTGGCCTTGAGCATGGTCTGTTTTTGTTCATGTATTATATGTACAAAAAGAACATATAGCTATTATGACTGAGCTCGTTAACTGAGCACTTTTTTTTTTTAAATAGTGTCTTTGATTATTTTGCCTTCTTGCCTTGGTGGTTTGTCTCCTACTATGAACATGATTTTCCTTCTTTCCTTCAGAGTTCTGTCAATCTTTGCTCTCTTTCCCATTAACACAGAGAAGTTGCACTGCAGATACATTCAAACTCATGACTGCTAAGAACTTGCTAAAGTGTGCCTTAATTTATATGAAGCATTTCTATTTGTTCTTTTTCTTTCTTTTTGAGACAGAGTCTGTCACCCAGGCAGGAGTGCACTGTGTGTGATCTTGGCTCACTGCAACCTCTGTCTCCCAAGTTCAAGTGATTCTCCTGCCTCAGCTTCCCAAGTAGCTGGGATTACAGGTGCCCACCATCATGCCCAGCTGATTTTTGTACTTTTGGTAGAGATGGGGTTTTACCGTGTTGGCTAGGCTGGTCTCAAACTCCTGACCTTAGGTGACCTGCCCACCTCAGCCTCCCAAAGTGCTGCAATTACAGGCGTGAGCAACTGTGCCCAGTCTCTCTTTGTTCTTTTAAATCTATTTTGCCCTAAAATCTATGTCTTCTGATTATCAATACTGCTTACCAGTTTTATTTTTGTTGATATTTATTTCATTCAACCTCAGCTCTACAAGTTATCAGTATAAAAATTTGGACCAGTTAATCTTGCAGTTTCTTCCTTTTAAAAATGGAATATTATCTATCAATATAAAATGCCTAGTTAACAAATACGAACCAATACCCACAATGTGCCAGGCACCATTCTAGGGAATAGAGTGTAAGTAAGTTCAAGTTCTTAACCTGAATAAGTTTATGTTTTAGTGAGAGAGACAGACAATAAATCAGTAACATGTCTATTATGGCCGATAGTTTTAAGCGTCACAAAAAAGGGGGAGCAATCGGATAATGATGGAAGTGACACTCTAGTGGTAAGTTTCTCTTAGGAAATGACATCTGAACAGAGATCTAAATGAAATGACAGTACAAATGCTAGCAATGGAAAAGTGACTGGTGTGTTGTAAAACAGCGACACAGCCAGTGTGAGTAGATGAGTAGCTCAGAGTGACTGAGGTGGAACTGTGGTCATCAAAGAGATCAGAGAGGTAACCTGGGAAGGCCACATCACAGAATGCCCTTTGGGCCTCTGTAAGAGCGTTTTGAAAAAAGAGTTCTGAACAAAGACTAGTCATTTAACTTGACTTATTTTTTAGAAGGATCATTTTGGCTACTGAGTGGCAAACAGCTGGAGAAGTGGTTAGGGGAGCGATGTAGGCAGGAGTAGGTGGAAAAGCAGGTTGGAGCCTAGTCCAGTACTTCAGATGAGAAATCTGTCAGTACTTCAGACAGATTTGCCTGGTACATCATTTTCTATCCCTTTAAACTTGTTAATGTATTTTTATTTTAAGCATAACTCTATAAATGGAGCCTAACTTGATGATTGATATGTTCAGACTTGTGTTTTCTATTATCATGGTGTATCTCCATACATTTTTTTCCCTTCAGTTGTTTCTTATTGTGCTCCTCAAATTTCTTTTTGTCCTATTCCCTCTACTTCTATTATTTTGAACTGTATATGCTATTTCTATTTTGCTAGGAGTTACCCACTTCAATTTGTTTTGTATTCTCTCTCACTCTCAAACACATACTCATGCTCTCTTCTGTCCTTCTCTTCTGACATCTTCTATAATTAGTTCTACATTGATTTTCTACCAATTTATTTCCAATCAGTAATTAATTCAGATTTATCAATATGTTTTACCAATTTTCTTTATCATTGTTTTTGGAGGCTTGCTATTTCTTTTAAGGTTCATTTTTCTTGGAGCACATCCTGTAGAAGTTCTTTCAGCAAGAACTCACGGTTGTTCATCTTTGAGTCCTTTGCCTCTGGTGCTTTAATTTTTTCCCTTCACTCTTGGTAATGGTTTGGCTGGCATAAAATTCTAGGTTGACAGTTACTTTTCCTTGGCACTACAAAGATGCTCCTCCATTATCTTATTACAGCCAATATTACTATTGTTGCTTTGTAGGTAATCTGTTGTTTTTTTCTTTTCTCAACAGGATTGAAGATTTTTTCTTATTCATCTTCAATGTTCTGAAGTTTTACTATGACATGTTAAGATATCAGTTTAGAGAGCTCCCTTTCTTTAATTGTGGGAAATTTCAGCCACTATTACTTTATACTTTGTCTTTGTTTCAGTGTCTTTCTAGAATTGTTCTTAGCAGTTTTAACTTCAGGATCTATCCTCCATGTCTTAGTACTTCTTTCTTACTTTTTATTTCTTTATCTCTTCGAGCTGAATTCCAGGAAAATAACTCAGTAAAATCTTTCAGCTCATGGATTCATTCTTCAGCTGACCTCTGTCCACCATTCAGATCAGTTAGTTAGTTCATAATTATATTTTTTCATTTCTAGAAGTTCCAATTGGGGTTTTCATAACTATCAGTTTAAAAACTCCCTATTCTTGCTTAACTGATGAAGTTCCTTCCTTTACCTCTCTGAAATTAGGGAATTTACAGATTGCCTTATTACAGATATTTTCTCAAATATAATCCCATTTTTCTGTCTTTCATAATATCAGTCTTCCTTGATGTGTGGTTATTCAAAATGCCAACTTGAATCTAACATTTTGTCTTTTTAAAAAATACATTAGGCCAGGTACAGTGGCTCATGCCTATAATCCCAGCACTTTGGAAAGCCTAGGCAGGCGGGTGACTTGCAGTCAAGAGTTAGAGACCAGCCTGGCTAACTGGTGAAACCCTGTCTCTACTAAAAAAGAAAAAAAAAAAAAGGCCGGGCTTGGTGGCTCACGACTGTAATGCCAGCACTTTGGGAGGCCGAGACGGGTGGATCATGAGGTCAAGAGATCGAGACCATCCTGGTCAACATGGTGAAACCCCATCTCTACTAAAAATACAAAAAATTAGCTGGGCATGGTGGCGTGTGCCTGTAATCCCAGCTACTCAGGAGGCTGAGGCAGGAGAATTGCCTGAACCCAGGAGGCGGAGGCTATGGTGAGCCGGAATGGCACCACTGCACTCCAGCCTGGGTAACAAGAGCAAAACTCCGTCTAAAAAAAAAAATTAGCCAGGCAAGGTGGCAGGCACCTATAATCTCAGCCACTCGGGAGGCTGAGGTAGGAGAATCACTTGAACCAGAGAGGTGGAGGTTGCAGTAAGCCAAGGTCGTATCACTGCACTCCAGTCTGGGTGACAAAGTAAGACTGTTTCTCAAAAAAACATAAAATACACATATATATGTTAATGACACTTTTACAAAATGTATTTCTGATTGTGTAAAGCTTTTCAAAATTCTATTTCCCTCTTTAGACTTAAAATGTTTAGAAAAAGTAAGCTGATAGCTTTAAATTTATTTTATTTTCTTTCTCTTTCAAAGGTTATCTTGCAGCAAAAATCAACTGTCTGGTTACAACATTGAATTCTCCTACTGCAAGTGCTTAAGCACTGGTGAAAAAAGTTCCTAGGCAGGGTTTTAAAAATTCTACCAAGTATGGCATAAGTTACTGCCCAGTTACTCAGAAATCCCTATTTTTCAATGACGACAGTTACTTGAATACAATAGAAGAGAACATAATAGAATATCTGGAGTTCAAATAACAGGAACTACTAGGTTCCTGGAAAAGAAACTATTTCAATGAGAATACTGTCGGGGGAAAAAAAAAAAAACTGAGCAAACTTGAAAGTCCTTTTTACAAAGGATTTGATAGCTAAATAATGACTTGCAATATAGTATAGTGAGGGAGAAAAGAAAATAAAGTGAAGTAAGGGAAGAGTGAGTCTGAGAGCAAGTATAAATATTGTCCTTTCTATTTGCTTAAATCAGTGTTAATGGACTGAATGCCTGTGCCCTCCCAAAATTCATGTTGAAATCCTAACTCCTTAATGTTAGGGTATTAAGTATTAAGAAGCAGGGGGCGGGGTGGTGGTGGTGGTTATTAGAATTAGATAAGGTCAAGAGGGTAGAGCCTTCATGAATGGGATTAGTGCCCTTATAAGAATCCCAAAGGAACTTGCTTCCTCTCTCCATCATGTTGATGGAGCAGGGAGGCACAGCTGGGGCTGGTGGGACCCCTGCCCCTTCTGTGTTGGAGCCAGAGCTCCCCAGGTGCAGCTATGGTGGCCAAACCTGCAGCTGCAGACCCAGGCCTCCCTGCTACAGCCACCCAAACTGCAGCTGTGGATCGGAACCTCCCTGTGCTGTTGGGGGATGGTTGGGAGCAGGCAGGATCTGCTTTTCTGCGAGCAGCTGCAGCCATCCTCCTAGGCGCAGTAGCTGGGTATCTCTGCTGCCTGCACCTCTGGGGGCCCCGGGTGTCTTCTCCCGCTGCCTGGCCTCTCTCCAGCCCCTGCTCCCCTGCTCTCCCCAGAGTGGTGGGGGTGGGGAGGGAGGCATGAATGACAGTGGGAAGCAGATTGATTCCTGGGCAGAAGCGGGCAAGTCCCCAGTAAGCCCCACCTTTGGGCCAAGGAGGGCCTGAAGGTTGGGGGCCAGGCTGCCAGTCCACTGGACGAGAGTGGGGACTCCTAGTGCCTCTTCCTACCTGCCCATGGTCACCCATGGACCAATCAGCAAATACTTTCTCCCCTCTGAGGTCCATAAAAGCCCTGGGCTCAGCCAGAACAGGGCAGAGGAGGAAGAGGACAGAGAGAAGTGGGAATGAGGTGATCAGCTGACCAACTGCAGAGAGAAGTACCCTCTCAGCTGAGAGCTGCAGAGATGACCTGACAGTGGAGAGGAAATACCCTCTCTGCTGAGAACTTCAGACACCTGTAGAGACATCTGAATGACTTGTCTACAGAAAGGGGCCACCCTCTCCAGGGGCTCCTCTCTGCTGTGTGCTGAACAGTCAAAGGGATGACCTGCCTACAGAGAGGAGCTACTCATTCCTCTGAGCTGTTTTAACAATAAATAAAACTCTTCTTCTTCACCCTTCACTTATCTGCATACTTCATTCTTCCTGGATGCAGGACAAAAACTTGGGCAAAAGTGTCGAGGCCGCAGAGGTTTCTAGCCAAAAAAATCAACACTGCAGAGATCCCGTAACAACGTGAGGCCACAGTGAGAAGACTGCAGTCTATGAATCAGGAAGAAAGCCCTCACCAGATATCAAATCTGCCAGCACCTTGATGTTGGAATTCCCAGCCTCCAGAACTGTGATACATAAATTTGTGTTGTTTATAAATCACTCAGTTTATGTTTTGTTAGAGTAGCCTGAACTTATTAAGACAGACAGGAACCAAGAAAAACTAGTCTCTAATGGTCATTTCCTACTCAATGTCTTCTTTCAATGCTTTGGAAGTGGACAGGGAAGGCAGACAGAAAGGATGCCAACCATTAGTAGTTACCTTGACTTTGGCAGAAAAGGATTTGATGTTCTAAAATACAACTAAGGCCATGATTTTGCAATTATGTAAATTCTCTTTTGCAACTGATAGATAACAGTAATCAAATTACATAACCATTATATTACATTTAAGTTTTAGGCTTATTTTTTACTTTCCAGCTTAAATAATTTCCAAATTTCTAGGGACTTGATACCTTTCAAAGATTTGTGGGGATTACATTTCTAAAACACACTCTACTGTTTCCAAACACACTTTTCTGTAAGAAGAAAGGAAACTATTGCTGAATTTGTAGCAAAACTGTAGAGTTTAAGTTCTTGTGGTTGTCAACATTGTACCTCTGTTAATTAGGGTTGGAACAAATCTGTTCTTTCAGTATTTGATGAATACAGAAAACAGGAAAAGTACTCACTAAATTTATGAAACAAAGTCTTCCTTTTCTGTTTATCATTAATATATTGACCTTAAATCTCTCTCTTGAAAAATGAATCACCTTTCCAATCTTTAGGGATACTGAAGTAAATGCCTTTTCTCTATTAAGTGCCAATGACCCACTGAAAACACAGGCTACCACAGGTAAAGGTAGAAAATGCTTTTTGTTTCTCCAATCAAATAAAAATGATACTGAATATCATAAAAATATACATTAAGCTGGGCACAGTGGTTCATGTCTATAATCCCAGCACTTTGGGAAGCCAAGGCAGGTAGACCACTTGCAGTCAGGAGTTTGAGACCAGCCTGGCCAACATGCTGAAACCCTGTCTCTATTAAAAATACAAAAAAATTAGCCAGGTGTTGTGGCAGATGCCTGTAATCACAGCTTCTTGGGAGGCTGAGGCAGAATAATTGCTTGAACCTAGGAGGCAGAGGCTACAGTGAACTGAGATCATGCCACTGCACTCCAGCCTGGTGGACACAGTGAGACTCTGACTCACAAACAAACAAACCAAAAAATAAAAATAAAAACCCAAAAACAAACAAACAAAAATACACATTAATCCTATCTTATATGATTACAGTGAGATGAAATTAAATAAGATAGGTATGTACAAAGAGATAGAAAACAGAAAGGACAAGAAACAGAAAGATAAAGAAAGTAGTTTTCAGGCTGGGTGCGGTGGCTCAAGCCTGTAATCCCAGCACTTTGGGAGGCCAAGGTGGGTGGATCACGAGGTCAAGAGATCGAGACCATCCTGGTCAACATGGTGAAACCCCATCTCTACTAAAAATACAAAAAATTAGCTGGGCATGGTGGCGTGTGCCTGTAATCCCAGCTACTCAGGAGGCTGAGGCAGGAGAATTGCCTGAACCCAGGAGGCGGAGGTTGCAGTGGGCCAAGATCGCGCCATTGTACTCCAGCCTGGGTAACAAAAATGAAACTCCGTCTCAAAAAAAAAAAAAGAAAGTAGTTTTCTTGAAGTAGCATCTTTGTATTAAATGATTTTCCAATACTATCACTTACCACAAGATTTTAACATACCTATATGTTCAAAAGTGGACATACAAATAGATGCATCATCTCTTGATATTTGCCCCAAATTAAGGCAATAAAAAAAGTCAAAGGGAAGATGTTGAAAGCCAGTGAGTGACAAACTCAATATGTGACTCTAAATGTGGAAAAGTGTTTTCATTTAAACTTTACTGCATTCTATTTATCATCTGGTTGAGTCATCTATCTCTTTCCTAAGATATCAACCTATTGTACACTAACTTCAAGACATTACAGTGCATTAACTTTTAGCTTTTGTTTTGTCACACCCTCATATCTTAATCTTTCAAAACCACAACAAACAGATAGTGAGGGAGGCACCATGAACAGAAAAAAGAAGGCATTACTTAAGAAGAAAAGACTGCTGGGAGCGGTGGCTCAAGCCTGTAATCCCAGCACTTTGGGAGGCCGAGGCGGGTGGATCATGAGGTCAAGAGATTGAGACCATCCTGGTCAACATGGTGAAACCCCGTCTCTACTAAAAATACAAAAAAAAATTAGCTGGGCATGGTGGCACGTGCCTGTAATCCCAGCTACTCAGGGGGCTGAGGCAGGAGAACTGCTTGAACCTAGGAGGTGGAGGTTTTGGTGAGCCGAGATCGCGCCATTGTACTTCAGCCTGGGTAACAAGAGCAAAACTCCGTCTCAAAAAAAAAAAAAAAAAAAAAAAGAAGAAGAAGAAAAGATTGTAGGGAAGAAAGAAATTGAGTTGTGTTCAGACCTACTCTCCAAATAACTAGCATCCTAGATTTGCTAAACAACCCTGACACTTTTGTTTACTTAAAGTCTAGTGGCCATTGAGTCATAAGCTATTAAGCTCTTCCTCAATGAATGTTTAAGCTAACTGAGAAGAATAAAGAGTAAGATTCAGAAAAATAAATAAGTCGAAATATGAATTACACCTACTTTTTCAGCATTATATAACAAAAACAAATCTGACCATATACTATAGCCAAACAATTATATTTATTTGCTGAAGAATAACAACATTTTGATGGAAAGTATCTACATCTACAACCATATGGTTCACATTGATAGTCCAATTTACTCCAGGGTTATGAAGTTAATCATAAAAATTAATAAGATTTTCAGCATCTACTTACTTGTTATAATTTGAAAGCAATCCTTCAGAAAATGTTAAAAAAAAAAAAAAGATTGTGCCACTAGGGGAAAGAATCAACAGGGTATAGAAAATATAGATACCCTGCTAAATCTGGAGAGGTCACTGACACCAATTAAGCCATGAGTATTCATTTGTTATTCCTTTTTGAAATGATGCTGAGTGGATGGAGTCAGGGAGTTTTCATGGATTATACAGTCTGTACTATTTTTAAAATTGCTCTTACATAGGACACATATCTTTTAAATGTGCCAAAATACTAGATCTGGTTTAAAAAGCAGCATGGCATAGTATTAATATAAATCAGGGTAACCAATGAAATCTAGAGAATCCACATATTTCCTAAGAGAAGATGGTGTTCTTGGACAGGTACCTTAAAGTTTAAGTGACTAAACTTCCACCTCTACATTTTTGAAGCTTTAATGCATCATATTAGTAGTGAATAGTTAGCAGTGTTTGAAGGCTGTAACTCTCACTTGCCACTATCTGGCCTCAAGCAAATCACTTATAATAAATCTCAGTTTCCTCATCTGTAAACAGAAGAGGGTGAATTGGGTCATTGCCAAGGCTGTTTCTAACTCAGAGTATATTTCTACACGACTCTTTTAGCCTACACTCAATCAGAGTTTACATTTGGAGTTTACATTTTTCAGTTGCAAGCTTTATTTCTCTTTACTGCTAAGAATCAATAAGAACACATTATTGGCGTCAAAGACACAATGAACAATAAACACAGATAGCACAGTTGTTAGCACAGAAAATCGGGTCAGAAAATTAAGTCAACTAGGTGAATGCCTTCGACAAATCCTCCTGATCACAAATCCAACAGTAGGAAGTCCAAAGATTCTAGGCCAGGCACAGTGGCTCACGCTATAATCCCAACACTTTGGGAGGCCGAGGTGGGCGGATCACTTGTAGTCAGAAGTTTGAGATCAGCCTGGCCAACATGGTAAACCCCCGTCTCTACTAAAAATACAAAAATTACCTGCCATGATGGCACACATCTGTAGTCGCAGATACTTAGGAGGTGGAAGCAAGAGAATCACTTGAACCCAGGAGGTGGAGGTTGCAGTGAGCCAAGATCATGCCACTGGACTCCAGCTTGGGCAATAATTAAACTCCAACTCAAAAAAAAAAAAACAAAAAACAAAACAAAACAAAACAAACCCACAATATACCCCACCCTCTACAAAGATTCAGGTTCTAGTATTCTGCCACTGTTGAAAATTCAAGGGTTTGGAGTCATAAACCACAGAGGTCAAATACAAGTTCCAATACTTACTAGCCTTGTAATCTTGTGACTTATTTTCTCTGACTCAGTTTCTGCCTCTGAAAAATGGGAGTACATCATCTTATGGGATCATTGTGAGAATTAAAAAGCATATTTAGCACCTATGACAGATCTACTGCATTGAAAGTATTCAATAAAATGGGATTTTTGCCTACTTTCCTCCCCATGTGATGGAAATAATACATTCCCTGGGTTCCTGTTGGTATATTAAGAAAATTCCAAGGCTGGACTTATGTATCATTAAAATTAGAAGGAACCAAGGGCTATCAATTTTACCTCTAAATCTTTCTCCAACCTTTCCATTTCTCCTAGTATAAGCTATCTATCTCATCCTACTACAATGACCTCCTTCAAACCAGCCCTCAAAATCTGTCTTTTCACCCTCTCCTCACTCCATTCTTCCACAGCAACAAGACACATGCTTAAAACTCTCTCATGTGCACTTTGAATAAAATCCAAACTTTATCACAGCCTTCAAGACCTGGTATGGGCTGATCTGCCCAAATCTGTATTTGCCACTTTCCCTCTTGCTCAATTCCCAGTACTTGGTCACTTATGTGCTGTTGTATTTGTGATCAGGAGGATTTGCTCACTCTGTACTGTCCTGCTTTCAGAATTTTAGTACTCTCCTTGCCTCTGGGCTTTCCCATGTGCCTCTGTCATTTTGCCTCAAGGCATTCTGTAGGTCTTCATAGAACTCATAATCACTGTCATTAAATAATGAGGTTCATAGTTGTTTTATGTCTGTCTCCTCTGCTAATATGTTAGCTCCATGAAGGCAGGATCACGTTCACCACTGTATCCCCAATATTTGGAACAGTGCCTGACACGGGGCAGGTATCTAACAACTTTCTATTGAAGAGTAAATGAAGAGACATTTTGCCCAAATGCTTCATTTTGTAGATTAGAAAGCTACAGTTAGGATACGCTACAGTTAGGACATAAGTGACTTGCCTAAGGCTGTGGCACCAAAAGTTTTTTTTTTTTTCCCAGGCCAATATTCTTTCCCTACACTCAGCTCTGAGGTCCCCCTCCTTTTTTATTCCAGTTAAGCTTTATTTTATTTATTAATTTTTCTCCATCCTCCCCCCCCCATCACCTGTATCTGGCATTTCTCCCCATGTTATCCCTCCCCAACTCCCAACCCCTTGCTGTCCCTCCCTTATTCCCCCCTCAACAGACCCCAGTGTGTGATGCTCCCCCTCCCCGCCCCGTGTCCATGTGTTCTCGTTGTTCAACACTCGCCTATGAGTGAGAACATGCGGTGTTTGATTTTCTGTTCTTGTGTCAGTCTGCTGAGAATGATGGTTTCCAGATTCATCCATGTCCCTACAAAGGACACGAACTCATCGTTCTTTATGGCTACACAGTATTCCATGGTGTGTATGTGCCACATTTTCCCTGTCCAGTCTGTCATCGATGGGCATTTGTGTTGGTTCCAGGTCTTTACTATTGTAAACAGTGCCGCAATGAACATACGTGTGCATGTGTCTTTATAATAGAAAGATTTATACTCCTTTGGATATATACCCAGTAATGGGATTGCTGGGTCAAATGGGATTTCTGTTTCTAGGTCCTTGAGGTCCCTTCTACCTTTAACGTTATCTCTGAAAATATAATAAAGTGTGAAAATATCTTACAGATGGAAGACACTGCTTTTTCATTTTATACAATACATTTGGTTCTATTTTCTTTTCTTTTCTTTTTTTTTTTTTTTTTGAGATGGAGTTTCGCTCTTGTTACCCAGGCTGGAGTGCAATAGCGCGGTCTCGGCTCACCGCAACCTCCGCCTCCTGGGTTCAGGCAATTCTCCTGCCTCAGCCTCCTGAGTAGCTGGGATTACAGGCGTGAGCCACCATGCCCAGCTAATTTTTTGTATTTTTAGTAGAGGTGGGGGTTCACCATGTTGACCAGGATGGTCTCGATCTCTTGACCTCGTGATCCACCCGCCTCGGCCTCCCAAAGTGCTGGAATTACAGGCTTGAGCCACCGCGCCTGGCCTATTGGTTCTATTTTCTACTCCCCCACCGGGCACTTTTATTATTCTGTTTCTCTGCTTCCTCCTAAAGTTAAATGTAACATACATTTACTGAATAATCTAGCAGGTGAAGCAGGTAATTCCTGTAAACAAGGAATTATATCCAATAAGGTAAATGTAACGGCAGGATGAATAAAGTACAGAGAAAGTACAGTATAGGCAATACTTAATTGTTGTGCAGGGAGTAGAAAAAGAAGGAATCACAGAGATGATAACTTGAGATAGCTTTTGAAGGATGATAGGAGTTTGCCAGGTGAAGGAAACATGCCAGGCAAAGGAAACAGCACACCTACAGAGGCACTGCATCCGTTCAACACATACTGAGTGCCTACCAGCAACTCCAACCTGCTTTCTCTACGTGGGAAAATGCATGGGTCACTGAACACCACAAATAGTAGTTGGTATTGCCCCAGAGAAGCTGTTGCAAATGTAGTGGAAAGCAAGGGTCAGATCAGAGCACCTTGTATGCCATGCTCAAAGGCATGTACTTTGATCTATCGAGAATGAAAACCAAGGAAGGCTTTTGAGCAAAGAAGTGACAAACTCTGATTTACATCTGTTTTGAGTTCCCACTCAGTTCGGACCACGCCCCAGATTCAATAAGGAAGACAGAAAAAATGCCTCGAGAATCTGCATAGGCCAAACACAACATACCAAACACTGTCACACGCGATCATACTATAGATATTTACAACTTGCTGAGATAGCCGAGTAGTAGTCACTACCACACAGTTAAAAAGAAAGCTTGGAAATAGTCACGTGACCAATGGGCAGCGCCCAGGCCCGGCGCCCCAGGCCTCCGCACCCTCCGGCGCACACGCGCTCGCTCACCTCTGCAAATTCTCGATCTCAGCCGGGATGCTCTGCAGCTGGTTGCCGCCCAGGCTCAGGGTCTGAAGCGCGCGCAGCTCTAGGAGCGAAGCAGGCACCTCCTGGAAACAGTTGCCGCTGAGATTGAGCACCTGGAGGCTGCGGCAGAGCGGCGACTGGGCCAGGCCCTTGGGCAGCGCACTGGGCCCGCCGAGCCGGTTGTTCTTGGCCAGGAGCGTGCGCAAGCCGCGCAGGGCGAGCAGTTCCGGCCCGAGCACGGTCAACGCGTTGCCGCTCACGTCTAACAGCTGGAGGTGCGGGAAGCCGCTGCCCAGCGCCCGCGGCAGCGATACCAGATGGTTGTGAGGCAGCAGCAGCCGTAGCAGCGCCTCCCGCGCGCCGCGCCTCTCCTCGCCCCGCGCCTCCAGCTCAGACTCCAGCGTCTCGGGTGACACGCTGAGGCGGGACCAGTTCAGCTCGGCCTCCCCGGCCGTGACCACCGCCGCTCCGGCCTCCTCCATCCTGGCCACCGCAAGGCGCGTGGCGCTGGATTCTCCAGTGCGCCGCGCGCGCGCGCGCGGTCCACAGGCCGGGACCTCCGCGGCGCCCCGGAACCTGAACCGAGGGGCTGAGTCGGAAGTGGCGCGGGCGGGCGCGCGCTAACTCTGCGCCCTTCTGCCTAGTCACGCGACGCGAGGCCCTAAGGTGCGCGCGCCGCTCCGGAGATGGCTCCGCCTCACGAGGCGCACGGCGCAGAGGGTTGGAGCTGCGCAAAGCTGAGGCTGAGACCCAGACGCTGCCAAATTGTCATCTGAGCCTGGCCGGGTTTCGGCGGCCGCGTTTTATAGTCGCTGGAGCCTGGTGACCTGTTCCAGGGCTCCAAGACCGCCTCGGTAAACAGTCCAAGGACTGTTCGGTTATCTGGCCTTGAGGCTTCGCGCGTCACGTGCGCGGCCCAGTTGTTTTCACTTTAAAAGTGGGGCCCCTGCATCCAGGACTCTGAGCCCACAGGAATTTAGTAGTGATTTATCTCCGTGATAGAAAACCCCAGGAATTTAAAGTCCAAGGATTAACATAGCCGACTTCGAAGTGTGAAAGCAGCTGGACTAGACATCAGAACCCCCCGGATCTTTCATGGCCGCTGTTAAATAGCCTATGTCAGGGATTTGATTTCAGTTGCCTCATGCATAAAATATGGGTAATACCTGCGCTACTTGCCCCACAGGATTATCTTTTTCTTTTTTAAAGTGTAAATATATATCAAGGACGTTTTGCCCGTTTTAATTATAGAAGCACTTAGGTGGTTTTTGGTCTAAGTTGTGTCTCGGAGTGAATTTGGGAGTCATGGAGGCGGTTCCATGATTTGAGATAGCTCAAATTAATGGATTAGTTTAAAAATCAGCGTTGAGTTTGTACTGCAGGTCAAAACAACAGCTTGGGAAAATCCTAATCTGGTACTAATTTAGTAATTCTAATTAACATGTTTTTCATCCTTGTCCCAAACTCAATCTTTTCTGAAATTACATTTTATGACTTTGAAAAGTCGTATAATCGAAATGAGAAAAAATGCTTAGCTGGTTTTTTTTTCCACAAAGATTATGCATAAGAAAGTTACGTGGTTGTGTATAATCAATGACATTAAATTGCTTTCCTCCCTAAAAAAACGAGGAAAGTCTTTTTTCTTGCCAGTCGTTTGTATGAGAAACCATGCCTCTTACTCTGCTTTTAAACTTTAATTTCTGATTGAGTTGTAGTCATAGAAGGATGCACTTTGTATGTTTAACCCAATGATGGAATGTTTTTTAAAACTGGTGAGTCATCTGTTTTGAAACAGTCCTTTCAAGAACAGACTTTGGTATTTGGGTCAAACCAGCATTCTGACAGTAGTCCTAATATGTGAAAATTGCAAATATTTAAAATAATAGTTTATTTTGCTTTAAAATCTTTATCTGGGATTTTAAAAAATGATAGGAATGTAATATAAAATGGGAAAAAGAAATGATTCAAACATAATTCAGAAATAAGAGTTGGCCAGGTGCCATGGCTCAGTAATCCCAGTACTTTGGCCCAGGCAGCAGTTGACTGAGGTCAGGAATTCCAGACCAGCCTGGCCAACATGGGGAAAACCCCATCTCTACAAAAATTAGCCGGGCGTAGTGTCGCTTGCCTGTGGTCCCAACTCCTCCACAGGCTACTGGGAGGATTGCTTCAGCCTAAGAGGTAGAGGTTATGGAGGACCGTGACTGTGCCACTGCCCTGCACTTTTTATTTTTATATTTTTGCTCAAGAAAAATAAGAGGTAAGATTACAAGTCAGTGAAATTAAAGGGAAAAAAGTAACCTCAATAATAGCAAACGAGGCTTCCTAGTAGAAAGTTTGGAAAAAATACTTAGGATGGGAACTAAATGTAGAATAAAGGAAAGAAGTAGAAAAAAAGTGGTGTAGGTAAAGAAATGGGTAACCTGACAAATTTTGAAAACGTGCTTGCAAAGCTGTACTAAGAGCTATTTTAATTTCATAAAGTCTCCAACTACTTGGTTGTTACATTTAGGATAAATGTAACCAGACAATTGAGCAGCTAAGATAACTGAGAAACTGCTTTCTAAAAGTTGAAAACTGTGTTTCTGGCTTTTTGAAGTTATCAGCAACGAAACTGTAAATTTCAGTGTAAAATGTGCATCTCATGTCCAAGTAGAATAGGTTCCTACTTATATAGAATGGCTATCTTTATTTATTTTTGGATTCTCCTTCACACCACCACCATCCCCATTGCCTAGCATGATTTCTTGCAAATAATTTGGATTGACAGAACTGAATATATCTCTTAGTGGACTTATTTTTTGAATAATTAGATTAAATTGTAAAGTCCTTGAAAAGAATTATCTTATTTATTATTATATACCCATCCCTTAACAGTACCTGGTCCATAGTAGTTTCGGATACTTTAAGTCTTTTGAAACACTGAATATATTTGTAAATATTATGTTTTAGTTGAAAAGGATCTTTTATTTATCAAACACCTACTTTTATCACAAACCTTAAAAAGTGTAATTCTACTTATCACCACATTTATAAAAGAATGTTTATCCTCATTTTAGGAAGGAGGGAACTCAAGCTGAAAAATGACAGTAAAGTCTGCTATCACACAGAGTGAAAGGCTAATTAGAAATTCAGCCTTAGGGCTATGTGACTACAAAGTCCATGTTCTTTCCATTACACCACACTGCTCTCTTGAGCTTAGTTTAGTGTTATTTTTAATTATTTAAAGCAATAAGATGTAAAGCAAATAGTGTCAGTATTACAAGTGGCATTTATTCATTGATGGTACTTTGTAATATTGTGATTGTTGGAATTATATGGCACCTGTCTTAAGGATTGGGGGTTTTGTGGGCTTCACACACAAAACTGGAGTAGAGCACTTAGATGAGAGGCAGCTGAACCAAACAAAATTTGGGGTGCCATCCTTGTATCGTATGACCCTGCTCCAGAAGCTCTGTTGATTAGAGCCATAGTGGACGGCTGACCAATGTAAGCCCATCAACAGACTGCCTGGTAGCCTATCTTATAAGGCACTGCCCAACCAGAAGCGGAGATGTTTTTTTTTTTCCCTCACTCTTCCAGGAATTTAATCCAAAGAACCCAGAGGGAAATTGCAGTTGGTGGCAGACCAGAAAGAAATCACAGTTGGATCAGAAAGAGGCAGACATGGGGAGTGTTGCTATTTTTTGTCAATTGTGGAACATAAGTTTAAAAATTCATAAAATACTGCTTCTGAAATCTAGGACTGCCTTATATCCAGAGTAACACACCAGGTGCAGCTTCACTGAGGCCAACCTTGTTAACAGTTGGATTAATGTGAGCATCTCCTTACTGGTCATTATAATAACCCTTCTCTATCTTAGCTGACATGAATATATCTCTTTTCACTACAGCCAGATGGGTTTAAATTAAGCAGCATCCCCCAATTTACAGTGGGATTGGGCAGTGCCTTATAAGTGATGTGCCACCAGGCAGTCTTGTTGATGGGCTTACCTTGAAACCATCCAGTCAGCCTGCAGAATACTGAAAACCTTCTGGAAGGTGGGAAGAGCTATGGTGGCTTGTGGGCCCCCACAGTGATGGGGTTCATCTGTAGTTAGCTGAAAGAGATGCCTGAGAGGGAAGGGGCACTGGAGAGGGTAAAGGACAGAGGAGACAACAGAATACATTACCTAGGGAAAGGAACATGGGTTACAGGGAACTGGGAAAGTACATAGCCTGTTTGTCCACTTATGAGAACTTCACCATTATGTCATGCTTGGTCAAATTGAATACATTTCAGGATGAGTCTCTTGATTAGAATAGCTTTGAAAAAACAAAGGAGATCAAATGAATTGTCCTCCTCCTTCAGCTACCCTGTCTAGGCTTCCTGCAGGCAGGAACCTTATGTGTTTACCATGGTATCCCCCTGAGACATTGTAGGCAGTAAATAGTGAGTGAATGAAATAAATGCATGTTATAGCTTTTGACATACCTGACTTAGATAGGTCATGTTGACTTACTAACTGCAGAAAAAAACAAGAAATTATCCAAATGAAGAATCCTTTTGTAAGCCATTCTAGTTAGGAAGCAGTATAGTGATACAGTTAAAAGAGTGGGCTTTGGTTTTTATCAAATATAGGTTTCCAAACCCACCTCTGGAAATCAGATTTCTTTTACTTAATCTTGATTTTGTTACTTAATTTCTGTAAGACTTGATTTCACCATCTGTATTATGAAGTATATTATCTGTTTCGTAGGGTCATTGGAAGGTATAACTCTAAAGTGCTTAGCAAAGTATTTAGCATGAAGTCAATATTCTGTAAGTAGTGGCAATTATTATTATTAGCTGTAATAGTAGTTATTGTTATAACTATTACTCTCTGCCACTTGTTAGATCATGATCAGGGTAGAAAAAATTGAGAAGAGTTTTTACTCATTTCACAATTTTTTACATAAATCATAGTCCTCTGCTCTGAGCTGTTCCATGTCTTAGGGATTAGGATTTGAGAGGTTGATCTGAACTTGCTTGCCCAAGATTTATGCTTACTGTATTTTTTGTCTTCAAGGTATATCAGAACCTCATGTCTTCTGAACTCACTCCTACCTCTATTCCAGTCACCTCTTGACTCAGACAATTCTTTCTAATGCACTGCTTTCATGACTTCAGTCCATCTCTTTTTCCTCCTGCCTTTACCCCATGTTTCCTCATTGCTTATAAGATGAAGGCCAGTTGCTTAGCCTAGCCTGCAAGATGTTGATTTATTTCCACTGCTAAATTCCTCTCAGTTTGGTTTATCCATATTGGCCTAGGATGGTTTAAAGTTCTGCCATTTTCCTGCAAATTGTAGTCCAAATCTCAAAAAAACCAGTTACTCTGTATTCAGGGCAGCATTGAAGGTAGAGGGAGCTGTAGTCTTTCAATCCATCCTCAGGAGGAACTGGCTTCTATATTTACAGGGCCAAGAGTAAGTCTTCAGCCAGTTTTGTTATATAAGGTCTAGCGGTTTGGTTTTCAGCAGTTCCTTCCTCTGCCACAGTTTGCTATTGCTGTAGAAGTGATAGATTAAAATGTCTCTCTAAATATGTCTCCAGTCTTCTTTATTGAAATTTAGGCCTTTTTATGTTGAAGATTCAAATAATGACATGACATATTTAAATATATTTGGAGTCTTTGACTAAGCATTTGTTAGAGCTATAAAAGCATCTTCATGGCTACTCCTATTGAATTCACTCTACTTAGGGGTTTATCTTAGACCTGGTGTGGTGTTTTCCTTATTGATTGTTATGGGAGTTGGAGTGACTATCTTCTAAATTTTATCCACTAGCTCAGCCTATGTTGGTTCCATGTTGGCTTGTTTTACCTTTCCATAGATAGCTAGTCATAACTATAACTATAAATGAGCTAAAATAATTTTAGTCCCCAATTCATTCACAAATAGACATTGAGTACCTACTGTGTATAAGAAACTGTACTATCAAGGTATAAAAACAAGTAATAATAATAGGTAATGTTTATTGGTTATTTTATAAGTGCCAGGCACTGCCTTAAGGGCTCTATGGTCATTATTTTTATTTAATCTTCACATTCATTCTATAAGGTATGTATGTATTATCATCATTCTACAGACAAGAAAACTGAGAGGTGGGGAAATTAACTAACTTGCCAAGTCACATATTTATGGTATGCTAGATAGCAGCATAGTAGAATGTGATTTTGTCCAAATACAATCACTGCCTTCAAGAGATTTACTGTATAGTAACAGAGATTAAACACGAATCTATAAGAAAATCCAGTTTAAAAAGGGCAAAAGATCTGAGCAGGCGTTTCTCCACAAAACATATAAAAATCACTGACAAGCACATGAAAAGATCATCAACATCATTAGCCATCAGGGAAATACAAATTAAAATCACAGCGAGATACTACTCATACCCACTAAGATAGCTAAAATAAAAAAGACAGATAGCTAATAAGTGATGGTGCAGATGTAGAGAAATCAGAACCCTCACAGACCAATACCGGGGATGAAAAAGTGGTGCAGCCACTTTGGAAAACAGTCTGGCTGTTCTTCAAAAGGTTAAAAAAAATAGTTAACCATATGACCCAGCAGTTTTGCTCCTAGGTATATATGCAAGAGAAATGAAAACCTATGTTGTCACAAAAACGTATACATGAATGTTCATAACAGCATTTTTCATCATAGCCAAAAAATAGAATCAAACCAAATCTCTCCCAACTAATGAAGTATAAAATGTGGTATTTACATACAATGGATTCAGCAACAAAAAGAAATGAAGTGCTGATACATGTTACAACATGGATGAACCTTGGAAATGTTATTCTGACACATAAGTGAAAGAAACCAGTCATAAAAGAATACTTACTGTATGATTCTATTTATATAAAATCCTCTAAAATAGGCAAACCTGTAGAGACAGAAAGTAGATTAATAGTAGCCAAGAGCTAGAGGGAAGGGAGAATGGGTAGTGGCTGCTAATGAGTACAGGGTTTCTTTTTGGTAGGATGAAATTGTCCTAAAATTCATTGTGGTGATGGTTGTACGAGAATATACTACTAAAAAACCATTGAACTATACACTTTAAGTGGTTCAATAACGTTATTTTTAAAAACATGAATCCAGAGTAACTAAAATATAAAGTAGCATTTGGTAATTCATATGGAAACAACCAAAAGCTATCCAAGTTCAGAGGAAAAAGACCATTTAGGCTACCACAATTAGGGTAGCTTTCAGAGGATAACGGGATTTGGATAGAGCTGGGATGAGGTGCACATAATTGAAGGAAAGAAGAAAGGTATTGCTTAGAAAGCACAGCCAAAAGAAAGAGAAAATTACAGCATATATTTGGGAAATGGTGAGGGGTCTGGTTTGGCTGGCATGCTTGGTGGTTAGAAAAAACAAGTATTGATATGCTTTAGATATAAAATTATGGGAGAAAATATTTAAAATTTTAACTTTGCCCCCCAAAATCTAAGGTGTACTGTTAAGATACAGTACAGAGGAAGAGTAGTAGACTTTGAAATGATAGGTTTGTCTAGGCCTTGGAGAAAGAGGTATGAATACTAGGTAGGAAATCACCTCTGTTTCTGCCCTCACTGGAAGCTCCAGATCCCATTTCCTTAGTAGCTCGTGTTTCCATATTAGCCTTGCAGTCTTTTCATGTGATGTGACTTTCACACAAGAAAACTGCAAGGCTTTGGAGAGTCTGTGGATTTGGCACCTGTAGAAATAGTCTTATATCTGAGTACAAAGTATTCCTCATGGTTTCTCAATACTGTGCTAGCATCAAGATATTCCTCCTCTGCTTCAGGATGAAAGTCAAATGTAAGTCAAAGCTCACCCCCACAGCATGAATTTGAGAAGTAACACAAACTGGTCATAATTATTTCATTCCATTATATTCCAGTTGTTTTCTTGAGCACCTACTATGTAAAAAAATAAATAAATAAAATAAAATAAAATAAAATAAAATAAAAATATATATAGTGGATGCTCTCGGGGCTAAACAAAAACAAAAATTCCTCAACAGGTTGTGTTAATGGATATAGCTTTATTTTGAAACTGTATAGATGTTTCCTTCACTTAGCCACTGCAAGTGATTAGACTGAGAGGTTCTGGAAACTCAAAGCCAGGAACTAACTGCTCCATTCAGTCTGATGGGATGAGGAACTCAGGGAGATGCTGCCTCTGGCACCCATTCCCAGCAACAGGCCTCCTATTCCCGTCTTCATCTTACTTACTCTGCTGTAATAAGTCTGTTTACCAAGGGAAGTGTTCCTTCAAATCCTTGTCTATCATTTACCTGGAATGTTTGGTCCCCCCAAAATTCATGTTAAAACAATCCCCAAAGCAATGGTATTAAGAGGTGAGGCTCTTAAGAGATGATTAGATCATGAAAGGTTAACCCTTATGAATGGGATAAGTGCCCCCCCCCTTTTTTTTTTTTTGAGACGGAGTTTCGCTCTTGTTACACAGGCTGGAGTGCAATGGCTCGATTTCGGCTCACCGCAACCTCCGCCTCCTGGGTTCAGGCAATTCTCCTGCCTCAGCCTCCTGAATAGCTGGGATTACAGGCACGTGCCACCATGCCCAGCTAATTTTTTGTATTTTTAGTAGAGACAGGGTTTCACCACATTGACCAGGATGGTCTTGATCTCTTGACCTCGTGATCCGCCCGCCTCGGCCTCCCAAAGTGCTGGGATTACAGGCTTGAGCCACCACACCCGGCCAAGTGCCCTTGTAATAGGGGCCTAAAGGAGTTTGTTTACCCTTTCCACCATGTGGGGACGCATCAAGAAAGTTCCATCTTTGAAGCAGAGAACAAGCCCTCATCAGACACTGAATCTTCTGATCTTCTGATACCTTGATCTTAGGCTTCTCAGCCTCCAGAACTGTGGGCAATACATTTGTGTTGTCTATAATTACCTAGTCTGAGGTATTTTGTTATAGCAACCTGAAGGGACTAAGACACTCTGACTTCTCATCACCTCTTACCCGAGACCCACTATCCATGATCCTTTCAAAGAAACTTGTTCTACCAGTCCCTGAGTAAACTTTCCATCCAAGCTGCAGATCCAGGAGAAACTCTTCAGTCTTTTTTAAGGCTCCTGAAATTCAAATCCACTCCTAGGAAATAAATGGGTCATGTCTCAATTTTATTCGGCCTTAATTGGGTGGCGCGGGTGGGAAGGAAACCAATACAACCACCACTTTAATTTCTTTATTCATCAATAGTATCTGAAAAGAAAGAATCAGAAGTTACAAAAACAAGTTAAATGCAATATGGAAGCCTACTAAATACAAATACAAGTTCACAAACACATATGCAACAGAAACTTGTTTAGATTGTTTCTTGAAGTTTGACTATTTAAAAACATAGGTGTAAAGGAAAGACATTCAGGCTGGTCCACATAGGCTTGTTAGCAGGCAGAGAAGCACTGGTTTCCAAAAACAGTGATAGGAGTCCAGAGTCACAGCATGTGGAAAGGTTTCCATGGTCACTGGATCTTAACAGATGCTATAGTATTTACAAAACTACACACACAGAGAAAGCCCAAGGAAGCCTGCAGGATAAGCCCTATGCTTTTAGAGGGCTAAAGGAACTGAACCTGATTTAATCCTGTTTGCTCCATGCAAAGCTTTATGCAAGACTCCCCAAACTAGGCTATTTAGCAGCTTTCCATGAATGGTCCTCAGATCATGTGTTTCTATGGCAAAGACAACAGCTGCCCTATTTACACAGAAGCAGCAGAACTCAAGAAAAATGTGGATTTGCTCTTGGGAGTACAATGTTGGTTGCAGGGTAGAGTAGACTTGGATGGTAATCACTGTTCTATCTGTGACTAGTGAAGAGACACTGGTTTCTCGCTTTTAACAAACTGGTACTCTTGCCCTCTCCCATAGTGTCCAAGGACTGGCAAAACTTTTGATTAAGGCATGCTGCTGTGAGTTCTCCAAGGCACTTGGACAGGGAGCTGTAATTCAGACTGCACAAGTGGGATCTGAAGAGAGTTTTTAAATAGGATGATACATAAAAGCTTGAAATGCTAAACAAAGTGGAATTTTCTCCTTTCAAATGAGAACAAGGAAAACAATTTAGAAGGAATCCTATTTTTGGCACAGCGTTTACTGTGCATTACAACCTAAATGATTTCCTTCTGATGGTCTTTAATCTGCTTTCTGCAAATGAGATCTTATGTCAAGGCTTTAGTCTTTGGTATTCCAAATGCATCTTAAACAGGGTAGTGAGTGGGGTTAATAATCACAGAAGTTGAAAGACACAGGAATAAGTGTAAACAACTGACCTCCCCAAGTCACAGTTTTAAGATTAAATCTCCATTTTTCCCCCCTGTTGAATTAGAAACTTTCTTTATCCTCATCTCTAAAGGGAATGCTATTTCCAGCCAAAGGTTAAACAGGAAATGCAATTATGAAGACAGAGTGAGGTGGTTCTCTTTCCCGCTGTCTTCCTGCTTTACCCATGAGGACTCTGTATCACAGCACAACCTGTAGGGTCATCAGGCTGAGATCAGATTTGGTCATCTTGTTTTTGGCTATCTGACATTTCTTGTTCTAACAACAAGGTTTCATTTATTCTACAGAAAAGAAGGAAAAATCACAGGTACCTAGCTCCCCTCTGGACCAATGATCAGAACCACAGAATTTATAATTTATCAAATCAAAAGGCTAGTGTATTCTTACCAGCTCACTGAGGAAACTGAGGTCCAGGAAAAGGAGGAGACAGGGCCAACTCACTCTCCTAGTTAGCAGTAGGCCAATGAGCACATTAGTGGGCTGGGATATCCTAAGCCCTGCTTGGCTGCACTTGTCTCCATCCTTTGGAATACGGATTTGCCTGAACTTCTCAGAATAAATAAAAACAAATTAATCTATGGATTTAGAAAGTTTTTTACGAAGATGCTTCTTCCCCTGGCTTTGGTCTGAGGCACCCCCTACACCACTGGCAGACAGTGGACTGTTGGAAGCTAGGGGGGCCAACTACAAGCTGCATCTAGGAAGTGGCAGGCTGGGGGCATCTGGGTTATTTGAGCCCCTGCACCAGGAAGAACCCCAAACTCCTTCCACCTATGAAGTGGTTGGACTACTGAAAAATAATTGTAAAAGCTTAATACCTAGTCAAGAAAATAAAATATTAAAAAACAATAATATAATGATAATAATTGAAGAATAAAGTCAACTTGTAGAAAAAAAAATGTTACAGAGAAATAGCACCTTTGGTAAAAAGTGTTTTAAAAATTTGGTTAGGTCACTAAGGGGCTTGAAGTATACAAGTATCTGCATCATTTGGGCATACCCTCCCAGATACTACATCCAAGTCTGAGGAACACTGGGTAACCAGCAGGATGGCTATGTATCTAGAGGCAGTTATTGGGACCAAGAGATGCATGGATGTTGGAAGTCTGTCATGCTGATAGCAATGGAAAGAGGCTGGAAGCAGACAGCATTCCTCTCTGTGGAGCTTCCCAAACCTCTCCTCCAGGGACACCGTGCTAAGTTCTCTCTGGCACTGCGTGCACTCCCTGCAGCCTGCTGACAGCTGCCATAAACACAAAAGGGGTTCAGATCTGGGTCTGCTCCTCTCTCAATTGTGATGCAGTTTCCTTACCAGCCTCCAGCCCCAGAGCACCGTTTACAGTTTCTCTTAAAGCACTCCTAGAAATGAAGGCTATGGCCCTTCCCCTCCTAGCCAGCCACCTTCATATCCATTATTGCAAAACAAACAAAATGAAACTCATTGCTATACAAGCAAATACTGGTGATTTGGCGACTGTAGCAGACACTTGTGTATACTGGACTCAGCGCTGAAGTGGAAGAGAAGGTGCTGGGCTCCAGACACTGTCCTGTGCCTCCTCATTAGATTTCTTTGGTGTTCACTCTCTTGGTCTTTTCAGCCGTTTCCTTTGAGATGCAAGAGAAAATAGGTGTCATGGAAATATTAAACAACTGTTGGCATTTATCTGTTCCTCTAGATTATATAGCATTGACATTTACAAGCTTATGCTGAATTTTAGTTGTTTACTTGTGTGGCTCCTCTGTAGACAATGAACAACTTGAGAACAAGAACCACAGCCTATTCATGACATGGTCATGCAGGGGCTGTTTATGGAATTAAGTTGACTCCATTTGGACTCTTATGAAACAAGCAGATCAGACATTATGGTTCCCATTTTAAGGACGAAGAAAAGGATGTTAAATGGAAATGCTACAAGATGTTCTGTATCCAACAAGTCCAAAGAGGCGTTAAGTATAACAGGTTCTGGAGGCAGATTGCCTGAGCTTCAACAATGGCTGTGCTACTTTTTGGGTGACCTTGGGCATATTATGAAATCTGTGTCTCAATTTCTTCAATTGCAGAACCACAGTAATAAAGTTCCATCTCTTACAACAGTGCCTGGCACATTTCTCCAAAGAAGATACACAAATGGCCAATAAGGACTTGATGCTCAACGTCATTAGTCACATGGGAAACGCAAATCACAATGAGCTACTACTTCACACCCACTAGGACAGCTAAAATAAAAACAATAACAAAACTGTTGCTGAGTATGTGAAGAAACTGGAACTCTATGGTAAAGATGTACAATGGTGCAGTAGCTTTGGAAACCAGTCTGGCCATTTCTCAAAAGGTTAAACATGGAGTTACCATATGACCCACCAATTCCACTCCTAGGTAAATACCAAGAGAACAGACAACATATGTCCACACAAAAACTTGTGTGCACAAACGTTCATAACAGCTTTATTTATCAGAGTCCCCAAATTGAAACAACCTAAATATCCATTAACTGATGAATGGATAATGTAACATGTGGTATATCTGTATCATGGAATGTTATTCAGCCATAAATAGGAAAGAAGTATTGATTCATACTGTAAGAATGAACCTTGAAAACATTATGCTAAGTGAAAGACAGAAAGGCTATACTGTTGCATGATACCACTGTAGTATGTCCAGAACAGGCAAATCTATAGTTAGAAAGTAGACTGGTGGTTGCAAAGGGTTGGAGGAAGAGAGTGGAAGGTGACTTCTAATGGGTATGGGATTTCTTTCTGGGATAATGAAAATGTTCTGGAATTAAGATCATAGTGAGATAATTGACAATCTTAGGAATATACTTTAAAGGGGTGAAGTTTTGGTATGTGAATCATATCTCAACTAAAGAAATAAATTTTGTAAAGCCTGAAAACAGTGCCCGGTATCTAGCAGACACTGCTGATGTTCCAGCCATAGCCCCTATGTTTGGGTGTACACTGGCGTGACTTCCTACCTACTGCCAGCATCTGTGTCTCTGCCTGAGGGCTTTCTCTAGCTGCTGGAACCCACTCTGTCCACACACACTGGTAGGTCACAAATGCCAGGGAATTAATGTTTCTCAGTAGCAGCCCTCAGCCAATGGCTGATGGGAGTTCTTGTAGAAACAGCCCAGCTTCATCCTCACTCAGGCACTGTTACTCCATTCCCAGAGACCCTCAACAGGATTAAGTGCCACTTGTTCACAGTGATAACAGGCCTGAATACCCACTCTTCATTGCTTCCTTCCCTTCCTGGACTCGTTTCCCAAATCTCCCTCTGGTGCTTCCTGTGATTGCCTCCCAAATAAACTGTGTGTACTTGCATCCTTGCCTCGGCATCTGCTCTGAGAGGACTCACATCAAACAAAGACACTTAAACATATCAGCTATTATAATTCACTTCCTACTGTCTGATAACTGCTCTATCCTAGATGAAAGTAATTCCTATGTTTTTAAATTTTCTCTTTGATGGGATTGAACTCATTGGGAGGCTCAAGACTGGTGAACTTTGAAAAAGCAAAAGACTAGAAGCTTTTGCTTCTGCTTAAACAACTGACATGAGATTTCTATACCATCAGTGACAATGATGACAAAATGCACATCAAGAATGATCAATAAATATGAGCAATTACTATTAATAGTAATAGTTCTGTTTACTCATGTGAAATATTTCACATCAATAGTTTAGCAGTTCTTGTGACCATTATATTCCTTAAAAGCTTCTATGTCAGAGAGAAGGCTAGTACTATTACATTTGGTCTACAGACAGGTAATGGAAGGTACAATATCCTCTGTGAAGACTATATGATAAGCCAGTAGAAGGATGGGCCCAGAAGCCCAACAGTTCCATAACATGTCAGAGGATCACTATTCTGCTAAGAATCCTTCCACCAAGGAAGGCTTTAACTTAATAACATAGAACCTGAACAAAATTCTTATTTATTATCTTCTTGAGTCTCTGGGAAGGAGTCTCTGTCAACTCTAGGCTATTTTCTAGTCAGAATGACGTTTAACGTAAATCGTTTCTGCTGTGGCCCAAATCCACTGCTTTCATGCTTACTGAGTGCTGACTAAATACCAGGCCCTGCGAGAGCTGCCATGGTACAATGGTGAGCAAGTTACAGAGCCTGCTTTCAAGAGCTCACAGTCTTTGGGTCTGTTCATGACAAGATACACACTTTCTTAAACCATGCTCATTGGCAAATCACTTCCACCTCATTTGCAAATAACCACCTGCCTGATTTTGCCTTACGCAGCCACTCACCAAGATGTAACCTATATCTGTTGAGATCTACTAGGCCGTTTTATCACGGAAGTGTCTGTATCAGTTTTATAGTACAGGTGATGGGGTATCACTCAGGATCTACTGTATTGAACAGAGTGTGTCTCCTTGGTCTCATGGGGCACTGGGCAGTGTTTGAGTGGTATAGGGTCGGGTGGCAACAGCAACACCTGAACCAGCATGGAGGCCGCCACTTACCTGATGCTTTTGGAGCTCCTGGATGTATCTGGCCATCTCCTCCTCTGTCTGGGTCTGGGCCCCCTTCTGATTCTTTCCTGCAAGAATAACCAAAGCTCAGAGTAGTGGCAGCTGTTGTATGCCAATGAGGAATCCCACCAAGATCTACCTAGAGGCTCTCAATTCATCTCTCATTTCACCTGTGGAAGGAGAGGTGAATTAAACACATTTTCTGAGTATGAAGGCCTTGTGCAACTGGTACTTCGAATGTAACACCTTGTAACAAAGCAATCTACCCACACTCCTCTCTGGTCTTTATTCCTGTAACTGCTTAGCACATTCCTGCCAGAGGCTGGCCCTGCAAAAATATATGGTGAAAACCTGGACTTGATATAGGAGATTCCTCAGACAGTAACTCTCAGCCATTCACCTACCTTCAGATTGTCCTGGAGAACATTTGAAAAGATAACTATCTATGTTCCATCTTCAGAGATTCTGATTTAATTAATCTGAGGTGGGACCTGGACACTAATATTTTTTTTACAAGTCTTTCTGGTTGGTTCTAATGCGCAGCCAGGGTTGACAACCATTTCTTCTAGCAATGTTTTCCAAACTCGCGCAGTGATAAAAACAAAAACTACACAGGTTCCCAAGCTGCTCTTTTGCAAATGCTGATTTACTAGGTTTAAAATGGAATCTCTACGCTTATCAAGTATAATGTTGACCATTAAGAAACACTGCTAGGACCTATCTTCCAAACATTGCTATCAGCTTTCTCCTTGTAGCAGTTTCCCTTGGCTCTGGCTCCACCTGGCTTCACATGTTGATGCCCTTTCTTGCTTGTCCCATTCTGATTTGTGATCTAAGAGCAGATTGCTAACTCTGGTACTAACCTGAAAATTTCCTGGAATGCTGGCTACACAAAATCCTCTCAGATCCATGACCTACACATCATGCTTCTGGGGTACCACCACAGTCAGGCCCCTGGGGCACCACCATCTGGAATGCTCCATGTTATACCCACATAGAGTTCTAGACTTGGCCATCCAGAGAGGGAGGATGAGCAGCCCATAGCTGTGTGACTGTGGAAATGGGCAATGTCCCATGGGACTGTTCATTTGAATTTTGTCTGATGCATGTGATAGAGATTATTATCCAGATGACCATGCTTATTCTTATTCTGTAAGCCAGCTGCACACTAATTGCCTGCACTTTAGAAATGGAGGGCTACCTTTACAAAGCCAGAATAGCAGTAGTTAGAAGCAGAGAGGTACTGAAGGGAGTTTTGGGAAAACAAGTATAGGATGCTCCATGGTTGAGGCAGGCTAGGCCACTGACCATTTTCAGAAGTTCTTCGTTGGCTTCAGAAGTAACTTGGTCTTGACTTCAAGGAACTTGTAGAATTTTCTAGTCTCTAAACAGCCTCTTCCTGTTATTTCACCTGTCCCTGGAGTTACATTGGTTTCCTGTCTTTCCATATTGAAAACAGACTTGGTCCTGGGCAGTGGTAGACCAGAGATCCCTTAGATAGTACTGGGTTCCATTCATACTGTTGGTGTTTGCTAGGATTCTTGTCTGGAAGAGCCTCTTCCTGGGTCTCTGACCTCTGTTTTCTGGTTACCATTTAACCTGATCTTCCTGAACATAATTCTAGGCTCCAGCCAGCTCTTCCTTGACTCAGTTAACTTCTTAAAATATCCTTTTTTTTATTTTTTTATTTTTTATTTTTTACTTTTTTTTTTAAGACAGGGTCTTGCTCTGTCATCCAGGCTGGAGTGCAGTGGTGCAACTGTGGCTCACTGCAGCCTCAACCTGTCAGGCTCAGGTGATCCTCCCACTTCAGCCCCTCCAAGTAGTTGGGACTACAGGCATGTGCCATCACGCCTGGCTAATTTTCACATTTTTGTAGACATGGTCTCGCTATGTGGGCAAGGCTGGTCTTGAATTCCTGGGCTCAAGCGATCTTCCCACCTTGGCCTCCCAAAGTGCTGGGATTATAGCCATGAGCCACTGCACCTGGCCAATGTAACTTTAGGTTCACCCTAGCTGGTACAACTTTTGGGCCTGGTTCCAACTGATCTTTCTTCCGTAAGGCAACTCTCCCTTTCAGACCTGGCTTCAACACCTTTCTTATGTCTTGCCTCTACTCTGTATGTCCCTGGTTCTGTGCTAGGGCTCAGCTTTGATTTAAGAGTCCCTCTTGATCTTTGGCATCATTGTAGCCCAGGACCCAGATGGGACCCTAGTGGTTCCAACATACCCTGTAGCCTCACACTGCCCTCCAAACTCTCAGATTTCTGTCTTCCCAGGCCACCCTGTACACATCTCAACTAGCTCAACTTTCTCTCTCTCCTTTTAAAAAAGATTACCCATTTCTGTTAGTTGAAAGAGGGTCTACAAACATTTTTTCTTTTTCTGCCTGGGTATGGCAAGGAGAAGTCATTCTGTCTTCCAATCACCAGAGTCTGTTACTAAGTATTTCCTAAGGTGTTAAAAGGATCAAGTGGGTTAATGGGTAAAGTGCTTAGAAGAGAGCCTGGCACATGGTTCTTGCTGTGTAAGTATCTGATTTCATTGTTACTATTCCAGTCTCATACTATCATTTACTTTTGCCCTGGGTCTTGGTCCTCTCTTATTCCTAGCCTCTGGAGTGATTTTCAAACTCAATGCCTATGGGATAAGTGCTCTGCCCTCAAAGCTATCTACTGGGGCTCCAACCTTACAGGTGTGGGTCTGCCAGTTGCTCCTTGGGTTGCTTGCTCCCAGCCACCCTCTTCTCCATCAATCCCACCCCAACTTCTCATGCGGATTTCATGAAGCTCTCTCCTTGCTGTTTTTTCTTTCTGCCTGAAGCACAGCTCACCATCACAGGTCATGGCTGTACAGACCCAGTTTCCACAGGCACAGACACAGCGGTTACAGTCCACCTCGGTTTCAGCTCCATCTGCATACATTTCATCCTCCAGGGCACACTCTGTTGGGCCAGAAATATGGGGCAACAGTTTTTAGTTGTGAGACTGGAACAGGGCATCTTTGCCACAGTCTGTGCATCTTACCCTTTTTCCCCGACAAGACATGCCTGTCCCTCAGAAGCACCATATCTGAGCAAATTCCACCATCAACCTAAAGAATTTGGGGTCCAGGCCGGGTGCGGTGGCTCAAGCCTGTAATCCCAGCACTTTGGGAGGCCGAGGCGGGTGGATCACGAGGTCAAGAGATCAAGACCATCCTGGTCAACAAGGTGAAACCCCATCTCTACTAAAAATACAAAAAGTTAGCTGGGCATGGTGGCGTGTGCCTGTAATCCCAGCTACTCAGGAGGCTGAGGCAGGAGAATTGCCTGAACCCAGGAGGTGGAGGTTGCGGTGAGCCGAGATCGAGCCATTGCACTCCAGCCTGGGTAACAAGAGCGAAACTCCGTCTCAAAAAAAAAAAAAAAAAAAAAAAAGAATTTGGGGTCCTGACTTCACCATGGGGATGATGGGCTGGAACCCAGTCTGGAATCATGGAAGGGGATTTTCTCAGCTAGCTCTGTATCTTGGCTCCCACAAAATGCCTCCATTCCCTACAGCTCTCTATTTCTTAGGTTAGGCATACTCTTCTCAGGAGGGTTGAAAGATGGGTTGAGACACTTGAGAAATTCTTGGAAGCTGAGTTTCCAATCAGCATTTTCATCAGACAGTTCAATGAGAGCATCAACACAGAGTCCTCTGAAACACAACACAGGAGAAATGTGTTAGCAAGACCTCAGCTTTGCTCAGAAGAAGGAAAGTACACATCAGGACTACATACATCCAGGGCCTCCAAAGGAGGCCAAGAAGATGACTGCTAACTGAAACAGCCTCTCTCTACACTGATTCAACACAACTATTATCCATCCTGACAAATGCAGCCATCTAACCTTTAGTTTGTTATACTGAATGTCAGATCACTCAGGCTGTTCAAATGTCCCCTTAAGATGACTAAAGTTTCATGAATGGTTTTGTCAGCTTTGACTGACAAATGTTTTCACTGCCTGCACACCTTCCACTAGCAATTGCCTTTCCCCATGGTATAAAAGTCAAGTCAACCAAACTAGGAAAATCAAAACCGAAGAGATATGACAGATGACACGAAAGGAATATGAGATTTGAAAGAATATGAAGTTCAAGCAAGAATCACCATTATCATCATTTTAGAAAGAGATTTTCAGAAAAGCTTTTAGAACCAGTTCTATCACTTCTTCCTTGCACTGGATTTGAGCCCTGGCTCAATCACTTACTACTCAAATGGACTTGAGGTAGTTATTCAACTTTTCTGAGCCTGTCTTCCCAACCATAAAAGGAGGACGAGAAGCCCTCCTTCACTGGGATATCATGAGGAACACACATTGAAATTGTTAAACATTACCTAATCTCAGATTATCAAAAATGAAGGATTTACAGAACCTATACTTTAAGGTCACAGACTATTATTAAAGAAGAACCCTTTTACAAACTGTGCATTGTACTTCTTTTAAAGAAAAGAGATGCTTTTCCTATTTTAAATTCTTCCCAATGTCCTAAAACTACATGAAAAGTTTCTTAGCAATTAGTTTTTATTAATATTTATTCTGGAATAATAACAGAAAAGTAGAGGGGCATACATTTGTAAGAGTTAGGGCAATTGACATGAAATAGCACTAATTATCTTAAAAATCAGAACAAACCTGTTTTAGACCTACCGTTAAATACTAGACTAATGTAATTCCTTCAGAAAATTAGTCAGTAAAATATCACCCACAACATTTGGAAACAACTTGCGCTGATGTGCCCTTGGCAATTTATTTTAAAATTACATTCTTCTATTCCTTGCAAGTTCTCACCAAAAACAGTAACTATTTGATTAGATATCAGTGGTACTCAAGATACTAGTTCATACTGTTCATAGAATAGAACAGGACACAATTCCCATTTTGCTTTTTACATGACATTCTCTCACTGGTAGCTCTTCTGCAAGTGGGAAAGGGTTTAAGTCCCCTCTCCTAGACAGTCTTCCCTTGTGGATCATTCTCTGACCCCTCACTCCTCTTACCTAAGCAGTTTGTTGTTCTCCTGGTCTGGATACGTGGTGATATTGATGGCAGTTTCGTTCTGTTCCACAAACTTCAGGAATTCGCTAGAGTCCAGGCGAGAGTCACCATTGTCAAAGTTCTAGAATGGGCATGAACACATCATTCAGGAATGTTTTGTAGAAATCCTGTTCCATCATTGCTCCACTCAACTGATCTGCCTCTGATTCATCTTGGTCTTGATACATTCCAACCCTTTCCTGGCCTTAGAAGGCCATGGCAACAAACGCTCAAATCCCTGGGACACACAGGGGAGGTATCCGTGCCCAATGTGAGAGGAAAAGTGCCTGGGAAGAGGAGGCAACCTGAACAGAGGCCTCTGGGGTCCCTAAACCTGCTGTGTGGCCCCATCTCTGACACTGCCCTGCAGACACTTTTTACTATACCTTTGGTTTCAGACCAACTTCCACATCGTGTTCTCAAACGCTGATGAATATGTAACATGAGTTTAAAGTTATAAGCTGTGAATCAAAATCTCTGTAGCAGGGCCCAGAATGTGTTTCTAATCAGCTGCTCAGGAACAGCAATGCAGATAATCCCCTCTGAGCTCACTTTGGAATTATAGGATCATTTCTTGTTGCTGGATTCCAGCTTCCCCGTCCTGTTCTCAGTGCTTAACTTTCACATTGGTGCCCATAACCGATCACATCAGTGAGAACTCAGGCAAAGGCCTCACAGCAATAAGCTATAGACAGGAGTCATCACACAAAGTTCCCACTCCTCTGCCCTGTGGGCCCCACTGCAGACATGTGCACAGGTCCTCAGATCACCCAGCTCAGGCTGTCCTCATGACCTAGCTGGCATCCCACGAGCCCAAAGTGAGGGGTGTGGTGAGCTCACACACTGTTCTCTATGGCGAGATGCTAAACTGAGACCTCAGCCATCTGGGACCATTCAAGACACCCAGGCTCTAGCTGTAGGAGGAAGGTGTCAATATCAAGACGGATCAAATTCCAAGTTGCATAATGCTGCTCTCCTAGAAAGTTTCAATAGCATCTTCCCCCCTCCATCCTAAGTCCTTTCCCTAGACTGTCTCATGTTGCTGTCCTGGCAAAGGATCAGCTTCCCCATGTTTCAAGATGGCTTTCCCAGATGGCACAAGGGATTCTGGAAGAACTATCTCTCTAGATATCTAGACAGAAGAGAAAGGTATAGCTAATAAATCTCCTCTCCTGACTGTCATGTGTCACACGTGTTCCACTCTAATGTTGTATAATGTGTATAATGAAGGTGTGCATGAAACAACTATTAGGCCCTTGCTTAGCATATACTTATCATTCTTGTCCTAATTCCCAGGAACAGGTCTATGATGTCTTTTATTCACTACACATTTTCTCTGAGGAAACTTCCCTAAGTATTTGCCTTGTGAGATCTTTTTTTTTTTTTTTTGAGACGGAGTTTCGCTCTTGTTACCCAGGCTGGAGTGCAATGGCGCGATCTCGGCTCACCGCAACCTCCGCCTCCTGGGCTCAGGCAATTCTCCTGCCTCAGCCTCCTAAGTAGCTGGGATTACAGGCACGCGCCACCACGCCCAGCTAGTTTTTGTATTTTTAGTAGAGACGGGGTTTCACCATGTTGACCAGGATGGTCTCAATCTCTCGACCTCGTGATCCACCCGCCTCGGCCTCCCAAAGTGCTGGGATTACAGGCTTGAGCCACCGCGCCCGGCTTGAGATCTTGATTAATTAATGAAAAATAATTAAATAGGCTTGGCTGGGGGGGGCGGGGCGGGCATTGTTAGTAGCACAGGACTTTCTTGAGTTCAAATGTTACATGTGCTGGGCAGACAGGAGCAACCCTCAAAGACCCCAATGTCATCAGGGCCTGATGATGGAATGAGTGTAGAGAGGGGAATGGTCTAGCACTGGCGGCAGACCTAGTGCCATGGGGCCCCAAGTGGGCACCATGAACCTGGCAACCACAGCCCAGGCAGCTCTCAAAAGGCAGTGCTGTGTATATACACTTCAAATTCAGTAGGACTAGAATCAGGCCTGCAGCTGGGGGAAGGTCCAGCCCATGTGCATTCTCATCTCATAAGGGCCCAGTTGGACCTCCTCAGGCTGGAGCTACATATGGAATCCACAGGAACACAGAATTCTGGTGTCTGTCCCAGAAATAGCCTGGAATGCCTGGGGGTTCTGTCTGTGAGGTCCTAATCATGGACCATGAACCAACCTAATTCACTCAGCCTCTTTTCAGCCAGTAAGTAACAAAGACATAGTATTCTTTATGCCTGTTTCCCCAGTTCTATACAGGTTGAGTATCAAAATGCTTGGGACCAGAAGTTTTCAGATTTTAGAAAGTCTACATATGGATAATGAGATACCGTGGGGATGGGATACAAATATAAACATGAAATTCATTCCTGTTTCCCCTATACCTTATACATATAGCCTGAAAGTAATTTTATACAATAGTTTAAATAATTTTGTGCATGAAACAAAGTTTTGACTATGTTTTGAATGCCACCCATCATATTAATTCAGGTGTGAAATTTTCCATTTATGGCATCACGTTGGTGCTCAAAAAGTTTCAGATTTCAAATTTTTGGATTAGGAATGCTCAACCTGGATTTGAGATAACACAGCTTTTCTTCTATGTAACTATAGGGGAAGGCGGAAAAGATGTGTGTCATGAGATCTGTGCTTGGGGCTCATCAGTGTAAGTTTGGAGACTGTTCAGAGATGGGCTGAGCCATGCACCTGCTTTCGCACAGCAGCTGCGACTGTGTGGACTGTGATGCCAGGGTAAAGGAGATAAGAAGGCTGGCTCAAGTGTCAGTCCTGCCCATCAGGAGCCACAGGGATTGAGATCCTACCCAGATGAAATTAGGAATGGATTAGATTCCAAATTCCAAGAGTATGGAAGGCTCTTTCTACCTGGGTCTTTCTTCATTTTGTTACACTTTCACAGAAATAGTGACTAAATCACTGGTTAGGGTGAAAGTCAGATTTTGGCCTTACTCAAATTCTAATTCAAATTGATTTTTGACTGATTTTGATGTAGGAAATGCCAGTTAGGCTGGAGAACAATTCATTGGTTCAGAACAGTCTCTTTGAGATGTCATCTCTCACCAACAGGCAGCTGCTGACCTAGGAGGAGGCAGTCTCCTTTTGAAGACAGCAGCACTTAAGACTGATAATCATCAAAAACTAGAAAATGAAACCTGTTTTCTCCTGGAAGACACTGCCAGAGTGTCTGGGAAGAGGGCATTTTGTGTCTGTCAGTCATAATCAAGCTTTCTTAGATGCTTGGGTGTGAGAATGCCCGAGAGAAGAGGTACTTTCTCAAGGGGCCTTACAGCTTTCAGAAGGGAGCCTGCAAAAGTGAGTTATTGCTGGAGGAGATGGAGATGTATTCTAGGTTCTTGGGAATCAAATCTAACAGCAGGTGTCAGTGATGCCTGAGGCAGAGTGCCATTGAAGGACCACTAAAAGATGGTTACAAGGTTCCAGGTGGCCCCTAGGTAGGCATGTCCTAGGCCCCATACCTCCCACGTTGTAATCGCAGGGCAAAGTCACTACTGCTCACAACAGGCCCTGCATTCACTCAGCTTCTGAACAATCGCTTTCTTTACATTACTTTCTGTTCCTGCCCAACTCTCCTGGCTAAGTACTACGATGTGTTTTTCTGTAGAAGAGGAACCATTCTTGCCCCAAGGGCTCTGTAATGTGGGAATGGTTGAGATAGGGACAGAGCAAGGAATACTGTGCATCTTCATCTGGGTATAATCTCAAAAACCTGGAATCCAGAGATTTAATATCTGCCATAGAGGAAAGAAAACTCTAATGCCCTTACTTGCTTCTTCTCTCAAGCTCTGTAAAAGATCTGCATGCCATAATAGACTGAGCCATTGTTAAATATTATATCCTCCTTCATTTCCCTTTGTGAAAATAGCATCTCTTCTGTTCCCAAGTGGAACACTCTGTCTCTTCAACTAATGATTGCGAACAGCAATATCTAAGTTCAGGAAGAATCTCTGGACACATGCAATGCCAGTCCATTGATTCTTCTCAGATGAAGACTCTCTCCAGGCCATGGGCAATCACATTAATGACTTAAGATAAATGTTAAACTAAGCAGGAAAGAGGCTGAAGTGGTCTGGGTCTGGGTGCCATCAGAAGGTATTTTGTATTAACAGTCAGCACCAAGGTGTCATGGGGAGTAGAGGACAGAGCTTGGCCTTAACTGACAGATTCTCTAAGACCTTTGTGGCTTTAACCGCCTGAAGGCAGCAGTACATGTGTGTTAGATTCTAAAGATTCCACTGCTTATTCCCACTGATCAAGCTGGTTAGAAGGCAACTTTCACAGATTCATGAACGACCTATGATGAGGAAACTTGGGGAGTCTATGCAGGTTTACATTTCCTGTGGTCTGGGAAGATGTGACCGGGCAATGGGAGGAGGAAGCTTCCCTTTCTATGGGCCTGAATAGTCTTCCTCCCACCTCTGGATTACCTTAAAATACTTGTCTAGGATTTCACTGTAGTTGCTGCCTTTAGAGAACCAGCCATCTGGAATGATCTCAGCTTCCAGCCACTGGATGATGCGACGTCGGAGCTCATCACGGTTGGACTGATAGCAAACAACTGCAGGAAGGTGTAGGATGTCAGCTGAGCAGTCAGGGGAGGACCCCAATAACATATGGCACTCACTGTGTGGGAGGCTTGGTGCCCAGGGTTCTGCAATGTCATCTGGGCTCCCCAGGGAGACAGAATTAGTACATCCAGGGTACACAACTGGAAAATGCCTAGCCCAGGATTCAAGCTCCCATCTCTAAAATATTTGTAAAGATTGAGACTATTGAAACAGAGAGGTTTCACAGTTTATGTGAGAAATAACTAAAGCAGAAAAATAGAGGACACTTTCATAAAGGGATATCAATCAATAAAGCAGCTCTCTTGACTCAAAGATGAGCTGAAATAATACATGAATAAATGAGAACATTATAGTTTTTTATGCCACTAGATTTCTGATTCTCTCCAGTTTCTCCCTTTCTCACCAACTGGGTCCATCCAAACTTTCCCCCACCTAAAACTGTATACCACCTGCATCATCCTTTATTATGAACAAAAGAATGTGAAGCCCAGCGAGGACCATGTTGAAGCCTGCTCTGGACAGCTGCTGTCCACTGGAAATAACAGGGGGTGCTGAGAGTCAGGTGGATGGGGAAGCAGAAGAGAGAAAGCTCTGGCAAAAGAGAATTCCTGGAAGACAACACACATAGTGAAAAGGGCACTGGGCCAAGGGAATGAAAATCCGGGAGTTCTTCCCCAGTCTGCCAATTCCTAGCTGTGTGATTTAGGAAACTCAGCCTCTTTGAGCCTCAATGTCCTCATCTATAAGGTAATTACAGTAAGATCTACCTCACAAAGGCTATTGTGAGAATCTAAGGAAAATACATGTGAAAAAGCTCTGTAATTATAAATCATGATAAAATTTCAGTGATTGCTAACAGAAAACCACAGAAGTCTTACTGGTATTTCCAGTTATCCCCTTTCCAAACGAGTTGTGCCTTCTATTTGCTAGTCCCATGACATGAGCATGTCTTACGGGATGTTGAAAAAAGAACTCAGTGGCTTTCCTGTTCATACAGTTCAATTACTACTCAGAAAAAATGGGAAAACATAGTCAACATTCTGACTCAACCAGCTGCTTCAACTGGCAAGCACATACACACAAATGTAGCTTTGCAGCTTTTCTGAGCTGTGTTGAGGAGTGGCCAGTTCTGAGAACACACGTTCTGATGGATAGAAGATCTTATGAGCTTGGCAGGGATTGTGGAACACAAAATTCCTATCATGAAAAGAATGTCCTCCCTGAGATGCAAACAGTAGAAAAAATGGGCACTCACCTGGGCTGGCAGATGGACTTACGGATTTCTTCTCTGCAAGACAAAAAAAAACAAGAAAATGTGTAATGCAAAGAGGAGAAAAAAATTTTTTTCTGTACTTCTAGGATTACAACTGCTCCACATATATAGAAGACTACCTGTAACCTTTTCATCATTTTGTCTTGACTCCTTTCCTTTCTTTCTTCTAGGGCCCAGGTATGGGGATCTTCTGTTTCCTGCTCTGGTAATTTAGGGCCACTGAATTACCCTTCTGGCCTCACAGTGGCCTGCTGCACTGAGGGGGGCAGTCATTGGGATTTTGAGAATTCACATGGAGAATCATTCTGAACAGGGAATGGAGTGAAGACTGTTACCTGGGAAACAGCTTCTTGTTTCTTCAAGGAAGGTCAAGGCTGAAAGGGGCTGCTATCTGATTAGCAACAAGTGTGGGGACTTCTTCCATCTTATTCTAATGACAATGGTTTTGGGCAAAATAAGGGAAACAATACTACTAGGGTTGAGAGGTGCCCAAATTAAAAAGCATGGGGGAAGCGAAACTTACCTACTTTCCAAAAAGGTACATAATTAATTTAAGGAACTTCCTCATTATTACTGATACTGATGGGGTCCACCTTATCTACTACCCAGCTACAGACAGTGCTGAAAACTCCCCTGGGGATCTGATATAACAAACCCTAGGCAGCAGCCTGGGCTGTCCAGGGCAAACCCAGCAGGCTCATAAGTGGCAAGAGGATGCATCGCCAACCAACTGGGTGGTTTCCAAAGCTTTGAGAGGCTGTAGTCATGACAGAAAGGCCATGTGGTCAGCCAGGCCACACTGCTCTGTTCCTCGGCTCCCCATGGCTAAAGCTACCTTGCAGTGGTGAGAGCACATCTTACCTTTGCAGTGTCCATCGTAATCAACCTGGATTTTGGATCCAGTAAGGCAGGCATCTCTATGCAGTTCACAGTGGTTGAGGTAAGTCTTGCCATTACTGCCACACACAGGCCTCTTGTGAGGTTTGCATTGCTGAAACATACCCAAAGGAGAATGTGCAGTTACGGATACACACACACACACAGCCATTTTGTAAGGGGACTGTCCGTCAGCAGAAATGGGCACAGGGAGTCACAGTTCTGGCCATCAGTGACTCTACCCAACATGACCCTGTTTCAGTTGCCTATGGCCCTTCATCCTTATCCTGGTCCAGGGTCATCTCTTCTATTCAGTGAAGAAAGAGACACCCTAAGGTTTGAATGTTTGTGATCCCTCCAAAATTCATGTTGATACTTAATCCCCAATGCAAAAGTATTAACAGGTGAGACCTTTAGGAGGTGATTAATTAGGTCATGAGGGCTACTCCCTTGTGGATGAGGTTAAGAAGTAAATAAAACAGTCTTCCTACAGCATTTGACCCTTTTGGCCTTCTGCCTTCTGCCATGTGAAGATGCCACATTCAAGATGCCATCTTGGAAGCAGACACCAGGCCCTCACCAGACATCAAATCTGCTTGCACCTCAATCTTGGACTTCCCAGCCTCCACAACTGTGAGAATTAAATTCATATTATTTATTAATTACCCAATCTCAGATATTTTGTTGTAGCAGCATGAACAAAAGAAAAGACACCCCACTAACCACATCAAATTAGCAGAAAGGGCATTTTACTAAAAGTCAGGAATTTGAATTATCTGTTACTTTTGGAAAAGTCATTTAATGTTGCAGAAGATCTAAGCTCCCTTAATATTCCAACATTCAATGACACAAAACAGCCAGAGCTGAAAGCTGGGAGTGTGGAGAGACTGATAGGCAGGCAGGCATAGACACACACACACATACACACATACACACACACACACACACACACACACATATACACACACACTCCAATTTTCCCATAGTCTAACTATAAGAATCGCTTGCTTTGTATACTATTTAGGGGCCACTTTGGTTTCCTCCTAATCTCAAGCCTTTGTTGTAAAGGTAGAAGTAGGTTTGCCCGGGTCTTTGTGAAGTACCACAGATAATCATTAAGGACAGGGAAATGGAACAAAGTTCATTTGGCAACTAGTTTATGCTTTGGCTGCTGAAGGTACCCAAATCATAGGCAAACTCAGTTTCATTGGACTTTTTTTGTTTTGTTTTGTTTTGTTTTGCTTTTCGGCTTTCTTGGTTTTTTTTTTTTTTTTTTTTTTTTTTTGAGACGGAGTTTCGCTCTTGTTACCCAGGCTGGAGTGCAATGGCACGATCTCGGCTCACCGCAACCTCCGCCTCCTGGGTTCAGGCAATTATCCTGCCTCAGCCTCCTGAGTAGCTGGGATGACAGGCACGCGCCACCATGCCCAGCTAATTTCTTGTATTTTTAGTAGAGACGGGGTTTCACCATGTTGACCCGGATGGTCTCGATCTCTTGACCTCGTGATCCACCCGCCTCGGCCTCCCAAAGTGCTGGGATTACAGGCTTGAGCCACCGCGCCCGGCCCTGCTTTCATGGTTTTTAAAAGGGAGAAGCGGGAAGCAAGTTTAGCTGAGATCCAATAAAGAAGAACCGAAACAAGAAAGAGAAGATGGTAAAAAGCAGCACAGAGCATGGGAAGTGGATGGCAGCCCAACCTCTCCAATTTTAGTTGAGGATACCAAAAATACGCATTTCATTGAACCAATATTTATTATGGAGTGCTCACTATGGGCTGGGCAATGGGCAAAACCAAATGTGGGCTCTGTATTCACAGCATCTGCTGGGAATTAGTTTGCTCAAAGTTGTACTAGATGTGGGTTAGCTCAGATCAGACCTCAGGTTTCCAGATCCTAAGTCCAGGCTTATGCCACCATACTGTGGCCTGGTGCACTGCTAGTGAGGACCTTTCAGGGCTAATGGATCCCCAGCAGAATCTGGTTTTCAGATTTCCAAGTTAGAAAACTTCCTTCCTGGGGCAACAAATTAGGATCCTTAACCTGGGGACTAAATTGGCTGTATTTAATTTGCAGAAATACGTGTTTCCAGGTTATGGGTTGGTCTGACAGAAAACAGAAAATAAGGGCATATGTCCAGGGTATTTACATTCACTTTAGTGGCAGAACTTGTCAGAATCCAGCCTATAAAAGAAGTATTTATCAAAGGCTCTCTTTGCTTTTTAAACATTTTTTTAAAAACCCTGTATCTCATCTAGTGTTTTTAAAAATTTGACCTAGCAAGCCCTGGTGTTAATCAATGCTAGAGAAATAAAGGCAGTAGCATGTAAGGGTATTAGCATAAGGATGTTATTGGTTATAGTGGTAAACAACTCATAGAACCAACTGAATGTCCATCTATGGGAAAACGATTGAATAAATCTAGTTACTTTATATTACTAAATATTTTACTGCTACAGTGAGTTAAATGAGTTAAAACTGTATGTGTTGATCAAGAGTGTTGTCCATGATGAATTAATGAGTAAACAAGATAAACTATATATATCTATATCATAATGCAATTTTTGCATAAAATAGGGGGAACCATTATGTCTACAGGAGCATACAAACCCTCATGCTTATAGTAACATAGAAAATTAAAACTGGTTTTTATTTTAGAAAATAACACTCGTTACTTCAGACTAATGGGATTGAAGAATTATGGGGGAAGATGATAGTTTTATGTCTGCGTAAACGTCTGTACAATTTCACTTATATAAAGCAATTCTTATTTTTTAATTGAAAAATCTTATAAAGCTAAATATTTTTTTTAAAAACGAAAAAGCATGCATTAAAAATCAGGAGTCTAGAATAAAAATACCACATTTTTCAGAGGGATGAGGTATGCTTTTATAAAGAGAATGAAATCGCTGGCACTGCCTGCTGACGGGTGGCTCTGCAAGGTAGCCATACTGGCCTTGGCCACTGTCCTCTGGCTCCTGACATCAGGACTTACCTCGATGCAGAGACAGGTGGGCTCTCCTTTCTCTGTGACTGCACATTCCCGGCCAGCTCCACAAAACACATTGGCACAGATCTTGGATTTGCTCCTCAGCTCTTCCTAAAACACACAATCATAAAGGAAACCATGTGAATGAGATGAACTCATCACAGGATGAGCCTGTAGTGAGATTCTCTTTCAGGCTTGGGCTTTACTCTAGAGTCATGGCTCATGGTCTTAAACAGCTAGATGCTGGGTCTTAAACAGCTAGATGCTGCCTTCAACAGCTAGTGGCCTACTCCCAGGCACTGCTTCAGCCCATGATCAGGTACCTCTGAGTCTCTGTTTCTCAAAGAGCAAGAGCTCTTTTCTTGCATGCTTCCTTTCTTCTAAAAATGCTTATTGAGCACCTATGCCAACACTATGCTAAGGGATGGAGATACCAAGGACATACCTTGTCCTCAGGAAGCTCCATGATGCTTAGAGGAAACTCACAAAGAAAGAGACATTTGGAAAACAACACAGGAAGTGCGAGAACAGGGGCACCAGGGAGCTGGAGGGGAGGAGAACGGTGAGAATCAAAGGATATTTTCTGAAGATACTAAGCCTTAACTGATTCTTAAAGAATGTGAGGAGTAAGTCAGGCAGAAGTGGATACATTGTAGAGAACTATGAATATCTGAAGGACCCAAACTTGACTGAGTGGTGTTCAAAGCAATATCATCTCAAAGTGCAAAAGAAGGATGGCTAAACCATTGGAAATGTGGATTTGCTATTTTTGCTATGGACCTATTCAGCTCCTGCCCAAGTCTGCCACTGACTTCAAGATTAAGAGGGCTAAACTGCCTAATAGAATTATCCTCAAATCATTTGCTAGACAGACATTCCTGTTCAGATATGTGCAGCATAACTGACAAGGCAGGGAATGGTCTCAGTGTATGCCACCTGAGAATGTGGGGATAATAATAGGCATTGATCTGTTGATGGCTCATCCCTTCCCTCCCATTCACTAGTGGCAGAAAGCCAGCCCCATCTCATTCACCACTCAGCACAGTAGGTGATGGTTACATGAAGGAGAATGTGATTTCCCCAGCTTCTCACCCTGACTGGCTGAGCAGGCAAAATCAAGAAAGATCTCCCAGCTCAAGGCCACTGGGCCAGCACTGGCTGTGACAAAACCAACAAAGACTACAGGAGGCACGATGCGGTGATGGGGTCATGGGGCTGGCTGTGTAAGGCAGGGATGGAACCCAACAGTTCACCCTCCCGGCCATGTTTACCACATTATGCATAGAACTCACACACACAAGTCTTGTAACAGTACAATTCTTATAGTTGGTGAATGTTTTATATCCAAGATTAGGGCAAAAAAAAAAAAAAAAAAGCAAAAACAAAGTAGAGGCTTTCGAGCTGAGGCGCCGTATCCAATACAGCTGATCGACTGCCACCCAGAGGCTGCTCTGCAAACTCCAGGTTATTATTTTCTGTCCCAAGCCAGCTTGCTGGTCATGCAGGGCTCCCATTTGTCTAGAAGCCGTTCCCATGCTCACATTTCATTGGTTCACATGCTGTTGCTAAACCAGTTCTTTTCTGAATGTTGCTAAGGCGAATTCAAGAAAGCTAGCAGGCGGGGAAGAAAGAGGAAGTAATTCCCAGAAGGCTGTGGGGACTGGAGAGCTGTTGTTTCCTAAACAGGGAGTGGAGGTAAAAATCAAGGATATTCTCCAGGCAGGGCCCTCTTGTGGAAACTGCCTCGAGAACATAAGGCAACACTAAAAAGAAAGAGGAAAAGGTTTTTGCTGACGAGTGGTAAAAAACCTCAGATATGATTACCTTCTCCTCTCCTAAGAAACGGCACTCTATCCAAGGGCTGCAGACAAACATGTACCCCCTGTGGGTGTGTGCCATGAGTTATGGACACACAAATGCATAAAAAAGCAGGCTCAGACACATGCCTGGACTCAAAGACACCCACACACAGCTCCACAGGCAAACACCCACGAACTTCCACTCACTAGTCTATGTCCTAAACTAGTGATTTTCTTTTTTCTTTTTTTTTTTTCCAGACAGAGTTTCGCTCTTGTTACCCAGGCTGGAGTGCAATGGCACGATCTCGGCTCACCGCAACCTCCGCCTCCTGGGTTCAGGCAATTCTCTTGCCTCAGCCTCCTGAGTAGCTGGGATCACAGGCATGCGCCACCATGCCCAGCTAATTTTTTGTATTTTTAGTAGAGACGGGGTTTCACCATGTTGACCAGGATGATCTCAATCTTTTGACCTCGTGATCCACCCGCCTCGGCCTCCCAAAGTGCTGGGATTACAGGCTTGAGCCACTGCGCCCGGCTGATTTTCATTCTTTAAGCCTCACATGTCCTTGTCTATTAACCAGCCCTACCCTGAGGAGATTCAGTGAGATACTTTGGGAAGTACCAACTGTAAAACAAGTTGCCTATGAAAGGTGTTATTCATGGGAATGCCTTATAGAGCTGCTTGCAGAAAAGCCTGGGGCATTTATGGAAACTTCTTTTATCTTACATTGTTGTTTTTCGTAAGTATTAAAAGTAGGTTGAATTCAACCAAGTCATTTTTCAGGAATAGTTCTCAAAAATCCATTTGGAGAAGCAGATACCTTTTGAGTTATAACAACTAATATTTGAATAGTACGGTTAAAATTTACAAAATGTTTTCATATCCATGATTTCATCTTACAGGGAAACCCTACAAGAATAGGTATATTGTTATTAACCCTATTCTATAGATGAGAAAATTGAAGATCAGAAAGGTCAAATAAGTTGCCCAAGGTCCCAAAGCTAGAAATGAGAGGAGCCAAGATTCCAACCCATATCTTCAACCACTGATAACTAAACTCCCATTTATAAATAGCTGGCATCCTGCTAAGTTATTTTTATTATATGTGATTTAAGCTCTTCGATAACTCCCTAAGTTAGACATCATTACTAGCCCCATTTCACAGGTGAGAAAGCTGAGCCTTAACCAGAAAGTGGCAGAGCTAGAAGTCTGCCCAACCAAAGGGAAAGCAGTTTATATTTATTTTCATATCCAGATGACATAACTTAAGGAAATTATCATGGAGGTGTGAATTGCATAATTACCAAGTGTTGGGAGAATGTGCGTAAGAGTGCGTCAGAGATTTAGATTTAAATTACCCACATCCCACCTCTATTCCTTACTTGCTGGTCATGGGCCAGGTGCTCTCTTTAAACCTCAGCTTCCTCATGTGAAAAGTTATAGTACTGATTCTTAGAGGGCTGTTGTGAAGATTAAAGGGGACGGACTGCATGCACAGTGCCTGCCACACCAACTGAAAGTGGCTATTATTACAGTGGGCAATTTATTTTCAGACAGCTTTTCCATTGAGATGCTGTCACTACCACCTTGGGCTATCATGTCCCTGTTTTTCCCTGTCCTCCCTTGTACTGCAGTGATAATATAGAACAAAAGGACTGACTAAATGAAAAAAACAAAAGGCCCATTTGAAGAGCACACAGAGGTGGGGAAGCCACTAGTCACACAACCATTCCCTCTTTGCAGGTGACATGTCTGTCAATAGGTGGCAATCTCTCTCTTTGTCTCGCACAGCCCCGCGCCGCAATGCAGAAGTGCAGTGTTGGCTCCTGCAGCTCCACCCAGCTCTGTCCTCCCAGTGATAAATGGCGCAGGAGGTGGGAGAATAGGGCGGGTGCCCCATAAACAAGGGTAGAGGGATCTACCAACACGAAGGAGGTCTCATCTGCAGCCTCATAGCCCTCCCCAGAGATCTCCATTCACAGGCATGCTTTAATGCAGAAATCAACAATGAGGAAAATTTTCTCCAGCGAGACAGCCTTTGTGCTATTGAAAGCCCTTCTCCAAGTCCTATATTCTCTGGGAGTGGGAGTATCAGGTGCCTCCCTGAGGTGCCTAGAAAGTTCCGTAGGGTGGTGGGTAGTCTCACCCATCTGCTGAGGGACGGATTCTGAGTGGGGAAAAAAGAACACCTTGAGAGGGTTTGAACATGCTCATGGGTTGGAGCAATGGTGGAGAGGGTTGTGGTGAGGAAGAGGGAGATGAAGCAAGGTGGCAGATGGTGGAGGGGAGAGGGATGGCTCTCGATGGCTGATCCAAGGGGCTCTCCACAGAGACTATGGGCAGTGAGAACCTTGTAAGGTTTGGGATTGGGCAGGTAACATGATGGATATGCTTTGGAATGTTTATTTGTGTTGGGTCCTTTCTGAAATCCTGATTCAAAGTGCAGGGCAGCCTGGATGGTGAGGGGTTGGAAGCAGGAAAATTGGCCAGGTTTAAGATTGTAATCTAGTTGGGGATGACAAGGGCCTAGGCCTCAAGGCCAGTGTTAATTTTAGCACCTTCAGCAGAGTGAGGCGCTGCAGATATCTCTGTCCTCACAACCTCTGTGGAGGTCTCTGTATTTTTAGTTCCATGTAACAGATGCAGAGGCATTGGAGAGTCAGAAAAGCTCTGTGATGCATGGAAGCCTGAGAGCTGAGGAGGCCTGATAACTGGTGAGAGCTGAGTCAGGAGCAGAATGAAGGTCAGTCTGACTCCAGAGCCTCAAGGTTCCCTTTTGGGGTACAATCAAGGCAGGGAGCTTTGGGGAGAGGGGACAGTTCCAAGGGCTGGCACAGGGTGAGGTCACGAGCTACAATGCAGTTTGCGAAAATAAAATAGAACTGTTTGTGCTGCGACTGTAACAATTTTAGGAATGAGATCCCAAAGCAGTATGAGGATTTCATGCATAATTGATAACCACATTGGCACAGGGATGTTCTCTAGGAAAATGAGGTTACAGACAGGTTCAATATTACAAAAGTATGAATCTGTAAGTCTAAATGTATCTGTCAGAATGTAATTGATTTGAGTGGGGGTAGAGGGTGTGTTTTGGAAGTGTGGACACTCAGATATATTGATACAAATCAACAAAATATCTGCCTGCAATGGAGAAACATTTGACTTCTAGCCTTCTAGCCTTATCCTTCTGCGTCATCTCCCTGACTGGTCTCCATGTTTTTTTTTTTTGTTTTTTTTTTTTGAGACGGAGTTTCGCTCTTGTTACCCAGGCTGGAGTGCAATGGCACGATCTTGGCTCACCGCAACCTCCGCCTCCTGGGTCCAGGCAATTCTCCTGCCTCAGCCTCCTGAGTGGCTGGGATTACAGGCTCGTGCCACCATGCCCAGCTAATTTTCTGTATTTTTAGTTGAGACGGGGTTTCACCATGTTGACCAGGATGGTCTCGATCTCTTGACCTCGTGATCCACCCGCCTCAGCCTCCCAAAGTGCTGGGATTACAGGCTTGAGCCACCGCGCCCAGCTCCATGTTGTTTTCATTTCATATGTTGCAAGCTGAGCTCTGGAGATTCAGTCTCATGGTGAGTTTTCACATTGCAAACTCCCCTTTGTAGAAGACTGACTGGGAACATTCCTGGCTTTTTGCTAGATAGAAAGTATCTGAGCAACGGTCAGCCACTGAAGGGTAATAATGATTCGTCATGCTTGTACAGCAATTCTGGTTAATCTATAATTTTTACTATCATTTTTGATTCCCAAAATCTTTTAAGATAGGCACGCAAGGGTTACCTCTGAGGCCCTTCCAGATTTAAGGTCTTATGGTGAAAATAAAACTGAGGCTCACAGCTACAGGTGACTGGTCCAACTTCTAACAGTTGTAGAGCTGAGGCTTGGCCCTAGGTCTGCAGACTTTAATCCCAGCCTCTTTCCACTAAACACTACCTCTTTACATATCAAAGCCAGGAAAGGTGTTGTCCTGAATCCAAGGTCTTAAAAAATGGAAATTAATTTTGTGATCAAGAAAGATCCTTTGCAAGTAAATGGAGAAGCAAGTTAATCTGCGAAACCACCAATAGAGGTGATCACGCATCTGTCTCTGAGCCAACCAGAATTAAGTCTGAACATAAAATACACTTTCAATGTTTAAAAAAAGTCTTCTGAAGTAAAAAAATTTTCTGGAAAAACAGTGTGCTTTGGCAGGGAAGGAAACTTCCACGCAAAGTCATAAAACTGTCAGCTTAATATACCATCATCTCACTAACATGAAGTGGGTCGGCTCTGTCTCCTCCATTCTTTTTCTCCTAACAACTCTTAAAAAAAGAACAGCTTTACTTATGCCAAGGTGGAATTTTGGTTCCACTTGCCACTATTCTGCGACAGAGTGGCTTTGTTGACGTGAGAAAGGCTCTCTTTGCTTTGCCAGAATTAGTCATGGAAACTTCACAGGAACACCAGGGCCCCTCAGATATACACAGAGTACCATGGAGCTGGGGACAAAGGAATTCACAGAACTGGGGAGAGCAGGGGGAGGCCTGCAGTGGATGAGATGCTGGTTGCCCAGGCAGCTCTTCTGAAACCCAGTATCGCAGGCCCGAGAAAAGCAGAGAGAAAGCAAAACCACTTCAGGATATTGAAATCTGGCTGGAGTATCTCCTGACCTTGTTCAAGTCTCTCTGATTTTTTTTTTTTTTTTTTCTGAAAAGAAATGTTTTGGTGCATCCTGCCTACGCTATGGAAAGAGGAGAAGGGAGTGGTGATTTCTAGCAGTGGTTCTGATGTGCGTGGCAGGAGGTACTGCATTTGTGCCTTCTGTACTTTAAGTATCCCTTCCTTATATGTGCTCACAATCAGTCCCTCATCTCAAGGTTAATGCACCAGGGCTAGACCCAGGTTTTGTGAGCCTGAAGCTTAAATGGTTTGGGGAGGGCTCTATAAGAAAAAGAATATACGATTGTAAATGCAAATTGGGTACAGGGCCTTGGAAGGGCCCTGGCAAATAAAAGTTCTGAAATCAAAGTTTAATTAGCTTCATGGTAATCCAACTCTCCACTTGCCCTATTATTTTCTTCATAAACAAGATCTTTTCAATAATGGCTTTTGGGCCCTTAGTCTGTTAGACAGAGTCCCATTCAATATTTGATGCACATATGGCTTATCTCACATAGACTCTGAGAGCCTTGCACGCATCAGCTTCCCATGGACCCATGATAGTGTACTGCCTGAGAAAATTCTTAACAAATGGTTTGTATATTAAATGTCATTTGTAGGTACAAAGTTTCGGTTATGCAAGATGAGTAATGGGAGATTAATGTACAGCACATGACAATGACAGTTAATAGTACTGTTTGTATACCTCTAATTTGTTAAGAGGATATATCATAAGTTAAATCTTCTCAACATGCACACACACAAAATGGTAGAGGTAGTGAATATGTTAATTAGCTCGATTATGGTGATCATTTCACAATATACATGAATATTAAAACATTAAAACATTTGTACACCTAAAATATATGCAATTTTTACATGTCAGTGATATCTCGATAAACAAAAATTATTTTTAAATATCATTTGCAGTCTGTTCAGGTTAGTGCAGTAGCCAACAGTGTCACTTAGGATGTTTTTGGGTCAGTATGGCTGGGCTCCATGACACCCAAATAAGAGATGTATCACCCCACGAGGATTAGCTTTAAGATTAAAAAAAAAATCTATTATGATGCTGTCAATCAAGAATTTTCTTTTCTTGTGAGATGGGGGTCTCTCTCTGGTGCCAAGGCTGGAGTGCAGTGGTGTAATCTTGGCTCACTGCAATCTCCATCTCCTGGGTTCAGGTGATTCTCCTGCCTCAGCCTCCAGAGTAGCTGGGATTACAGGTGGACGCCACCATGCCCAGCTAATTTTTGTATTTTTTTTAGTAGAGATGGGGTTTCACCATGTTGGCCAGGCTAATGGCAAAACGAAAAAGAGAATGGTCTCTGATGAGCAAGATGCAAGCTCCATGGCATAAACCCAAAAGGCAGGCTGGGTGTGGTGGCTCACACCTGTCATCCCAGCACTAGGGGAGGCCGAGGTGGGAGGATTACTTCAGCTCAGGAGTTCCAGACCAGCCTGGGCAACATGGCAAAACCCCATCTCTGAAAAAAAAAATAAGAAAATTAGTTGGGTGTGGTGGCAGTGTGTATAGTCCCAGCTACTCAGGAGGCTGAGGTGGGAAGATTCTTTGAGACCAAGATTTTGAGGCTCCAGTGAGCTAGGATCATGCCTCTGTACTCCAGCCTGGGTGGCAGAGTGAGACCCTTCCTCTAAAACAACAACAGCAAAAAACCCAAAAAGGAGCAGAGAATGTGGTTGCCCCACTACAGGAGTCTCTAACCTAGTTGGGATGATGAAACAAGAATACAGGCCAACGCAGTCCTAAGTATTGGGGCGGCCAATTCCAGGAGATGGGACTTCATAGAAGAGATGGGACTTGAGCCGAGCTCTTAAGAAAGGTAGGATCTGGATGGAAAATCTGTATGTTTTTGAGCAGGAGAGTGCTAAGAACAGTTTAACAGTGGCACAAGAAATGGGTGAGGTGGAATTGGGGGCAGAAGGAAATCAGCTAGAAAAGGCCTGGGGTGATGAGAGTTTCATCTACGGAAGTGGTGGCACGGTTACAGAAGGAAGAGATCCAAGAGGAATCTTTACAGAATAACGAGGTCTGGCCACATCCTGAATAGACAGAGGAAAGAGAGAGTCTGGGGAGCTGCCAGATCTTTGGGTTCAAGGGCCTGGAGGGTTGGTGGTGTGTCTCTGTCAGAGATGAAGCCTGAAAAGGATATCCCATGGGGGTGGGGTGGGCAATGAGGAGTCAGTTATTGACATGTGTCTCAAGGGACAGGGAAACATCCCACCAGCAGTTGCCAATATTGGCTAAAGATGCACATCTGGGCATCATCTGTGTAGGGGTTAGAAATGGAGGCAGAGGAACAAATGAGCTCAGGAGGAAAGGGTGAGAGTGGAAGGCTGAGGGTGATTAGGGTGAGGAGGGAAAAGGGGGAGCACAGAGAGCAGGAAGAACAGCCCACAAGGGGTCTCTGTGCAAATCAGAAAAGGCACCTTCCTCTCCAGGGAGATGCAGCACCCAGCCAGGGTACGGAGCTTGGCTAGCAAAGTGCAGCTTGGATTTCAGCCCCTGTCACTTCCTTATGCAGTCAACAGCCTGCACAACGGTATGAGAACTCTGACAGCAAAACAGCCAAGAAAGTAGAGTTGGAACATTCAGAGAACTGGGAGAAAAACCAGGAAGCCTAGAGAGCTCCCAGCAATGGATGATGAATGCCATCATTTGGCAAATGTTTGGATAAAACAGCGCCCCCCACCCCCCCCCCCAAAAAAAAGCTTTTAAACTTCTGTTGAAACCTGAAATAGTAACCCGGAGGGTAGACCAGGCAGAGGCAGTGATGTCCTGTGTAAGAATTAACACAGGAGGACTGAGGTGGGCCCTGGACACATCTCTGCCTCTAACATATGGTGTGACATGGGGCAAGGTGCTTGACCCGTGCCTCAGTTTCCTCAGCTATAAACTGCAGGGGTTATAGATGATGCCTAAGTCCCTTAAATTGTAAGAATTCTATTAATTAGGAAGCTCAGGAATTTACCACTTCAGATGTTCCTGTATACCAAACTTCCACTCTCCCAAGGAAGCTAACCTAAATGCCCAAACTAAAGAAACTGGTTATGTATACAGCCACTTGAGGGTGTTCTAGGGTTTTTACTGGGTTTTGAAAGGGGGATTAAAGTTGGCTCTCATAGTCAAAGGATTCTCATAAACAATGCCTTTTCATTCCCTCCCAGATCAAGGCAGAGGGAATCAGGGAAGCAGTAATGGGACTCCAATTGAGTGGCCTGATTTTGTTCCTAGTGAACTGGCTGGAACCCTCTACTCCCCTAGAATGCTATTAATAAAGTTTTTATTCTACTTGCATTTTTTTTGCAAGGAAAAAAGGGAAGAAAAGAAAGGAGAGAAAGGCTAAAGGAAATTCACATGAGATTCACAATTCTTCATCCTGCCAAGAACCTGTCACTGAAGTATGTCTGGGGTTGCCAGGGCTCATATTTAGTCAGCATTCATGCTCTAATTATTTCCACATGTAGTTCAAGGAAAATGGTTGATCAAAAGTTAAAAAAAAAATTCCACACACCTACATCCCAGTACCTTCAACTAAAAGAAGGGAGAAAGCTCTAGGGCAGCTGTGGGAAAATTCCCAAGACGGGCAGTTTTAGAAGCATCCCCTGCAGTGCCTGACACATCTAGGCAAACATCCCTGCACATTCCCATCCCTCCATCCCAAGCAAGCTCACCTTCTACCTCCTCCAGCTTCCCAAGCCCTGAATCCATTAGGATTCACATTCTTTGGAGTTCTAAGTGGAATGTAGGATTTATTCCCCTGATATTGTGCAAGGCAGACGAGACAGGTATTGCCTAAGAGGTATCTAGTTCTACTCTCCACCCATTTTGCCTTGGGTGCCACTGAATTTAAGTCATCCCTGGGTGGTTCCTGATACCACATACCTGCTGTGAATGGAATCCCCTGTGGCAGAGGGCTTGCATGCTTCCCTGAGCTGGAACAGTCCCCACCATCCCTTCTGTGGCTGCTTTCCATTACTCCAATTTGCACATGATTCCCCCTAAACCTGCAAGCTAAGCCACTGTTCTCCAAGGTGGTCCACATGCCCTGGCACTGAGTTGGATGCCTGACAATGTCATCGACTGCGTTCTACCTGAGCACCTTTAACAAAGTCTTTGGCACATGGCGCAGGGTGTTTTTCCTCTCTCCTGGGTGACTTCATTGTTTATGTAGCTAGCCTCAAGATCCTTGGGCTCCTCGTCTCGAGCAACCCTCCACTTCTTAGGGACCCTGGCTACTAATGGCTTTGGGAAGTGTCTGTGAGCAGAGCAGGTAACCACAGTGGAAGAGCAGGTAACCACAGTGGACTAAAATAAAACAAAGGCTCCAGGGCTCCCAAGGCTCTATGTTTTGAAATGAGAACTCATTAGCCTTTGAAAATGTCAGCATGATGAGGAATTGCTAGATGCTTCTTTAACCTTCAGATGGGCAGGGAATGTCCCACAAGACCAGCTAAAAAAATAATGTCACCATCTGGGAAGTCTGATTTGTCTGACTTGCCCAAATTCTTCCTGTCCTTCAAGGCTTGGCCCAAGTTACTTTCAATTGGTATGAATCCCCTCTTCCTTCTCTGAACTTCGATTCCTCTTTGTATGAAGTCATTTTGTTCACAAAAAAAAAAAAAAAAGAAAAAAAAAAAGAAAATTGAACTAATTGTGTGGATTTTGTCTTTCTGGTTGACCTAAAGGCTTCTAGAGGACAAAGATTATGTTTGTTAGTCCTTTTATAGGACCTAGCATACTATCTCATGACACTTGATTAATCTTTGTTGAAAGCAAAAAAGGGTGGACTGAACCACACTGCCTGGGAGACTTGGGATAGGGACAGGAGGAACGCGCCTGTGCCAACTTCTTTCCTGAGGCTGCTCCCTCCCAGGACTAGTCTTTTTTGAGGAAATAGCCTAAAGACCCTGCCCTCCTCCACCAGGCCGTAACTATTCAGTCTCGAATTTCACTAGAGATTGTCTTAGGCCCACAGAAAGACACTGAAGTGTGTGTGTGTGCACATGCATGTGCATGCACCTGTGTGTTAAGGAGGTAGACAGGAGAGCAACAGGGGACTAAAATGGCTTTCAGTCATTTCCTCTGTCCACAGTTAACATACACCCTAACTGAGACATGCTGAGAGAATCAGAACTTAGTGAAAAGGAAGGTATGTTAATGGGAATGTGGGGTACCTCAGAGCAAAGCAAAACTGGGTGAGACATCTGAGTATAGGGTAGGGGCAGACAAAGAGCTGCCTGATACCTTGGGGGCCTATACTAGGCAGAGTAGAGATGGAGAGAAGCAAGTGAGAAGAAGGCAGGAGAAATTGTAGAAATGGGCTTATTATCCAAGGCTGTTGCTTTGTGTCAACTCTTCTCAGAAACGCTGCCCCTACACTGTCCTCTGAGGTAGAGGGAGGGAGGCTGGTCAACCTTCCTATACCAGGAAAAAAGCTTCTTGCCTTGCTCTACCCCTCCTCCACTCCCAGAATGTTCTGGGGATCTCTAACCATTGGCTCATCCACTAGGCTGACCTTGCAGTGGGCTGTTATACACTGAAACATGAGTTGCCAGGGGATGGAAAGACCTTAGCTATGCCCAGGTGGTTTATTTCCCCTCGGATTGGGCACATTAAAAGGCACTGTGATGCCCAACCAAGAGGTGAGACCATCTGACAGAATGGTGGAGGCTGGGGGGACAGTAGGCACGTCAGGGTTGACTGGAACAAAATGGAGCTGGGAGACCCAGCATAGCAGAGCAGCACAAGCCTCCACTTTAAAAACAGGGACAGGCCAGGCGCAGTGGCTCACACCTGTAATCCCATCACTTTGGGAGGTACAGGCAGGTGGATCACTTGAGGCCAGAAGTTTGAGACCAGCCTGGCCAACATGGTGAAACACCCCTCTCCATTAAAAATACAAAAATTAGCTGTGTGTGGTGATGTGCACCTGTAATTCCAGCTACTTGGGGGGCTAAGGCATGAGAATTGCCTGAACCGGGAAGGCAGAGGCTGTAATGAGCCTAGATCTCACCACTGCACTCCAGCCTGGGTGACAGAGTGAGACTCTGTCTACAAAAATCAAAAAACAAAACAGGGACAAAGTCCTGGGAATCTCTGGGGGTAATGTGGCTACAAAGCAGTTAAGATTTTAGCATCCTGGCAATTACTCTCTAGTCCAAGGATGCAGACAGGGTTAAAACCCAGCAAGAAACTCCAAGCTAAATGAAGTCTCCATATGTGTGGCTCAGTAGGGTTCTAGGAGAAGCAGACAGATGTAATTAGAAGTTCTCAGACATTGTGTTGCCACAGCAACTGCTGGCCAGGAGAAAAGTCAGGGAAACCTGGAGTCCGAGGAATACAGTCTTCCAAAGAAATGCCAGTGGTGTTCATCATGCTTGGGCTTAATGGCTGGCTCCTCCAGCTTGCCCACCCCCAAGCCCTCGAAGACCCTCTCTCTCAAATTCCTCCTTATCCCCATTCCCACCCCTGGAGCAATTCCAAATGCAAATCAAGGGCTCACTTCAGAGAGCATCCAAAGGAGGAATGAGGAATTTTCAGAGGAGAGTTTGTGCTGAAGAGACAGTTCTTCCGGCAATCTCTGGTCCCTGGTGCTTTCTGGAGCAGAGTAAGGATCAGTCCAGGAGGCTGCAAGTTTAATGTATGCATTGCTCTGGAGCACCTCTGAGTGTGGCCTTCAGCCATATATTTTATCATCCAAATGGTGACATTTGAGAGTTAAAGGAAACCTTTTAAATAGACACACTTGGACAACAGGCCAAACTGTGTCACGAGGTCACCTTAATTACTAGGCTGCCTATGGGATGGGAAAAATTGTGGTTTTTATTTTAGAGAGTGAGGATGCTAACCTGGTATCTATGGGTCCCCAGAAACCCAGCCATAAATTTTGGGACTGAATTTTCAAGGGGGCATATACTTTTCAATACTCAGAAGACCCAAACCCAAAAACCTAGGAAAGACAAACCCTAATTCACTACTCTTGTCATGAACTGCCTTTTGTAGCCTTAATCTCCCTTGTTTCAACAGCCACAGGAGGATTTTCAGGGGATTCTGCGCTAGGAAGCTGGGGAGCCTCAGCAGATGGGACCATCTTTGCTTCTAAGTCTAGATCATTATAAATCCTTCCAACTACTCCTCTAAGGAGACAATCATTCATTTCACATGTTGTCACAAAAGGCAGAATGATTCCCTATTCACTGTTCATAGCAATAAAGTGGTCAGTGGAGTAGCATCATTCTACAGCTGTGAGACCTAATAAATCTGCCCCTGAAGGGGAGTGGTTTCCAGGAGTGCATTCTTCCACATTTTTTAATGTCTGAACGGAAAACTGGCACAGGAATCTCGTAGTCATGAAATCAGGGAAAGGTCAGGCTCTCCTGGGGCACCAGCAAAAATGACTGTTTTAGGCATAAGATAGCCAGCCTAGATATTACGAGCATGTGGTTCAGCCACAGGCTCACTTATAAAATTGTAGGATATTTAAAGGGTAAGGCCCACCCAGAGTGTGTCTCCTAGAATTTTCTCAGAGATTCCGGGAATCGCAGCCATCTGGTAGGAGTTCCTGACAGTTACTTAGCGACTCAGGCTGGTGGTGGCCCTCTTCTCAACCCTGGTTTAAGGCTGGGAGTTACTGGGCCAACATGCCTAATTTATTGCACCTATTACTCAGACAGGTCCTGAAAAGTAGAGCACAAATTTCTGACCTGAATTTAGAACTTTTCCAAGATTTCTGGGATGGTCAGGAGGGGCTCCTAACCTGTAAGCATCCATTTTAACACCATTGTTCTCTGCTAGGCTTGTATGTCAGGAAATTCTGGCACCCCTTGCAGGTCCCCTAGATTTTAATAGTCCAGTTTAGAGGAATGTTAATCTGTGGAACAAATTAAGAACTACATAAAGTCACTTCCTTTGAAAAGAAAAGCAACAATCCAAACACAAATTAATCTTCATTTCCTTATCATTATCCAACATGGAAATAGATGAAATCTATTTCCAAACAAGTAACTACTATACAGGACAATCAAACAAACAAAAAATACCAAACATCATGCCAAGTGCTGGGGGCTCAAGGGAGAGTAAAGCACAATCCATGTCTCTAAAGAGCTTGTAGTTTAGATGAGGAGCTAGGGGAATGAATACATGCAATTTTAAGTAACAGAACACCACAATCTAATAAGAGATAACTCAAGACAATGTGTGGCTAAGTGCAATGCATGGTAAAGTGACAACTGTCTAGAGCAGTGCTGTCCAACAGAAATAGAATACCCATCTCATATAGAATTTAAAATTTTCTAGTAGGTACATTTTTTTAAATGTGAAATCTCAATCTGTTGCCCATGTTGGAGTACAGTGGCAAGATCTCAGTTCACTGCAACCTCCACCTCCTGGGTTCAAGCAATTCTCCTTCCTCAGTCTCCCAAGCAGCTGGGATCACAGGCACCTGTCACCATGCCCGGATAATTTTTGTGTTTTTAATAGACGGGGTTTCATCATGTTGGCCAGGCTGGTCTTGAACTCCTGACCTCAAGTGATCCAGCACATCGGTCTCCCAAAGTGCTGGGATTATAGGTGTGAGCCACTGCGCCTGGCCTCTAGTAGGTACATTTTTTAAAAATCAAAAGAAATTAGGTAAAATTAAGTGTAATTATTTATTTTAAGAAAATATATCCAAAATATCCATCTTAACATGTAATCAACAATATGGAAATATTTTACACTCTTTTTTCAAACTAAATCTTTGGAATCTGGTATGTCTTTTACACTTACAGTACATCTAAATTGGACTAGCCACATTGCAGGTGCTCAGTAGCCACTGCAGCTACTAGCTATCAGCACTGAACAGCACAGTTCTAAAGAGTTATGGCTGGGTGCGGTGGCTCACGCCTATTATCCCAGCACTTTGGGAGGCCAAGGCGAGACGATTCCTTGAGGCCAGGAGTTTGAGACCAGCCTGGGCAATATAGCAAGATCCTGTGTCTTATGAAAAAAAAAAAAAGGAAATAAAAATAGTTCTGTGTTCTGGCTTTATTACATCGGAGGAGGAGAGTTTGGGGAGAAAGAGTAAGACCTTCTTCAACTTAGAATACTTGTGAAGTGGTATATAACTGAAGTCAATAGATATCTGAACATACAGGCAAGGCAGCATGTCAGGCTGCATCTGGGACTAGGATACTGAAGTAATGAGTACCTCGTCCTTCAAGAATGGGCAGGCATCATGGGCACTTAGGCCTAATTCTGGCTCTATTTTCAATGCCTGTGGACAAGTCACTTCACCCTTCTGGTCTCCTCTATTAAGAAACATAAAATGTTTGCCACTTTTTCTCTATAAGATTTTCTATAGCTTAGCTCAGAAACAATGACAAAAGGGCTAACTAAGCTGTACATATTTGGAGGCTTTTCTTAGCTAAATATGCTTTTTGAGGGGCATACAAATCCATGGACAAATCTGGCAATGAGACAGATGCATCTTTCAATACCTTTTAAAAAATTTTTTCTTGGCTTGACTGCTACACTTGCTTGCTGCCAGCTTTCAATATTATACACACACACATACACACACATACACACAAACACACACCCCAATTTCAGTACCTTTAGATTAAAGTCAATGAAAACATGCACATTCTATTCTTGAGACATTCCTGCCTTGCATTCTTTCCTTGAAGCAGTTGGAAAGTCACAGCTGGGGGAAAGGAGCTGTAAAACCTACTTATCCTGGCCAATCAGGCCTTGGCTGACAGGAGGCCCACCAATGAGGGGCTGCCAGGTATCCTGTTCCAATGCAACAAATCCCCCCCCTATTTTTTCAGAAATTAAAACCCTCCGAGACCCTCAAGCTGTACACAATGCACAAAGACCTCCTTATTTGTTCATTCTGCTTTCCCCCAAGGACTGCATTAGAAACTCTATACAAAAACATACTAGCTTAGTTGCTATGGATAGACTGTCATTTGCGGTAAAAACACTTCCAAGTATCATGCAACAATATTGTTCTCACAACTCTGGTATCCTTCATTTTTCACTGTGTAAACACTGGAGAAATGCCACATATTTAATTGTTTGGGGTTACCCCAAGGAACCCCCAACTCCAAAAATGAAGCAGTATGTTGTGGTAAGTCCAGGAACTCTGACTTAAGGAGTTAAGGCCACAGGTAAGTGGAGGTGGTTGGCTCCCCGGGACCTCACCCACTGCTGATCACTGTGTTACTGGTGGAACTTTCCCCAGAATGAGAGACTTCGCCTCTGAGATCTGAATGTGTAAATCCAGTGACAATGAATGCCTTTTTCTTTGTTTTATCAACACTGGAAACATCACAGTTGCCATTCAAATGAAACCAGAGAAAGTGCAGGAAGGATCCTGAAAAGTAAAGGTTTCAACAAAAGGTGAGGTCAAAAGACAAAGGTGACTACTGACTTTGGGCAAAGAATTACCAACAACAGAATGTAATGCTTTATTTTATATTCCTTGGGACATCAGTTTCCTCTGGGAATGGTGCCAAGTTATATTAAAATTGCTGATCATGGAAGGAAACAATAAAAATATTTACTATTCAGCTAGCTTTTGCTTAAAGTCCAACTTCACCTGGGACTGAGAATTAAAATTCAGGTTTCTGATTAAGCAAGCCCAGTACTACTATCATGTCCAAGATTAAGCAAACTGTTGATGGGCAAGTGCTATCAGCCATCTTCCAGGATGCACAATATTCTTGCAGAATATGGCACATGATTCTATGGCATATGGCACAGGTGACTATGATTAAGATACAAAGATTGTAGGTACTTCCTCATATTACACATTAGACATTTGGCCTTATTAATCCACTTAGCTAGTGGATTCATTCAATAAATATTTACTAAGCATCTACTACTATACACTAAGCACGATTGGTTGTAGATATTAGAGATCCACTGGAGAACCAGAGAGACAAAGTCTCTGTTCTGAAGGAGTACATGCTGTAGAGGGAGGAAGGTAAATAAACAAACAAAAATAACAAGTTCATTTCAGCTTGTGATGAGTAAGCTTAGAGGAGAATAGAGTATGTATGACAGAACTCGGGAAGAGAGGGTACCAGGGAATGCTTTCTTGAGCTGGGACCAGAAGGATGAGAGCATTTCAGATAGAGAGAAGAAAGGAATTCGTTATATTCCTAGAGCCGAGAAAAGGCCAGTGTAGCCACAACACTGGGTCCAAAAGGCAGAGCAGCAAGAGGTAAGCTGGGAAAAGCTGGCAAGGGGTAGAGCATGTAGGGTCTCAAAGGTACTGATAAGAAGTCTGTATTTTATTCTTAATGCAATTGATGCCACTGGGGAGTTTTGCTCAGGGAGTAACATGATCAGATACGTATTTTATAAAGATTAATCAGGCTGTCCTGTACAGAAACAGTAAGGTTGCAGGAGAGAAAAAGGGGAGAACAGCTAGATGCTATTGTAATAGTCCAGGGACAATAATGATGGCAGCTTGGCTAGGGTAGTGGTGGTGGGCACAGAGGCCTGTCAATGGAGAAGTGATACACTCTGACAATACAGAAGAAAGGATAGACTGGGTATGAACAGGGAAAGTGAAAAATCAAAGAGAAAATTCCTGCGTATTTAAGTGGATATCCAAAACCAAGCCGGTTCTAGGTAGGTGTGCACATGGCCATGCTGATGGTCCAGTCTGGAGTCACTGCCAAGAGGATCTTCTCTGAGACAGGCTCTGGGTCTAGACAAGTCCCTTATCTTTCTGAGGAAACTAGTTTATGAAGTGAGTTCAGCAAGGCCACTAAGATCTGGGGTCACATGTAAATAGATCCTGTTCATGGAAGTCTGTCCATGGAACACCAGCCTTAAAATATTTATGGGCTTTCTTGAAATGGTATCTGTGGTAAAACATTTGGGAAACATTACTTATTATACTTTCTTCCTAGAGTCACAAACGTACATGAATTTTGTTAAACTCTGGGAAGTCCTCTAACAAAAAATCATTTAACCTAGCACATATGTGAACTTCACTCACTACACACTTTGGGTCTAGGCTCTTCATGTCTCTCCCTACAGTGTTACTGTTCCTTGGAATTCAAGGCAAAACAACAAGGAGAACAATAGCAACTATTATTTACCGAGCACTTAAATTATTTATTGAGCACTTGTAGGAGGCATTTTATAAACATCATCTTCCTTGCCACACACTATGTACAGGTGCTATTTTAATTTACAGCTTTATATTATCATTTGTGAGTTTTGTTTCCAGAACATACATTCACTTAGAAAAAACAGTGGGCCAGGCACAGTGACTCATGCCTGTAATCCCAGCACTTTGGGAGGTCAAGGCAGGGGTCTCACATGAGGTCAGTAGTTCAAGATCAGCCTGGCCAACATGGCAAAACCCCGTCTCTACTAGAAATACAAAAAGTAGCTGAGTGTAGTGGCAAGCACCTGTAAGCTTCTTGGGAGGCTGAGGCATGAGAATTGCTTGAACCCGGGAGGCAGAGGTTGCAGTGAGTCGAGATCGTGTCACTGCACTTCAGCCTGGGTGACAGAGTAAGACTCTGTTTCAAAACAAAAACAAACAAAAAACAGTCATATATCTGTTCTTATCATATATATCTGCAGTGGTCACTCACAACATTTTCCCATGAAGCACTTAAAGAACGGAAATTCTTAACTCAATCACCTCGTCTGTATTTGCTTGACCCAGTAAAATTAAGTCAGTTCCCCACGTGCATCACCGCCTCCTTTCTCCCAGTCTTCCTCATCACTATTTTCCTTCTTCCTAGTTGTTCCACCCACTTCTAGGACAAAAGCCATTTGGGGACAGTTCATCACATGCTTTGAACACTTAGGCTTCAAATTCCTAACTTTTGTGTTTCTCTCAGAGACTGTCATGACTTTCTAAATATCACTACTGTCACATCTGAGCCCACAGACTGGCAGTCTAGAGCCTCAGCTATCTGAGCCCCAAATATGTGCATACACTTCAGCATCGGTAACAGAAGCCTTTTTCCTGGAATTAAACAACAAATCACTAGAGAATGAGGAAGTCTTTACATTCCAGGCCACTGTAACATGAGTAATCACCATCACTACATGACAATGCCATTTACACTGGGCAAAATAATGATAGCATTACCTGGAAAATAACCCAATCAACCAATGGAAACAGCCACTGGGGAGGAACTCCGCTTGCCCGCTAAGCCACATACCAATTCCATGGAGCAGCTTAAGCAGGAAATGAAGAGACCTCTATTTGATCAAATGTGTATGAGGAATTTGGAGGAAAAATGCAACTACCTAAGCTGTAAAATGACCAGTATAGTGGAGTTAGCCATCCTCAAGCGCTGGTTGTTTTTACAGGATTTCATATCCCTATCGGTTTCCTTATAAAGAGTACCTAAAAAAGGAGATGTAATAAACAAAAACAACCCCAACATGGCTTCTGATTATCTAGGTTATATTATATATGTTCTTTTGTAGAAAATTAAAAAACATAAAGACTTCTCCAATAGTATCTCTAAGAGGAAGCTGTTAACTTTGTAACTATCCTTTAAAACAATATGGTCCACAAGTAGCTTGGGAAGTTTTATTAAGAAGTAAGTCTGCAGTTGAGTACTGAAATTATTATACCCAACATTTAGAAAAGACTTGAATGTCTGGCCTCTACTCCAAATACTTCCCAGTCCCATTCTCCCCCCACCGAGTTCCATCTCCCAAGAAAGGAGAATGAGAATCCCAAAGTGGACTCACACCTGAAGTGGGTTCCTACTGGGAACTGGGGTTTTCTTTGATCATTATCAAGCCCTTGGTGCCACGCAGAAAATTACCCTTCTATGGAACAGGATGCAGACGCCAATTAATGCATAAAGTGAACGTCTTTCTCCTTAAACTAAATAGCTAAACCAGAAAATCTGCCTCTCTGCATGTGGCTGTCAGCAAGACCAAAGCCACACAGGGTAAGAAAGGAAAGATAACAAAACGTCAAGGAGGGAAAACCAGAAGAAGAGGAACAAAGCACAAACAGACACATTCCTGAAAGACTGTTGGGACTCTAGGGAGAAGCCAGGTGAACTTCCTGCTTCTGACATAGGCCCCATTCTGTCCTTGCAGCATCATAATTATAGCGCATAGTGCAGAACCAAAGATGGTGGTGCTCTGGGAGAAGTGAAGCCAAGTGCTCTGAGTATCTGTGAATGACTGGCATGCATACATCTAACTCCAACCCAAAGCAAGTTTTGTGAGCTGGGCTGGGCCACCAAGAAGCCATGCTTGGCCCTCCTGGTAGAAACCCTGACAGTAAACAGAATTCAGGTATGTCTGAGTCTTCGCTCAGGGTGAGCATCTGTATTTCTGTTTCAATAGTTTAGCCCCTCTGATAGAAATTCCACATGTATCAATTTCAGGCTACAGTTTAGATGAGCCAGGTATCTGTATGAAAGTGATCGGAAAGTTATCAAACCATCTTTTGAGTTCTTGTTCATTTTCTTTTTCTCTGTCACAAATGTTATGCCATAAACTACAAACTACCCTCTCAATAGCTAAAAATACATGTAATTAGCCCAACCCTTAGGGAAGCTAACAGGATATGTTGGCAGTGGGAAGAGGGAGGAAAAACTTTTGTCATGTGGTAGGGAATGAGTGAATGAATGACATGCATTTATTAAATTCATTAACAGGCAAACTTCACACCATAAAAATAGGCACTGGTCAGGCCGGGTGCAGTGGCTCAGGACTGTAATCCCAGCACTTTGGGAGGCCGAGGCGGGTGGATCACGAGGTCAAGATATTGAGACCATCCTGGTTAACATGGTGAAACCCCGCATCTACTAAAAATACAAAAAATTAGCTGGGCATAGTGGCATGTGACTGTAATCCCAGCTACTCAGGAGGCGGAGGCAGGAGAATTGCCTGAACCCAGGAGGCAGAGGTTGCAGTGAGCCAAGATTGTGCCATTGCACTCCAGCCTGGGTAACAAGAGTGAAACTCCATCTCAGAAAAAATAAAAAATAAAAAATAAAAAATAAAAGGCACTGGTCTATGTGCCTAGGCTTAGAAAGAAATTAGGCAGTATAACAAAGATCAAACACTAAACTAAATTAAAACAAAACAGTCAAATTCCAAAGGAATTTTTGTGAGAAGTCTTACTCTCTAAGCTATAGGGAGATGGCCACATTCTCCACGTGGTGAAATTGAAGTCAGTGTATATCTGTGTGTATGTGTATTCTGTATGTACACAGACACACATCTATGCATGCACACGCAGACACACGCACATATAGTCTACCTTGGGGCACAGCCAATTTTAATTTATTTCTAACCTGTACTGTACCCTTACTAGAAAAGCCACCTCCAATAGTGAGCTGGCTGGCTCCCCAGTCAGGATCAATAGCACAATTTAGCACACTGAGACTGGCTACAGGGATTCAGGAACTGGAGTACAGACAAGGTACCAAGCATTTCAGCGGGACTAAAACATCTGCATTGGCCTCTGCTTCCTTACTGTGTTCACCCTAACAAGTCCCTTGATTTAACTGCTGGGTCAAAGCCAAAGACTAGTGCTCATGGGCTGTAGCAAGAGCCTTGAACTGATCAGAGATTAGGGCCAGGGGAACAGGGCAGGAAATTTATTAATACTTGTCCAGGAGCCCCTGGATCCTGATCATGGGCCAGGCAACATGACGACAAGGTAAGAAGCTTTCCAGAAAACAAAATTAGGGTCCGTGCAATAGTTGCAGACTTTCTATAAGCCATTTGCAATACTACATCATTATTTTTAAAAGAAAATGTGAACGTTTACAGAAGTGAGAAGAAAGTTTGGTTTGCTTTTGTTTTTCAAATAAGTTCAATAAATCTCAAACTGCACGCTTTGAATTGGGGGTTGTCTTCTCTTTCTTCCCCCAAAGATTTCTTGATTTACTGCAAGGAGACACAGCATTCTTCATTTCTTCCTCAGTGTTGTTGAGCAGTTGGCTTCTGAAATGGAAAATCAAGTGGTTCCTTTCTGTAAACAGCATTTGGGATTCCTGGGCATCAAGACTGCTCAGGTGCCACATGCTGTACTGTTTATATTCCACTCAGTACATGCGAGAGGAAATAAAGGACACAAAATGCCTCCTGTTATTATTCACTCTGTTTTCTGATTCTTGAGCCAGACTCTCTTTCAAACTGTTCTACACTAGGCTGTAAATCAAGGTAAGAGCTAATCAAATAATCCAATTTCATTAATTAAAATATTCTGATAATCCAGCCTAGAATATCTGCCTCCTTTCATATGAATAGGATTTCAAAGCTGCATTTTAGAGTCCACCTACTCTAACCCCCATATTTGGCAGTCAGGTGGCTTGCATAAGTCCACGTGGTATGAGACTCATTACCTAGGGCGCCACTGTCTGTCCTATTTGTCCCAGCCCATCTCTGAACAGTAAATGAAGGTTTGTTTGAAGCCAGCTCACACCAGGGATGTCTGTAAACTCAGTCACAGCTTCAGCCAGCACTGCTGCTATCTTCACCCTGAACCTTTCAAGGCAGCTGAATCCTGACAGCCTCATAAATTCACTCACCTGTTTCCTACGTGTGCGGCTCATTGCCAGTCTCCCGAGACAGTTTAAGGCTAAGAAAACTGGGGAAATGAGTGAGGACAGGCAACCAAAGTCAGAGCTGCAGAACTGTGTGGATTGTGCTAAAAAGGCACAGAGCCAAGCAGACAGTGTCTAGACTTTAACTGGCCTCTCCCAGCGGAGAGGCGTGCGGGGAGGAGGGGAGAGCAAGGCCGGAAAGCCTGCTCGGTTTTTGTTCAGCTAACGCAAACATATGACACAACCTCTGACAGGCTCCAGGCTGGGGGTTCACTCTGTCTAAGACATTTCTTCCCAGGGGCAGGAATTCAGCTGGAGGCTGAGGAAATTCTGCTAATCCAGCAATCAGAAGGAAGCTGGGAATACTTGTCTTAATTCCCAGGGAATCACAGTTCTCAAACTAGATTCAGTTGGGCAATAGCCCAAAGTAGCGCACTGTGGGTACAAAAAAACAGATTTTTAAGATTTCCTGGTTCATCATCTCTGCTTATCTATGAGGAAAAACCCACAAAAACACAAAACTGGCTTTTGATGGAGGCCTATTACAAAAATTTTGCAAGAGCCTGAATGAAATCAATTTATAAAATGTACAAACGTAGAAATGACCACCAAAGTCTAATAAACATCATCTGACTCAGAGATAATACTGGGTTTGGGGAGTTTTGCACATCAGTTAGAATTAAAGGTGCCCCTTCCTGTGGGTGGGCAGAAAAGCCCTGTGCCACACACAGGTACATGACACACTTGTGCAGTGAACAGTCTGTACAACCCTACCCAGCATCTCAGCTGGCCTTTTAGAGCTGTCTTGCCATTTGGCCTTATTTAATGCCGAACAGTTGTGAATACATCTGAAAAACAAAGAAATTGCCTTAAAACATCTCCCAAAACTGAGTGTGGTGGCTCACAACTGTAGTGCCAACACTTTGGGAGGCTAAGGAGGGAGGATCACCTAAGCCCAGGAGTTAGAGGCCAGCATGGGCAACAAGGTGAAACCCTGTCTCCACTAAAAACAGAAAAATTAGCTGGACTTGATGGCACATGCCTGTAATCCCAGCTACTCTGGAGGCTAAGGTGAAAGGATTGCTTGAGCCCAGGATATAGAGGCTGCAGTAAGCTAAGACTGTGTCACTGCACTCCAGCCTGGGCAACGGAGCAAGATCCTGTGCAAACAAACAAACCAAACCCCAAAACTCCTAAGTCACTGACTATTATGCTGCAAACGCTCCCTTGTAAAAACCACACTCCTGTGTGACTCAGAAGTAACTGGACCTGAATCCAAATGGAGATCATGCCTGCCATGTCTATGTGGCCAGAAGGACCAGGCCTGAAGTGTCCTTCCAAGCACATAAGCCATACAACAACTGATGTAACCTGGAAAGTTAAATGATTGGGCCTTTACAATGCTGAGTGCGTGTTACCTAGCAGAATTGTCTGTTGTTTGTTTTCAAAGTTTCACAAGTAAGATACAGTGATCATCAGTCACTTTTGGGAGCTCAGCTAGGGGGTCACTTCCTCCTGGAAGCGCTCCTGAACCCTTCATGCTGGGTTAGGTTCTCAGCTCTGTCCTACACTGACATTGCATCACTTTGAGCCTGTGTTCCTATCTGCCTCCCCACCAGGATACAAGCTCTTTGGGCACAAGGTCTCTTATCCACCAGCACTAACTCAGTGCCTGACAGAGAATAGATCTACAATATCGTTTGCTTTCCTCTTTTGAGTTGACTTTGAAAAATTTTACTTTGTCCCAGATGAATGATGCAAAATAGGGTATTGAGATTTTGTGCAGTTTTATCTCTGCATCTAATGTGAACATGGTGGCTCATGAATGTTTGGAAGCTCCTACTGCAGCCCAGGCACTTTGGGATGACCTCTCTGTAATGGTGAGAGAAGAAAAATAGAGGAGAAAGATGAAGCGAAGAGCAAAAAGTAACACAAGGAGCACAAAGAGAACTGCCTCCAGGGCCAGGAAGGGGTGGGCACGTGAGGCTGGCATTAGGCTGGCTGCAGACACAGCAGCCCCTCCCTAGTGGGACTCCAGGTCTGTGTACAAAGTACCGGACGCCGTGGCCTGGGCTCCCCAAGGGACAAATTCCAGATTGCTCCAGGAACACTTCTACCCTGTCTTCGAGAGTAATTGGTACTTATTTTTGACATAATGAAAGCAAAGGATCCTGTTCCTTTGCACTATCACATTTTCCACACCAAAAATTTGGAATGTATTGCCTGGTAACAGTCCATGCTATGAAGACCACAGCATAATGGAAATGACCACCCAAAATATCTGTTGGCCACCTCCATACATACCTCATTTTTTGCCTTTTCTTTCTGCTTTCTTTCCAGTTATTTTTGTTCACTTATTCCCCCTTTAGGGAGAACCTATGCTGGCTTACCCATCCTACTGCCTGTGCACAGTAGATGCTCCATGAGTACTTAAATCTCTTCCTGGAGGAATGACAGAGCTGTGGCTTCACAGAAGAAACACTACATAGAAGTTAAAGGACAAGGTTAGCTCAGTGGAAGCAAGAGTTCTGATATAAATTCTGGGCCTTAAAGCATCCACTGAAGGAAATATTCTAGTTTCCTCTTTTAAAAAGGTGATACTTAAATCTCTGGAGGGAGAAAAACAAGCAAGGAGACTTCTGCATGCCATGAACGCACATATACATGTGTGTGAATGTGTGCTCAAACACACACACACATCCTTCATGGCTTTTGGAGTTCTTCCCATAGAGACACCATGAGGATGATAATACCAGCTAGCACCACACAGTGTGTGCCAAAACACTCTTAACTGCTTTACATGTAAAAGCGTATTTAATTCTCACAACTACCCTATGGGGTAGATACTCTGGATTAAGCCTATTTTAGAGATGAGGAAACAGGCTCAGAGAGGTTTTAAGTAGCTTTCCCAAGACCACTTGGCTAGCAAGGGCAGTGCTAGGACTTAACTAGCTACCAGGTCTGAGCACTAAGCCATTATGTTATACTTCCTCTCAAGGGTAAATCAGTAATCAGAGTAACAACCTGCGCCAGCACAAAGGCTGTATAAATACAGACGATGCCTAGTGGATGTTTATTTGTGTATTGAAAATTTCTCGTTTAAATCATTACAGAGTCAAAAACATTCTTCGTCAGTGCCTCACAGGGACTGGTAAGCGATCCTTCATCTCTTGCAGGTATTTGCCTTTAGTGCTGACTACATACCATGAGTAGAGGAGACCTTTTTCATTATCTAACTGAGTAGACAGAGCGACAGGAATGATTCCCATTTTACTGGTAAGGAAAGTGACTTCAGGGCAGTTAAGTAACTTGCACAAGGTCTCACAACTAGACAAGTCCAGAATTCAAACTCAGTCCACTGCCGCAAAGCCCTCGCTTCTTAATTGAAGCTGCAACTTAGAGACATTAGGTGACTTTAAAGAGGTGCCCAGAAAAGGGTGGAGCAGGACTTCTAAGTCAGACTTTTTCATTGTTCTATGTTGCTCTCAATAACAAAATGGTTTTGTTACAGAGTCTATGGAAAAGACAGACTTAGGCCTGCACTGTAGCTCATGCCTCTAATCCCAGCACTTTGGGAGGATGAGGTAGGTGGATCACTTGAGGTTGGGAGTTTGAGTCCAGCCTGGCCAACACAGTGAAACCCCAGCTCTACTAAAAATACAATCATGGTGGCGGGCACCTGTAATCCCAGCTACTCAGGAGGCTCAGGAAGAAGAATCACTTGAACCCGAGAGGTAGAGGTTGCAGTGAACCAAGATCGCACCACTGCACTCCAGCCTGGGCAACAGAGTGACTCCGTCTCAAAAAAAAAAAAAAAAAAAAAGACAGACTTGGAGACACTCAGAAATGAGAAGAAGAAAAGACAAGGAAAATGGGAAGAGACAAACAGCAGCGCCCCCAATGGACGCAAGGTAAGATAAAGTTCCACATAAAAAGCTGCCATCTACTGGACATGCTGATTAGGGGGGCAAGGTGGACAGGCTGAAAATGGCTCCAGCTGCTCAAGTGGAGTCTTTCAAATTCTGAGAAGGCAGGGGCCGTCTATCCCACTGCCATGTTTCAGGATTTTCTGAAATAATGGCAAGAGGTGAGGAAGGGGCATTTCTGCTAAAGTTTTACATCTGACCCCTAACGGCCAGATCCATTTGAGCTGTACAGCAGCGATAGTGGTAGCAGCTCCTAAGAGTTCCCAAGAGTAGCATAAGTGCAAACTGACTAGCATAATGCTTGACATTTCTGTAGATCAGTAAGTTATACTTATTAACTGTCACTGAAGTATAAGAAGAAAGACTGGGGGAAAAACAAATTTTGCCTCGGACATAGGATTTTAAATTTTCAAACAAAAAGTATAGCAAAAGAGACATTTTCCTTACATCAACTCAAGCCAATATCCCATCTCACACACACACACACAAATCTGGGCCGACACCATGTGATAGCTTTTGTCATGTATCACATGACTTGTTTGGCAACATCCTGGTTGGTCACAAATAGTGGCCAGGATTATCCAATTATCCAAGGGACATATTGGGGGTCATACATTCAGACTTAATCCTGAGAATAGTTTATTGGTGATGGCTTCCAAATGAGCACCTCAATTCTGTGAAAAGATTAAATGGAAATCCTCCAACCAAAGCAGGAAATAAAGATTCATGGGATTTATTTTTACTCCAACTACCCAAAGAGCATTCTATTAGCAAGTTATTGCCAGGCTGCAGCTAATGCAAAAACTGTTATCTATGACAGCAGCAGCTCTTAGAACTTTAGTGAGAGCAACTGTTTACTTCACCAGAATAGCCATGAAAATTCTCATTATATTTTTGTTGATGAGGCCAACGGTAGAAGGTTTAGCTTATTTTAAGGTGTTTGGATCATCCAAAGAGCTGAAAAGCTTGGGCCAGAATCTGGTAAGTGTTGCTTGCCTGACATTTCATCCATTTGCTAACCCAGTTCTATCACCTATTACCTCATGTTGTTTTGTCAGTTTCATAGAGTCCCAAACTCTGCCTTCTAACCATCTTAATTTGGGCTAAAGATGTATCAGTGTTTGTCAAATTGGGTTGATTTTTCCAGCAGGGATGGCAAACAGTTTTCATCTCATATAGACTCTGCTAGTGGCTACCTAGAACACTGCTAAGTAGGATTTTCAAACTTCCTCCAAGTTCAAGAGGAAAGAATTCTACAATTGATTAGAAATGTCTGTTATGCGTAAGGGAGAGGGTAATGGTGTTATGTATGCCAAGTCTGTGCCATCCCTGAAAGGACATTTACCTCATAGTGTTGGGAGGTCCTTGTTTTCATTGTCTACAGGGTCTAGCAGGCACATCTCATACACCTGGTGATTTTGATAATTGTTCTGAAAGAAGGGATTGAAAGCAATCGTGGTTAGCATAGAACTACTGAGGTTTAGGGGTTTATGGGTGCCCTCAGCTCCCCTGAGAGGATGTTTCTCCAAGGTTCTTGGCCTCCTGGCTCTCTTAAGAATGAGAGACGGGACCAGATGCACTTGCAAAGTAAATACCGGCCCCCAAACAGTGTTGCAGAGAAGTGATTTTATTTAGGTAGAGAAAGGGAAAAAAAAAGGAGAAGAGAGAGAACTTCCACATGAGAGAGAGTGTGTGTGGAAGGGGATCCATACATGGAGTCTGAAGGGGTGTGGAAGAAGAGGACTTTTAACCTGGGAGGACCCCTACCTTCTCCAAGAACCCCCGGCCAATGAAAAGAGTTCCTTAGAACTTCCGCTGGAGTGACCGACTTTTGATTTTTCCCATGCCCACGAAAATTAAAACAGAGACTGTTAAATCTCCCAAATGGAGAGAGATGAGAGGGGGGCATGGCACTGGGAAGTTCTTGCCTTTAAACCTACACCCCCTTGTAGACCCAGAAAGAGAACACATTCCTTCAGAAACTCACTCCACCCCCCACCCCCAACTTTTTTCTCCTTAAGTCCTGCCCCTTGGATATTTCATCCAGTGCCTTGACATCATGATGATCCTTGTGATCCCCTCCTTTTTTCAAGAGAGATTTTCTCTTCTCCAAATAAATGCTATTTAATTTAAAAAGTTAACGTGTTATTTTCTGATAAAATATGAAAATAAACTATGCTCATTAGAAGCTTAGAGAATACAGAAAAGACTAGAGCAAAGATTAAAATGACCCATAAATACACTAACTACAGATAATTTCTAAGACATTTGTTTGTCATACTTTTCTATAAATTTTTACAGTTGTGAGGATAAAGCTGGGGGGCGTGGGTATCTGCTTTTCAAATTAAATTATAATCATTTGCCAGAGCTTCAACATGTTTTTGTAAATGACTTAACCCTTCTCCTATGGTTGACTATTTAGTCAGTTTTAAGTTTTTTGCTGTCATAAATAACATGACTGATGTCTTATATAGAATCCATTTAAAAGTAATAATGACCAGGGCAAAGTGGTCAAACAGAATGACTTGAGTTTTTTTGCTGAATTTAATGTAGATTACAGTGAGCCCTGGAATATCTGTCCATCCATCCACAAAGCAGTCGGGAAAGCTCCCCAAAGCGGATCTAAAGTTTACTAAAATGGATTCATGTCAACAAAGGCTGTATTTCACCGTTTGCTGAACATCCTTATAGCTAACAAGGAAAGCCATTTTCTGTTTTAACTACTATTAATAAGAAGTTAAAATGCTTAAAACAACATCCAAATAGCCTCATATAGAAAGGGTTAATTTACCTTTCATTAATTATTGAAGGTTTGCTGTTGTTAAAACACGGATTAAAAACTTGCCAAATGTTACCTGGAGTAGACACCAAGAGAACAGACAGATTAAAAGATAGGTGTCTTCGGGCACAGAGTCATGCAATTTACCTTAGATCATCGCTATCCCTTATTTTCTTCAGGGTAAGTTTTTCTGTATGTAACTTTATGGTAACATACAGGTTCATGGCTTCCTTTCTGTACCAACTCCCTCAGTCTTGTTGGGTGGTGCTTACATGGGCCAGACGTAAAAGTTCATGAAACTATGCATGGAAGATTTGTGCATTTTGCTAGCATAAAATGATTTTACAAAGGGAGACCCTACATTAATGTAAATTTTAAAAACCAGCAATAATAAGTATAAAGCTACTCGCTGCTATGTAATTATAATAATATAAACTGTACTTGCCACAATTTAAAGCACCTGGGCCCACCACTAGATTGTAAATAATATGAGGGCAGAGACCATGCCTTGTGTTTCACTGTGACTCTGACCTGAGTGCCAGGTGTGCTCAGCTGCAGCAGGGAACATGACTTGATGAGCACAGTGAAAGGAAAGCCAGGCCATTCATGGCACACTCTCAGAGAAAGTGCCCCTTGCCAAAATTGCAGGAGTCAGAATAGAGCATCTAAGACAAAAATTAATGCTCTTTGAGGACATTAATCATCTGGCTTACAAAATGAACCTATCTAACTATACTTTTTTCCCCCTACTAACTGGTATCATTAAGCTAATACAATTTATGTCTGTTAGAAACATTCTGTGGGATGTCCAGTTATTTGAAGGACTAAGACAAAGAATTCATGACATTTTCAATTCTCATATGTGATCACTGGTATTTACAGTTCATCCTTTACTTCCTGTTCTTGTGGCAGCATGTGTTGCTCTGCCTCACTGACTTTCTTTTCATCTTTGGGGCATTTCCTCTGGGGTCATTACATGCACCTCAGCCCACAAGTGGATCTTCACCTCACGGTTCCTCTCCAACTTGCTCCTGTGAGCCTGGGGATGGAGTCCTGCTTTCCATCACCCAGTCCAGAGACTTCCAAGGGAACTGTAATGTGTCCACCTTCCAAAGCCATTTGCAATGGCCGAGCCTCAGATGCTGGGGGCTTGCCCTTCTGGTCTGGCTAGTTGGCAGAGTCCCTGCTATGTTTTCGCACCCCAGTTTCCAGCAATGGTCTTTAGAATTGCATCAAGTAGCTTATTTGCCAAAGGATAAACAATCAAGAGATGATTTTAGCGATTTCTTTAGCTTGGTTAATATACAAGCTGCAGCTCCAAGAAGATGCAGTCAGAGATATAGGTTAGACGCAAGGCTTACTTGAGTCTACCATGAGAACAATTCTAAAGAATAAAGAGGAGCTCCCAAACAAAACCCCTAGTGGTTACCTATATGCTGATAATAGGGTACAAATGAGGTTAAGAAATGTGGCCTCGGAGGGATAAAGCCCTCATAATTTTCTAGAATTGCATGTCTAGAGCTAAGTGACGTACATCTGTTTATAGAATTGTTATTTTCTCTTAGGTAATGCTCTCAAAGTTCATGGGTCAAGTATGGATCCTTTAGTGGAATGAGCATTCTGAACTACAAATCAGTACATTGTAAATGTGACTTATCATAATGAATTTCTAGACCTGGAATGCTGGGAATCCTCGTGACGGCAGAAACATCCAAGGGAGATTTGAGGTATGCTTAGGTATTTGCCAGGGCTGTCTTCCTAAGGCAGGCAGTTGGCCACAGGGTTCTCTCCAGCTTGCCATGTTAGAGTGACAGATATTCACTGACTCAGCTTTGAGAGCACACACACCAACACCTGTGTTCTCAACATTTTCCCAGGCTGCATACCATGCACCTACCATTGACACTTCTCAATGAATTGTAGCAATTCCCTATGGGAGGGGGATGGCAGAAGGTTCATAAGCAGGCTCACACAACCCCTTCCCCAGAGAATCTAGAAAAGGGGTATCTGTGTAATTGTTAGTGGAAGCACTCCCTCTGCTGCTGCCCTCTTTGCCTAGTCCATCCACATGTTAATCTACACACATCTAGAGACATATGCTACACCAGCACCCTCTTTCAAGCAGACTACAGAGTGCATGCGTGGATCTGTGTGCTCAGGTAGATGGGGCAGAATCTGGAGGGAGGCTGGGTGAAGGTATATGCTACAGACACAGTAGTAAGAGAGTGAGCAGGTAAGAAAGAGAGGAAACAATCAAAAAGCAACGCTGAGGTGCCAAGGAAGCAGGAGACCATGGAACACATTCAAAACAATATGACACTTTCCTTAATGAGTTTGTTTCTATAAATACAAGGTCTTGCTCTGTTGCTCAGGCTGGAGTGCAGTGGCACCATCACGGCTCACTGCAGCCTCAACCTCCTTGGCTCAAGTGATTTTCCTGCTTCATCCTCCTGAGTACCTGGAACCAGAGGCATGTGCTACCATGCCCAGCTAATTTTCATTTTTCTTTTCTTTCCTTTCTTTAAGATTTGGTGTCACCATGTTGCCCAAGCTGATCTCAAATTCCTGGGCTCAAGCAGTCCTCCCGTCTTGGCCTCCCAAAGTGCTGGGATTACAGGCATAAGCCACTGAGCCCAGGCTCCTTAATGAATTTTGTTATTATTTTTGTGAATTTAACCAAATGGGATTTACATAGAGTGGCATTAACACTGATAACAACCACCTTTTCCCAAGCAGTGAGCACCTCTGATTCTGGAAGTTTACTATAGAGGCTTTGGTTTCTTCAAATATCAACATGATTTGCAAAGTGCTTACTTTTTAAAAAAATATGCTGAATTAAATATTTATGTTCCAGAAAAGCGGAAAGCACCAAGAAGCCTCAATTTACTTTCTAAATTTCATTTGTAAAAAGTACAACAATATTTGTACAATTTAGCTGATTTAAAGTTTACTAAAATAGATTCATGTCAATAATGACTGTAAATACCAGGATGTGACGATTTTTACAGACTGTCCTTAGAGTTAACAAAGAAAAAAATTTAAATGGCAAGCACCATTAACCTAAGATAAAATGCTTTCAAAAAAATCCAAATTACAATTCCAGGGAGAGGGTTACAGGGAGAGGGTTAATTTACCTTTTTATCAGTAAAAGTATATTATTATTAAATGGATTAAAAACTTGCCAAGTGTTACCTGGCCAGGCACCAAGAGGTTGGAATAATTAAAAGATAATAATCCTTAATAACTTAATAGCCATGAAACATAACCTAGCTCATACCTACCCCTCATTCTTTTCATTGTAACCATTTTTAGAAACTAACCTAGCTCATACCTATCCCTCACTTTTCATTGTAACCATTTTAAAAAACTAACCTAGCTCATACATACCCCTCACTCTTTTCATTGCAACAATTTCCAGAAAGTAACCTGGCTCATACCTACTCCTCAGTGTTTTCATTGTAACCATTTCCACACACTATGAGTTCACAGCCTCCTTTCCACCAAGACACTCTGTTTTCATGCCTCAGTACTTCTCTATTTTCCCTTCTTCCTCGTAGATTTTGCCTGGGAATTCTGTGAGAGCACTGGATGCTCTTCTACCTCCAGCAGGAAATTGCTGCCGGGGGAGCTTCCTACCAGGGCTAAGTTTTCCCTCTGAGGAAGGGGTTCGGGAGGGGGGTGTGTTGTGCAGGGGGCCTAGAATAGATCCCAGACCTTGGGCCACACAGCCTGGTGAGTGAACCAACAGCCTCCTCACACCTCATATTTGCATTCCAGTTCACTGAGTGATTTCACACACTGGCTGGCAATTCTTAAGCCTGCTGGAAAACCAACCAGGGATTCACCTCATCCATCACTGGTCTGCAGCTGCTTTTTGAGGGCCACAGCAGGGTATGGAGGAATGTTTCTTAACCAGCCAGTGAAGGGGGATACTCCCTCAAACGCAAACCCTGGAAAACCAAATGGATGAGAAGCAGACCTGGAGTTCAAGATGGGCTCCAAAGGTAGAAAGAGGTGAGTTCCGATCCTGCTTCAGAGCTAACCAGTTGTATGACCCTGGGCAAGTCACCTAAACTTAAACCTGTTTCCTCCTCTGTAAAATGGGGATAATACAACCTACATTACAGTGTTTGGAAGCTTTAGAAGAAGTAACTGCAGGTAATGTACGCAGCCCAGTATCTGGTACACAAAAACGTATTTGGTAAACGTGAAACCATTGTGCTTGGAAGTGGTGTGGGCTAGTGGTCAAGAGCCTCGGGTCTGGAGCCAAACTGCTTGGGTTCAAATCTCACCCCCAGGATTTAATAGCTGAGGGCATTGGGTAACCTTCCCTGACTCAATTTATGTATTAAAATGGAATTTTATTACAACACAGCAGATATCTAATAAATATTAGCTACTTTTATTTCATTGGGAATAAAAACAGTTGAGTTTCCACCTTAATCAACAATGTAGTAGTGAATTAAATGAGAATTCAGTTCAATACATTTTTTTTTAATTGTGAAGACCTTGTATGCATTTATGATTTTTTTTGGGCAGAGTCAGGCTGCGATGCTAAGGGTGTGGTTAAACTGTAAAATGAAGGGAAAAATTCAAAGGGGGAAGCATAAACCACCCACCAGGGAACTATTTCTTTTGTAATGTGCATTCCATTTCTTCTCCCTCATGCTTTTTAATTCCTTCCATATTTCCTGCCATAATTATCAAATGTTTAGTTTCTGACCTCACTTTTCCGGAGACTGGAGCCTGGGGAATTTAGAATTGTTTATTTTCTGTCCATAAACCTTTGAGTTAATGAAGGGGCTTCTGAGCAAAGAGTTTCTTGGTTTGTCTGTAGTGTCGCGGGAAGGTCGCTGGAGTTGAAAAAATTAATACAAAAAAACAAGCGCTGAAATGGTTTAAGTGGGAACTCGAGCCCCCAAAGAACAGCAATGGATCTTCTCTTGCGCAACGTTACAGGGAACATTTCGGGAAAGGCCGTTACATGGCCCAGATGATAACACAAAACCCGAGAACACTTTACAAAAAAGAAAATACATTTCAAGAAATCATGAAAAAGAGAAAACAGAAAATGAATTTTGTCCCAAAAGAAGAATCCCGAGATTCCTCTCCCCCCGCCCCCAGGAGACAGACTTGGGAGGGAAAAGTTCCCAACTATTCGCAGTCTCCTCTAAAGTGAAGGAAGGAATGGAGGCGCCTTTTTGAACTCGGTTTTGCTCGGGTAGCCGCCTCGTCCCGGCCGGCTCAGCCCGCCCCTCTCCTCCTCCCGGCTCTCCCTCCATGTTAGCGGCAGCGGGTCTCCCGCTTACGGCCCGAACTACTTTTCCTGCTTTCGAGAGATTTAAGTTTCGTTGAGTAGCATTTCTTTCCGCAGCGCTCCCCCAGCTCCACCCCAGCCCACCCCAGGATGGAAACTCCCCGCGCCGCCCCGGGAGAGCATCTCCAGGCACGCAGACCGCAGCGGTCCCGGGGCCCGAGTTGGGACTCCTCGGCCCCTCTCCTACCTCGGCGCGGACCCAGGCTACCGCCACCAGCGCGAGCGCGAGCCAGCGTTTCCACATCTGCGGAAGAGAGAAGAGAGCGAGACTGAAGGAGCCGGGCCCCGCGCCGACCCGGGAACTTGCTCGGGTCCCTCCGCCCGAGCACCCCCGGCCGCCGGCGGAGTCCGGCCTCCGCGCCGCGCGCCCTGCGCTCACCGTGGTCCGGTCCCGGTCTCCGGAGGGTGCGAAGCAGGACGACCGCGGTGAGCTCTAAGCGGAGGCGGGAGCGCCGCCGAACGCCAGCCTCAGAGGATGTCCGACTTGGGCTCGCCGCCCCTTAAGACCTCTCCTTCCCCGCCTGCCTGCCCCCCAGCTCCTCCCCATTCTCCTCCCCCTTCTGCTGCGACGGCCCCAGCGGCTCCTGCATCCTCTACTCCCGCCCCCTGCTCCGGGGAGCCCGCGGGTGTCCTGGCGCCGCCGAACCCTTCTCTCCCCACCGCCCGGCGCCCCTTCGGCCCCCTGGAAGTGGAGCGGAGGCAGAGGGAGTGTCCCAGGGGTCTCTGCCACAAAGGCGGAGGGAAGGGGGAGGGGAATCCCACCCCGGGAGGGGCTGCTGGCTGGCGGCGGTCAGGGCGGGCTGCGGCTGTGGCCAGGTGGGCGGTGCCGTGGGGGGCCCGGGCAGGGGCAGCCCAGGCCGGGACTGGAACCTGGAGGGAAAGACGTCCCGCGGCCTGAGAAGCAGAGCCGCCCCCACCCCCATGGCTGAACTGGCAGGCCCAGGGATGCAGAGGAGACCCGGCAGCCCGGGATTGAGGGTGTCACAGCAGCCGGGCACCGGGAAGTGGGCGCAGGGGCGGGAAGACCGGCCGGGGTGGGGAAGGCTGCTGTGG